>NW_024704760.1:9096042-10296042 GCF_018977255.1 Callorhinchus milii | reverse complement strand
GTGGGGTTGATCAGGGCTATGGGGAGAGCGCGGGGAGTGAGGTTGTTCAGGGCTATGAGGAGAGAATGGGGGAGTGGGGTTGATCAGGGCTATGGGGAGAGAGCGGGGGAGTGGGGTTGATCAGGGCTATGGGGAGAGAGTGGGGGAGTGGGGTTGATCAGAGCTATGGGGAGAGATTGGGGGAGTGGGGTTGATCAGGGCTATGGGGAGAGAGCGGGGGAGTGGGGTTGATCAGGGCTATGGGGAGAGAATGGGGGAGTGGGGTTGATCAGGGCTATGGGGAGAGAGCGGGGGAGTGGGGTTGATCAGGGCTATGGGGAGAGAGTGGGGGAGTGGGGTTGATCAGAGCTATGGGGAGAGAGTGGGGGAGTGGGGTTGATCAGGGCTATGGGGAGAGAGCGGGGGAGAGGGGTTGATCAGGGCTATGGGGAGAGAGCGGGGGGAGTGGGGTTGATTTGGAAGCTCTTTTCAAAGAGCGGCACAGACACGATGGGCTGAATGGCCTCCTTTTGTGCTGTATAATTCGATGATTCTATACCTTTTAAATATTAACGGTTACTTTTACTGATCAGGAAAAGCAGACTGTTTTCACAGTTGGTTAAAAGTGATTCTCTGTCGCCCCACGATGTGTCCTTTACGTTAGCAAACAGAAACGTGTTCGTTTTTTTTTCTTTCTGTTTTGAAAGAATAGAAAGGCAGTGATTTGTTTCCTTGCCTGTTGTCTCGAAATCCAGTTTCAATTTCTCCAACTCTGAGGAAAAAAAGAGAGGAAATAAAGAGGAATAAAGAGGAATCTTTGAGCTTTCGGCTATGCTGCATAACACCCCCTTTTTGACATCGGGCTCGGAGCCCGATGTTAAGCGCTCTGGGGCACTGCCCTGTGTGGAGGGTGCTATATAGCAAGTTGTTGTTGCGCTTAGTCTCTTTTACAGCTGGTAACGGGGGTTTGCTTTGTGAGGCTCGTGAAGGCTTGTTAAAGGGATGTTAAAAACATGCACAGACCATTGGAAGCAGCTTTCACTAACACTGAACAAACCTGCAGTTTGTTTAATTTTCAGATCCTCTGTAAAAATGACACATAAACACTTGGTTTATATAAAAATTGCTCCCGATGATAGAGCCCGAGTGATGATATAACCTCTCACAGTTATTGTGTGTAAAAAAAAATCATACAATATATAAATGGGAAAGAGAGCAGCTTATGTAAGACTCCCTCCCCCCTCCCTCACCTCATTCCACAAAGTCCATCTCAAAAACCATCTTTATCTGCAATTTCAGTCATTGTCCCCCACTCTCCCAACACCCCCCACCCACACAAACCCACTCATACACTACACACATACCCCACAAACACACACACCCATTACACGCACACACCACTCCACACACGCCCCCACACACCCACAAGTACATTCCACACGCACACACACCCACTCCACACACACCTCACAAACACACCCCACTCCATACACACCGACTTCACACGCACACCCCACAAACATACCCCACCCCACTACACACACACCCCACAAACACATACCCACACACAAACTCAACACCACACACACTCCACTCCCCACCCACACCCCATTTCACACACACAACCTACTCCACACACATCCCCCCCCCCACACATACACACCACGCCATATAGAAACACCCTGACCCCACTCCACACACACAAACACCGTCCACACACACACCCTACTCCACCCACACCCACACCCCCCACTCCACACACCACGTTAAACATTAAAGCTCACTCCCCTCCTCTGCGCCCTGTTCAAGCGGACGTTAAAGATCTCCACGGGCGCTGTCGGGAAAAGAGAAGGGAGTCTCTCTCTCTCTTTCCCGGTGTCCTGACCGACAATATCATTGATAAAATTACTCGTCCGTTTCAGGGCTGTTTGCAGGTCATCACTGTGCGCAAAACAGGGGCTGTCCTCGAAACACACAGTCACTACACTTCATTGTGAAAATCCCGCAATGCACTTTGATACATCCACCTGATGGGAATGGTGCCTTGTCGAGGATTAAAATGATCATTATTTTTGTTATTATTATTGTTATTGAGACGTTCTCCCCACATCAAATGTGAGGATAATTATTATTGTAATTATAACAAGAAAATTAAAATGAAAGTGATGGTAAATGGGATACCAGCTTCCTGTAGCTTGGTTTGGCATTCAGCCAAATCTGTAAGAGCAAAATAGCAATATTGTACCTCGACTGATAATAATCTTTCAGAGTTGTGGGAATTCTGATCTAATAACAGCAATCGATATTTTATATTGTAAACGCAATGAATAAAACACAGTTCTCAATTGTCATTGAATCTCTGGAAACAGTGGAGATATAATAAATATACCACTTGTTCAATAAGAGGAACAAGAACATCGAGCGTGTACAAAGCAGCCTTCACTCGGGACAGGGTCCTGGAGCGTTTGAAGAACAACCACAGCCACAGAAGCCAGAATATATCTATAGTTTGAAGATTTTGTATTTCAAAGCCATACCCCTGGATATCACCCCAATTGTAGCCTCTAAAAAGGAATAATCATCATGTAAAACAATGCCAACCACAGCTCGTGTTTACACAGGGACAGTGTCTCAGAGCGAGACAGGGAGGGGCTGGGGGGGGGGTTCAGTTGCTGAGAGTGGGCGCGGTCGAAGAGGAAAGTCTTCAGGTGGGACGTGAAAAAGGGTTAAAGAGTGGGGCAGGGTAGGGACAGGGAGTGACAAGAAAGTCGGGGCCTAGAGATATACAGTCAATTCACTTTAGTGTGTTCTGTGAAGCGCTTTGGGACATCCTCCCGACGTGAAAAGCGCTATATCAAATGCAAAGATTATTATTATTATTATTATTATTAGAGCTGAAAGCACGGCCAACAATGGCGGAGTGGAGAGAGCTGACGAGGGACGTGCAGGAGGTCTGAACCGGCCGAGCGAAGGGGAGGGGGAGCAGATCAGAGAGGTACACAAGGACATTTTACACTGAAGCTGCGGAATCTGCCTTCCTTCCTGTGTTACGCTAGCTATTTACATCATCATAATAACAATCCTTAACAATAATCCTCGTGTTTGATATATCAAGTCTTCGAGAACATACTGTAAAGTGAATTGACTGCATAGTTTGTGGGCGAATCGCAATGTCGTTGTTGTTGTAAATTTGGGCAACTGGTGAGAGGCATTTAAACAAACTGAACCCAATCTCAATGTTGGCAATCAATCACTGAATGGATTGTGCTGCTAAACTCTGTAGGACAGGAATGAACTTTTATTTTCTTACGAATGCCATCATTGGTTTCAGGCTGGAATGATCCATCTGGAAGGAAAACAAACAGCCTCTCTGAGACTTTGCTCACAAGATCAGCCATAATCTTATTAAATGGCGGGGCAAGCTCGAGGGGCTGAATGGCTTACTCCTGCTCTTACGTCTTATGGTCTTGTAGTCTAAGATCGGGGTTCGGATGAAGAAGCCTCCCCTCTCTCTCTTGTTCCCCATCCCGATCCTATCTCCTCAAAACACCCCCATCATGGCTGCTTTTTAATCTGGTCCTCGTGTCCCAGCCTCAAACCACTCCTTTCCAAGGTAACCCTGTTTCTCTCGTTAATTCCCCCCCACCACCCCCGTGCAACCTTGTTCCACTCTTTAATCTCCCCCACACACTCTTGGCAAACTTGCTTTGTATTTTAAATTTGCACAGCGCTCTATGATGAAGTGTTCCTCTTTCTCTCCCCTGGTGTCCTGACTGATAATCCCCCAGATAAAATCACTAGCTCGCTTCATGACGAGCACGATGAGGATGTCACTGTGCACAAAATACCAACTACCTGTGGAACGCAGACACCATGTTTCAAAATAAAATCCTGCATAACGCTTTAAGACTTCCTCCCGACCTGACCAGCACTGTACCAGACACGGGGATTATTTTATTAAACAGGACATTATACGGCAGGAGTTAACAGCTTCACTTTAAAATCTTCTCTACTACCATTGTGTGCCCCCCCCAAAAAAAATGTAATTATAATAATAATCCTTGCATTTGATCACTTCTTTGAGACGTCTCAAAGCGCTGGATTTAGTGACCAAAATATTATTTTCTTTCTTGTGAAGGAATTATTATCCCCGGAAAAGCGATCTGACAAGTGACTAACAGCTGGGTTCCTACTTACTGCTCGATAAACAAAGGCACATGGAATAAGCAAACTTGCCTAACGTTTCACCCTGGTGGGAATCGTACGGAGTTTTCTCGCTTGCGAGGCGAGCGCTCTAACCGCTGAGCAAGGCTGTTGAAACTAATAATTTATTGGTGAAGTTGAATTATTTAGATAAATATGAACTTCAGTCTCACCACCAATTTTTTGATCCTCTTTGCAGTCCTCAATCTCTGAAAACCAAACCATACAAATTTACTGAGTAAAAATAAAGTGAAAATTAAAACCTAAATTGCAATAATAATAATAATTATAATGGTAATAATCCTTGCATTTGATATTGTGTTTTTCACGTCTTCTAGACTTCTCAAAGCGCTTCACAGAATATACTGTAAAATGAATTGACTGTACATTTGTAAATATAAATAAATTATATATGTAAATATATTTGTATATTTGCAATATAAAGCTCCTTTCCTCAAAACCATTAGCACAAAGTTATAACCAAATTCATGACACACATTAATGCACCTACTGAATGGAAAACAACTTCTTCCCTGAAATTAACCTTAAAAGTACGTTTGCAAAACTTCCAAACTTCAAAAAACTCACAGCACAAAATTATCACAAACAAACAGACAGACAGACAGACAGACACAGACAGACAGACGTACAACACCCTTCCCTTTTCCAGACAGTGCCACGGGAGATCTTTAAAGACTGCCGTGAACAGGGCACAGATGGGAGAGTGGGGGAGGGGAGTTTCAACATCTCATCTGAAGGACGTCGTCGCTGACAATGTGGAATTCCCTCCCCCCAACACTGCGCTGGAATGTCAGTTAGCGTATATGAGATCCACGTCCCAGACGTGTGAGTGTGTGTGTATGTTTCTATGTGTGTGTGTGTGTGGGGGGGGGGGGGGGAGGGAGGGTGGGGGCTTGAACCTACAACCTTCTGAATCAGAGGTGAGAGTGTGAGTGGCTGAGCCACGGACTGATACACGCTGAGGAATGACGACAAGAGGTGGAGGGTAATATTAGCATTGATGGAAACAATTCATATCAGATTGTAACAGGAGGGCAAATTAAGCTAAATGCCTCACGGAAAAGAGACGGAAAGCTTTCAATCCTACCTTTCTCTAGTGATGTTAGTTGTTTTTCTGAATAAAGAAAATAAAGATTTTTTTAAGGTGAAAAGAAAAACCAACCTCCCAGCTGTAACGAAAGAAACATTTCACGAAAACGAAGGTGATTCTTACTGAGAGCATTGATCTTATCTTTTTCTAGAAACACAACAAAGGAATCAGTTAATCTGTACATGACATTGTGTTGGTAGTCACCCGGGGGGGGGGTGGGGAGGGGTGGGGTGGGGGGCACGAAAGTGACCATAGGCGCAATCGAATAGGAAGGGCTTCAGGTGCGAGCTGTAGACGGGGAAGGAGGTGGCAAGGCGGAGGGATAGACCGAGAGAGTTTCAGAGTTTCGGGGCGTAATGGCTAAAAACCCAGCCACCAATGGAGGGCACGGGGGATATGCAGAAGGCAGGGGGTGGTTGGGGCGGGTAGGGAGGTGCCAGGCAATGGAGGGATTTGAAAACGAGTGTGAGGATCTTGAAATCGATCCTTTCGGTGATAGGGAGCCAGGGGAGGCTGGCCAACTCCGAGCTCTTGCTTCCGAGTCAGGAGGTGAAGCCCACTCCCCCCCCCCCACCCCAGCCAACACGCATACATCGGGGACTCAATAGTCACATAGTTAAAATGGCGGGGGGGGGAGAGTGGCTAATGATTTGCACACGGGGGTGGAGCGATTTATTTTATCTACCTATGAGTTTGAGCCTCTGAGTTTTCTGAAACTTAGCTGTAGCTGCATCCTCTTTGTTTGGCTCTTTCCCTTCCTCTGCAGAAGTCAGATTTTCCAGCGTGTTACTGTGTGTTAAATGGCTCCCAGACTCGCCAGTGAAACGCAAAGCTCGACAGACTGGTAAATGACAGCAACATTTAATTACGAGTTTAGAAATACTTTTCGAAACATGTCCTCACCGACGGCTTTCAGGCTCTCTTTACACAAACTTAGTTCTGAAAAGCAAATGACAGTAATCTTACATCATTTGACACAGCGCTTTTCACCTCGAGAGAACCTCTCAAAGCACTTCACAGGATACACTGTAAAGTGAGGAGGGAGGAGAGGTGATGGAGGAGGATGGCCTGGTCGACTGTGTTGAACGCGCCTAAGCGATCCAGGAGGACGAGGAGTCAGAGGGAGCCCTGGTCACAGATAGAGAGAATGTCGATTGTGACTTTGACAAGCGCTGTCTCTGTGTGCTGTGGGCAGTCGGGGCGAAACCCAGACAGCAGAGGCTCGAGGAGGGAGTGGAGGGAGAGGTGTGACTGAAGTTGACCTGCAACAATGCGTTCAAGGCTTTGGCATGGAAGGGTAAATTGGAGATGGGATGGTAGTTTCAATCCATTCACTCCCTGGCACCTCCCTACCTCTCCGATGTCCTGACTCCCCAATCCATCACATGACCTCTCCGCTTGACTGGCACCGGCCTCCTGCTCGTCCCTCGCATCCTCCGCCCCACCATCGGAGGTCACGCTTTCAGCCACTACACCCCAAAATTCTGGAACACTCTCTCTCAATCCCTCCGCCTTGCCCCCTCTTTCCCCTCTTTCAAGTCCCGCCTGAAAAATGTCCTCTTTGTCCGTGCTTACAGCCCCCTACCCCCTCCCAACGGCTTGGAGCCAGGCTCCGCCATTGTTAAGCGCTCTGAGACACCACCCTGCGTGGAGGGCCCTATACAAGTGCAAGTTGCTGTTGTTGTTGTGTCGGCCAGCAGGGGGGCGAGAAGGCGGAGTTGAGTGACCAGCAGCTGGGTGGGGAGGGAGTCCTTTCGGGACCGATGGCATTTCTGCAAAAGCAATTCAATGGAAATACCTTTATCAACCTTCTTCTTTATTTTTCCTGTCGAGTCAAGCAATAGTTTAGAGAAATCGAAGGGCATTAAATGATCAACGCACAAGAAATAGCAATAATAACCCTCGAGTTCGACCCAGCACCTAATCTGTCGGGAGGGAGGACATCTCAAAGCCGTTCACAGGATTTTCACTGTAGTAGATTTTCATTTTGCGGGCATCCTCGATTTGCATACAGGAACGTCCACTCGAACAGCTGCGAAGCGAGCAAGCGATTGTAGGTGGGGGATTGCCAGCCAGGACACACAACAACGACAACAACAAAATTACATTTGGAAGGTGCCTTTCATGTTGGGAGGACGTCAAAGGCGCTGAACAGTCAGTGATCAGGACCCGAGCGTGGGGGGCAGGGTTAGGATGAGGGAGGGCAGAGGGGGAAGGAGGGCGGCTGAAGGTACAGTCTAAAAGGACATCTTGGGTCGTGCCTTGAAGGAAGCAAGAGAGGGAACGAGGTGAGAGGACTGTGGGGTGGAGTTCCACAGGGTGGGGACAGAGAGGCTGAAAGCCCAATGGTAGGGCTGATCAGGCGGGAGACATGGAATAGGCTGGAGGCTGCTGAGTGGAGGGAGTGGGCAAGTTGATAGGGGTCAACATGTCAGAGATGTAGGAGGGGCAAGGCCATGGATGACCTTGAAAGTGAGGACAAGGATTTTGAATTCTATCCTCTGAGGGATAGGGAGCCAGTGGAGCCGGGCGAAGGATGTGGTTAATGGAGTCATGGAGCCTGGTGTGGGAGAGGACATGAGCTGCAGAGTTCTGGATGATCTGCAGTTTGTGGGGGGAAGAGTTGGGGAGCCCAACAAAGAGGGAGTTTCCATAGTTGAGCCTTGAGGTGATGAATGCATGTATGAGGGTTTTGGTGGCCTGAGGGGTGAGGCAGTGGCGGAGTTGGACAATGGGGGAAGGCAGAGCGAGTCATGGCATGGATATGGGGGAGAAAGGACAGTTGAGGGTCGAAAAAGATGTGCAGGTTCCTAACTGGCTTGGTGAGGTGTAGTGTGCAACTGTGGATGCTGACACTGAAGCTGGGAAGCAATGACTCTTTCAAGGACCTTTGAACGAAAAGGGAGGTTGGAGATGGGCTGGTAGTTAGAAGGCAGGGATGGGTCCAGGGAAGGTTTTTTCAGAAGGGGGTGATTGAAGCTGTTTTTAGGGGGATGGGAACAGTGCCAGATGAAAGGGAGAAATTGATGGTGTCGTGAGTAGAGGGGCAATGAGGTGGAGCTAGGAGGTTAGGAGAGGGGTGGGGATCGGGTCAAGGGAGCAGGTGGTGTGTTTCATGCTGGATATGTGGTGATGAGAGAGGAGGGAGAGACAGATTCGAAGTTGTGGAGGGAGGGATAAGTAGGGGTGGGAGTGTGGGGCTGAGATGGGGTGGGAGTGGCGGTTGGGAGGATTGAGGCAGCTGAATGGATCGACTCAATTTTGCACTCGAAGCAATTCAGCATCTCCTCACAGTCAGAGTTTGAGGAGAGACTGGCCGAGGCGTGGGAGGGTGGACGTAGGAGTCTGTTGGTGATGGAGAAGAGGAGCCTGGGGATGTCCTTCACCTCCAAGATTATCTTGGAGTTGGAGGATGATTTGGCAGAGGCGAGGGCAGAGCGGTACATTTTGATGTGGTTCAGCCGGATCTGCTGGTGGACCTTTAGGTCAGACTTGAGTCAGGTGTGTTGGGCACCTGACGCTTGAGGGAGCAGAGTGTGCCAGGGTGAGATTCGTCAGTAGGAGGCGGTTTGGAAGGTGAGGGGAGGCCAGGGCATCAAGGGTGGTGGAGGAGAGTGAGTGAGGAGGATAAATCAGTGCGGGAGGTAGGCCACAGAGGGAGCAGTTCAGATGACCGAGCACACACACACACGCACACAGAGCACCGCGGATGCTAATGTCCACCTGAACAGGCACAGTCGCGGAATATCTGATGATATATATGTAGGTAAATGGTATTTATATATGTCAACATTATGAAAACTTTTAAAAGAAGAAAATAATTGATAATTTTCCTGACCCCTTCCTTCAAAGATGCTTGTCACCTTAATCAACTCTGTTAAAAATATAATCGTAAACGCTTCATTAATCAGTAGTTGATGCGTTCTTTTATTCTTTCTTTGGATGTATTTTTTGAGGGGGGTTTGCCCGTGTGGGTATCTGACCTGCACGTAACAGGAAACCCGTCGCTGAGACCAGGTACCTGACACACGTCCACGGAAACCGGGGTGGGGTGGTTGCTGGGAGGGTGGGGTGGGGGGGCGGGGGGCGCTTCTGACTCAGGGGAATGTGGCTGAACCAAGGACTGAGACACACAAACTGAGATGCCTGAGAAAGGTTAAGGCGTCTCAAAAACTGAAAGGAATGGGCAGGCAGAGCTCGCGTTGTGTCAGCAGTCTTCAGGACGTTTCATCACCTTCAGTTTGTTGTGTATTGAAATGTTCTGCTCGGAGAATAAAAGAGTCTGGTTTTATTATCGTTCCCACAACAGCAATGACAAAATCATCTGTGACAACAACAACAAATTACATTTGTACAGTGCCTGAGGCTGATGACCGGGGTGATGGGGAGGGAGGGGTGGAGTTTGGCGAGGATTGGGATTATTAATTATTATTATTTAACACGTCTTTTATCACCTAAATCCCTGATTTTCTTGGCACATTCTTTTAATTCTGAAAAGCAAAAACAAATCTTGAATTTGATGTGATCCGGTGATGGCCTTCAGCCTGAGTATGTCTGAGAATCTCCCTTTTATTTCACTTAATCATGAGAAGGATCGCAGTTGATCGCACGTTCTTCCCCGAGCTTCACGCTAAACCCCACCTGCTAAAAGTTGCTTCACACCAATCGGAGTTTGTATACCGTCCGTCACGGCATATATTGACTCCGCAAAACCCAAGCTGGACAAATAATAATCATCCTTACATTTGATGTAGCTCCTTCCCACATCTTCAAGACACCTCAAAGCGCTTCACAGAAAATACTCTAAAGTGAAATGACTGTATATTTTGTAGGCGAAATGCGGCTGTTAATTACGAACAGCAGTGAGTGTCCCACAAACTGTCATGGACACTGTGTTATTTTTAATTATTATCCCTGGAAAGGCCAATCCACTAATGACTGGGTTCCTACTGACTGCCAGGTAAACAGAGGCGTGTGGAGTAAGGAAACTTGCCCAAGACAAGCAGGAGGCCCTAATGGGGAGGGGGGGGTAGAGCTGAGTGTGTGGGGAAGGAAGTGGGATTGAGGAGGTAATACAATAAGAAATATAATAATAATTATCGTATTTGATACAGCGCCTTATCACGTCGTCGAGACGTCTCAAAGCGCTTCACAGAATATACTGTCAAGTGATTTGACTGGATTTTGTGGGCGAAACGCAGCAGCCAATTGCGTACAAGAGTATCAGGACTCAGTCAGAACACTGGTGCAGTAAACTGTGATACAAGAAGCAAGAAGCATTCATATTTGTACATCGTTTTGAATCATCTGCTTACGCACCATCCTTTTTGGTGTAGTACTCTTTGGCTGTAAAGCAATTAGACATTTCAGTTTGTTTTGAGATTGCAATCGCACTGAAAAGAGAAGCGAGTTTTTCTCTCTCTCTCTCTCTCTCTCCGATCCACCATTGGTGGCCGGGCTTCCAGCCACTGCGACTTGATCCTCTGGTACTCCCCGCCTCTACCCTTCCTCACCGCTCGATCCCTCTTTACCCGTTTGGCCGACAATCTCCCAAATAAACTCATTCGCTCGCTTCATGGCTCTTCGCGGGGTCATCGATGCGCGCAAAATGGGGGGCTGCCCTCGAAACTCACAGTCACTACACTTCTCGGTTAAAAGCCTGCATAGCACTTGGTGCCGTTTCGAAAGCAAAGATTATTATTATTACAAATATTTTTATAAAACATTACCTGCTTCAGATAGGTTTTCATACACTTTCTTTCCTGTGAAAATTAGAGCAACTCATAAATACAGGTTCAGAAGAACCAGAGAGGGCAGAGGGATAGATACTTGTAAACAAACAACTTACAAGGATATGGGGAAACAGAGAGCGAAGGAACAGCTGTTCCAAAAAGCCGGCACAGGCACGATGGGCCGAATGGCCTCCTTCTGTGCTGTAATATTCTGATTCTATTCCATGGTACATAACCCACCACTGTAAAAATCAACTGTCAATTTATGAGCAATTATCAGAGGTGGAACCCGGTCACCGTGATCAATCCCACACAAGACATCTATATACGGGAATCTCCTCGTGTCTGGGATGTAATGCGCACTCCCTCTCTTTCTCTCTCATGCTTGAACTTTGGTTGGTTGGGTCTCAGTTACTCACAGCGTAGCCGACTTCGCTCATAAATGCAAACTTTATACTCACTCATTTCCTGTAAGGCTATTTTACAAGCAGCCAGCTCTGAATAAAACAAAACAATTAATCCATGAAACATTTTTATTGTAAAAGAGAAAGGAGCTTATTTCGCTCTCTCTCTCCCCTCCTCGTGTCCTGGCTGACAATCCCCCAGATACAATCATTCACCCACTTCATGGCCGTTTGCGGGGATATGTTCCTTGAATATCAATCCCCCCACCTGCCACCACCCCCACCCCCAATGGAAACAGCCTATATATAATAATAATAATCCTTGTGTTTGATACAGCGCCTTATCACGTCTTCGAGACGTCTCAAAGCGCTTCACAGAATATACTGAAAAGTGAATTTATCGTATATTTTGTGGGCGAAACGCAGCAGCCAATTGCGCACAGCAGTGACCCACAAACAGTTGTGGATTGAGTGACCACTTTATTATCATTTTTTTGAAGTTATTATTACCCCCAGAAAAGCGATCCGCCAATCGACCAACAACCGGGTTCCTACTTACTGCTGGGTAAACAGAGGCGTGTGGAGTAAGGAAACTTGCCCAACGTTTTGCCCTGCTGGGAATGTCTTGCTTGCCAAGCGAGTGCTCTAACCACTAAGCTACAGGACCCCGGAACTATATGTTCATATAATCATGGAATATTACAGCACAGAAGGAGGCCATTTGGCCCTTTGTACCTGTGCCGGCTCTTTGGAAAAGCTACCCAATCAGTCCCACTTTCCGCTCCTTCCCCACATCCTTGTAAATGTTTCCTTTTCTAATTCCCTTTTGAAAGTTGTTATTGAATCTTTTTCCAGCAGCCTTTCAGGCAATGCGTTCCAGACCGTAACAACTTTCTGTGTAAAAAATATTCTCCTCACGTTAACCTTCTCAAACCCCTTTTATCATTTTAAACGCCTGTGATTTGGTCGCCCCCCCTTAACATTTCTTCGCAAGTGTAAAAGAGGTCTGACCTCTCCAGTCTATTGTGATAGCAATGACCTGCTAGTGACTCCTGGTAAACCTGCACTGTATTCTCTCTGTGTCTGTCTCTCTCTTTTTCTCTCTCTCCGTTGCTGCTGTATCCCACTCTGACAGAATGGAGGAGGGGGGAATAGGAAAATAAAAAAACAATCAGTCTCATGTATCGTGTAACATAAAAGGTTTGTAACATTGCTAACCCACCTTCCTTTTTCTTCTTCAACTGATTACCTGTAAAAATAATGATGGTTTTTCGAGGCAACTGGATTTTTGAGCAATTGACATTCACAATTACACGGTGGCAGTTTTGTTTTAAATGCCATGTTAGACTTGCGTACCCCATTTACAGAAATGTGATTTTTAGATTAGTTTTACATTTAGGTTGGGGTCTAAAATCATTCAGAGTTTCAAAATAAAGAGACTCTATTGTCCATGTGGTTCACCAGCCGTACAGCCAGTGGTGCTGCTCATTTCTAAACAGCCCGATCTGGGGACCCTCACACCAGCTGAAATTTATCTTCTTAATGGATTAATGAAAGCGAGATCTGAGGGGTTCGCAACCCAGAACCTGATCAATGGCATGTTTCATCACAAATATTCCCATTAAATAGGATGAATATCATTCTTACGCAAATAGTCTTCAGTTACTGGAAAACAAGGAAACGATTTATCTTTTTTTTGAATAATGATCCCTCAATTTCAAAACTATCACCCAAGCAGCCAGGAGCTTCTGGGGTCAAGTCTAACACGTACAGGCCAGGGACGCGGAACTCAAAGAGTCTAAAATGACCCTTCAGAGGAGGGGAAGGAGCACCGCATTGTCGGAGACTTGGGATGAGAAGGTAATCCTCAATCCCGTTTGTGCCTTGTTCAGGCAAACGTTAAAGTTCTCCCGCGGCATAGTCAGGAAAAGAGAAGGGAGTTTCTCTCTCTTGGTGTCCTGACCAACCTCTTCCACTGGTTAACTTCCCCCCCCCGCACCCCAACCACCTCCCGGCTCTGGGTAAATAATAACTTCACATTGTTTGTTCTGAAATTGTTCACATTGTCTGTTCTGGAACTCTCTCCCTCATTCCCTCCTCCTTGCCCCCTTAGCTCCTCACGTCAACTCAAGCCTAAAGAACTCCCTGTGTGATCGGTCTTACGGTCACCTTTCCCCCTTCCTCTTGCCCTGGCTCCTTGTCAAACTCGGCCACTGTGAAGCGCTCTGGGACACTACCCTGAGTGAAGGGCGCTGTATAAATGCAAGTTGTCATTGTTGCTGCAACTCCAAACCCCTGTTGTGTGGTTCTCCTGTCTCAGTTCCTCCCTAAACCGCTGTTCTGGGTTTGACTTTTATTCATGTCGACTTTCACATTAATCATATTTATTCTTACTTCCTGTTTTCAGCTTTTTGAATTCTGAAAGACAATAAAAAGAAAGAATTCTTGGAACATTTTCATACAAAACAGTGTTTTGTCATTGTCATTGTCAATGGAGGCTTTGCCGGGTGAGACTGTCTTTCGGGGGGCGGTAAACAGGGTGAACTGGCTCCAAGGTCACGCTGCTTGCAATGGAATGCAGGATCGAGCCAGCCCTCAGCGGTGGTCTGGGCAGCCCGGTTCCTGAGCGAGGCGGGTCTGCGGTATCCCAGGGCATTAACTGCTGATGACAGCACAGCCCAGCCAGGCTCATCGTCAGGACCTGGAAGGGCCGACCAGTCACTGGGAGCAGGAAGTCATCCCACTCGGCGCCTGTTAACCCTGCAAGGCAGTAACTGGTAGGAAGTAAATAGTTGGGATGATATATAAAAATCATTAGTATTGATCATGTAGTGAATAGATGAATTAATCAGAATGAATTAAAATAAAAACTGCCATGTGGCACACACACACAGTCCTAGTAAAGAGGCACCGAGCTAGGAGGAGTACACTGGAATGTAATCCATGGCCAGGGAAGATAGGGATAGCTGGATCTAGAGGATGGGTTGTAGGCCATCTGCGCTTACAAGGGCATGTGAGCTACGGGCAGGAGAGATAGGAACCTGGGATAATTGGACCAGGAGAATGGATGGGAAACAAACTGGTAATTAAAACTGAGAATAAACTTAAAGTGAGCAGGTCACATGGACAGAGTTAGAAAGAAGGACTGAAACTTCAGGGACATTGATCCAGGTGGTTTGGGTTAGATAAGATGGAATAGGAGGAGTATTGTTCTTTTGCAGAAGATACTACCAGCTGGTACAAGAGAAACAACTTGAAGATAGGGAAAGAATGCCTGGGAAAGTGCACAGAGCGGGAAAGAAGTCATGAAAAAAAGTTAGAACACAGAAAAAGGGGTATGAGTATTAAAATCGATAGCCAATACTAGTTAGAAGAACTGGCGAAGAGCCATGGAAGAGCCGCGGGAAGAACCTCGAGAAGAGGCTCGGAAGAGCCTTGAGAAGAGCCTTGGGAGAGTCTCTGGAGAGTCTCTGAGGAGCCTCCGAGGAGAGGAAGGGAATGAACCTCAACGGAGAGGAAGAAGAGTGCCTTTGAGGGAAAGAGGACAAGTCCAGCTCTCGCTGGAGTGGACAGCAAAGAGAACAAGTTCAGCCCTTGCCGGAGTGGACAACCAAGAGACGTTTGCAGCTAGAAGCAAGCCAGAGATGTTTGCAGCCAGCAGCACTCCAGAGACAGTGTTTAACTTATGTGCCAGCTTTAGAACTTCATTACAATCTCCTGCCTGCTTGGTAGTATCTCTCCTGCTTACTAAAACACGCGCCCAACATACATACAAAACAGTTAAAGCTTATTTAGGCACATTTCATATGTCAAATAACGTGTTTATATATATGATTAGAATTTTAGTATTGAGTGTATCTTGTTAAGATAGTGCTTTAGTTGTCATTTAAACGCGCTGAGTAATGATAATGGGTCGGGTGTAATGTGATGCTTAGGCTTGTGTGGTTTTATAATTGTTAATAAAACGTTGTATTAATATCCTCGGTGTGGTTTCTGACAAACGCTTGAACCCAATTTCACAAGGGTGGAGTCCTGTAGCTCAGTGGTTAGAGCACTCGTTTTGCAAGTGAGAGACCTGGGTTCAATTCCAGGCAGAGGGCGAAACCTTGGGCAAGTTTCCTTACTCCACACAGAGCCTAATAATAATCCCTCCAAAACCAAAACAATAATAAATTGGTCATTGTCAATCCATGACTGTTTGTGGGGACATTGGCTGCCGCGTTCGCCCACAAATATAGAGTCAATTCACTGTGAAGCGCTTTGAGACGCCGAGAAGACGTGAAAAGCGCTATATCAAATGCAAGGATTATTATTATTATTATTCTCTGGACAAGCAGTGGGAAAGCTTGCTAGACATCAATGGCAATCTGTGCTGTTTTATCTGGTTTGACTCCAGCAGTTACCCCAACTCACACTCTGGGCTCCCCAAGCCTTGGCTCTTGCCAACCTATGTCTACAGGACTCCGGGTGTGCGTGTGTGTGGGGGGTTGTGGGTGTGAGTGGGGGGTGGTGTGTGGGGTGGGGAGGGTGGGGGTGGAAGGGTGGGGGAATATCGAACCAAGAACGTTCTCACTCGGAGGTGAGAGACAAGCGGATGACAATAATAGTCACGATAGAAATATCAATGGAGTGAGGGTGTGACAGACCAATCTTACTGCCTGCTTTCAATTCTACCATTGGTTACCTTTCTCATTTTCAGCCAGCTTCTCCTCTATAAGATAAATGAAGTGATCTAAATCCTTTTTCCACAGTCTTCGCCTCCCGCCTCGCCACTCTCCTCGCCTCCCACCTCGCCACTCTCCTCACCTCCCACCTCACCACTCTCCTCACCTCCCACCTCACCACTCTCCTCGCCTCCCACCTCGCCACTCTCACCTCCCACCTCACCACTCTCACCTCCCACCTCGCCACTCTCCTCGCCTCCCACCTCGCCACTCTCACCTCCCACCTCACCACTCTCCTCGCCTCCCACCTCGCCACTCTCACCTCCCACCTCGCCACTCTCCTCACCTCCCACCTCACCACTCTCCTCGCCTCCCACCTCGCCACTCTCACCTCCCACCTCGCCACTCTCCTCACCTCCCACCTCACCACTCTCCTCGCCTCCCACCTCGCCACTCTCACCTCCCACCTTGCCACTCTCTTCGCCTCCCACCTCACCACTCTCCTCGCCTCCCACCTCACCACTCTCCATCACAACATATATTTCAATTCATTTTTTATTTGTTCATAAAGATTGAGAACAAGACACTGACGTCATTCTCACCTGCTTTTTTCAGATCCACCTGGCATTTTTTTAGCTCTGAAAACAAAACCAACCCAAGGAGTGTTCACACAGCGCCCTTCACTCGGGGCAGTGTCTCGCGGTGATGGACAGTGTTGGGGTTTGACGCAGAGCTGGGGAGGGGATAGAGAGAGAGAAAGCCTGGCGAGGACCTGAGTGATGGGGAGGGAAGGAGTGTGGGTGAGGACTGGGGTGATGGCGATTCTGTCATGAAGGGTTAAACAAACAAGGTTATTCTCACTAGCTTCTTTTATATCCTCTTCACAGGTGACTTGATCTGGGCAGAGAGGCACAGAAAAAGAACCAAAAGGGTCAATTCAATAGGTTTGTTTAAATTAACGCTTGATGGTTTCCCTTCAATCCACCCGATAAAATCACTCGCTCGGTTCGGTCTTGTGAGAGGAAACGGCTCTGAGCGACAAGTTGGCAATCTTACCTTTCTCGCTTTGAATGATTTGCTCCTCTGTTTTTCAGCAAAACAATAATTATCGGACGCTGAGGTATATGAAGTAACAGCCGCTGACTATTAAGACGTAATCTCGAAATATCCCCCCAAAATTCCAGAATATCCGGCAACATATTGGAAAACTTACTCATTTACATCCCCAAACAGCAAAGTGTTATGTTGTGTAAAGTGAACAGCCCAGAGCTTCAGTAACATTGCTGTTCTGATTGGCTTTCTTGTGCTGTTCAAACATTTCACTGTTTTATCAAAATGCATGGATAATCACAGAAAAATGTTTTATTTTAGCAAAGTAGAGATTTGCAGGAAAAACACGCTGAGGTTTCCAGAATTGTTAGCATTGAGGGTCTGTTATTCCAATGATGCTTAATATTTAGAGAAGGCAAAATTGACTGTCTCATTCCCTCACAAATATACAGTCAATCCCCTTTAAAAACCAGATGTAATAATAGTAATAATCCTTGCATTTGATATAATGCCTTATCGTGTTGTTGGGATGTCTCAAATCGCTTCACATAATGCATTGTAAAATAGATTGTGTGGGCGAATCACGGCCGCTGGTTTTAATTAACTATTTTAATTAAATGTGAAGCAATTTGTGTTGTTTCGACTTGGAATTTCATTGCTCAATAATTAAACACCTGCGATAGACACAAGCAGCTAAGGGTATTTTCCTTTAAGCCTTCAAAAAAAAACATTAATTGATTCCCTTTACCTATTGTCTGCAATTCTTCTTTGGCGGCAGTTAAATCTGAGACAAAATAAAATGGTTACACGTTTGGAGAGTAATTTCAGTGTTTGTAATTACATTGTTCTACATTGCCCGCAGAACGCACAGCCACTATATTTTGTAGTGAAAATCCTGCAAAGAACTTCGAGATGTGAGGAATGTGTAAAAATATCAGGATATTTATTATTGTTGTCGATTGCCCCCATGCTGCATTATTCCTCATTAGAGAGAATTGGGTTGATTCCTGGGCAGGGCGAAATGTTAGGCAAGTTTCCCTACTCCACATGCCTCTGTTTACCCAGTAGGAACTGGGTTGTTAGTCAATTGGCGGATCGCTTTTCTGGGGATAATAATTCCTTTAAAAAACAGTAAATTGGTCACTTTGACCCACGAGAGTTTGTGGGACATTCACTGCTGTGCGCAATTGGCTGCTGTGTTTCGCCCACAAAATATACAGTCAATTCACTTTTACAGTATATTCTGTGAAGCGCTTTGAGAAGTCTCGAAGACGTGATAAGGCTCTGTATCAAATACGAAGATTATTATTATCATTAACACTTCTGAAATGGATCCAAATACAACCAAGGTGTAACAAGGCCACAGATAACTCCAATTGAACGGTAAAAGAACAACAAATGTTAACACTGTTCACATCGCGACGTGTGATCGTTTATACCTGTGGACAGCTGTATTTTGTGCGCAACTATGGAAAGAAATTCTCAGTCAAATGTCTGGATTTCTACTCAATTGAATAACATTTTATTAAAAAATTCGCCCACAAACCCCACGCAGTGACTACGTTTTATGTTGAAAACCTTGCAAAACGCTTTGAGATATCCCCCCCAACGTGAATGTTGCGGTACCGAATCTTAAGATTTTTTATTATTAATAAAATATCTTGTTTTTCTTCTGATTGGCAACAGCAATAAAAAGGTAGCGAGACTGCATTCAAAGCGACAAGAGTCATATTTTACTCCTCAATTAAATCACCTAAATTCAGTTTTGATCCTCATTTGTACCTGCTTTTGCTAAACTTGAATTACATTCTTCCAATACTGAAAAACATGAAGCATATTAATCAATGAGTCTTTAAAATAGTACAATAGTGGAGGATTATTCTCATTGTGTTGGCATTTCACACGTGAAATCATTTCTGTTTGTGGGACGCTGCTGTGCGCAATTGGCTGCCGTGTTTCGCCCACAAGATATACAGTCAATTCACTTTATAGTATATTCTGTAAAGTGCTTTGAGACGTCTCGAAGACTTGATAATGCGCTATATGAAATGCAAGGATTATTATTGTTATCAACCACTACACATTACATTTATTTAGTGCCTTCCACATCGGAAGAACCTCCCAAGGCCCTGGACATTCAAGGATTTGCGTCCGACCTGGGGGCTGGAATCAAGAGAGGTGGAGGTGAGGTGGGGAGTGCATCCAGCCCTTGAGGTGAGGAGGCCCTGGTGGGTGCCGAGCAGGAGAGCCTGTGTCTCTGACTCTCTGAAAGGAGGACAATAAACACCAAGATTCCAAGAAGATAGAGAAATAAAAAACAAAGTGATGTTACTCTCTCTCGAAGCCCGAGAAATATTGATTCCGAAACCTCGACTGAAGAGAAACATTGCGTTGTTTAGATCTTAAATCACACCTGTTTCTAATCGTGCCTTTTGGGCGTCTACAAAAGAGAACAAAAGCGTTTTCAATCTAATTTGTTTTTCAAATCAGTTTTACATCAAAAAAAGAGAAACGTTTCTATCGATGTCATTCACTCCGTACTCCTGTTCCCAGGGTTACACCCCTACCCCCCAGTCACTACGTTACACTGGCTGGTGCCCCGGTTATAGACCACCCCCAACCCCTCCCCCCACCAATTGGCTTTACAAACTTTACAAACCGAGAGAATCGACTTGATCCAGAGGAAATTTTGTGTCTGTAAAACACACAAATAGCATAAGACACACAAAGCGTCATTTCATCACAGTCGGTGTATGATTGGGATTGTTCACTTTTCAGCCTTGTTCATCAAGATCACGAGGATAAACAAATAATAATGAATAATAACAAGAACAGAGACAAAAACTACAACAGTAATAAAATAACAATTCCTGCATTTAATGCCTCGCCTCATTGCGTCGACAAAATGTACAGAACTGTTCGCGACGAAGCCACAATGAATTGTCAGCAACAACATCAAATTACATTAGTAAAACGTCTTTCACATCAGGAGGACGTCCCAAGGCGCTGGACAGTCAGGGATCAGACCCGAGCGGGTGGTTGGGATCAGGATGGCGGGGAGGGGGAGGGTTAGGGCTAGGGTTGCCGAAAGTATGGTCCAAGAGGAGGGTCTTGAGATGGAATTTTAAAGAGACAAGAGAGGGGGTGAGGCAGAGGGATTGGGGGATAGAGTTCCAGAGTGTGGGCCAGAGATGATGAATACCTGGCTGCCGATGGTGGGGCAGGAAGTGCGGGGGATCAGCAGTCCAGTGTCCGCCGAGCGGATGGAGCAGATTGGCTGATATCGGGGACATGAGGTCGGAGAGGTAGGGTGGGAGCAAGACCATGGAGGGCCTTGAAGGTGAGAACAAGGGTTTTGTACTCGATTCTCTAAGGGATGGGGAACTAGTGAAGCCGGGTAAGAACAGGGGTGATTGGATGGCGGAGCCTGGTGCAGGAGAGGACACGAGCAGCAGAGTTCTGAATAATCTACAGCTTGTGGAGGGAAGAGTTGTGGAGGGCAGCGAGCTGGCAGTTGGTGTAGTAATGCTGGCAGTTGGTGTAGTAAGGCCAACATGAGGGAGGACAGGGCAGGTAGGCTGAAAGGCTGACCCCGATGGTAAGGGATGGCGGAGGGGCTTGAAGCCAGCCGATGCCCGCTGAGTGGAAAGAGCGGCTGGGTTTGGCGTGAGTGATCGAGACGAGAGGGTCTGTGTGTGTGTGTGTGTGGGGGTGGGGGGGCGGTGGGGGGTTAGACCGTGGAGTGATTTAACGATGAGGACTAGAAATATTGAACTCGATCCACAGTCGGGCAGAATAACGTCATTTTCAGGGAAACTTTAAAATTAATTGATAAGCTTTTGATGATGTGGAAGTCTGACCTGTGAGGGCCAGTAAACACTCGTCTAAATCTGAAAATTAATACAACAATTCCATTATCCAAGTTTATTCCAACAGCAAGTTGAAATTTCATTGTTCCTGCTGCTTTCGGCTTCAAATTCTGCTCTGTGGTTTTGCTAACTTTTGAGCGTGGAGTTGTGGATCTGGAATTGTTTGCTTCAAACCTAAAGCCGAGAGGAGTTTTATTTTTTGGACGCTGATGTGTTCACGAAACATCAATTTCAAGTGGCTCTAATGACTGATTAAACCAATGTAGTAAAGCTGTCATGTTGCCTCCTTTCTTAGATTGATTTTTAAACCTTAGATAAATCCTACAGATTTCAAATTATAAAAGATGTTGAATGTAGAATGGTGGAACATTCTTTGATTCAGTCTTGGTTTGGAAGCCGCTTTTCCACAGTTCGTACAAAAATGGCTTTGGAATTTAATAATTTTCCACAATTCTGTGTGATCTTAAATAATAATTGATTAATAATAATAATAATTTGGTCACTCAATCCACGACTGCTTGCGGGACGCTGCTGTGCACAATTGGCTGCGGCATTTTACCTGCAAAATCTACATTCAATTCACTTGACACTAAATCCTGTGAAGCTTTGAGACGTCTCGAAGATGTGATAAGACGCAATATCAAATGCAAGGATTATTATTATTAACACTGAGTGCCAGTCGTGTGGATCCTCATCTCAGAGTTAGAACTTGTGGGTTCAAGGCTCCCCCCCCACCCCCCCACACACACACACGTCAGGGTCTTGGAACTCATATAATAATTCTTGCATTTGGTATAGCGGCTTATCACATAATTGAGACGTCTCAAAGCACTTTGCAGGATATACCATAAACTATGTTTTGTGGGCGAAACGCAGCAGCCAATTGCCTACAGACTAAGAAGACACTAAGAAGACAGCTCTGGAGGTGTGGGAGCAGCACAGTGCCAGAGACACCGTCCGTCAGGTAAGACTTTAAGCCTCGATTATCCTGTGTTCAGGTGGACAATAAGACAGAAAGAAAAGAACGAGGTGGAGTGAGTGTCAGAGTAAGCTTTTTCGCTGCGACAAAAACGATAATGGAAGCTGCTGTGCGAATGGTTTATGAAAAGATTTATGTTAAATCGCGTGAGAAGCCTGGAACAAGGAGTCAGAGATAAACTGTAACGTGAAGCGTTCAATCATATTCAGTCCCCACCTTTTTTTACTGCGGCAATCTCGTCTTCTATATTAAAAAAGGAACATTTAAATGCTGAATATTTTTAACAATACCAGACACATTGACATGTATTTTTCACGCCATGATAGAAATACAACGCAAACCGTTTATAACCAGCGGACAAAACCACAACAACAACTTGCATTTATATAGCGCCCCTCACGCAGGGTAATGTCCCAGAGAGCTTCATAATAATAATCCTTGCATTTGATGTAGCGCCTTATAACGTCTTCAAGTCATCTCAAAGAGCTTCACAAAACATACTGTAAAGTAAATTGACTGTATATTTTGTGGGTGAAACGCAGCAGCCAATTGCGTGCAGCAGCGTCCCACAAACAGCCGCAGATTTTTAGTGACCATTTTATTATTATTTTGAAGGTGTTATTACTCCAGGGACATCGCTCCGCAAATCGCCATACACGCATACGTCACCTCAAGGCTCGACTATGGAATCCCAACTTGTCGGTCTCCCCAACTCTTCCCTCCACACGCTACAGATCATCCAGAACTCTGCAGCTCATGTCCTCTCCTGCACCAGGTTCCGTGACCTCATCACTCCCACCCTCACCGGCCCCATTGGCTCCCCATCCCTCAGAGGATAGAATTCAAAATCCTCGTCCTCACTTTCAAGGCCCACCATGTCCTTGCCCCTCCTACCCCCTCTGCCCTCCCTCATCCCAACCCTTCTCTCCCACATGCTCGGGTCCTGATCCCTGACTGTTCAGTGCCTTGGGACGTCCTCCCAATGTGAAAGGCCCTTTTCAAGTGTAATTTTGCAGTTGTTATTGTTGGTTCTTACTTGCTGCTGGATAAACAGAGTCGGTGGAGTAAGGAAACTTGCCCAACGTTTCATCCTTCCGAGAATCGAACCCGGGTCTTCTCGCTTACCAGGCGAGTGGTCTAACCACTCAGCCACAGGACAAATGTATTAGCCTAAGCTTTAAATTGACACACACATTCTCCTTACCTAATTCTTTTATCCTTTTCTCGACACTTTTTACTAGAAATCCAACAATAAATTAATTAGGGGTTTTCCTCTAAAGTCCCAAATGTTAGCAGTGTTATTATCACTAAATAAAAGCCTGTGAACGCTGAGGTAAATGAGTGCCCACCTGTGTCCGTCAGCGTGGTTGTTTTGATTATGTCTTTGATCAGGTCTTCCTTTTTGAGTGCTTTCCCCTCCTCTGTTGGGGTCAGGTTTCGCAGTCAGTTTAATATTCCCCAGACTCAAATCACAACTCGAAACCAGTCTCCTATCCTTCTCCTGTCTGACTTTCATCCCTAAAGTGTTTTCCTGGATTTGAGTCTTTCAATGCATTTTTAATACCACACACACAATAGAACATTTCACGAACACTTTCCAATAGTTAAGAGCGTGTTGCTTACTGGTAGCCTGCAGTCTTGCTTTACAAGAATTCAGTGCTGAAAAACCAAACAATACTTCTATTGAACTATATTATTGTGTGTAGTTAAAGATCTCCTGCAGCGCTATTCGAGAACACAATTTGCACTTATATATCTCAGAGCCCTTAAAACAGAAGGCAGTTTCTGAGGATACAGTGGACCATTTTACCCACATCGATGACCCCACAAACAGGTAAACACAGTTTTATCAAGGGGATTGTCGGCCAAGACACCGGGCGGACGGGGGGGATGGGGGGTGTGGAGGGGGGGGTCAGAGGGGAGCAGGGGGGTGGTGTCAGAGAGGGAAACTCTCTTCTCAAGTGAAAGTGCGATGTTTAAGGTGAAATATAAATATAATTATAATCTTTGCATTTGATACAGCGCCTTATCACATCTTCGCGGCGTCTCAAAGCGCTTCACAGGATACACTGTGTATTTTGTGGGCCACTCGCGGCAGCCAATTGCACATATCAGTGTTCCACAAACAGTCGTGGATTGAATGACCATTTTTCTAAAAAGGAATTATTACCCCAGGAAAAGCGATCCGCCAATCGACTGACAACCGGGTTCCTACTGACTGCTGGTAAACAGAGGCGTGTGGAGTGAGGAAACTTGCTAAGGTTTCACCCCGGCTGGGAATCAAACACAGGCCCTCTCGCTTGTGAGGCGAGTGCTCTAACCATTGAGCCACAGGACTCCGTTTAAGATGTAGCCATGAAAAGGTAAGTCGGTTGTTTAGGAGACGGCAAGTAAAGTTAATAAAGATTTCAGTATCATAAAGGTTTTGCACTTTCCAACAGTGTCTGAAAAATATGATGTTCGGTTCCATATATATTTTAAAAAATGAAAATAAGTAAGCGAAAATATCTCAGCTATATCACTTTGCTACGTAAACAGTTTTCAATACCTTCCTCTCTCTTCAGCATTAACTTTTCTGTTGAGGAAAAAATATTAAATATTTAATAAATTTGAAATAAAAATAATAACATTTGAGGACCTCTCAGAGCCCTTAAATTAAGTTCGGTGACTGTGTAGTGACTGTGTATTTTGTGGGCAGTTCTGTTTTACACACAGTGACGTCCCCATGAACAGGCATGAAGTGACCGAGGGTGGGGTGGGGGTGGTGAGGACACCGGGTGAGAAAGAGAACCCTTCTCAAGTGTCCTCTCTTCTCTCTTTTCCCGACAGCGCAGCAGGAGATATTTAACATTGAAGGATGGTGTCTGACAGTAGGGTGTTCCCTCCCCCCAGCACTGCGCTGGATTGTCAGTTTAGACTATATAAGTTCCGAGTCCCCAATGTATGTATGTGTGTGTGTGTGTGTGTGTGTGTGTGTGTGTGTGGTGGGGGGGCTCAAACCCACATTCTGACTCTGAAGCAAGAGTACAAGCGGCTGAGCCAGGCTCATATATATATATATATATATATCAACATGTAAACCTACAGCATTCCACCTCAAAGCACATTGAGATGTCCTCCCTGATATGACTGACAATGCGTGAATGTGAAATTTTGCTGTTGTTTTAATTAACGAGTTGATTTTTCATGAACCTTTTTCTTTTGTGATGCTTTTAACCTTCTCCACAGCTACGAGCGGAAACGAGAAAAGAAAAAATTGGAGCTACTAAGCAACAGGTAATAATTATCATTGTATTCAACACAAAATAATAAAAAATAAATAATAATAATTTGGTAACTCAATCCACGGCTGTTTGTGGGACGCTGCTGTGCGCAATTGGCTGTCGCGTTTTACCCATAAAACATACAGTCAATTCACTTTACAGTATATTCTGTGCTTTGAGACGTCTAGAAGATGTGATAAGGCGCAATAGCAAATGTATTATTATTAACAACGTGTATGACACACATGCAGAAACCTGTTACCATGATCAGCTGTGTGTGTGTCTGATACACACGAGCAGAAACCCATCAGTCCAATCAGCCATTGTCTGACACACAGACAAACCGATAGTTCTTATGATTACGGGAGTGACATATAATATCTGAATGTTTACCATCGGACAGGTTCTTATTTTCTCGGTCTGCTCAAAACAAATTAATATCCTTGTTATTTGTTTGGGTTAGCTCCACTGGCCTCTCATCACACACAGGATACAGTTCAAGATCCTGGTCCTCACCTTCAAAGCCCTCCACAGCCTTGCTCCTCCCTACCTTTGTGACCTCCTATCCCCATTATCAACCTATCTGTCCCTCTGCTCATTGGGCTCCGGTCTGCTTCACATCCCCCGCCTTGCTCACCCCACCATTGGGCCTTCAGCCTCTCTGCCCCCACCCTCTGGAACACCAACCCACAGTGCCTTTGCCTCGCCCCCTCTATTGCCTCCTTAAAAACCCGTCTCAAAATCCTCCTCTTCGACCGTGCCTTCGATCATCCTCCTAGCCCTACCCTCTCCGCTCTCCACCCCTCCTCATCCCAACCATCAGCTCAGATGCGGATCCCTGTCTGTCACGCGCCTTGGGACGACCTCCTGACGTGAAAGGCGAGTTATAAATGCAGTTTGCTCCTGTTGTTATTTCTGACATCTCCAGCTAATCTCTATTCATTCAATGTTGAGGAAAATCATTATATTCCATCTCTAAAAGCTGATCATAAGCACAGATTCGCACAATGAAAACAGACTCTGGTAACAATATAAGTCAATTTGGCGCAAATATATGCCAAATGGGTAAAGTCATGTCTTTTGTGCTGCAGTAAACGCCTGATAACTCGTCTCTCCGAGGGAAAGGGGCTCAGTGATGAGTTATCAGGAGCGGCGAGTTAGCCATGTGTAGGAATACATCAATAAATGTGGTCGGGATATTGACAACATGATGACTTAAGTGGAAGTGACTAGTGAAGCCATGGTCGAGCTATCAGGAGTTTAGTGTGAGTCACACAAAAAAANGTCAGACCCAGAGTTGTAGAGATCTCTGTCAGCCGCACATGGAGTCCTGTGGCTCAGTGGTTAGAGCACTCGACTCGCAAGCGAGAAGACCTGGGTTCGATTCCCGGCAGGGCGAAACGTTGGGCAAGTTTTCTTACTCCACACACCTCTGTTTATCCAGCAGTAAGTAGGAACCTGGTTGTTGATTAGCGATTGCTTTTCTGGGGATAATAATTCCTTCAAAAATAATAAAAATGCGATCACTCAATCCACGGCTGTTTGTGGGACGCTGCTATGCAGCTGCCGTGTATCGCCCACAAAATACTGAGTGGGGGGGAGGGGGGGGGAGTCAGGAGAGTCATATGTTCATGCAGAGTTTACAATTTTGTGTTAGAAGTGTTGGTGACAAAGTTGTATGATGATAAAAGAAAACAGCCAAAATATCTTATTAGCAAATATCTTATTAAACACAAAATAATGACACTTCAATAAGATTTGAACAGAAATTAGCTACTTATCCACCTAATTGTCCCTGCAATCTTTTACAGTCTTTTATATCTGAAACCAGAATATTTATCTTAGAGCAGCGGTGTAGAAATAATAGTAATAACAACATAAGTTTGTTATAGTGCCTCAGATTGGGAGTGAGGTTTAACATCTCAACCAAAGGACGACATCTCTGACAATTTTGCTTTCCCTTTTCTCCTCCCCCCCATTTCCACTTTAGTTAATTTTCAGTAGATTAAAATATTCACCCCAATGAGAGGAACAATCAGGAACTGATCCACAACAGAGAACAATCAAAGCTAAATGTGCATTACAGTACTCATCAATCAAGGTGAATGTCTGTGGTTTTCAGACCCACCTTGCTCTAATTTGATTACGTCCATTGCTGTGAAAAGAAAAATGTTTAAAAGTTTATTGCTTCCAGCGGTCTTCAGTTTCAGAAAGGAACGGTAAAAGTCCCCACCTTCACCACCACCCAGAGAGACAAACTCCCTTCGCTTTTCCTGACAGCGCTCTGGGAGATGTTTAATGTTCGCCCGAACAGGGCACAGACAGATGGGAGTGAGGATTAACGTCTCATCTGAAGAATGGCGTTTTTGACAATGCGGTGCTCCCTCCCCCCAGCATCCCCGACGTATGTATGTGTGGGGAGGGGTGGGGGCTCCAGACCACAACCTTCTGACTCGGATTCGGGAGTGTGAGAGACTGAGCCAGGCTGGACACCCATTGACTACATCACAAGCATTGACAAACTAAGAGGCCAAAACAAATTATCATCATATAGTGATCATATAACATAAAGGATTCAGTGAACCTATAGTTGGTAAAGTCACTGCAGTTTTCTCTTCTGTAGGAATAAATGAATACATTTGTCTCTAGGCCTGGATTGTGAACTGTGTCGCATTTCTTAATAACATTTTATTTTATTCCAACAATGGCAGGCCACCTTTCCAGGACCGTCTTCAGCCATTGCCCGCCAACCCTCTGTCACTCACTGCTTCTATCCCTCTCGTTATCCCTCTTCACATCCCACTTGAAGCTTTTCCTCTTCGACCTGGTCTACAGTCAACTCCCCTCCCTTTCGCTCGGTATCAAACTCTGCCACCGGACAGCACTGCAAGACACTGCCCCGAATTACACTCGTATCAGTTTAATAAGCCGGACAGTCAAAAAGCCCTGACTGTCCATCGCCCTGGGACGTCTTTCCGACGTGAAGGGTGCTGTACAAGTGTAATTTGTTACTGTTGTTGTGGGCATGTGTTGCTCCGGTTGTAAAGGAGAGGAGGTCACACGAGCAGAGAAACACAGCACCAAGTGTGACCAACCAGAAGGAAGGAAAACTTTAAACACATTTGAACTTTTCACTTACTTTCAGCACGAATCTGCTTTTCACACTCAGCGAGTTCTAAAAAGAATACAAGAAGCATTTTGTTATTTTCACTCCGCTCATAATGCTCTTACAAAGCACAGGAGCCCATTCAAAATGTGAAACAAATCAAACTCTGTTTTTCAAGTCAAAGTAGCCTCGTCTCCTGTGTTAGTCTCACTTTCTACCTTATTTATTTGCCCCAGGTTTAGTTGGAGTGGTGTTTGAAATATAAAACATTGAGGGATTTTTACCCCACCAAATAAAATAATAATAATTTATGCAACTGATATAGCACATTATATCTACAATATTTATGTATATATTTTATATGTTTTAATACATATATATATATTATTTTAATCCACATGCAGACACAATCTAATTTCCACGAACAACTAAAACGTAAAATGCCTGCTGTTGGCAATGCCCTCTGTGCATTTACTCCTCAACCTCTACCTTTTCTCTTTTCTTCCAGTTCATTTTCTATAGAAAAAAAATCATTTCAATGTTTATTTTCCAACCATTTTCCGTGACTATTTGTTCAAAAAGAAAAAGACAATAGTCAAACAGCCTCAATGTGGTTTGTGTACAGCGCAGCACAAATGAGTACATTACTCCCCCTTTGACAGGCGTTTTTACACAACAGAACCGTGCAAATTACACAAAACTATAAACTGTTTAATTTACGATCAAACTAAAGCCAGGCATCGGGCGCCAGTTTCTTCCCGCTCACATTTACAACCAGGTTAGTCATCAAAGAAACAGAGAAACCAAACAGGAAGGCAAAGGAAATGTGTGCAACTATATATATGATACATATGAGTGTGAGATTGTATCACAAACGTTTACAATCTGCTATTAATTCACATCCTCCAGGCCGAATTCGGCCCATAGGCCGCCATGCTGGTTTTACATAAATATGATTTTTCTCACTTAAAATGTCCTCTCGATTGTCCTCTGTGAATCGAACAGTAAAATAAAAAAAGTATTATTATTAAAAAATATTTTTTATAAACATCCTTATGTTCCGTCAATCCAATAATTGATGATGGTGCCTTTCATAATAATAATTTCGCCCACAAAATATGGTCAACTCACTCGACAGTAGATTCTGTGAAGCGCTTTGAGACGTCTCGAAAACGTGATAAGGCGCTTATCAAATGCCAAGGATTATAATTATTATTTATAATCCTTGCATTTGATGTTAACACCTTATCACGTCTTCGAGACGTCTCCAAGCGCTTCACAGGATACGCTGCAAAGCAGAGCGAATGGATATTTTATGGACGAGATGTGATGTGTCTCATTTCATGTTGGGAAGACATCATGAAGCAGTTGGAGGATCTTACTGTAGAGTGGGGTGACTGTGTGGGTTTTGTGGGCAAACGGGGAAGCCCATTTTTGTTTTCATTTTCAAGGGGATTGTCGGCCAATACCCCAGGAGAGAGGGAGAGAAAGAAAGGGAGAGAAAAACTCAATTCCCAAAGGATTAAATTAAATAATGAAACATTCACTTGAACCTTAACTCTGAATTCAATCTCACCTTTCACTTTACACCTTTTTAATTCTGGGAATCGGGAGAGGGAAAGATTGGTGAATGGAGTTGTTTTTTCTGTTCATCATATAATTGTTTTATGATACACAAATATGTTAGATTGGTATACAATACATAGAATACATCATAGAATGCCCAGAGGATAAGACTGTCATTGTTATGGAAAAAGCAAACCCCAAATTTCAGTGTTTAAATTGTGATTGCTCCAAACTCAATGACATTAATTGCGTGAATTTACAACAGAATAATAATAATAATCCTTGCATTTAATAAAACGCTTCACAGGATATGCTGTAAGGTGAATAGATTGTGTATTTTAGGGGCGAAACATAAAGGCTGAAAAATGAAAGAGAAACGACGTGGCAGTGGTATCATCAAGATCCTAGGAAACTACCTTTCTTTTTCTTTTCCAAATTCTTCTCTGCAAATAAAATTAATAATGTTTAAATGTGTGTGTGGGGGGGAGAGGGGGGGAAAGAATAAGCTGTCATAACTGGACAAGAGTGTGTGTTGCGAGGCAGTATGGTTTCTGATTGACACACCGTTAAGAGTTTAGGTTTCCCAGCACTACAGTGAGGAACAGCAACAGGGCAGCAAATATCATTGCCACAAGCTCAAAAAAAATCTTAACTCGGTATCAAAGCTCACCCTCACCTGCTTCCTTGAGATCTGTCTGGCATTTGGTTAGTTCTGTGAAGCAAAATATGAATTAATTATAATTACATCCTGATATGATAATGTGTGAGATATATTTGACTTCCTCTATTTACTTTTTATAACCAGGATTTTTAAAGCGTAATCTCTCATTGTTTGTGATTAGCCCAAATTAAATATAACAAACCACATGGTTTTACTGTTCATATCAATCACTATTGCCACTTATCATGCAATTGTTTTATGATCTATAAATCTATAAATATATTAGATTGATATACAATACATTAAATATATCATAAATGTCCAGAGGATATTTCAATTCAAATCTCTAAGACGATGTAAAGTCTGTACCACTGTTAAGGAAAAAGAAACCCAAATTACAGAAAGTGTTAAAATTGCCTCCCCCCCACACTCTCTGGATACCAACCCACAGCTTGGGTGCAAACCCTTAACTGTCCAGAGCCTTGGGATGTCCTCCCGCCGCGAAAGCCACTCTATAAATGTCATTTGTTGTTTGTTATTCAGCACCAGTGACGTGTGCGGCATCTTGGAAGCCTGGACAGTACCTGAGCTTGACACCGCGCCAGAGAGAGAGAAAGAGAAAGAGATACAGAGAGAGGGGATGAGCGTAGGTGAGGTCGAAGAGGAAAGTCTTTAGGTGTGATGTGAAGATAGGTAAAGAGGGGGCGATCGGGGGGGAGGGAGGACGTGTTGAGGCGCTAATTGAGTTGAGATGGGAGGGGACGGGATTTCACCCAAGCAGTTAACAAATCGTTTATCTTATCTTACTGGCAGCTATGATCTCTTCATCACACTTCTCTCGTTCTGCAGGCAGCAAGTCAAGGCCATCACTGAGCACATCAGCTTCGACACAGTAAACATTTGCTTCACATCAGGTCAAATCATCCTGCGCGGGGAGGGGTGGGATTTCCTCGGGGGGAACAGGTAAGCTGGGTCTTTTCAGGGCTGAACTGGCTCCAAGGTGATATGTTTGGCTGCGGAATGTCAGAATCGAGTCGTCCCTCTTTGCTGGTCTCTAGTCCGGTTCATGGGGCCAGGCGGGTCCACAGTATTCCATGGCACTGCTGATGATAGCACAGCCCAGCCTGGCTCATGGGCAGGACGAGGAAGAGCAGGGAACCCTCCCACTCAACTCAAGCGGGGCAGGCTCGAGGGGCTGAATGGCCTACTCCTGCCCTAGTTCCTATGTTCCAACTTCGGTTAGCTCTGGAAGCCAATGCCTTAATGAGTAGCGTGACCCCAGCTGGACAAGCAGTGGGAAAGCTCGCCAGGCCCTGCTATTAATGACAAGCTGTGTGGTTTTAGCTGGTTAAACTTCGGTTACCCCAAAACAAGTGTATTGGTCGCACGGCTGACCAATAAAAAACAATTTTTTGCAGCTGGGAAGCTGTTGGACTTGTGTAAGATTGTAAATCATTGTTATCACCTTTGTCTTTCGTTGCTATGGCCTCCTCTGCCCAGTAAAACAATAATTAATGGAACTGAACATATAACAAAACACAGCCGTCAGAATATCAAACGGGAAGGTTAGTGACGTTGGTAGCAACAATGTGATATTTATATTGCTCAACAATTGCCATAAATATAAAGCCTAATGAGATTTCTGGATCATAAGATAAACAGAATTCAGGACTCCACGAAAAGAAAAACTGTAAAAAAAAGCAGGAAATTTGAAAAACAATATTATCTGCCCATTTGCCCGTCTGTCCGTCTGTCTGTCTGGAAAAACACAATCCATATTTTCCATACCAGTAATTTTCAAGTTTTCTTTCACTTTCTCCAAGTCTACAACAGGAAAGACAAATTCTTCAGCTATTTGTTTATACGTCTGTCTGTTTACAATTTCCCTTGTTTCTGGTGAATGCCTTGATCGTCTTTTGTTTGGGAGGGTGTGATTATCTATTATCTGCCTGTGTGTCTGGGAGTGTTTGCGTAGATGTGTGTGTGTGTGTGCCTTTTGTGTTGATGCGTCTGTCTGTATTAATGTCTGGGGAGTCATTATCTAGTGTTCATTTGTGTCCATATTTCAGATATAAAATTAGCCACAGTATAACTGAAGTGATCAGTATAAAAAATATTTTCAATCATTAATCTAGCCTTACATGTAATTAGAACAAATAAAATAACATTTATATTGTGAGGTTCCCCCCACACCCCCCCACCCGAGCCGTTCGCCCTGAATATGTTTCTATTCCCACCCCCCCCCCACACTCCGCTACTCCCACTCTGTCCTTCTTTCCCACCGCCCTCTCGCCTTCTCTCTCTCCTGGACCCCATCATTACCTCCATCTGCTCCAGCCTGGGCATCCTCCGCCAGGCCAATCGTGGCTTCTGGAGTTGGTTTGTCCAAAAGTAGCCACACCAACTGTCCCATCGCAGCAATCGCCTCCAGCTCCCTCATGTATACCCTCCCCAACTTTCCCTGCTACTCAAACTCCATGATCAATTCTTCCCCACGACCTCAAACCCTCTCTATACCACTCTCCCCATCACCGCTCCCCCACCAGCAAAATTATCCACATTTCCCTCCAAAATGTCCTCTCCCTCTCCAACAAAGCCCTCACTATCCATGACCTCACCCTGGATGAGCACATGGTTGTTCTTGGGCTTACGCAAACCTGGCTCTCCCCTGATGATCCCATCCCCTTCGTTGAAGCTTCCCCTCCTGGCTACATCTTTCAAAACACCCCTCGCCTCAACCTATGTGGCAGTTGGGTGGCCCTCATCTCCCAAGCTTCCCTTGGTCTATCCCCCTATTTCTCTGGCTGTTTCTCCCACCTTGAGCACCTCACCCTCTACCATCCCTCCTTTCTCTGCCTCAAAATCCTCGTAATTTGCCAGCTCCCCCAAACCTCCTGGCTCCTTCCTCACTGATATCTCCCGTCTCCTCTCATCCCTGTCCCTCTGCACTGAACACCTGCTCATAATGGGTGATTTCAATCTCCACCTAAACTCCCACATCCTCGGATTTCACTGCCCTCCTCTCCTCCCTAAACCTCACCCTCCACATGAACTCACCGACCCACAACCCTGGCCTCTCCCTCGACCTCATCATCGCACATGGCCTTGACATTTCTGACCTGTCAATCACGGACAAGGCCATGTCGGACCACTTTCTCATCACCCTCACTTCCCACATCCCCCTCCCCTCTTCCAAACCCTCCACCATTTTTTTTTGCCCCTGAAAAAAGCTTCCCCCCGAGTCCCTCACAAAGGCCCTCTCTCCCTCAGGTCTCCTCTCCCACTGGCCCTCCACCCACAGCCATCCCGAAGCAGCCGTCAAGCTGCTGAATGACCGTCTCACCACAACCTTCAATTCCTGGCTCTGCTGAAATCCAGGGTTGTTTGCAAACCTGCCCTCTCCCCCGGTACAGCAGTCATCTCCGCTCACCCAAAACAAAAACATGGATGCTCGAGCACAGATGGCAGAAATCCAGCCTCACGATTCATCACCAGCTGTGGCTCGAGCACCTCTACGCCTACCACCTCTCTCATTCACAGCCAAAACTGACTTTTAATCGAAAACAGCCACTGTTAAGAGCTACGAGACACTACCCTGCGTGGAGGGTGCTATATAATTGCAAGTTTTTGTTATTGTAAAACCTTATCAACATTTACCTTCAGTTTGTTTAATCTTATTTTCCTCTGTAGGTATTGAACAAGAATTAAAATTTACACACAGACACATATACATATTATATGTATATATACAGATAATATATTATGTATATGTATGTATATAATATATAAATATGTAGTCATGTCACTAGCAACTGAGCAGGAAAATATTATTTTATTATTTTAAACTCAGAAACCTCTTCCCTACCTGCTTCCTTTAGTTTAGTTTTACACTTTTCCAGTTCTGAAAAACAGAGTGATTTTTTTGTTACATAACACAATAGTGTCATGAATTGGGGACAACTCTTCTCCCACTGTATTAGTATTTCAGATAGAAACTCACAACCACCATCACAACATGAAGCCACTGAGACCCCGACCCCAACACAAACAATGACACATTTGAGCACAACAACACAGTGTGATCTAACTGATTCCTCGCAAACTGATGTATCTGAGGATATATGTGAGGAGAGACACTGTGAAACAAGAACTGATCAGAGCAGAACCGTAATCGTGTCTTCTCACAAGAAAAGTATTCAGGTCAAAGCAACTGAAGCCAAAGAATGTGATATTGATCAAATTTTAAAGCTCACCTGTCTCTGCAGTTCCTGTTTTTAATTCTATTTTTGAAAAGCCATAACATTAGTTTAGATTGAAGGAATTCTTCAATGGGAAATGTAGATACTTTGGGAGTTTCTCCTAATTATTACTCAATCGCTTCACAAAGATGTGGTCGGATAATAATAATAATAATAATAATAATAATCCTTGCATTTGATATAGCGCTTTTCACGTCGGGAGGACGTCCCAAAGCGCTTCACAGAACACACTGTAAAGTGAATTGACTGTATATTTGTGGGCGAACGCGGCAGCCAATTGCGCACAGCAATTAGTGTTTTACAAAACTCAGCCATAAATGTGAGTTTGATACAACAGATCGAACACTAACAAACAAAATTCCGCCTGAACATTTAACACAATAATTTGGGCTTACTTGCTGTGTCCTCGTCCTCTGCAACAACCTCTTGCTCTAAAGCCCAAGCAAAGAATCCATTAAGCACTGCGTGAGAATACACTCATTGCCTGTTGCTGACTTTGCCCCCTTGAGCCGGGCAGCCAGAAAAGAAGTCGAGAGAAACAGAACCACCAAGTGACGACCTCATGTAACTAATAATACAAGAGAACACAGTGAGGAAAGGTGAAAGGGTGAGAAGTTAAGAAGTGTTTGCAGTTTGGTATTATGTGCTGGGCGCTGCACTTGGGAAAGGATAGACTCGACTCACAACAAGGATGTTGACATGACCCATTTCACAAGGCTTTCTGGACATGAGTCTCACCTGCCAGGACTGTGAGCTTTTTACACTCTTCTATTTCTGAAAAGCAAACAAAATATTTATGAGGTATTTTTATTTCAACAGTGAATGATTCTCTTGCTTGGGGAGAACCAAACTCCAACCTACGGCTGCCGTTTCCTTTCCAACACAGTAAGAGGAACACATCATATTCACAAGAATTATCAACACTTGAACATCCCAATGTACACACACGATGAAAGAGGTTGAGGTTAAATAACAAATATCCACACATCAATATCTATATAAACTGAGGCGTATTCACTGTTTCTCATTTCATGTGAAGATCTCTTCTTGTTCGTCTCCCACGAGCATGAGAATATAAAACATTTCAATGGAGGTGGTACCTTTACAGCAAAAGACACACATGTGACTGGTGAATTTGATGCAAAGTCTCAAATCAATTCAGTATTTACCTTTTTCTATTTCTTTAATATCCTCTTCTATATAAGCAATAGTGGGTAAACATATATTGGGTTTTGAATGCACATTGAGTGGCAACACAACAATCTGTAAAATGGGATAGTATGTGTGCGATGAGGTACTGTGACAGATGTTTATTGCTAAAGAGTGACAACAACAACAACTTGGATTTATATAGAGCCCTTCACGCCGGACGGCATCTCACAGCGTTTCACAGTAAAGCATCCCGGGGACGAGCCAAAGGGAAGGGGGGGAGCCAGGGGGAGGGGAGGGGGGAAGGTGACCAAAGTCGCGCTCGAAAGGAAAGGTCTTCAGCTGAGACCTGAAAATAGGAAGAGAGGGGGTGAGGCGAAGGGAGTGAGGAAGGGAGTTCAGAGCCTCGGGGCATAGTTGCTGAAGGCACGGCCGCCAAGGGTGGAGCGAAGGATTCGGGGGAAAAGGAGGAGGCCAGACCCGGTGGAGCGAAGGTAACAGGCACTGTGTGAGAAGAGAGGAGGTCAGAGAGGTCGGGGGTTGCAGAGGAGTGGAGGGATTTGAAGACAAGAGTGAGGATCTTGAAGTCGATCCTCTCAGGGACAGGCAGCCAATGCAGTCTGGCCAGGACTGGGGTAATCGGGGAGCAGAGTTTGGTGCGGGTAAGAATGCGGCGGCAGAATTCTGGATGACCTGGATTTTATAATGGTAGTGGAGGGGAGACCAATGAGGAGGGCATTTGAATAGTCCAGCCAAGAGGTGACAAAGGCATGGACCAGGGTTTCAGCGGCGTTTGGGGTAAGGTATTAGCGGAGACGCGCGATTCGACGGAAGTGGAAGAAAGCGGTGCTGGTGGGGGACCGGATGTGGGGGAGAAAGGATAATTGGGGGTCGAACCTGATGCCTAGGTTGCATACGGTTTCGGACAGTTTTAGGGGGAGGTCAGGTTGCTGGGTTACAAACAACCAGACATTTTAAATAAGTAAAAAACATTCATACTTAGGGCAGTAATTTCTTCAAGCTCATCATCTTCTGGAAAATCGACAAGAAGTCTATGAAGCATTTGTGTCATTCAGTCATTGCTGTTTTGCAACGTCCAATATTTTGCTTTTCCACAGTCAGCGCCAAACCCAGGAGAAGAGCATCACAACACACACAGAAATGGGAACCCAAATAAATGTATGTTGAATTGAATTGAAATGTACCCTGGAGGTGGGAAATAACTAACCAATATCGTAAAACTTACAACCAAGAAAGTAACTACCTTTCTTCTTTACATCCACCGGTTTCTTTTCCTCTCTTGGTTTGGCTTCATCTGCTTTGTCTGGTTCTTTTCCTTCTTCTGTTGGAGTCAGATTTCTCAGTATATTTTTAATGTTTTGCTCAGCATAAAAACACAAAGTGAGGCTCAAAGAGCCAAGATGACAAACAAGAATAAATTGTCACTTCTAATAATTAAACCTCTTATTAAACCTGTCCCCATATCAACCCGCCCGTTCCCTCTGGCACTGGCCTGCTCCACATCCCCCGCCTGTCCCACCCCACCATCGGCAGTCAGGCCTTTAGCCTTTCTTCCCGTACCCTCTGGAACTCCATCCCATATTCCCTTTGCCTCGCTCCCTCTCTTGCCTCCTTCAAGGCAAGTTTCAAGATCCTCCTCCTCGATGTTCGGCCACCCTCCTGCTCTCGCTACCCTCCACCCTCCCCAATCCCGACCCCCCAGCTCGGATCTAAATCCCTGACTGTCCAGCACGTTGGGATGTCCTCCTAACTTGTAAGGTGAAGTACAAACGTAATGTTGTATTGTAAAAGTTATATTCTTACTCGCAGCTTTTAGTCTTTTCTGGCAAGTGGTTAGCTCTGCAAAGCAAACACAGCTTAACGTGAGCAATTAGAATTCCATTTAAACATAGTTGAATGGTGTAAGCTACAGTCGATGGTCAATTGAGTTGAAGGTATTAAAGTTCTGCGCTTGATATTAGTCTGTAAAACAGCTTTTGTTGTCCAGTTTTACAGTTGGTCAGGAAAGGAAACAACAGGCCACGTTTCAGGTGATCATGTTGCATAAAGCAAATAGCAACAACAGCAGCAATAACTTGCATTTATACAGCGCCCTGACAGCGCAGTCGTGTCCTGGAGTGCTTCACAGTGGCAGAGGTCTTTTAGGTGGGATTTGAAGGTGGGGAGGGTGGTGGCAAGGTGAAGGGATTGAGGGAGAGATTTCCAGAATTTCAGGGCTCAGTGGCTGAAGTCACGGCTATCGGTGGTGGAGTGGATGGCACAGGGACAAACTGGAGGCCAGAGCCAGCCGAGCAGTTCGGAGAGGTCGGGAAGTGCAAGGGCTTGAAGGGATTTGATAACGAGTGAAAGGATCTTGAAATTGATCCATTTGGTGAGACCTGATAGCAAGTGGATGGCAATACCTTTTTCTCTTTCAGTAAGTAGCTTCTCTATTGGGGAAAACAATAATTAACAGACAGCGAACTATGACCCTTGAACGGGAAAACTGAAATAAATGATTAGTTACGTACATCATTTATATCATAAACAGAATTAAATTATACATAATGATGAGGGGAATTGTTCTCTTTCTTGGAAAAGAAAACCAAGTTATGTTTTTTCTTCACCTTTTTCTTCCAAGATGTCATCAAACATCAAAAATTCTAACAACAGACAAGCAAAAGGAGACTTATCAACACTTATTCTTCTGGCTACATAAACAATAACAATAATAATAAATCTTGCATTTGTATAGCGCCAAAGCATATCTTTCAGACAACTCAAAGTGCTTCACAGTATATAATGTAAAGTGAATTGACTGTATATTTTGGGGCGAAGCGGCAGCCAATTCCACACAGCAGCGTCCCACAAACAGTCGTGGATTGAGTGACCAAATTATTAATATTATTATTATTTTGAAAGGATTATTACCCAAGGAAAAGTGACATGCCAATCGAGTAACAAATATGTTCCTACTTACTGCTAGGTAAACAAAGGCGTATGTAGAACGGAAACTTGCCCAAAGTTTCGCCCTGACGGGAATCAAACTGAGGTCCTCTCACTGGTGAGGTGAGTGCTCTTACAACAAAGCTACAGATCAATACATATGTGTCTTTACCACATCAATGAAGTATCTGAGAATAGTTTCTAAAATATATACTGGAACTTTATAGCAACGTAGGGTGCAGGTACAATACAAATTGGGATCATTGGAATTTACCTTTGAACTTCTTCCTGTTCGCCTTTTCTGCTCAAATCAACACAAATATTCACATTATTTCTCACTGGTCAAACAGTCATTTGCAGGTGGTGAAGCCTTGGTCACCAAACTGCAGGTTGATAATACAACATGTCCTTATTTCCTTACATATCGGCCAAACTATGTAATCGGCTGCAGTTAAGAACAGTGTATGCACCGCACATGTTCTTTTCTTAGTATCTTTACACATATCAACCACTTTCTCACCTAATTTATCCAGTGTCATTTCACACGCTTTCCGTTCTGGAAATCACATTATAATTCTTTGTGTTAATGGAAAACTAGCAGCCCTACAAACTGTGCAAGTGTATTCTTCCATAAAATTGCAGTATTAAATTAATCTCAAATAGATTAAACTGCAAAAAGAACAGTAATTGAAGATAAAAAAATTCTGAAAATCTATGAAATCTTGATCTTTTCTCAATACATACCGTCTTGTAACATGATCAGTTTTTTCACTGTAAAAATAATTATGTACAAATATATATGAAAAGGCATAATTTTTGATTAATTGATTTTGAATTAATTCAACTCACATCAATTATGTTCACTTGTAAAATAATCAAATATTAGTTCCCACGGATCGTAATGTAAAGCATCCAATCTACCTTCTGGTGTTAGTTTATCATAGGCTGTTTCTTCTAATGGAATAAAAAGGATCAGAATATCTGATTTGCAAAGGGCCTGAACTACAAAACCAAATGTAAATTGTGGCGGATTTGATAACATGGCAGAGCTCAAGAATATGTTTTCCAACACAACGATCGTTCAAAGAAATACAACACATTGTTCAAGGAACTTCTGATCATAAGGGCAACAAATACATCACATCCAACGTGTGTATAGATATGTAGACTTTATACTCACGCGCAGCTTTCAATTCTTTCTGACAATCAGCCAGTTCTGAAAAACAAACATTCAGGAGAAATTACTATATCACAATAAGAGAAACACAATTAAAGCTTTATTTACAATGCTATTGCACTAATATCTATTAAACTGTACCACAAGTAAAACAATACATCAGCAAAATACCAATTGGATCATATTATAACAACAGCTCCTCATAATCTACCTGCTTTCTTCTTCTCCAGAACCTCTTCTGTAAAATTGATCAAGCTTAAAGGATTACTGATGAAATGCTTCCCTTCAAAACAACCTACAAAGCGCGGGAGGTTGTGAGAATGGTGTAGCACAGACGGAGATGTTTCAGGTTACATTCACAATAATAGTATATCAGAGGAAAGTAAATACACAATTATCTGCCGATTTGCCATCTGTGCGTGTGTTGGATTTGCAAACTTTTAAAAGGGTTCAATATACAGAGTTATAAGCATTTTAAAATTCAGAGGTTGTTATTTTCAGTGTGGAAATGGCAATAAAGAACAACTTTCAATCTGATGAAAACTTGCATTCCAAAGAGTTACCTAAATATAAATGTTGTCCTTACCTAAAGCTTTTATATTTTTGTCGTCTACAAATCAAACATGGAATCCATTAATTATTACGTCATCAAATCTTGCATTTGATTCAGCACCGAAAGAGAAACACTCTCAAAGCACCTCACATGGAATTATTCACGGCCATTTAAAGGCATAGACTGCGCAGCAATATCCAACATCCATAATGCTATTGAGTAATTTAACTGGAGGATTTTTGCTGTTTTATTTGTCAGAAAGAAGCGATTTTCTCCAAGATTCCTGGTCAGCAAAGATTTATCATTATTGCATCAATATGCAGCCAATTTTACAAATTTCAACAATACAATAATTTTGCTTACTGCCTTTCTTCAGCCTTTCTTTCAACTCTTTTAGTTCTTGAAACAAAACAGAAATTTATGCAACACTTTTATTGGAATCAGTTTTAACAATTGGTAACTTAGCGCTGTTTTACTTGTATCCTGGAAGATATATCAATTGAAACGGTATCACTTTTCCTCTTTACTAACATAATAATAATCAATCGGAAACAGTGCACTATGGCTGTTAATAATAATCCTTGCATTTGATATAGTGCTTTTCATGTCAGGACGACGTCCCAAAGCGCTTCACAGAACACACTGTAAAGTGAATTGACTGTATATTTGTCGGCGAACGCGGCAGCCAATAGCGCACAGCAATGTCCCACAAACAGTCGTAGATTGAAAATGACCAATTTATTATTGGTTTTGGTTTTGGAGAGATTATTGCTGTTCCAATAGCAATGGCACTCATTCTTGAAATTAAATAGAAAAGAAAACATGGACATTGCCAAGTTTCCAACCTTTTTCTGCTGCTTTTAGATCCGTCTGACATTTGGTTAGTTCTGAAATCCAAAAAGTGAATTGGTTAAATATTTTTATTTCAACCGGTTAATGGTCAATTTTGGATTCAGCAATTTTCAACTGATGTAGAACCAGAGAAGATTAATCTGGAGAGAATTTTAGTAATAGAATGAAGATTGCCCTTCGCACATTCCTGTTTATTCTTCCATAATAAACAACCAAATCATTTCCCGATGTTTGCTCTACTTTGATCATCCATTGTAAAATATGTCTTGTTATCCTTCTTAAATTACTCGACATAAATAAGCTTGATCTATTTTCACCAATTTTCACATCGTGAGCAGCAAACAAGATAAGATCCTTCTCCAAATCTTTAAATGAATTATATATTCTTACTTGCTGCTTTTATCTCTTCTTCACAAGTGTCTCTTTCTGAAAAAGAACATTTGATGAAGCAAATTTGTCTAAATCAATCGACAGATGGCTTCAGATTGTGTTATCGACTGCCTCTCCGAAGGAGGACAAACACAAGGAGAGGACGATCCACGAACAACCCATTTGGTGCCTTCAATGAAGGGAGTCTGATACCGAAAGAGGAACCGAGAGATTGTAATGGATATCAGTGATCAAACGTTTGACAAATCTCCTCTCTCAGATCAATGTAATTACCTTTATCTTTCTTATCAATTGATTCCTCTGTTGAGGAAAACAAGAATTAGTGGGAATTCAAATGCTTTGCGTAATATGATCAACATCTCAAGATGTAATTTAGGGTTTTTATACAATTTCTCACTTGTATTATTTTGATATTTTGGTATGGGAATAAACTTACAAGGTTTAAAGTAAAGGGGAGTGCCAAGAAAAGCAAAATTCAGCTGTCTTCATTGGTAAAACCGATTCACTTACATTGTGATATGATCTGCACGTTATATATTATATATTAATGTTAATCAATCAATAAAATGTGATTTGTTTGAATAAAAAAACACAATCATTATTTTCATCACCTGTAGTTTTCAAGCTTTGTTTTGCTTCCTCTAATTCTAAAAAAAAAAGAAATTTCTTCAGCTATTCATCCTTGTGCATAACCTCCCTTTTATCGGGTAAATGCTTTTCCTTCTTTTGTTTGTGAGGGTGTTATTTCGTATATCTGTGAGTGTATGTGTTTATCCGTCTCTCTGTTGGTCTGTGTATATTTTGCTGTATTCCTTTATCAACTGTTCATTTGTGTCCATATTTGTGATCTAAAATTAGTACGTCTTACCCAAAACATAGTTTCAACAAAAATATTTTTCAACTATCAAGAGGTCTAAATTCCTTTTATTATTTCAAACATGTAAAATAACATTCATACTGTGATGATATTAATATTCCTATATTTCATATAGCGCATTTCACATCTTCTAGAAGTCAAAAAGCGCTTCACAGAACATACTGTAAAGTGAATTGCAACCAATTGCGCACAGCAGTGTCACCATAAATATTCGAGGGTTAAAGTGACCTTTTTTTTTATTATTGTTTTTTCTTCTGATGGATTATTATCAGGTGTGTGGAGTAAGGAAACTTGCCCAAGGTCTCGCAATGCCGGGAATCAAATCCAGGTCGAGTGAGTCAAGTGCTCTATCCACTGAGCTACAGGACACCTTGCGATGATTCTATGATCCCAGACTCATAGAATCACAGAAATATACAGCACAGAAGGAGGCCATTCAGCCCATCCTGTCTGTGCCGGCTCCTTTAAAAGAGATTCCAAATCAATCCCACTACCCTCTCTCTCCCGATATCCCTGCAAACTTGTCCTCCCTAAAAAATTATCCACTTCACTCTTAAAAGTCGTGATTGAATAGTCTTCCACCGCCCTTTCAGACAATGTATTCCAGATCTGATGTGAACATTTACCCGCAGTTTGTTTAATTTTAAGATCCTCTGTAAGCAAAAAACTACTATTAAAATTCACACTTATGTATATTTTCCAGTCGGTATCAATTGTATAATCAGCAAGAAAAATATCATTTCATTATTTAAACTCAGAAACCTCTTCCCTACCTGCTTCCTTTAGTTTCGTTTTACACTCTTCCAGTTCTGAAAAACATAGTAATTTTTTTCTTATGTAACGAAATAGTGTCATGAATTGGGGACAACTCTTCTCCCACTGTATTAGTATTTCAGATAGAAACTCACAACCATCATCACAACATGAAGCCACTGACACCCCGACCCCAACACAAACAATGACACATTTGAGAACAACAACACAGTGTGATCCAACTGATTCCTCGCAAACTGATGTATCTGAGGATATATGTGAGGAGAGACGTTGTGAAACAAGAACTGATCAGAGCAGAACCGTAATCGTGTCTTCTCACAAGAAAAATATTCAGGTCAAAGCAACAGAAGCCAAAGAATGTGATGTTGATCAAATGTTAAAGCTCACCTGTCCCTGCACTTTCTGTTTTTAATTCTATTTTGAAAAGACATAAAATGAATTTAGATTGAAGGATTTCTTCAATGGGAAATGTAGATACTTTGGGAGTTTCTCCTAATTATTACTCAATTGCTTCACAAAGATGTGGTCGGATAGTGTTTTACAAAACTCAGCCATAAATGTGAGTTTGATACAACAGCTCGGACACTAACAAACAAAACTCCACCTGAACATTTAACACAAATAATCTGGGCTTACTTGCTGTGTCCTCGTCCTCTGCAACAACCTCTTGCTCTAAAGCCCAAGCAAAGAATCCATTAAGCACTGCGTGAGAATACACTCATTGCCTGTTGCTGACTTTGCTCCCTTGAGCCGGGCAGCCAGAAAAGAAGCCGAGAGAAACAGAACCACCAAGTGACGACCTCATGTAACTAATAATACAAGAAAACACAGTGAGGAAAGGTGAAAGGGTGAGAAGTTAAGAAGTGTTTGCAGTTTGGTATTATGTGCTGGGCGCTGCACTTGGGAAAGGATAGACTCGACTCACAACAAGGATGTTGACATGACCCATTTCACAAGGCTTTCTGGACATCAGTCTCACCTGCCAGGACTGTGAGCTTTTTACACTCTTCTATTTCTGAAAAGCAAACAAAATATTTATGAGGTATTTTTATTCCAACAGTGAATGATTCTCTTGCTTGGGGAGAACCAAACTCCAACCTACGGCTGCCGTTTCCTTCCCAACACAGTAAGAGGAACACATCACATTCACAAGAATCATCAACACTTGAAATCCCAATGCACACACACGATGAAAGAGGTTGAGGTTACATAACAAATATCCACACATCAAAAACTATATAAATTGAGGCTTATATTCACTGTTACTCGTGTTGCGTTAAACCTCTTCTTGTTACTCTCCCACGAGCATGAGAATATAAAATATTTCTATAGAAGTGGTACCTTTACAGCAAAAGATACAGAAGCTCAGTCATAGATGTAACTGATAAATTTCATGCAAAGTCTCAAATCGATTCAGTATTTACCTTTTTCTATTTCCTTAATATCCTCTTCTACATAAGAAATAGTGGGTAAACACGTATTGGGTTTTGAATACATATTGAGTGGCAACACAACAATCTGTAAAGTGGGATAGTATTTGTGCGATGAGGTACTGTGACAGATGTTAATTCCTGAAGAGTTACAACATGAGTTTACTATGCTCAGGATCCAATAGTTAAAACTGCCAATTATCTCAGTAATCAACTGTCTATAAAAGCAGTTTCTTGAATATTTCCAACCAGTGACTTATACAGATTTACCAGAAGGTTAAACACTCGGAAATTTCGATTCTCAGTGAAGAGAAAAGCAGAATAATCTACAGTGACACAGAAGAAGGTTACAAACACCCAAACATCTTGTTTTTCAATAAAAAAATATTCTTACTTAGGGCAGTGATTTTTTCTTCAAGCGCATCATCTTCTAGAAAATTGACAAGGAATCTCTGAAGCATTTGTGTCATTCAGTCATTGCTGTTTTGTAACGTCCAATATTTAGCTTTTTCACAGTCAGTGCCAAACCCAGGAGAGAAGCATCACAACACACATAGAAATGGGAACCCAAATAAATGTATGTTGAATGGAACTGAAATGTACCCCGGAGGTGGGAAATAACTGACCAATATAGTAAAAGTTACAACCAAGAAAGTAACTACCTTTCTTCTTTACATCCACCGGTTTCTTTTCCTCTCTTGGTTTGGCTTCATCTGCTTGGTCTGGTTCTTTTCCTTCTTCTGTTGGAGTGAGATTTCTCAGTATATTTTCAAATTGTTTTCATCAGCATCAAAACACAAAGTGAGCCTCAAATGGCCAAGATGGCAAACAAGAAAAATTGGGACTTCTAACAATAAAATCTTTGCCAATATCCAACTGCCCGTTCCTTCCGCTCAGCCGGCTCTGTCCTGCTCCACGTCACCCGCCCGGCCCACCCCACCATCAGCCGTCGGGCATTCAGGCTCTCTGCCCCCACCCTCTGGATCTCCATCCCATATTCTCTTTGCCTCACTCCCTCCCTTGGCTTCTTCAAGGCATGTCTCAAGATGATACTATTTGACCTCGCCTTCGGCCGCCTCCTGCCTGACCTGCCCTCCACTCTCACTGATTCCAAAGCCCCAGGTCCCAATCACTGAATGTCCAGTGCCTTGGGATGTCCCCCCGATGTGAAAGGCGCTATTCAAATTGATTGTATTGTAAAAGCTGATTTCTTACTCGCAGCGTTCAGCCTTGCTTGGCAAGAGGTTTGTTCTGCAGAGCACATAAAATTGAAAGTAAACTATTTTGTTCTGCACTTCATATCAATCTCTGCAAAACAGCGTGTGTTGTTCAATTTTACAGCTGGTCGAGAAAGGAAACAACTGGCCACGTTTCAGGTGATCATGTCACACAAAGCAAATGAGAAATAGTAAATAATAAGAATTGTTGCATTTGATATAGAGCTTTTCACGTCTTCGAGACGTCTCAAAGCGCTTCAAAATATAATGTCAAGTGAATTGACTGTATATTTGGTTGCGATATGCAGCAGCAAATTGCGCACAGCAGTGTCCCACAGAAAGTCGTGGTTGGAAACGACTAATTTATTATTGTTTTATTTTCTTGACGGATTATTATCAGGCGTGTGGAATAAGGAAACTTGCCCAAGATTTCACCCTGTCGGGAATCAAACCCAGCTCTCTTGCTTGTGAGGCGAATCCCAGAACCACTGAGCTATAGGACTCCATGACAACAACAACTTGGATTTATATAGCGCCCTTCATGCAAAGTAGCATTCCAGAGTGCTTCACAGTGGCGGAGTCTGACAATCAGCACGGTCGGAGGAGGCAGTTGATTGTAAGCACGATCAAAAAAAAGGCCATTAGCCGTGATTTGAATGTAGGGAGGGAGTGTCAAGGGGAAGGGATTGAGGGAGGGAGTTCCAGAGTTTCGGGGCATAGTGGCTGAATGCACGACCACCGATGGTGGAGTGTGGGGGACGGAGCCAGTCGAGTGGAGGCGGCGTGTGGTGGGGTGGGGTAGTGCAGATTGGATAGGTACGGAGGTGCGAGGGACTGAAGGGATTTCCAACCGTGTGAGAGGGTCCTGAAATCCATCTGAAAGGTGAGACCTGATACCAAGTGGATGGCAATACCTTTTTCTCTTTCAGTAAGTAGTTTCTCTATTGGGGAAAACAATAATTAACGGACAGCGAATTATGACCCTTGAACGGGAAGACTGAAATAAATGATTAGTTACGTACATGATTTATATCATCAAAATAATTAAATGATATGTAATGATCAGGGAGGTTAATTAGTGCTGTGGGGAAGGGTTTAAACTAATTTCGAGGGTGAAGGAAATCAGGATGTAACATCAGAGAGGAGAAACGTTACATAGAGGGGTGGGAGAGACAAATAACAATGCAATAAGGAGTAGTCCAGAAGAAGAAGGCATTAGACGGAAGAGAAATGCAAAGCAAGATATGTTTTCTGCTCACTTTTTTCTTCCAAGTACCCATCAACTTTCCTAAATTCTATCAAAAGAAACGCAAAACGAGACCTTTCAACTCTTATTCTTCCGGCTTTATAATAATAATAATAAATCTTGCATTTGATATAGCGCCTTATCACGTGGCAACTAATTGCTCAGTCAGTCGCAGATTAAGTCAACAAATTATTATGAGTATTTTGATGGGATTATTACCCCCAGAATAGAGATCCACCAATCGATTAACACCCGTGTTCCTAACTTGTCCAACATTTCTCCCTTCCAAGAATCAAACCCAGGTCCACTCGCTTGTGAGACGAGTGTTCTTACGACTAAGCTACAGGACTCTCCTTATGAGTCTTTACCACTTCAATAAAATGACTGAGAATAGTTGGAAAACTTAACCTGAAATTTTACAGCAACGTAGGGTGCAGGTACAATGCACATTGGAGTCATTTGAATTTACCTTTCAATTTCTTCATATTCGCCTTTTCTGCTCAAATAAACACAAATATTCACATTATTTCTCACTGGTCAAACGGTCATTTGCAGGTGGTGAAGCCTTGGTCACCAAACTGCAGGTTGATAATACAACGTGTCCCTATTTCCTTACATATCGGCCAAACTATGGAATTGGTTGCAGTTAAGAACAGTGTACGCATCGAACATGTTCTTTTATTAGTATCTTTACACATATCAACCACTTTCTCACCTAATTTATCCAGTGTCATTTCACACGCTTTCCGTTCTGGAAATCACATTATAATTCTTTGAGTTACCGAGAAACTAGCAGCCCTACAAACTGTGCAAGTGTATTCTTCCATTATATTGCAGTGTTAAATTAATCTCAAATAGATTGAACTGCAACAAGAGCAGTAATCGAAGATAAAAGAAAACGTTTGAATATCTATGAAATGTTGGGCTTTTCTCAATACATACCGTCTTGTAACATGATCAGTTTTTTCACTGTAAACATAATTATGTACAGATGTATATGAAAGGACCTTATGTTTGATTGTTGAATTAATTCAACTCATATCAATTATGTTCACTTGTAAAATAATCAAATATTAGTTGCCCACGGATTGTAATGTAAAGCATCCAATCTACCTTCTGGTGTTAGTTTATCATAGGCTTTTTCTTCTAATGGAATAAAAACGATCAGAATATCAGATTTGCAAAGGGCCTGAACTACAAAACCAAATGTACATTATAGTGGATTTGATAACATGGCAGAGCTCAAGAATGTGTTTTCCAACACGACGATCGTTCAAAGAAATACAACACATTGTTCAAGGAACTTCCTGACAAAAAGGGCAACAAATACATCACATCCAACGTGTGTATAGATATGTAGACTTTATACTCACGCGCAGCTTTCAATTCTTTCTGACAATCAGCCAGATCTGAAAAACAAAGATCAGGAGACTTTACTATATCACAATAACAGAAACAAAATTAAACCTTTATTTACAATCTATTGCATTGATATCTATTAAACTGTACCACAAGTAAAACAATACATCAGCAAAATAACAATTGGATCATATTATAACAACAGCTCCTCATAATCTACCTGCTTTCTTCTTCTCCAGATCCTCTTCTGTAAAATTGATTAAGCTTAAAGGATTACTGATGAAATGCTTCCCTTCAAAACAATCTACAAAGCGCGGGAGGTTGTGAGAATGGTGTAGCACAGCCGGAGATGTTTCAGGTTATATTCACAATAATAGTATCTCAGTGTGGAAATGGCAACAAATAACAACTTTCAATCTGATGAAAACTTGCATTCCAAAGAGTTAAATTAATATAAATGTTGTCCTTACCTAAAGCTTTCACATTATTGTCGTCTACAAATCAAACATGGAATCCATTAATTATTACGTCATCAAATCTTGCATTTGATTCAGCACCGAAAGAGAAACCCTCTCAAAGCACCTCACATGGAATTATTCACGGCCATTTAAAGGCATAGACTGCGCAGCAATATCCAACATCCATAATGCTATTGAGTAATTTAACTGGAGGATTTTTGCTGTTTTATTTGTCAGAAAGAGAAGGGATTTTCTCCAAGATTCCTGGTCAGCAAAGATTTATCATTATTGCATCAATATGCAGCCAATTTTACAAATTTCAACAATACAATAATTTTGCTTACTGCCTTTCTTCAGCCTTTCTTTCAACTCTTTTAGTTCTTGAAACAAAACGGAAATTTATGCAACACTTTTATTGGAACCAGTTTTAACAATTGGTAACTTAGCGCTGTTTTACTTGTATCCTGGAAGATATATCAATTGAAACGGTATCACTTTCCCTCTTTACTAACATAATAATAATCAATCGGAAACAGTGCACTGTGGCTGTTAATAATAATCCTTGCATTTGATATAGTGCTTTTCACGTCGGGAGGACGTCCCAAAGCGCTTCACAGAACACACTGTAAAGTGAATTGACTGTATATTTGTGGGCGAACGCAGCAGCCAATAGCGCACAGCAATGTCCCACAAACAGTCGTAGATTGAAAATGACCAATTTATTATTGTTTTTGGTTTTGGAGAGATTATTACTGTTCCAATAGCAATGGCACTCATTCTTGAAATTAATTCGAATAGAAAACATGGACATTGCCAAGTTTCCAACCTTTTTCTGCTGCTTTTAGATCCATCTGACATTTGGTTAGTTCTGAAATCCAAAAAGTGAATTGGTTAAACATTTTTATTTCAACCGGTTTATGGTCAATTGGGATTCAGCAATTTTCAACTGATTTAGAACCCGAGAAGATCGGGAAACAATTTTAGTAACAGAATGAGGATTGCCCTTCGCACATTCCTGTTTATTCTTCAATAATAAACAACCAAACCATTTCCCGATGTTTGCTCAACTTTGATTATCCATTGTGATATACGTCTTGTTATCCTTCTTAAAGTAAATTACTCAAATTAATCGACATAAATAAGCTTGATCTATTTTCACCAATTTTCACATCGTGAGCAGCAAACAAGAAAAAATCCTTCTCCAAATCTTCAAATGAATTATATGTTCTTACTTGCTGCTTTTATCTCTTCTTCACAAGTGTCTCTTTCTGAAAAAGAACATTTGATGAAGCAAATTTGTCTCAATCAATCGACAGGTGGCTTCAGATTGTGTTATCGACTGCCTCTCCGAAGGAGGACAAACACAAGGAGAGGACGATCCACGAACCACCCTTTCGGTGCCTTTAATGAAGGGAGTCTGACATCGAAAGAGGAACCGAGAGATTGTAATGGATATCAGTGATCAAACGTTTGACAAATCTCCTCTCAGATCAACGTAAATACCTTTATCTTTCTTTTCAATTGAGTCCTCTGTTGAGGAAAACAAGAATTAGTGGGTATTGAAATGCTTTGCGTAATATAATCATATCATCATCTCAAGACGTAATTTAGGGTTTTTATACAATTTCTCACTTGTATTATTTTGATATTTTGGTATGGGAATAAACTTACAAGGTTTAAAATAAAACAGAGTGCCAAGAAAAACAAAATTCAGCTATCTTCATTAGTAAAACTGATTCGCTTCGTTGTGATATGATCTGCACGTTATATATTATATATTAATATATCAATAAAATATGATTTGTTTAAATAAGTAACACAATCATTATTTTCATCACCTGTAGTTTTCAAGCTTTGTTTTGCTTCCTCTAATTCTAAAACAAAAAAGAAATTTCTTCATCTATTCATCCTTGTGCATAACCTCCCTTTTATCGGGTAAATGCTTTTCCCTCTTTTGTTTGTGAGGGTATTATTTTGTATATCTGTGAGTGTATGTGTATTCCCTTTATTATTTCGAACATGTGAAATAACATTCATACTGTGATGATATTAATATTCCTATATTTGATATAATATAATAATAATCCTTGCATTTGATATAGCGCTTTTCACGTAGGGAGGACGTCCCAAAGCGCTTCACAGAACACACTGTAAAGTGAATTGACTGTATATTTGTGGGCGAACGCAGCAGCCAATTGCGCACAACAATGTCCCACAAACAGTCGTAGATTGAAAATGACCGATTTATTATTGTTTTGTTTTGGAGGGATTATTATTAGGCTCTGTGTGGAGTAAGGAAACTTGCCCAAGGTTTCGCCCTCTGCCTGGAATTGAACTCAGTTCTCTCGCTTGCAAAGCGAGTGCTCTAACCACTGAGCTGCAGGACTCCACAGGATATAGCGCAGCATTTCACATCTTCTAGAAGTCAAAAAGCACTTCACAGATCTTACTCTAAAGTGAATTGCAACCAATTGCGCACAGCAGTGTCCCTACAGACATTCGAGGGTTGAAGTGACCCTTTTTTTATTATTGTTTTTTCTTCTGATGGATTATTATCAGGTGTGTGGAGTAAGGAAACTTGCCCAAGGTCTCGCAATGCCGGGAATCAAATCCAGGTCGAGTGAGTCGAGTGCTCCATCCGCTGAGCTACAGGACACCTTGCGATGATTCTATGATCCCAGACTCATAGAATCACAGAATTATACAGCACAGAAGGAGGCCATTCAGCCCATCCTGTCTGTGCCGGCTCCTTTAAAAGAGCTTCCAAATCAATCCCTCTCTCTCCCGATATCCCTGCAAACTTGTCCTCCCCAAATAATTATCCACTTCACTCTTAAAAGTCGGTATTGAATAGTCTTCCACCGCTCTTTCAGGCAATGCATTCCAGATCCGATGTAAACATTTACCCGCAGTTTGTTTAATTTTAACATCCTCTGTAAGCAAAAAACTTCTATTAAAATTCACACTTATGTATATTTTCCTGTCGATATCAATTGTATAATCCGCAGGAAGAATATTATTTGATTATTTAAACTCAGAAACCTCTTCCCTACCTGCTTCCTTTAGTTTTGTTTTACACTCTTCCAGTTCTGAAAAACAGAGTGATTTTTTTGTTACATAACACAATAGTGTCATGAATTGGGGACAACTCTTCTCCCACTGTATTAGTATTTCAGATAGAAACTCACAACCATCATCACATCATGAAGCCACTGACACCCCGACCCCAACACAAACAATGACACATTTGAGCACAACAACCCAGTGTGATCCAACTGATTCCTCGCAAACTAATGTATCTGAGGATATATGTGAGGAGAGACGCTGTGAAACAAGAACTGATCAGAGCACAACCGTAATCGTGTCTTCTCACAAGAAAAATATTCAGATCAAAGCAACAGAAGCCAAAAAATGTGATGTTGATCAAATGTTAAAGCTCACCTGTCCCTGCACTTTCTGTTTTTAATTCTATTTTTGAAAAGCCAAAACATTAGTTTAGATTGAGCGAATACTTCAATGGGAACTTTGGGAGTTTCTCCTAATTATTACTCAATCGTTTCACAAAGATGTGGTCGGATAGTGTTTTACAAAACTCAGCCATAAATGTGAGTTTGATACAACAGCTCGGACACTAACAAACAAAATTCCGCCTGAACATTTAACATAAATAATCTGGGCTTACTTGCTGTGTCCTCGTCCTCTGCAACAACCTCTTGCTCTAAAGTCCAAGCAAAGAATCCATTAAGCACTGCGTGAGAATACACTCATTGCCTGTTGCTGACTTTGCTCCCTTGAGCCGGGCAGCCAGAAAAGAAGCCGAAAGAAACAGAACGACCAAGTGACGACCTCATGTAACTAATAATACAAGAAAACACAGTGAGGAAAGGTGAAAGGGTGAGAAGTTAAGAAGTGTTTGCAGTTTGGTATTATGTGCTGGGCGCTGCACTTGGGAAAGGATAGACTCGACTCACAACAAGGATGTTGACATGACCCATTTCACAAGGCTTTCTGGACATCAGACTCACCTGCCAGGACTGTGAGCTGTTTACACTCTTCTATTTCTGAAAAGCAAACAAAACATTTATGAGGTATTTTTATTTCAACAGTGAATGATTCTCTTGCTTGGGGAGAACCAAACTCCAACCTACGGCTGCCGCTTCCTTTCCAACACAGTAAGAGGAACACATCACATTCACAAGAATCATCAACACTTGAAATCCCAATGCACACACACTATGAAAGAGGTTGAGGTGACATAACAAATATCCACACATCAAAAACTATATAAATTGGGGCGTATATTCACTGTTACTCGTGTTGCGTTAAACCTCTTCTTCTTACTCTCCCACGAGCATGAGAATATAAAATATTTCAATAGAAGTGGTACCTTTACAGCAAAAGATACAGAAGCTCAGTCATAGATGTAACTGATGAATTTCATGCAAAGTCTCAAATCGATTCAGTATTTACCTTTTTCTATTTCCTTAATATCCTCTTCTATATAAGAAATAGTGGGTAAACACATATTGGGTTTTGAATACATATTGAGTGGCAACACAACAATCTGTAAAGTGGGACAGTATTTGTGCGATGAGGTACTGTGACAGATGTTAATTGCTGAAGAGTTACAACATGAGTTTACTATGCTCAGGATCCAATAGTTAAAACTGCCAATTATCTCAGTAATTAACTGCCTATAAAAGCAGTTTCTTGAATATTTCCAACCGGTGACTTATACAGATTTACCAGTAGGTTAAACACTCGGAAACTTTGATTCTCAGTGAAGAGAAAAGCAGAATAATCTACAGTGACACAGAAGAAGGTTACAAACACCCTAACATCTTGTTTTTAAATAAAAAAATATTCTTACTTAGGGCAGTGATTTTTTCTTCAAGCTCATCATCTTCTGGAAAATTGACAACAAATCTCTGAAGCATTTGTGTCATTCAGTCACTGCTGTTTTGCAATGTCCAATATTTTGCTTTTTCACAGTCAGCGCCAAACCCAGGAGAAGAGCATCACAACACACATAGAAATGGGAACCCAAATAAATGTATGTTGAATGGAACTGAATGTACCCTGGAGGTGGGAAATAACTGACCAATATCGTAAAACTTACAACCAAGAAAGTAACTACCTTTCTTCTTTACATCCACCGGTTTCTTTTCCTCTCTTGGTTTGGCTTCATCTGCTTGGTCTGGTTCTTTTCCTTCTTCTGTTGGAGTCAGATTTCTCAGTATATTTTCAAATTGTTTTCATCAGCATCAAAACACAAAGTGAGCCTCAAATGGCCAAGATGGCAAACAAGAAAAATTTGTCACTTCTAACAATAAAACCTTTGCCAATATCCAACTGCCCGCTCCTTCCGCTCAGCCGGCTCTGTCCTGCTCCACGTTACCCGCCCGGCCCACCCCACCATCAGCAGTCGGGCATTCAGGCTCTCTGCCCCCACACTCTGGATCTCCATCCCATATTCTCTTTGCCTCACTCCCTCCCTTGACTTCTTCAAGGCATGTCTCAAGATGATACTATTTGACCTCGCCTTCGGCCGCCTCCTGCCTGACCTGCCCTCCACCCTCACTGATTCCAAAGCCCCAGGTCCCAATCACTGAATGTCCAGTACCTTGGGATGTCCCCCCGATGTGAAAGGCGCTATTCAAATTGATTGTATTGTAAAAGCTGATTTCTTACTCGCAGCGTTCAGCCTTGCTTGGCAAGAGGTTTGTTCTGCAGAGCACATGAAATTGAAAGTAAACTATTTTGTTCTGCACTTCATATCAATCTCTGTAAAACAGCGTGTGTTGCTCAATTTTACAGCTGGTCGAGAAAGGAAACAACTGGCCACGTTTCAGGTGATCATGTCACACAAAGAAATGAGAAATAGTAAATAATAAGAATTGTTGCATTTGGTATAGAGCTTTTAACGTCTTTGAGACGTCTCAAAGCGCTTCACAATATACTGTCAAGTGAGGGTGGTGGCAAGATGAAGGGATTGAGGGAGAGATTTCCAGAACTTCAGGGCTCAGTGGCTGAAGTCACGGTTATCGGTGGTGGAGTGGATGGCACAGGGACAAACTGGAGGCCAGAGCCAGCCGAGCAGTTCAGAGAGGTCGGGAAGTGCAAGGGCTTGAAGGGATTTGAAAACGAGTGAGAGGATCTTGAAATTGATCCATTTGGTGAGACCTGATAGCAAGTGGATGGCAATACCTTTTTCTCTTTCAGTAAGTAGCTTCTCTATTGGGGAAAACAATAATTAACAGACAGCGAACTATGACCCTTGAACGGGGAAACTGAAATAAATGATTAGTTACGTACATGATTTATATCATCAAAAGAATTAAATTATATGTAACGGGCAGGGAGGTTAATTAGTGCTGTGGGGAAGGGTTTAAACTAATTTTGAAGGGGAAGGAAATCAGGATGTAACATCAGAGAGGAGAAAAGTTACATAGAGGGGTGGGATAGATGGATAACAATGCAATAAGGAGTAGTCCAGAAGAAGAAGGCATTAGACGGAAGAGAAATGCAAAGCAAACTCAGTCGGTTTTGGGAGTGAATGTGGGTAAATACACAGAGAGTGACAAATACGATTGGTGAGCTGCGGCTCAAGTCGCCACATGGGGTTATGCTACATAACAGTGGCAATAACAGAGACCTGGCTCAAACAAGGGCAGGAATGCGAGCTGAATATTACTGGCTTCAACGTATTTGGGAGGAACAGGGAAAGAAAAAAAAGGTGGTGGCAATATTGAAAAAAGATATGGTTACGGCCCTGGAGAAGGCCGATGTGCTTGAGGGTCCAAAACAGGTTCTACTTGGTTCGAAAGGAGCAGAAAAAGAACGCATTACTCTGTTAGGACTGTACTATAGACCATAGGTTTAGAGTATTTATGGAAAGGGACAAGGAACATTCAAGGAACAATCAAAGGTGAAGATACTCAACTGGAAGAGACTAATTTCAGTGGGTTAAAAAGGGTCCTAGCCAAGGTGGGCTGGAAAGAAAGATTGGCAGGTAAAACAGCTAACGAGCAATGGGAAGCCTTCAAGCAGGAGATAGTTCAGAGACAGAACAAATACATTTCCACAAAGGGGAAAGGTAGGCCATCCGAACCTCCCCGGATGAATAAGGAAATTGGGATATAATAAAACAGAATAAGAAGGCTTATGATAAATGGGAGGTTCAAAATACAGAAGATAATCAAATAGAATATAGAAAGTACAGAGGAGAACTGAAAAAGGAAATAAGAGGGGCAAAGTGCTTGTATGAGAAAGGATAAATGGGTAACAGAAAGGGAAACCAAAGGTATTTTTAAGCATGTAAAGAATAACAGGTTAGTCAAAGGTTGGGTGGGTCCAATTAGGGACCAAATAGGAAATCTTCTTGTGAAGGCAGAGGGCATGGCTGATGTAAGTAATGAGTATTTTGCATCTGTCTTCACGAAAGAAGAGGATGAAGCCTATGTCACAGAATTGGAGGAGAGGGTGGAGAAATTGTATAAGATAAGAATAAACTGAGAGGAGGCACTGAGGCGCTAAATAGTTTGTTGGTGCTCAAGGTAGATAAGTCACTCGGTCCGGACGGGTTGCATCCGAGGTTACTGAGGGAAGTAAGGGTGAAAATAACAGAGGCTTTGGCAACAAAGCCTTTAGATCTTTTAATCCTCCTTGGACACCGGGAGGTGCTACAGGACTGGAGCGTTGCAAATGTTACTCCCCTGAGCACAAAGGAGCAGAAGGATAAACCCGGGAACTAAGGCCAGTGCCTGATTTCAGCAGTGGGGAAACTTCTGGAGACTATAATCCGGGACAAAATAAATTTTCACTTAGAAAAATATGGGTTAATAAAGGACAGTCAACACGGATTTGTTAAAGGCAAATTGTGTCTAATAAACCTGATAAGGCTTTTTTAATCAAGTAACAGAGAGTGTGGATGAAGTAGTGCAGTTGATAAGTTTATATGGATTTTCAAAAGGCATTTGATACAGTGCCACATAAGAGATTCGTCACCAAAGCAGAATCCCACAGTATTAAAGGGACAGTCTCCAATGGATACAGAACTGTCCGGGAGACAGAGAGCGGTGGGGAACGGTTGTCATTCTGACTGGAGGGAAGTGTGCAGTGGTGTCCCGGGGGTCAGTATTGGGACCATTGGAAGGAAGGATGTCAAGGCGTTGGAGAGGGTACAAAGACGATTTACCAGAATGATTGACTTCAGGTGTCAGGAGAGGTTAGAGAAGCTGGGATTGTTCCAATTGGAGCAGATAAAGTTAAGAGGAGACTTAATAGAAGTTTTCAATATTATGAATGGATTTGATAGGGTGAACAAGGAGGAACTATTTCCACTGGCGGATTGGTCGGTAACCCGAGGACACCGATTTAAAATAGTTGTTAAAAGAAACAGAGGGGAGGTGAGGAGAATTTTTTTCACGCCGCGAGTTGTTTGGATCTGGAATACATTGCCTGAAAGGCTGCTGGAAGGCGATTTGATAATAACTTTTAAGAGAGAAGTAGATAATTATTTGGGGAGGACAAGTTTGCAGGGCTATGGGGAGAAAGTGGGGGAGTGAGATTGATTTGGAAGCTCTTTTCAAAGAGCCGACACAGACACAAAGGGCCGAATGACCTCCTTCTGTGCTGTATAATTCTATGATTCTACGATTATAAGGAAAACGTTTTCTTTCTTTCAAAAGAAAAATCAAGTTATGTTTCTGCTCACTTTTTTCTTCCAAGATCCCATCAACTTTCCCAAATTCTATCAAAAGAAACATCAAACGAGACCTTTCAACTCTTATTCTTCCGGCTTTATAATAATAATAATAAATCTTGCATTTGATATAGCGCTTTATCACGTCTTCCCACATTTCAATTCGCTTCACAGAATATACTGTAAAGTGTAGTGACTGTATGTTTTGTGGGCGGAACGTGGCAGCCAATTGCTCAATCAGTCGCAGATTAAGTGACCAAATTATAATGAGTATTTGATGGGATTATTACCCCCAGAAAAGAGATCCGCCAATCGATTAACACCCGTGTTCCTAACTTGTCCAACGTTTCCCCCTTCCAAGAATCAAACCCAGGTCCACTCGCTTGTGAGACGAGTGTTCTTACGACTAAGCTACAGGACTCTCCTTATGAGTCTTTACCACTTCAATAAAATGACTGAGAATAGTTGGAAAACTTAACCTGAAATTTTACAGCAACGTAGGGTGCAGGTACAATGCACATTGGAGTCATTTGAATTTACCTTTCAATTTCTTCATATTCGCCTTTTCTGCTCAAATCAACACAAATATTCACATTATTTCTCACTGGTCAAACAGTTATTTGCAGGTGGTGAAGCCTTGGTCACCAAACTGCAGGTTGATAATACAACGTGTCCTTATTTCCTTACATATCGGCCAAACTATGGAATTGGTTGCAGTTAAGAACAGTGTACGCACCGCACATGTTCTTTTCTTAGTATCTTTACACATATCAACCACTTTCTCACCTAATTTATCCAGTGTCATTTCACACGCTTTCCGTTCTGGAAATCATATTATAATTCTTTGAGTTACCGAGAAACTAGCAGCCCTACAAACTGTGCAAGTGTATTCTTCCATAACATTGAAGTATTGAATTAATCTCAAATAGATTCAACTGTAAAAAGATCAGTAATCGGAGATAAAAGAAAACTTTTGAATATCTATGAAATGTTGGACTTTTCTCAATACATACCGTCTTGTAACATGATCAATTTTTTTACTGAAAAAATAATTATGTACAAATGTTTATGAAAGGACCTCATGTTTGATTGTTGAATCATTTTGATTCAAATCAGTTATGTCCAGTTGTAATGGAACCAAATATTAGTTGCCCACGGATTGTAATGTAAAGCATCCAATCTACCTTCTGGTGTTAGTTTATCATAGGCTTTTTCTTCTAATGGAATAAAAAGGATCAGAATATTAGATTTGCAAAGGGCCTGAACTACAAAACCAAATGTAAATTGTGGTGGATTTGATAACATGGCAGAGCTCAAGAATGTGTTTTCCAACACAACGATCGTTCAAAGAAATACGACACATTGTTCAAAGAACTTCCTGACAAAAAGGGCAACAAATACATCACATCCAACGTGTTTATAGATATGTAGACTTTATACTCACGCGCAGCTTTCAATTCCTTCTGACAATCAGCCAGTTCTGAAAAACAAACATTCAGGAGAAATTACTATATCACAATAAGAGAAACACAATTAAAGCTTTATTTACAATGCTATTGCACTAATATCTATTAAACTGTACCACAAGTAAAACAATACATCAGCAAAATACCAATTGGATCATATTATAACAACAGCTCCTCATAATCTACCTGCTTTCTTCTTCTCCAGATCCTCTTCTGTAAAATTGATTAAGCTTAAAGGATTACTGATGAAATGCTTCCCTTCAAAACAACCTACAAAGCGCGGGAGGTTGTGAGAATGGTGTAGCACAGACGGAGATGTTTCAGGTTACATTCACAATAATAGTATCTCAGAGGAAAGTAAATACACAATTATCTGCCGATTTGCCATCTGTGCGTGTGTTGGATTTCCAAACTTTTAAAAGGGTTCAATATACAGAGTTATAAGCATTTTAAAATTCAGAGGTTGTTATTTTCAGTGTGGAAATGGCAATAAAGAACAACTTTCAATCTGATGAAAACTTGCATTCCAAAGAGTTAAATTAATATAAATGTTGTCCTTACCTAAAGCTTTCACATTATTGTCGTCTACAAATCAAACATGGAATCCATTAATTATTACGTCATCAAATCTTGCATTTGATTCAGCACCGAAAGAGAAACCCTCTCAAAGCACCTCACATGGAATTATTCACGGCCATTTAAAGGCATAGACTGCGCAGCAATATCCAACATCCATAATGCTATTGAGTAATTTAACTGGAGGATTTTTGCTGTTTTATTTGTCAGAAAGAGAAGGGATTTTCTCCAAGATTCCTGGTCAGCAAAGATTTATCATTATTGCATCAATATGCAGCCAATTTTACAAATTTCAACAATACAATAATTTTGCTTACTGCCTTTCTTTCTTTCTTTCAACTCTTTTAGTTCTTGAAACAAAACAGAAATTTATGCAACACTTTTATTGGAACCAGTTTTAACAATTGGTAACTTAGCGCTGTTCTACGTGTATCCTGGAAGATATATCAATTGAAACGGTATCACTTTCCCTCTTTACTAACATAATAATAATCAATCGGAAACAGTGCACTGTGGCTGTTAATAATAATCCTTGCATTTGATACAGTGCTTTTCACATCGGGAGGACGTCCCAAAGCGCTTCACAGAACACACTGTAAAGTAAATTAACTGTATATTTGTGGGCGAACGCGGCAGCCAATAGCGCACAGCAATGTCCCACAAACAGTCGTAGATTGAAAATGACCAATTTATTATTGGTTTTGGTTTTGGAGAGATTATTGCTGTTCCAATAGCAATGGCACTCATTCTTGAAATTAAATAGAAAAGAAAACATGGACATTGCCAAGTTTCCAACCTTTTTCTGCTGCTTTTAGATCCGTCTGACATTTGGTTAGTTCTGAAATCCAAAAAGTGAATTGGTTAAACATTTTTATTTCAACCGGTTAATGGTCAATTTGGGATTCAGCAATTTTCAACTGATTTAGAACCCGAGAAGATCGGGAAACAATTTTAGTAACAGAATGAGGATTGCCCTTCGCACATTCCTGTTTATTCTTCCATAATAAACAACCAAACCATTTCCCGATGTTTGCTCTACTTTGATTATCCATTGTGATATACGTCTTGTTATCCTTCTTAAAGTAAATTACTCAAATTACTCGACATAAATAAGCTTCATCTATTTTCACCAATTTTCACATCGTCAGCAGCAAACAAGATAAAATCCTTCTCCAAATCTTTAAATGAATTATATATTCTTACTTGCTGTTTTTATCTCTTCTTCACAAGTGTCTCTTTCTGAAAAAGAACATTTGATTAAGCAAATTTGTCTCAATCAATCGACAGATGGCTTCAGATTGTGTTATCGACTGCCTCTCCGAAGGAGGACAAACACAAGGAGAGGATGATCCACGAACAACCCATTTGGTGCCTTCAATGAAGGGAGTCTGATACCGAAAGAGGAACCGAGAGATTGCAATGGATATCAGTGATCAAGTGTTGGACAAATCTCCTCTCTCAGATCAATGTGATTACCTTTATCATTCTTTTCAATTGATTCCTCTGTTGGGAAAACACGGATTAGTGCTGTTCAAATACATTGTGTAGTATGAACATATCATCATTTTAAGATCTAATCTAACATTTTAAACAATTTCTTGTTCCTATTATTTTGGTATTTTAGTGTTGGAATAAACATACAAGTTTTAAAATTAAAATTGCAAGAAGCACAAAATTCAGCTGTCTTGAATGGTAAAACGGCATGATTGTGTTGTGATATGATCTGCACAATATATGATTTATTTTAAATAAAAAACATCAGTATTTTCAGCACCTGTAGTTTTCAAGCTTTGTTTTGCTTCCTCTAATTCTAAAACCGAAAATATTTTTTTTCAGCCATTAATAGTTTTTTTTATCTGGTAAATGCTTTTTCCTTTTTGGTTGTGAGGGTGTTATTTCATATATCTATGTCTCCCTGTTGGTCTGTATGTATTTTGGGGTATTCCTTTATCGACTGTTCATTTGTGCCCAGATTTCAGATTTAAAGTCAGGATGTCTTCCCCAAAACATATTTTGAAGAAAAATATTTTTCAAATAACAATATGTCTGAATTTTATTCACTATTGCTAACATATGAAGTAACATTCATACTGTGCTATGTGACAGCACACGAACATTTACCTGCAGTTTGCTTCAGTTTAAGATCCTCTGTAAGCATAAAAGAACTATTGAAAAGAACAATTATGTATATTTTCCTGTCTCAATATCAATTGTATAATCAGCAGAAAGAATATAATTTTATTCTGAGTTCAGAAACCTCTTCCCTACCTGCTTCCTTTAGCTTTGTTTTACACTTTTCTAGTTCTGAAAAACATAGGGATTTTTTTCTTACATAACACAAGTGTCATGAATTGGGGACAACTCTTCTCCCACTGTATTAGTATTTCAGACAGAAACTCACAACCATCATTACAACATGAAGCCACTGACACTCCGACCCCAACACAAACAATGACACATTTGAGCACAACAACCCAGTGTGATCTAACTGATTCCTCGCAAACTGATGTATTTCAGGATATATGTGAGGAGAGACGCTGTGAAACAAGAACTGATCAGAGCAGAACCGTAATCGTGTCTTCTCACAAGAAAAATATTCAGGTCAAAGCAACAGAAGCCAAAGAATATGACATTGATCAAATTTTAAAGCTCACCTGTCTCTGCACTTTCTGTTTTTAATTCTATTTTTGAAAAGCCATAAAATTAGATTCGATTGAGGGAATTCTCCAATGGGAAATGTAGATACTTTGGCTTTGGGAGTTTCTTGTAATTATTACTAAATCAATTTTTGTTTATACGATACAAACTTCAATAAAACACAAATATGTAAACCTCAGACTATACGTATATTCAAGTTTTTTTTAGCATCTTCATCAATCATTGATACAGATTTAAAAAAACATGCAACAAAACTTAGCTATTCTTAGGAAAACATAACCAGTGTTTGTAATGTGCCAAACACATCAGAAAGCGTCTCTGAGCATTTCAAGATGATGTGGTCGGACGCCCTTTGATAAACTGGACAATGTAAAAGTTAGATTCATACAACAGCTCGGACACAAACAAACAAAATATCGCCTGAACATTTAACACAAATAATCTGGGCTTACTTGCTGTTTCCTCGTCCTCTGCAACAACCTCTTGCTCTAAAGTCCAAGCAAAGAATCCATTAAGCACTGCGTGAGAATACACTCATTGCCTGTTGCTGACTTTGCCCCCTTGAGCCGGGCAGCCAGAAAAGAAGCCGAGAGAAACAGAACCACCAAGTGACGACCTCATGTAACTAATAATACAAGAGAACACAGTGAGGAAAGGTGAAAGGGTGAGAAGTTAAGAAGTGTTTGCAGTTTGGTATTATGTGCTGGGCGCTGCACTTGGGAAAGGATAGACTCGACTCACAACAAGGATGTTGACATGACCCATTTCACAAGGCTTTCTGGACATCAGTCTCACCTGCCAGGACTGTGAGCTTTTTACACTCTTCTATTTCTGAAAAGCAAACAATACATTTATGAGGTATTTTTATTTCAACAGTGAATGATTCTCTTGCTTGGGGAGAACCAAACTCCAACCTACGGCTGCCGTTTCCTTTCCAACACAGTAAGAGGAACACATCACATTCACAAGAATCATCAACACTTGAAATCCCAATGCACACACACGATGAAAGAGGTTGAGGTTACATAACAAATATCTACACATCAATAACTATATAAACTGAGGCGTAATCAATGTTTCTCATATTGCGTTTAAACCTCTTCTTGTTTTCCCCACAACCATCAGAATATAAAATATTTCAATAGAAGTGGTATCTTTACAGCGAAAGCCGCAGAAGCTCATAGTAATAGATATGAGTCATGAATTTCATATACATTTTTAAATCATTTCAGCAGTTACCTTCTTCTATGTTTTTAATCTCTGCTTCTAGAAAAATAATAATGGTTAAACACATTAGTTTTGAATGCTCTTTGATTAGCAACACAGCAACCTGTAAAGGTGGGATATTATATGTGTGATGAGGTTCTGCAATAGATGTTAATCGATAACAATTACAACATGAGTTTACAACCTACAGAACAATCTGAGCAATTCCCCATTTTCTTCAATAATTCCAACCAGCGACTTATACAGATTCACCAGTAAGTTAAACACCCTGAATTCTCAGCAAAAACAAAACGGAATAACCTACACAGAAGAAGGTTATAACCAACCAAACATCTCATCACAATAATTAAATAAGTAAAAAAGTATTCTTACTGAGGGCAGAGATTTTTGCTTTAAGATCATCCTCTTCTGATAAAATCGACAAGAAATCTATGAAGCATTTGTGTCATTCAGTCATTGCTGTTTTGCAACGTCCAATATTCTGCATTTCCACAGTCAGCGCCAAACCCAGGAGAAAAGCATCACAACACACACAGAAATGGGAACCCAAATAAATGTATGTTGAATGGAACTGAAATGTACCCTGGAGGTGGGAAATAACTGACCAATATAGTAAAACTTTCAAACTGGCAAATAACTACCTTTCTTCTTTACATCCACCGGTTTCGTTTCCTCTCTTGGTTTGGCTTCATCTGCTCGGTCTGGTTCTTTTCCTTCTTCTGTTGGAATTAGATTTCTCAATATGATGAACATTATAAAATTACTTTGAACCCGAACTGGGGGTTGAGATCGGAGAGGTTAGAGGGGAGAGAGGGGGGCAAGGAGGGTAATTGAAGGAAGGGGGCAAAGATGAGGGACTGCAGCATGGAGTGCCAGATGTTGGGGCAGGGTTGATGGCCTCCCGCCAATGGTTGGGCAGGAGAGATGGGGGAAGTGAAGTAGGCTGGAGACAGCTGAGCGGAGACAGGGGCAGGTTGGTGGAGGTTGTAGAGTTGGAGATAAAATGGGCTGCAGAGGTCTGGAAGATTTGCAGCCTATGCCGAGAGTTGCTGGAGAGCCTCACAAGCAGGGAGTTTGCATAGTCAAGACTGGAGGTTATGAATGAGTGGATGAGGGATTTGGCGGCTTAGGGTGTTAGACAGTGGCTGACACGGGCGATTTTGCAGAAGTGGGGTAGTCATAGCGGCTTATGGCACGGATGTGGGGTAGAAAGGATAGTTCAAGTTCAAACAAGAGGCCAAGATTTCAGACTGGCTCAGTGAGGTGGAATGTTCATCCTTGGATAGCGATGGTGTCAGCGCCTGTGGTGTGGAGGAGCTGACGGAGACAATCAGGAGGACCTCGGTTTTGTTGAAGTCAAATGAAGACAATTAGCTCTCATTCCAGGCCTTGATGTCTGACAGACATTCTGGTCGACAGCAGTTGTCCGACTCCAATGGCTCCCCATCCCCCAGAGGATCGAGTGCAAGATTTTCGTCCTCTGCTTTAAGGCCATTCATGGCCTTGCCCCCTCCTACTTCTCTGACCTGCTGACTCCCTACCAACCTGCCCTTTCCCTACGTTCTTTGGGCTCCCGCCTGCCCCATGTCTCGCGCCCAACCCGCCCTACCATTGATGGCTGGACTTTCAGCCTCTCTGTCCCCACAATCTGGAACTCCATCCCGCGGTACCTTCACCTCGCATCCTCCCTTGGCTCCTTCAAGGCCGGTGTCAAGACCCTTTTCTTCGATCGTGCCTTTGGTCACCCTCCCACCTCTCTGACTTCCCTCACCCCTGCACCCCACTTCCCCATGCTCAGGCTCCGACATCTGACTGTTCAGCGCTTTGGGACGTCCTCCCAATGTGAGAGGCGCTCTATAAATGTAATTTTGCTGTTGTTGTTGTTTTCCTGGAGTCAGTGGGGAGGCAGAGAGATACAGTTGGGTGTCATCCGCATACATGTGGAAGTTGACCTCGTGTCTGTGGATGATGTCCCCAAGAGGGAGCAGATAACAAAAGGCTGTTTCCTTACTCGCAGCTTTCAGTCTTGCTTGGCAAGAGGTTTGTTCTGCAAAGCAAACACAGATGAGAGGGAACAATTTTATTTTCATATCAATATAGTTGGATGGTAAACGCTGCACAGTCGATGGTCAATTTAGTTCAAGGTAAGAAGATTCTGCACATTACATCAGTCTCTGTAAAACAGATTGTTTTGTTTTGTTTACATCTGTTCGAGAAACGAAAGGAAACAACAGCCAAGTTTCAGGGATCATGTTACATAAAGCAAATCGATGGCAATACCTTTTTCCCTTTCAGTAAGTAGCTTCTCTGTTGGGCAACACAGTAATTAACACACAGTGAACTATAACCCTCGAACGGAGAGACTGAAATAAACAATCGTGACCCACATCACTCATATCATAACTGGAATTAATTTAAATATAACATGCAAATAAACTGTTTTCTTCATTTTAACAGAAAATCATTTCATGTTTGTTCCTCACCTTTTTTTTTCAGGGTCCCATCAACCTTCTCAAATTCTAAACACCAAGAAACAAAGTGTAAATGAGATGCCAGTGATTGTTAAGGACAATAAGATGACTATGTGTTGAAATGTAGGTAACTGATAGAAAAATACACATTGATGCCATGGGATTTTACCTTCCAATTGCTTCTTATTCTCCTTTTCTGCTCAAATCAACAATAATATTTGCATTATTTCTCACCAGCCTTGGTCACAAAAATGCGGGTTCACAATACAATGTGTCCTCAATTCCTCCCACATCAGCAAAACTGTGGAATTGGCTGCAGTTATGAACAGTGTGTGCACCGCACATGTTCTTTTCTCAGCAGTTTTACACATATCCTCCACTTTCTTACCTAATTTATCCAGTGATATTTCACACGCTTTCTGTTCTGTAAATCACATGATAATTCTTTGTGTTAACGAAAAACTAGCAATCCTACAAACTGTGTAACTTTATTCTTCCAAAATATTGCAGTATTAACTTGATCACAAATACATTAAATTGCAATAAACTGAGTAATTGAAGCTGAAAGAAAATTGATTAAACCTCATGAAATCTTGAATTTTTTTCAATACATACCGTCTTGTAACATGATCAATTTTTTCACTATAAAAATAATTATGTACAGATGTATATGAAAGGACTTTATGTTTGATTGTTCAATTAATTCAACTCACATCAATTATGTTCACTTGTAATAGAACCAAATTTTAGTTGCCCACTGATCGTTATCACCTCAAGGCTGGACTATGGGAACTCTCTCCTCGCGGCCTTCCCGGCCCTCCCTCCACACTGCAGGTCATTCAGGACTCTGCAGCTCGTATACTGTCCTGCACCAGACACCGCGCCCACATCACTCCCACCCTCACCCTCACCCTCGCCCTAACCCTTGCCCTCGCTCGCCTCCACTGCTCCCCATCCCCCAGAGGATCGAATTCAAGATCCTCACCCTCACCTACAAGGCCATTCACGGCCTCGCTCTCCCCTACCTCTCTGACCTACTATCCCCCTACCTACCTGCCCGTACCCTCCGTTCCTCTGGCTCCGGTCTGCTCCACATCCCCCGCCACAACCGTCCTACCATCGATGGCCGGGCTTTCAGCCTCTCAGCCTCGAGGCTCTGGAACTCTATCCCCCAGTGCCTTCGCCGCTTCCTCTCTTTCCTCCATCAAAGCCGGTCTGAAGACCTTTCTTTTCAACTGTGCCTTCAGCTCCCCTCTCGACTCTCTACCACCTCCTCGCTCTCTCCCTTCCCTGCCCTCACCCTGACCATTTCCACCCAATGCTCAGGTCCCGACTCAACTGTCCAGCGCCTTGGGAGGTCCTCCCGATGTGAAAGGCGCTCTATAAATGCAATCTTGTTGTTGTTGTTGTTATGTAAAGCATCCAATCTACCTTCTGGTGTTAGTTTATCATAGGCTTTTTCTTCTAATGGAATAAAAAGGATCAGAATATTAGATTTGCAAAGCGCCTCATCTACAAAACCAAATGTACATTCTGGTGGATTTGATAACATGGTAGAGCTCAAGAATATGTTTTCCAACACAATGATCGTTCAAAGAAATACAACACATTGTTCAAGGAACTTCTGATCATAAGGGCAACAAATACATTACATCCAACGTGTGTATAGATATGTATCTATCATTATCGGCAGCATTCGATACGGTCGACCACACTATCCTACTCCACCGCTTGTCCTCCCACCTCAACTTTCAAGGCACTGTCCTTGAATGGTTTAGGTCGTACCTTTCTCACCGTCTTCACTTCGTCTCAACGAATGGCTTCTCCTCCACCCCCCGTACTGTCTCATGTGGTGTCCCTCAGGGCTCTGTCCTCGGTCCCCTCCTCTTCACCCTCTATATGCTCCCCCTTGGTGACATCATCCGCAAACATGGGGTTAACTTCCACATGTATGCGGATGACACCCAACTCTACCTTTCCTCCTCTACTCTCAACTCCACGACCACCGATGTCCTGACAGCCTGCCTGTCCGACATCGAGTCCTGGACGAGAGACAACTTTCTTCAGCTCAACGTGCAAAAACCGAGGCCCTCCTGATTGGCTCACGTCAGCGCCTCCGCACCTCAGGCGCTGACACCATCAGCATCCAAGGCTGCACTCTCCACCTCTCAAAGCCAGTCAGGAACCTCGGCGTTTTGTTCGACCCTGAGCTGTCCTTTCTCCCTCACATCCGCACCACAACTGGCACCGCCTTCCATCACCTCCGGAATATCGCCAGATTACGGCACTACCTCACCCCTCACGCTGCTGAAACCCTGGTTCACGCCTTTGTCACCTCAAGGCTGGACTATGGGAACTCTCTCCTCGCCGGCCTTCCCGCCACCTCCCTCCACAAGCTGCAGGTCATTCAGAACTCTGCAGCTCGTGTACTGTCCCGCACCAGGCTTCGGGACCACATCACTCCCACCCTCGCTCGCCTCCACTGGCTCCCCATCCCCCAGAGGATTGATTTCAAGATCCTCATCCTCACCTACAAGGCCATTCACGGCCTTGCTCCCTCCTACCTCTCCAACCTACTATCCCCCTACCTACCTGCCCGTACCCTCCGTTCCTCTGGCTCCGGTCTGCTCCACGTCCCCCGCCCCAACCGCCCTACTATCGGTGGTCGGGCCTTCAGCCTCTCAGCCCCGAGGCTCTGGAACTCTATCCCCCAGTGCCTTCGCCTTGCTTCCTCCCTTTCCTCCTTCAAGGCCGGTCTCAAAACCTTTCTCTTTGACCGTGCCTTCAGCTCCCCTCTCGACTCTCTTCCTCCTCCTCGCTCCCTCCCTTCCCTCCCCTCACCCTGACCATTTCCCCCTCCTCTCTCCCTCCCTTCCCTCCCCTCACCCTGACCATTTCCCCCCTGCTCGGGTCATGACCCAACTGTGCAGCGCCTTGGGACGTCCTCCTGACGTGAAAGGCGCTCTATAAATGGAATCTTGTTGTTGTTGTTGTTGTTGTAGACTTTATACTCACGCGCAGCTTTCAATTCCTTCTGACAATCAGCCAGTTCTGAAAAACAAAGATCAGGAGAACTTACTATATCACAATAAAATAGACACACAATAAACCTGCCAGATGTACATTGTTTACAATACTATTGAATTTATTTCCCTCCAAAAAACCAAAAACAATAATAAATTGGTCATTTTCAATCCACGACTGTTTGTGGGACATTGCTGTGCGCAATTGGCTGCCGCGTTCGCCCACAAATATACAGTCAATTCACTTTACAGTGTGTTCTGTGAAGCGCTTTGGGACGTCCTCCCGACATGAAAAGCGCTATATCAAATGCAAGGATTATTATTCTTATTATTATTTCCTTTAAACTGTAACCTGAGCAAAAAGAAAAATATCAGTGAAATTCGAAATCAATCGTAATGTAACAACATCCACCTTCTCACAATCTACCTGTTTTCTTGTTGTCCCGTTCTGCTTCTGTAAATATGATCAGGTTTAAAGAATTATTGGTGAAATGCTTCTCTTCAAAACAGTCTAGAAAGTTCGGGAGGTTGTGCGAATGGTGCAGTGCAGCTCAGGATGTTTCAGGTTACATTTACAATAATAATACCTCAGAGGAAACAGAAAACACAATCATCTGCCTGATTTGCCATCTGGGCATGTGCTGGGTATTCCTACTTTAAAAGGTTAATTATAAAGACATTTTAAGATTTAGAAATTTTAGTTTTCAGTATGGAAAGGGAATAAGAGAATAACTTTCTTTCTGAGTAAATATTTAATTGCAAAGAGTGAACTTAATAAAATGTCGCCCTTACCTAAAGCTTTATCATCATTATCCTCTACAAGTCGAACATGGAATTCATTAATTCTTACTACATCAATCCTTGCACTTCATTTTGTGCTAAAGTCAAATCCTCTCAAAGCATTTCACATGGAATTATTCTGAATCGCAAATAATGGGCAATAAAAGGCATTGACGGCCCATTAACATCCTACATCCATAAGGCCATTGAGGAATGTATTGAGGATATTTGGCCTGGCATTTGTCACAGTGGGAAAGGATTATCTCCAGGTCTCCTGGCCAACAATATTTACAATTATTTCATAGATATTTAGCCCTTAAACAAGCTCCAAAAATGAAATAATTCTACTCACTGTATTTTCTCAGCTCTTCTCGACATTTTTTTAGTTCTGGAAACAAAATCGAAATTTATTCAACAACTTTTCTCTGAAACCAGTTTTAAAATACTAATTGTTTGATATTAAATAGAAACAGAAACAAATGACCAACAAACAGAGCATCATTGACATCCCCAAACTTCAAACCTTTTTCTGCTTCTTTTAGATCTGTCTGACATTTGGTTACTTCTGGAAACCAAAACAATGAACGGGTTAAACATTTTCATTTCAAGCCATAGATGGTCCATTTGGGAATCAGAGGCACATTTCAACATTTCACAAGAAACAAAAGATTCGTCTGGAGACAATGTTAGAAGCAAAATAAAGAATGCCCTTCACTTTGAAGAATGCCGTCTCCTCCCTTATCTCCTCCCTCAACCTCTTCCTCCACATGCACTCCACACCCACATCCACGGTCACCCGCTCGACCTGGTATACATTTGGCTTAAATCAAACTTATCCTCCAATCTTGATTCCCTTGCTGCCCTCACTTCCCAAACCAATTCCTACTCATGAAAGTCACCATGGTACATCAGCCACCTCCGTTCCCTTAAAACACAGGTGTGTGCTGTTGAATACATTTGGCTTAAATCAAACTTATCGTCCCATCGGCAGATCTGACTGGACCTCATCAAATCTTACGACTCTGCCCTCGCCTCTGCTAAATCATCAGCCAAGGAAAACCCCAGGCTTGTCTTCTCCATCACCAATCGGCTCATCCATCCACCCTCTCATGCCTCGCCCATTCCCACCTCCAATGCCAACTGCGAGACGATGCAGGTCAATCCAAAGTCGAGAAGATCCGTTCAGCTGCCTCTGCCCTTCCATCTACTGCCCCTAGACATCTCCCCCTCTCAACCCAGGGCCTACCCATCCCTCCTGCCAAACCTTTGTAACTGTCTCCCCCTCCTCACCCATCACAGCTATAAACCACATGAAACCGAGCACCTGTTCCCTCAAATCCATCCCTGCCCATCGACTTATCTCCCAGCTCCACCTCTTTGCCCCTCATCTCACTGACATCATAAACCTCTCCTCGTCCACTGCTACCATTCCCATCAAATTAAAAACGGTCCTCATCACTCCTATTCTTAAAAAACGTTCCCTGGGCCCAAAACTGCTCTTAAACTGCCACCCCATCTGCAAACTCCGTTTCCTCTCCAAGGTCCTTGAACGAGTCATTGCTTTCCAGCTTCGCTCCTTCCTCTCCCGCCACTACCATCACAAACCCCTCCAATCAGTTTCCATGCCGCCCACAACCCAGAAAAAGCCCCAGTTAAAGTGATATATGACATTCTGTCCATCTGTGACCAGGGCTCCCTCTACCTCCTTGTCCTCTCTGCTGCCTTCAACATCACTGAGCACTCCATCCTCATCCACTGCCTCTTCTCTCATCTTAATTTTCACGGTTCTGTCCTTGAATGGTTCAGAGTGAACCTCTCACACCGCCTCCATTTCATCTCCATAAACGGGTTCTCCTCTAGCCAAGCACCATCTTGTGTGGCATTCCTCAGAGCTCTGTCCCCTCCTCTTCAACATCTATATGTTCCCTCTTGGTGACATCACATGAAGAGATGGGGTCAACTTCCACTTTTATGTGGATTACAACCAACTGTACCTCTCTGCCTCCACGCTTGATCCCAGGACCATTGCTGTCCTGACACAATGTGTGGATGAGAGCTAACTTTCTTCAATTGAACATCAACAAGACCAAGGACCTCATGATTGGCTCCCATGAGTGCCTCCCCACTTCCGCCAAATTGCTCGGCTTCACCACTGTCTCACACTGCAGGCTGCCCAAATTCTCATACATGCATTCATAACATCGAGGTTTAACTATGCAAATGCCTCCATCCTGCGGTCCCTCCACCTCGCCCCTTCCCTTGCATCATTCAAGACCAATCTCCATACCCTCCACTTAGACCGTGCTTTTGATCAATCTGCTTTCCCCACTGCCCTCCACCCTCCGCAGCTCCAAAACACTGACTGTCCAGTGCCTTGAGACATCCTTCCATGTGAAAGTCGCTATACAAACGAAATTGTTCTGTTGTTGTTGTTCACACATTCCAATTGATTATTCCACAGCATACAACGATTGCTCAACTTTGATCACCATTGTGTAATGAAATGCCTCTTGATATCTGTCTTAAATTGCTCTTCATACGCCTCACCTATTTTTGCCAATTTTCACATTGTCAGCCCCAAAACAACTAAAATCCCTCCTCCCAAATCTTTAAATGAATTATATATTCTCACTTGCTGCTTTTATCTCTTCTTCACAAGTGTCTCTTTCTGAAAAATAACACTTCATTAAGCAAATTTGTTTCAATCAATCGACAGGTGGATTCAGATTGTGTTATCGTTCTACTCCAAGACAATTTTCGAGGCTGAGGAACCCCAGGCTGCTCTTCTCCATTGTGAACGGGCTCCTCCGCCCACCCTCTTACAACTCGCCCATCCTCAACTCAAATGCCAACTGCGAGGCGATGCTGGATTTCCTCAAATCTAAAGTTAAGGGAATCCGCTCAGCTGCCTCTGCCACTGCAGCGGCTACCCCCTCCCCATCTCCTCCCCCCACCCCGGCCCCTACTCATCGCTCCCTCCTCAAGGGAATCGATATTTGAACCTGTCTCCACCTCCTCCATCATCAGCATCACAACCCGCATGAAACCAAACACCTGCTCCCTCAACCCCTTCCCGACCTCTCTCCTTACCTCCCAGCTTCACCTCCTTGCCCCTCTACTCATAATAAACCTCTCCCTGTCTCCTTGTCTTCTGGTAGTGTTCCCAACCCATTCACAAAATACTGTCATCAGTCTTATCATTAAAAAACCCTTGACTTGTTCAGATCATACCTCACACACCGCCTCCACTTCATCTCCACAAATGGCTTCCCCTCTTGCCCCCGCACTGTAGCGTGCAGCGTTCCTCTGGGCTCTGTCCTTGGTCCCCTCCTCTCGGTAACTATATACTCCCGCTTGGTGACATCATCCACAGACATGGGTTCAACTTCCACACATATCCGGATGACACCCAACTCTACCTCTCTGCCTCCACCCTGACTCCAGGACCACTGCTGTGCTGACAGAATGTCTGTTGGACATCAAGTCCTCGATGAGAGCTAACTTTCTGCAGTTGAATGTCAACAAGACCGAGGCTCTCCTGATTGGCTCCCGCCAGCGCCTCCTCACCTCAGGCGCTGACAGCATCACCATCCATGGGGCTCACTCCACCTCACTGAGCCAATCTGGAACCTTGGGGCCTTGTTTGTCCCTCAACTATCCTTTCTACCCTACATCTGCACCATGACATGCTCTACTTTCCCCCAGCCCCACAAGGTCACCACTGTCTCACACCACAGGCCACCAAAACTCTCATACATATTTTCATTACATCGAGGCTCAACTGTACAAACTCATTGCTTGTAGGACTCTTCAACTCCTCCCTCTATAAGACAGAGATCTCCTAGAAATCTGCAGCCCATGTCTTCTCCCGCACGAGGATCCGGGACCCTATCATCCCCATCCTTGTCCAACTCCACTGGCTTCCCATCACACAGAGGATACCGTTCAAGATTCTGGTCCTCACCTTCAAAGCCCCCCATGGTCTTGCTTCCACCCTGCCTCTGTGACCTCCTAACCCCCTACCATACTGCTCGCTCCCAATACTCAGCAGCCTCCAGCCAACTTCACGTCCCCCACCTTGTTCACCCCACTCTGCCCCACATTCTGGAACACCATACTGCAGTCCCTCTGCCTCGACCCCTCCCTTGCCACTTCAAGATCCATCTTAAGACCCACCACTTTGGCTGTACTTTCAATCTACCTGCTTCCTCCCCTGCCCTCCACACTCCCAGATCCCGAACCACAGCTCGGGTCCAAGATTCTTTCTGTCCAGCACCTTGGGATGTCCACCTGATTAGAAAGCGCTATAGCAAATGTAATATTGTTGTTGTTTTTTATCGTTTGCCTCTCTGAAGGAGGATAAACACAAGGAGAGGATGATCCATGAACAACCCATTTGGAGCCTTTATGAAGAGAGTCTGATATCAAAAGAGGAACCGAGAGATTGTAATGGATATCAGTGATCAAATGTTTGACAAAACTCCTCTCTCAGATCCATGTAATTACCTTTATCATTCTTTTCAATTGATTCCTCTGTTGAGGAAAACAACAAATAGAGGGCATTCAGATATATTATGTGATATGATTATATCATGGAATTAAAACATCTGCACATTTTAGAAAATACCAAATGTCTTATTACTCACTGTGAACCTGAATTACATTTATTATTCTATGATGTACCAAGTGCATATACATAAACCTATATTTATATAATTTAAAACACACTGTTTTCTGTACCTGTAGTTTTCAAGCTTTCTTTCACTTTCTCTAAGTCTAAAACAAAAAAGATGAACTCTTGAGCTATGTGACAGCTGTTTAGATCCTCCCTTGATTCTGGTGAATGCCTGGTTCCTGTGTCGTTTGGGACAGTGTGATTTTCTACTTCTGAGTGAGCCTTGTGAGTCAGTGTGTGTAAGTTTTCCTTTATATCATTGTCGTCAGTTGATTTGATATCTATATCTGAGATTAAAGTCAGCAACAGATTGAGCAAAATCATGATTTTCAAAAGACGTTTGCTATATCTAATACCAATTAACCAAGTAAACGATTTTCAACATTTAAGATCAAAAATGTGTTTGCAACAAATGAAATGATAACATTGATACTGTGATGTGTAACAGTATATAAACATTTACCTGCAGTTTGTTTAATTTTAAGATCCTCTGTAAGCAAAAAGCTACTAATAAGAATCACACTTATGTATAGTTTCCTGTTGATATCAATTGTATAATCAGCAGAAAAAAATCATTCTCTTGATTGAAATTCAGAAACCTCTTCCCTACCTGCTTCCTTTAGTTTTGTTTTACACTTTTCCAGTTCTGAAAAACAGAGTGATTTTTTTCTTACGTAACAAAATAATGTCATGAATTGGGGACAACTCTTCTCCCACTGTATTAGTATTTCAGATAGAAACTCACAACCGTCATCACAACATGAAGCCACTGACACCCCGACCCCAACACAAACAATGACACATTTGAGCACAACAACCCAGTGTGATCCAACTGATTCCTCGCAAACTGATGTATCTGAGGATATATGTGAGGAGAGACACTGTGAAACAAGAAATGATCAGAGCAGAACCGTAATCGTGTCTTCTCACAAGAAAAATATTCAGGTCAAAGCAACAGAAGCCAAAGAATGTGATGTTGATCAAATTTTAAAGCTCACCTGTCTCTGCACTTTCTGTTTTTAATTCTATTTTTGAAAAGCCATAAAATTAGTTTAGATTGAGGGAATTCTTCAATGGGAAATGTAGATACTTTGGGAGTTTCTCCTAATTATTACTCAACCGCTTTACAAAGATGTGGTCGGACAACCTCTGATAAACTCAGCCATAAATGTGAGTTTGATACAACAGGTCAGATACTAACAAACAAAATTCAGCCTGAACATTCAGCACAAATAATCTGGGCTTACTTGCTGTGTCCTCGTCCTCTGCAACAACCTCTTGCTCTAAAGCCCAAGCAAAGAATCCATTAAGCACTGCGTGAGAATACACTCATTGCCTGTTGCTGACTTTGCCCCCTTGAGCCGGGCAGCCAGAAAAGAAGCCGAGAGAAACAGAACCACCAAGTGACGACCTCATGTAACTAATAATACAAGAGAACACAGTGAGGAAAGGTGAAAGGGTGAGAAGTTAAGAAGTGTTTGCAGTTTGGTATTATGTGCTGGGCGCTGCACTTGGGAAAGGATAGACTCGACTCACAACAAGGATGTTGACATGACCCATTTCACAAGGCTTTCTGGACATGAGTCTCACCTGCCAGGACTGTGAGCTGTTTACACTCTTCTATTTCTGAAAAGCAAACAAAACATTTATGAGGTATTTTTATTCCAACAGTGAATGATTCTCTTGCTTGGGGAGAACCAAACTCCAACCTACGGCTGCCGTTTCCTTTCCAACACAGTAAGAGGATCACATCACATTCACAAGAATCATCAACACTTGAAATCCCAATGCACACACACGATGAAAGAGGTTGAGGTTACATAACAGATATCCACACATCAATAACTATATAAACTGAGGCGTATTTTCACGATTTCTCATGTTGCGTTTAAACCTCTTCTTGTTACTCTCCCACGAGCATCAGAACATAAAATATTTCTATAGAAGTGGTATCTTTACAGCCGAAAATACAGAAGCCCAGTCACAGATGTGTCTGATGAATTTCATGCAAAGTCTCAAATCGATTCAAATTTACCTTTTTCTATTTCTTTAATATCCTCTTCTATATAAGAAATAGTGGGTAAACACGTATTGGGTTTTGAATACATATTGAGTGGCAACACAACAATCTGCAAAGTGGGATAGTATTTGTGCGATGAGGTACTGTGACAGATGTTAATTGCTGAAGAGTTACAACATGAGTTTACTATGCTCAGGACCCAATAGTTAAAACTGCCAATTATCTCAGTAATTAACTGTCTATAAAAGCAGTTTCTTGAATATTTCCAACCAGTGATTTACAACTTGGATTTATATAGAGCCCTCCACGCCGCTCAGAGCGCTTCACAGTAATGGATCACAGGGCCGAGCCGGGGGGAGGGGTAGGAGCCAGAGGGAGGGGGAGGAAGGTGACCAAAGGTTCGCTCGAAAAGAAAGGTCTTCTGCCGAGACCTGAAATTAGGAAGAAAGGTGGCGAGTCAAAGGGAGTGAGGAAGGGAATTCCAGAGCCTCGGGGCATAGTGGCTGAAGGCACAGCCGCTGATGGTGGAGCGGAGGATTCGGGGGACAAGGAGGAGGCCAGACCCGGTGCAGCGAATGTAACGGGCACTGTGTGAGGAGAGAGGAGGTCAGAGAGGTCGGGGGTTGCAGAGGAGTGCAGGGATTTGAAGACAAGAGTGAGGATCTTGAAGTCGATCCTCTCATGGACAGGCAGCCAATGCAGTCTGGCAAGGACTGGGGTAATCGGGGAGCAGAGTTTGGTGCGGGTAAGAATGCAGCGGCAGAATTCTGGATGACATCGATTTTATGAATGGTAGTGGAGGGGAGACCAATGAGGACGGCATTTGAATAGTCCAGCCAAGAGGTGACAAAGGCATGGACCAGGGTTTCAGTGGCTTTTGGGGTAAGGTATTGGCGGAGACACGCAATTCGTCGGAGGTGGAAGAAAGCGGTGCTGATGAGGGACCGGATGTGGGGGAGAAAGGATAATTGGGGGTCGAACCTGATGCCTAGGTTGCATACGGTTTCGGACAGTTTTAGGGGGAGGTCAGGTTGCTGGTTTACAAACAACCAGACATTTTAAATAAGTAAAAAACATATTCTTACTTAGGGCAGTAATTTTTTCTGCAAGCTCATCATCTTCTGGAAAATCGACAAGAAGTCTATGAAGCATTTGTGTCATTCAGTCACTGCTGTTTTGCAACGTCCAATATTTTGCTTTTTCAGTCAGTGCCAAACCCAGGAGAAAAGCATCACAACACACACAGAAATGGGAACCCAAATAAATATACGTTGAATGGAACTGAAATGTACGCTGGAAGTGGGAAATAACGGACCAATATAGTGAAACTTTCAACCAAGCAAGTAACTACCTTTCTTCTTTGCATCCACCGGTTTCTTTTCCTCTCTTGGTTTGGCTTCATCTGCTTTGTCTGGTTCTTTCCCTTCTTCTGTTGGAGTCAGATTTCTCAGTATATTTTTAATGTTTTGCTCAGCATAAAAATACAAAGTGAGGCTCAAAGAGCCAAGATGACAAACAAGAATAATTTGTCACTTCTAATAAATAAACCTCTTATTAAACCAGTCCCCATATCAACCCGCCCATTCCCTCTGGCACTGGCCTGCTCCACATCCCCCGCCTGTCCCACCCCACCATCGGCAGTCAGGCCTTTAGCCTTTTTTCCCGTACCCTCTGGAACTCCATCCCATATTCCCTTTGCCTCGCTCCCTCTCTTGCCTCCTTCAAGGCAAGTTTCAAGATCCTCCTCCTCGATGTTCGGCCACCCGCCTGCTCTCGCTACCCTCCACCCTCCCCAATCCCGACCCCCCAGCTCGGATCTAAATCTCTGACTGTCCAGCACGTTGGGATGTCCTCCTAACTTGTAAGGTGCTGTACAAACGTAATGTTGTATTGTAAAAGTTATATTCTTACTCGCAGCTTTTAGTCTTTTCTGGCAAGTGGTTAGCTCTGCAAAGCAAACACAGCTTAACGTGAGCAATTAGAATTCCATTTAAACATAGTTGAATGGTGTAAGCTACAGTCGATGGTCAATTGAGTTGAAGGTATTACAGCTGGTCAAGAAAGGAAACAACAGGCCACGTTTCAGGTGATCATGTTGCATAAAGCAAATAGCAACAACAGCAGCAATAACTTGCATTTATACAGCGCCCTGACAGCGCAGTCGTGTCCTGGAGTGCTTCACAGTGGCAGAGGTCTTTTAGGTGGGATTTGAAGGTGGGGAGGGTGGTGGCAAGGTGAAGGGATTGAGGGAGAGATTTCCAGAATTTCAGGGCTCAGTGGCTGAAGTCACGGCTATCGGCGGTGGAGTGGATGGCACAGGGACAAACTGGAGGCCAGAGCCAGCCGAGCAGTTCGGAGAGGTCGGGAAGTGCAAGGGCTTGAAGGGATTTGATAACGAGTGAAAGGATCTTGAAATTGATCCATTTGGTGAGACCTGATAGCAAGTGGATGGCAATACCTTTTTCTCTTTCAGTAAGTAGCTTCTCTATTGGGGAAAACAAAAATTAACAGACAGCGAACTATGACCCTTGAACGGGGAAACTGAAATAAATGATTAGTTACGTACATCATTTATATCATAAACAGAATTAAATTATACATAATGATGAGGGGAATCGTTCTCTTTCTTGTAAAAGAAAATCAAGTTATATTTTTNCTTCACCTTTTTCTTCATAGATGTCATCAAACATCAAATATTCTAACAACAGAAAAGCAAAACGAGACCTATCAACACTTATTCTTCTGGCTACATAAATAATAATAAATCTAGCATTTCGTACAGGGCCATAGCATATCTTTTAGACATCTCAAAGTGCTTCACAGTAGATAATGTAAAATGAATTGACTGTATATTATTTGGGGCGAAACGCGGCAGCCAATTCCACACAGCAGCGTCCCACAAACTGTCGTGGATTGAGTGACCAAATTATTAATATTATTATTATTTTGAAAGGATTATTACCCAAGGAAAAGTGACATGCCAATCGAGTAACAAATATGTTCCTACTTACTGCTAGGTAAACAAAGGCGTATGTAGAACGGAAACTTGCCCAAAGTTTCGCCCTGACGGGAATCAAACTGAGGTCCTCTCACTTGTGAGGTGAGTGCTCTTACAACAAAGCTACAGATCAATACATATGTGTCTTTACCACATCAATGAAGTATCTGAGAATAGTTTCTAAAATATAAACTGGAACTTTATAGCAACGTAGGGTGCAGGTACAATACAAATTGGGATCATTGGAATTTACCTTTGAACTTCTTCCTGTTCGCCTTTTCTGCTCAAATCAACACAAATATTCACATTATTTCTCACTGGTCAAACAGTCATTTGCAGGTGGTGAAGCCTTGGTCACCAAACTGCAGGTTGATAATACAACATGTCCTTATTTCCTTACATATCGGCCAAACTATGCAATCGGCGGCAGTTAAGAACAGTGTATGCACCGCACATATTCTTTTTTTCGTATCTTTACACATATCAACCACTTTCTCACCTAATTTTTCCAGTGTCATTTCACACGCTTTCCGTTCTGGAAATCACATTATAATTCTTTGAGTCACCGAAAAACTAGCAGCCCTACAAACTGTGCAAGTGTATTCTTCCATAATATTGCAGTATTAAATTAATCTCAAATAGATTAAATTGCAAAAAGAGCATTAATTGAAGATAAAAAAAATTCTGAAATTCTATGAAATGTTGGACTTTTATCAATACATACCGTCTTGTAACATGATCAATTTTTTCACTGTAGAAATAATTATGTACAAATATATATGAAAGGACCTCATGTTTGATTGGTGAATTAATTCAATTAATATCAATTATGTTCACTTGTAAAATAATCAAATATTAGTTGCCCACTGATCGTAATGTAAAGCATCCAATCTACCTTCTGGTGTTAGTTTATCATAGGCTTTTTCTTCTAATGGAATAAAAACGATCAGAATATTAGATTTGCAAAGGGCCTGAACTACAAAACCAAATGTACATTGTGGCGGATTTGATAACATGGCAGAGCTCAAGAATATATTTTCCAACAAAACGATCGTTCAAAGAAATACAACACATTGTTCAAGGAACTTCTGATCATAAGGGCAACAAATACATCACATTCATCGTTTGTATAGATATGTAGACTTTATACTCACGCGCAGCTTTCAATTCCTTCTGACAATCAGCCAGTTCTGAAAAACAAAGATCAGGAGAATTTACTATATCACAATAACAGAAACACAATTAAAGCTTTATTTACAATGCTATTGCATTGATATCTATTAAACTGCACCACAAGTAAAACAATACATCAGCAAAATACCAATTGGATCATATTATAACAACAGCTCCTCATAATCTACCTGCTTTCTTCTTCTCCAGATCCTCTTCTGTAAAATTGATTAAGCTTAAAGGATTACTGATGAAATGCTTCCCTTCAAAACAATCTACAAAGCGCGGGAGGTTGTGAGAATGGTGCAACACAGCCGGAGATGTTTCAGGTTATATTCACAATAATAGTATCTCAGTGTGGAAATGGCAACAAAGAACAACTTTCGATCTGATGAAAACTTGTATTCCAAAGAGTTAAATTAATATAAATGTTGTCCTTACCTAAAGCTTTCACATTATTGTCGTCTACAAATCAAACATGGAATCCATTAATTATTACGGCATCAAATCTTGCATTTGATTCAGCACCGAAAGAGAAACCCTCTCAAAGCACCTCACATGGAATTATTCACAGCCATTTAAAGGCATAGACTGCGCAGCAATATCCAACATCCATAATGCTATTGAGTAATTTAACTGGAGGATTTTTGCTGTTTTATTTGTCAGAAAGAGAAGCGATTTTCTCCAAGATTCCTGGTCAGCAAAGATTTATCATTATTGCATCAATATGCAGCCAATTTTACAAATTTCAACAATACAATAATTTTGCTTACTGTCTTTCTTCAGCCTTTCTTTCAACTCTTTTAGTTCTTGAAACAAAACGGAAATTTATGCAACACTTTTATTGGAACCAGTTTTAACAATTGGTAACTTAGCGCTGTTCTACTTGTATCCTGGAAGATATATCAATTGAAACGGTATCACTTTCCCTCTTTACTAACATAATAATAATCAATCGGAAACAGTGCATTGTGGCTGTTCCAATAGCAATGTGTTAGAAAATAAAATCAGCCAAATCTGTAAGGAAATAACACTAATTCCCCTACCAGATTTCAGACTGTTTTATTATTATTCTTCGTTATTCCCCAATATCCCGATGGGTCAGACCAAAGGCCGGTACAATCAACAGATCTTATAACAGAATAACACCACTATAGATAGCTCGAGTTCAACAGTTCAACACTCTGTCTTTCCAGCACACAAGCTTGATTCTTCATGCTTTCAGTCTTCTTGCTTACAGCTTTCAATCTTCCATCTGATATCCTCAGTCTTAGTGTTTCTAGCACTCAGTCTTCCATCTCCGTACCCTTGTCTCCGCGACCCGGGACGGCCCCGTACACAAAGTTAACGGAACTCTTATACCAATGTTCATCCAATCATGGTGCGGACATTAGATCACCCGGTCGAAATCATTCTGGGTGTACGTGAACACCTCATGGGGTGTAGTGCCTCAGCACACGTACACATTGTCCTTAAGAGCCCTGTTGTCTGATCTAATTGTCGAAGATAGAGGATTGATCAGTTTAGGGCTGTATCTGGTGCTCATTATTTTGTGGTGTGGGATCATTAGTACATTCCTGTTAAGTGACTGGTTATTCCTTATCAGTATCCCGTGATGGTACCGAGGCCCTCTCGTTTAAGCAACTTGCTCATTAATTGCTATTGTTGAGGGTTGCCCTCTGTCGGTTGGCCCTGTCAGAATCTAGCGACTTATTGCTCAGTCGAGATCCTGTGTCGACTGGTACCTTGGACCGTTACCTCTGTGGCTTGTTGTCATTTACTGATAAGAGGTGATCCCCGGCCCCTGTCTGTTATTCTTTCAAAAACAGAGAAAACCAGATGAGTCCTATCCCATGACTGTCCGTCCAGTTGTCCCCAACACTTAACTTAAAAGTTAACCCATTCACAACATCTATTATGATTCTAGCAGAAAACAAAAAGTGTATATTCTAACAACAAATGGCACCCATTCTTGAAATTAAATAGAAAAGAAAACATGGACACTGCCAAGTTTCCAACCTTTTTCTGCTGCTTTTAGATCCGTCTGACATTTGGTTAGTTCTGAAATCCAAAAAGTGAATGGGTTAAACATTTTTATTTCAACCAGTTAATTTGGGATTCAGCAATTTTCAACTGATTTAGAAGCAGAGAAGATTAATCTGAAGACAATTTTAGTAACAGAATGAGGATTGCCCTTCGCACATTCCTGTTTATTCTTCCAGAATAAACAACCAAACCATTTCCCGATGTTTGCTCTACTTTGATTAAACATTGTCAACAACGTCTTGTTATCCTTCTTAAATTACTCGACATAAATAAGCTTGATCTATTTTCACCAATTTTCACATCGTGAGCAGCAAACAAGATAAGATCCTTCTCCAAATCTTTAAATGAATTATATATTCTTACTTGCTGCTTTTATCTCTTCTTCACAAGTGTCTCTTTCTGAAAAAGAACATTTGATTAAGCAAATCTGCTTCAATCAATCGACAGGTGGCTTCGGGTTGTGTTATCGACTGCCTCTCCGAAGGGGGACAAACACAAGGAGAGGATGATCCATAAACAACCCATTCTGTGCCTTTAATGAAGGGAGTCTGATATCAAAAGAGGAACCGAGAGATTGTAATGGATATCAGTGATCAAATGTTTGACAAATCTCCTCTCTCAGATCAATGTAATTACCTTTATCATTCTTTTCAATTGATTTCTCTGTTGAAGAAAACAAGAATTTGTGGGTATTCAAATGCTTTGCGTAATATGATCATATCATCATCTCAAGATGTAATTTAGGTTATTTTTTAGGTTTTTATACAATTTCTCACTGTATTATTTTGATATTTTGGTATGGGAATAAACTTATTTTCATCACCTGTAGTTTTCAAGCTTTGTTTTGCTTCCTCTAATTCTAAAAAAAAAAGAAATTTCTTCAGCTATTCATCCTTGTGCATAACCTCCCTTTTATCGGGTAAATGCTTTTCCCTCTTTTGTTTGTGAGGGTGTTATTTCGTATATCTGTGAGTGTATGTGTTTATCCGTCTCTCTGTTGGTCTGTGTATATTTTGCTGTATTCCGTTATCAACTGTTCATTTGTGTCCATATTTGTGATCTAAAACATAGTTTCAACAAAAATATTTTTCAACTATCAAGAGGTCTAAATTCCCTTTATTATTTCAAATATGTGAAATAACATTCATACTGCGGTGATATTAATATTCCTATATTTGACATAACGCATTTCACATCTTCTAGAAGTCAAAAAACGCTTCACAGAACATACTGTAAAGTGAATTGCAACCAATTGCGCACAGCAGTGTCCCTACAGACATTCGAGGGTTGAAGTGACCCTTTTTTTATTATTGTTTTTTCTTCTGATGGATTATTATCAGGTGTGTGGAGTAAGGAAACTTGCCCAAGGTCTCGCACTGCCGGGAATCGAATCCAGGTCGAGTGAGTCGAGTGCTCCATCCACTGAGCTACAGGACACCTTGCGATGATTCTATGATCCCAGACTCATAGAATCACAGAATTATACAGCACAGAAGGAGGCCATTCAGCCCATCCTGTCTGTGCCGGCTCCTTTAAAAGAGCTTCCAAATCAATCCCTCTCTCTCCCGATATCCCTGCAAACTTGTCCTCCCCAAATAATTATCCACTTCACTCTTAAAAGTCGTTATTGAATAGTCTTCCACCGCCCTTTCAAACAATGTATTCCAGATCTGATGTGAACATTTACCCGCAGTTTGTTTAATTTTAAGATCCTCTGTAAGCAAAAAACTACTATTAAAATTGACACTTATGTATATATTCTTGTCGATATCATTTGATTATTTAAACTCAGAAACCTCTTCCCTACCTGCTTCCTTTAGTTTTGTTTTACACTCTTCCAGTTCTGAAAAACATTGGGATTTTTTTCTTACATATCTGGGGATATATGTGAGGAGAGACGCTGTGAAACAAGAACTGATGAGAGCACAACCGTAATCGTGTCTTCTCACAAGAAAAATATTCAGGTCAAAGCAACAGAAGCCAAAGAATGTGATGTTGATCAAATGTTAAAGCTCACCTGTCCCTGCACTTTCTGTTTTTAATTCTATTTTTGAAAAGCCATAAAATTAGTTTAGATTGAGGGATTTCTTCAATGGGAAATGTAGATACTTTGGCTTTGGGAGTTTCTTGTAATTATTACTGAATCAATTTTTGTTTATATGATACAAACTTTAATAAAACACAAATATGTAAACCTCAGACCACACGTATATTCAAGTTTGTTTTAGCATCTTCATTAATTATTGATACGGATTTAAAAAAACATACAAGAAAACTTAGTTCTTTTTAGGAAAATATAACCAGTGTTTGCAATGTGCCAAACGCATCAGAAAGCGTCTCTGAGCATTTCAAGTTGATGTAGTTGGACGCCCTTTGATAAACTGGACAATGTAAAAGTTAGATTCATACAACAGCTCGGACACTAACAAACAAAATTCCGCCTGAATGTTTAACACAAATAATCTGGGCTTACTTGCTGTTTCCTCGTCCTCTGCAACAACCTCTTGCTCTAAAGTCCAAGCAAAGAATCCATTAAGCACCTGCGTGAGAATACACTCATTGCCTGTTGCTGACTTTGCCCCTTGAGCCGGGCAGCCAGAAAAGAAGCCGAGAGAAACAGAACCACCAAGTGACGACCTCATGTAACTAATAATACAAGAGAACACAGTGAGGAAAGGTGAAAGGGTGAGAAGTTAAGAAGTGTTTGCAGTTTGGTATTATGTGCTGGGCGCTGCACTTGGGAAAGGATAGACTCGACTCACAACAAGGATGTTGACATGACCCATTTCACAAGGCTTTCTGGACATCAGTCTCACCTGCCAGGACTGTGAGCTTTTTACACTCTTCTATTTCTGAAAAGCAAACAATACATTTATGAGGTATTTTTATTTCAACAGTGAATGATTCTCTTGCTTGGGGAGAACCAAACTCCAACCTACGGCTGCCGTTTCCTTTCCAACACAGTAAGACGAACACAACACATTCACAAGAATCATCAACACTTGAAATCCCAATGCACACACACGATGAAAGAGGTTGAGGTTACATAACAAATATCCACACATCAATAACTATATAAACTGAGGCGTAATCAATGTTTCTCATATTGCGTTTAAACCTCTTCTTGTTTTCCCCACAACCATCAGAACATAAAATATTTCAATAGAAGTGGTATCTTTACAGCAAAAGCCGCAGAAGCTCATAGTAATAGATATGAGTCATGAATTTCATATCCATTTTTAAATCATTTCAGTAGTTACCTTTTTCTATGTCTTTAATCTCTGCTTCTAGAAAAATAATAGTGGTTAAACACGTTAGTTATTGAATGCTCCTTCATTAGCAACACAGAAACCTGTAAAGGCAGCGCTTTGGGATGTCCTCCCGACATGAAAGGACATCTGTGAATGTAATTATGTGTGTGATGGAGGTTCTGCAATAGATGACAATAGATAACAATTACAACATGAATTTACAACCTATAGAACAATCTGAGCAATTCATGATTTCTTTAATAATTCCAACCAGCGACTTATGCAGATTCACCAGTAAGTTAAACACCCTGAATTCTCAGCAAAAACAAAAGGGAATAACCTACACAGAAGAAGGTTATAACCAACCAAACATCTCATCACAATATTTAAATAAGTCAAAATGTATTCTTACTTAGGGCAGAGATTTTTGCTTTAAGATCATCATCTTCTGATAAAATGACGAGAAATCTATGAAGCATTTGTGTCATCCATTCATTGCTGTTTTGTGACGTCCAATATTTTGCATTTCCACAGTCAGCGCCAAACCCAGGAGAAAAGCATCACAACACACACAGAAATGGGAACCCAAATAAATATATGTTGAATGGAACTGAAATGTACCCTGGAGGTGGGAAATAACTGACCAATATAGTAAAACTTTCAAACGGGCAAGTAACTACCTTTCTTCTTTACATCCACCGGTTTCGTTTCCTCTCTTGGTGTGGCTTGATCTGCTTGGTCTGGTTCTTTTCCTTCTTCTGTTGGGTCAGATTTCTCAATATGATGAAAATCATAAAATTACTTTGAACCCGAACTGGGGGTTGAGATCGGAGAGCTTAGAGGGGAGAGAGGGTGCAAGGAGGGTAATTGATGGAAGGGGGCAAAGATGAGGGACTGCAACATGGAGTGCCAGATGTTGGGGCAGTTTTGATGGCCTCCCGCCAATGGTTGGGCAGGAGAGATGGGGGAAGTGAAGTAGGCTGGAGACAGCTGAGCGGAGACAGGGGCAGGTTGGTGGAGGTTGTAGATTTTCCAGAGTTAGTGGGGAGCAAGGCCATGGAGGGCTTTCAAGCTGAGTTAAAGGATCTTGAACTGTTTCGTCTCTATGATGGGAAGCCAATGGAGTTGGGCGAGAATAGGGATGATAAGGTCACAAAGCATGGTGGAGGTGATAAACTCGGCTGCATAGGTCTGGAAGATTTGCAACCAATGCCAAGAGATGCTGGAGAGCCTCACAAGCAGGGAGTTTGCATAGTCAAACTCCCTACTGACTCCCTACCAACCTGCCCTCTGCCTACGTTCTTTGGGCTCCAGCCTGCCCCATGTCTCGCACCCAACCCGCCCTACCATTGATGGCTGGACTTTCAGCCTCTCTGTCCCCACAATCTGGAACGCCGTCCAGCGGACCCTTCACCTCGCATCCTCCCTTGGCTCCTTCAAGGCCGATGTCAAGACCCTTTTCTTCGATCGTGCCTTTGGTCACCCTCCCACCTCTCTGCCTTCCCTCACACCTACACACCACTTCCCCATGCTCAGGCTCCGACATCTGACTGTTCAGCGCTTTGGGACGTCCTCCCAATGTGAGAGGCGCTCTATAAATGTAATTTTGCTGTTGTTGTTGTTTTCCTGGAGTCAGTGGGGAGGCAGAGAGATACAGTTGGGTGTCATCCGCATACATGTGGAAGTTGACCCCGTGTCTGTGGATGATGTCCCCAAGAGGGAGCAGACAACAAAAGACTGTTTCCTTACTCGCAGCTTTCAGTCTTGCTTGGCAAGAGGTTTGTTCTGCAAAGCAAACACAGATGAGAGGGAACAATTTTATTTCCATATAAATATAATTTGTTGGTAAACGCTGTACAGTCGATGGCTAATTTAGTTCAAGTTAAGAAGGTTCTGCATTTTATATCAGTCTCTGTAAAACACCTTTTTTTCTCCAATTTTACAATTATTCGAGAAACGAAAGGGAACAACAGCCAAGTTTCAGGGTTCATGTTACATAAAACAAATCGATGGCAATACCTTTTTCTCTTTCAGTAAGTAGCTTCTCTGTTGGGCAAAACAATAATTAACACACAGTGAACTATAACCCTTGAACGGAGAGACTGAAATAAACAATCAGTTACATACATTACTTATATCATTACTGGAATTAATTTAAATATAACATGCAAATAAACTGTTTTCTTCATTTTAGCAACAACAACAACAAGATTCCATTTATTTAGCGCCTTTCACGTCGGGAGGACGTCCCAAGGCGCTGTACAGTTGGGTCAGGACCCGAGCAAGGGGGAAATGGTCAGGGGAGGGAGGGAAGGGAGGGAGTGAGGAGGGGGTAGAGAGTCGAGAGGGGAGCTGAAGGCACGGTCAAAGAGAAAGGTCTTGAGACCGGCCTTGAAGGAGGAAAGGGAGGAAGCGGCGAAGGCACTGGGGGATAGAGTTCCAGAGCCTCGGGGCTGAGAGGCTGAAGGCCCGGCCACCGATGGTTGGGCGGTTGGGGCGGGGGATGTGGAGCAGACCGGAGCCAGAGGAACGGAGGGTACGGGCAGGTAGGTAGGGGGATAGTAGGTCAGAGAGGCAGGAAGGAGCAAGGCCGTGAATGGCCTTGTAGGTGAGGATGAGGATCTTGAATTCGATCCTCTGGGGGATGGAGAGCAGTGGAGGTGAGCGAGGGTTAGGATGAGGGCGAGGGTGAGGGTGAGGGTGGGAGTGATGTGAGCGCGGTGTCTGGTGCGGGACAGTACACGAGCTGCAGAGTTCTGAATGACCTGCAGTGTGGAGGGAGGGCCGGGAAGGCCGCCGAGGAGAGAGTTCCCACAGTCCAGCCTTGAGGTGACAAAGGTGTGGACCAGAGTTTCAGCCGCGTGAGGGGTGAGGTAGTGCCGTAGTCTGGCGACATTCCAGAGGTGATGGAAGGCGGTGCCAGTTGTGGCGCGGATATGAGAGAGAAACAGAAAATCAATTCATGTTTGTTCCTCACCCTTTTTTTTCAAGGTCCCATCAACCTTCTCAAATTCTAAACACCAACAAACAAAGTGTAAATGAGATGCCAGTGATTGTTAACGACAATAAGATCACGATGTGTTGAAATGTAGGTAACTGATAGAAAAATACACATTGATGCCATGGGATTTTACCTTCCAATTGCTTCTTATTCTCCTTTTCTGCTCAAATCGACAAAAATATTTGCATTATTTCTCACCAGCCTTGGTCACAAAAATGCGGGTTCACAATACAACGTGTAAACATTTCCTTCCACATCGGCCAAAATATGGAATTGGCTGCAGTTATGAACAGTGTGTGCACCGCACATGTTCTTTTCTTAGCAGTTTTACACATAACCTCCACTTTCTTACCTAATTTATCCAGTGATATTTCACACGCTTTCTTTTCTGGAAATCACATGATGATTCTTTGTGTTAACAAAAAACTAGCAATCCTACAAACTGTGTAACTTTATTCTTCATATGTATTGCAGTATTAAATTGATCACAAATAGATTAAATTGCAATAAACGCAGTAATCGAAGCTAAAAGAAAACTGATTAAACCTCATGAAATCTTGAATCTTTTATCAATACATACCGTCTTGTAACATGATCAATTTTTTCACTGTGAATGTAATTATGTACAGATGTATATGAAAGGACTTTATGTTTGATTGTTCAATTAATTCAACTCACATCAATTATGTTCACTTGTCATAGAACCAAATTTTAGTTGCCCACGGATCCTTATCACCTCAAGGCTGGACTATGGGAACTCTCTCCTCGCCGGCCTTCCCGGCCCTCCCTCCACACTGCAGGTCATTCAGGACTCTGCAGCTCGTATACTGTCCCGCACCAGGCTTCGGGACCACATCACTCCCACCCTCGCCCTCGCTCGCCTCCACTGGTTCCCCATCCCCCAGAGGATTGAATTCAAGATCCGCATCCTCACTTACAAGGCCTTTCATGGCTTCGCTCCCTCCAACCTCTCTGACCTACTATCTCCCTACCTACCTGCCCGTAACCTCCGTTCCTCTGGCTCCAGTCTGCTCCACATCCCCCGCCCCAACCGCCCTACTATCGGTGGTCGGGCCTTCAGCCTCTCAGCCCCGAGGCTCAGGAACTCCATCCCCAGTGCCTTCGCCGCTTCCTCCCTTTCCTCCTTCAAGGCCGGGCTCAAGACCTTTCTCTTTGACCGTGCCTTCACCTCCCCTCTCGACTCTCTACCCCCTCCTCACTCCCTCCCTTCCCTCCCCTCATCCTGACCATTTCCCCCCAATGCTCGGGTCCCGACCCAACTGTATAGCGCCTTGGGACGTACTCCTGACATGAAAGGCGCTCTATAAATGAAATCTTGTTGTTGTTGTTGTTGTTGTAATGTAAAGCATCCAATCTACCTTCTGGTGTTAGTTTATCATAGGCTTTTTCTTCTAATGGAACAAAAACGATCAGAATATTAGATTTGCAAAGGGCCTGAACTCAAAACCAAATGTACATTGTGGCGGATTTCATAACATGGCAGAGCTCAAGAATGTGTTTTCCAACAATCGTTCAAAGAAATACAACACATTGTTCAAGGAACTTCTGATCATAAGGGCAACAAATACATCACATCCAACGTGTGTATAGATATGTAGACTTTATACTCACGCGCAGCTTTCAATTCTTTCTGACAATCAGCCAGTTCTGAAAAACAAAGATCAGCAGATTTTACTATATCACAATAAAATAGACACACAATAAACCTGCCAGATCTATATTGTTTACAATGCTATTGAGTTTATTTCTATTAAACTGTAACCTGAGCAAAAGGAAAAGTATCAACGAAATTCGAAATCCATCGTAATGTAACAACATCCACCTTCTCACAATCTACCTGTTTTCTTGTCGTCCCGTTCTGCTTCTGTAAATATGATCAGGTTTAAAGAATTATTGGTGAAATGCTTTTCTTCAAAACAGTCTACAAAGTTCTGGAGGTTGTGCGAATGGTGCAGTGCAGCTCAGGATGTTTCAGGTTACATTCACAATAATAATACCTCAGAGGAAACAGAAAACACAATTATCTGCCTGATTTGCCATCTGGGCATGTGCTGGGTTTTCCTACCTTAAAAGGTTAATTATAAAGACATTTTAAGATTTAGAAATTTTAGTTTTCAGTATGGAAAGGGTCAGAATAACAAAGAGAATAGCTTTCTTTCTGAGTAAATATTTAATTGCAAAGAGTGAACTTAATAAAATGTCGCCCTTACCTAAAGCTTTATCATCATTATCCTCTACAAGTCGAACATGGAATTCATTAATTCTTACTACATCAATCCTTGCACTTCATTTTGTGCTAAAGTCAAACTCTCCCAAAGCATTTCACATGGAATTATTCTGAATCGCAAATAATGGGCATTTAAAGGCATTGACGCACATTAACATCCTACATCCATAAGGCCATTGAGGAATGTATTGAGGATATTTGGCCTGGCATTTGTCACAGTGGGAAAGGATTATCTCCAGGTCTCCTGGCCAACAATATTTACAATTATTTCATAGATATTTAGCCCTTAAACAAGCTCCAAAAATGAAATAATTCTACTCACTGTATTTTCTCAGCTCTTCTCGACATTTTTTTAGTTCTGGAAACAAAATCAAAATTTATTCAACAACTTTTCTCTGAAACCAGTTTCAAAATACTAATTGTTTGATATTAAATAGAAACAGAAACAAATGACCAACAAACAGAGCATCATTGACATCCCCAAACTTCAAACCTTTTTCTGCTTCTTTTAGATCTGTCTGACATTTGGTTACTTCTGGAAACCAAAACAATGAACGGGTTAAACATTTTCATTTCAAGCCATAGATGGTCCATTTGGGAATCAGAGGCACATTTCAACATTTCACAAGAAACAAAAGATTCGTCTGGAAACAATGTTAGAAGCAAAATGAAGAATGCCCTTCACTTTGAAGAATGCCGTCTCCTCCCTTATCTCCTCCCTCAACCTCTCCCTCCACATCCACTCCTCACCCACATCCACGGTCAACCCCTCAACCTGGTGATCACTCAGGGCCTCAACATCTCGGACCTCACCATCATCGACAAAGAAATCTCGGAGCATCATTTCATCCGCTTGAAATCGTCAGTGACTCTCCCAACTGCCATCCAAGCCATCACCATCTCCAACACCCCTGGGAAAAAATCTTCCCCTCTCCCTCACGGCTGCCTTGGAGTCATTTGATCTCCTTCCCCTTTGGACTTACTTCCGCAATGACCTATCCTCCTCAGTCACTCTCCTCCACAGCTCCCTCTCCTCCAATCTCGATTCGCTTGCTGCCCTCACTTTCTGAACCGTCTCCTACTTATGAAAGTCACCATGGTACACCAGCCACCTCCGCTGTCTTAAAGCACAGGTGTGTGCCGCTGAACACAACTGGCTTAAATAGAACTTACGGTCCATCGGCAGATCTGGTTGGATCTTATCAAATCTTATCCCTCCGCCCCCACCTCTGCTAAATCATTAGCCAAGGACAAGCCCAGGATCAAATTCTCCATCACCAATCGTGTCATCAGCCCACTCTCTCATGCCTCGCACATTCCCACCTCCAATGCCAACTGCGAGACAATGCAGGTCAATCCAAAGTCGAGGAGATCCGCTCAGCTGCCTCTGCCCTTCTATCTACTGCCTCTAGACATCTTCCCCTCTCAACCCAGGCCCTACCCATCCCTCCTGCCACACCTTCGTAACTGTCTCCCCCTCCTCTCCCATCACAGCTATAAACCACATGAAACCGAGCACCTGTTCCCTCAAATCCATCCCTACCCATCGCCTTAGCTCCCAGCTCCACCTCTTTGCCCCTCATCTCACTGACATCATAAACCTCTCCTCGTCCACTGCTACCATTCCCATCAAATTAAAAACGGTCCTCATCACTCCTATTCTTAAAAAACGTTCCCTGGGCCCAAAACTGCTCTTAAACTGCCACCCCATCTGCAAACTCTGTTTCCTCTCCAAGGTCCTTGAACGAGTCATTGCTTTCCAGCTTCGCTCCTTTCTCTCCCGCCACTACCATCACAAACCCCTCCAATCAGTTTCCATGCCGCCCACAACCCAAAAAACGCCCCAGTTAAAGTGATATATGACATTCTGTCCATCTGTGACCAGGGCTCCATCTGTCTCCTTGTCCTCCTTGACCTCTCTGCTGCCTTCAACAACATTGAGCACTCCATCCTCATCCACTGCCTCTTCTCTCATCTTAACTTTCACGGTTCTGTCCTTGAATGGTTCAGAGTGAACCTCTCACACCGCCTCCATTTCATCTCCATAAACGGGTTCTCTTCTAGCCAAGCACCATTTTGTGTGGCATTCCTCAGAGCTCTGTCCCCTCCTCTTCAACATTTATATGTTCCCTCTTGGTGACATCACATGAAGACATGGGGTCAACTTCCACTTTTATGCGGATTACAACCAACTGTACCTCTCTGCCTCCACGCTTGATCCCAGGACCATTGCTGTCCTGACAAAATGTGTGGATGAGAGCTAACTTTCTTGAACATCAACAAGACCAAGGACCTCTTGATTGGCTCCCATGAGCGCCTCCCCACTTCTGCCAAATCGCTCGGCTTCACCACTGTCTCACACTGCAGGCTGCCCAAATCCTCATACATGCATTCAAAACATCGAGGTTTAACTATGCAAACGCCTTGAGTGTTGGCCTCCCCAACTCCTCCCTCCATGAGCTGCAGATCATCTAGAACCCTGCAGCTCATGTCCTATCCCACAGCAGTCACCCTATCACTCCCAAATCCGCCCTACTCCACTGGCTTGCCATTACTCAGAGTATACGTTTACATCTGAGTATACTCAGACCAAGAATCCTCACATTCAAAGCCCTCCATGGCTTTGCAACCCCCCTACATCTGTGACTGCCTCACCTCCTACAATTCTGCCCACTCCCTACGCTTAGCGAGCTCCGGCCTGCTTCACATTGCCAGCTTCGGCCGCCCCACAATTGGCGGGTGGGCCTTCTGCGCTTCTGCCCTAATCCTCTGGAACTCCATCCTGCGGTCCCTCCACCTCGCCCGTTCCCTTGCATCATTCAAGACCAATCTCCATACCCTCCACTTAGACCGTGCTTTTGATCAATCTGCTTTCCCCACTGCCCTCCACCCTCCGCAGCTCCAAAACACTGATTGTCCAGTGCCTTGAGACATCCTTCCATGTGAAAGTCGCTATACAAACGTAATTGTTTTGTTGTTGTTCACACATTCCAATTGATTATTCCATAGCATACAATGATAGCTCAACTTTGATCACCATTGTGTAATGAAATGCCTCTTGATATCTGCCTTAAATTGCTCTTTTCAAATAGTGAGCAAATCAAATCCCTCCTCCCATATCTTTAAATAAATTATTTATTCTCACTTGCTGTTTTTATGTCTTCTTCACACGTGTCTCTTTCTGAAAAATAACATTTCATTAAGCAAATTTGTTTCAATCAATCAACAGGTGGCTTCAGATTGTGTTATCGTTCTACTCCAAGACAATTTTCGAGGCTGAGGAACCCCAGGCTGCTCTTCTCCATTGTGAAGGGCTCCTCCGCCCACCCTCTTACAACTCGCCCATCCTCAACTCAAATGCCAACTGCGAGGCGATGCTGGATTTCCTCAAATCTAAAGTTAAGGGAATCCGCTCAGCTGCCTCTGCCACTGCATCTGCTACACCCTCCCCATCTCCTCCCCCCACCCCGGCCCCTACTCATCGCTCCCTCCTCAAGGGAATCGATATTTGAACCTGTCTCCACCTCCTCCATCATCAGCATCACAACCCGCATGAAACCAAACACCTGCTCCCTCAAACCCTTCCCGACCTCTCTCCTTACCTCCCAGCTCCACCTCCTTGCCCCTCTACTCATAATAAACCTCTCCCTGTCTCCTTGTCTTCTGGTAGTGTTCCCAACCCATTCAAAAAATACTGTCATCAGTCTTATCATTAAAAAACCCTTGACTTGTTCAGATCATACCTCACACACCGCCTCCACTTCATCTCCACAAACGGCTTCCCCTCTTGCCCCCGCACTGTAGCGTGCAGCGTTCCTCTGGGCTCTGTCCTTGGTCCCCTCCTCTCGGTAACTATATACTCCCTCTTGGTGACATCATCCACAGACATGGGTTCAACTTCCACACATATCCGGATGACACCCAACTCTACGTCTCTACCTCCACCCTGACTCCAGGACCACTGCTGTGCTGACAGAATGTCTGTTGGACATCAAGTCCTGGATGAGAGCTAACTTTCTGCAGTTGAATGTCAACAAGACCGAGGCTCTCCTGATTGGCTCCCGTCAGCGCCTCCTCACCTCAGGCGCTGACAGCATCACCATCCATGGGGCTCACTCCACCTCACTGAGCCAATCTGGAACCTTGGGACCTTGTTTGTCCCTCAACTATCCTTTCTACCCGACATCTGCACCATGACATGCTCTACTTTCCCCCACCCCCACAAGGTCACCACTGTCTCACACCACAGGCCACCAAAACCCTCATACATATTTTCATTACATCGAGGCTCAACTGTACAAACTCATTGCTTGTAGGACTCTTCAACTCCTCCCTCTATAAGACAGAGATCTCCTAGAAATCTGCAGCCCATGTCTTCTCCCGCACGAGGATCCGGGACCCTATCATCCCCATCCTCGTCCAACTCCACTGGCTTCCCATCACACAGAGGATACCGTTCAAGATTCTGGTCCTCACCTTCAAAGCCCTCCATGGTCTTGCTTCCCCCCTGCCTCTGTGACCTCCTAACCCCTTACCATACTGCTCGCTCCCTATGCTCAGCAGCCTCCAGCCAACTTCACGTCCCCCACCTTGTTCACCCCACTCTGCCCCACATTCTGGAACTCCATACTGCAGTCCCTCTGTCTCGACCCCTCCCTTGCCACTTCAAGATCCATCTTAAGGCTGTACTTTCAATCTACCTGCTTCCTCCCCTGCCCTCCACACTCCCAGATCCCGAACCACAGCTCAGGTCCAAGATTCTTTCTGTCCAGCACCTTGGGATGTCCACCTGATTAGAAAGCGCTATAGAAATGTAATATTGTTGTTGTTTTTTATCGTTTGCCTCTCTGAAGGAGGATAAATGCAAGGAGAGGATGATCCATGAACAATCCATTTGGAGCCTTTATGAAGGGAGTCTGATATCAAAAGAGGAACCGAGAGATTGTAATGGATATCAGTGATCAAATGTTTGACAAATCTCCTCTCTAAGATCCATGTAATTACCTTTATCATTCTTTTCAATTGATTCCTCTGTTGAGGAAAACAACAAATAGAGGGCATTCAGATATATTATGTGATATGATTATATCATGGAATTAAAACATCTGCACATTTTAGAAAATACCAAATGTCTTAATTTCTCACTGTGAACCTGAATTACATTTATTATTCTATGATGTACCAAGTGCATATACATAAACCTATATTTACATAATTTAAAACACACTGTTTTCTGTACCTGTAGTTTTCAAGCTTTCTTTCACTTTCTCTAAGTCTAAAACAAAAAAGATGAACTCTTGAGCTATGTGACAGCTGTTTAGATCCTCCCTTGATTCTGGTGAATGCCTGTTCCTGTGTCGTTTGGGACAGTGTGATTTTCTACTTCTGAGTGAGCCTTGTGAGTCAGTGTGTGTAAGTTTTCCTTTATATCATTGTCGTCAGTTGATTTGATATCTATATCTGAGATTAAAGTCAGCAACAGATTGAGCAAAATCATGATTTTCAAAAGACGTTTGCTGTATCAACAACAACAACAAGAATACATTTGTATAGCGCCTTTCACGTCGGGAGGACGTGCCAAGGCGCTGAATTGCTATATCAGATACCAATTAACCAAGTAAACCATTTTCAACACTTAAGATCAAAAATGTATTTACAACAAATGAAATGATAGCATTGATACTGTGATGTGTAACAGTATATAAACATTTACCTGCAGTTTGTTTAATTTTAAGATCCTCTGTAAACAAAAAGCTACTATTAAGATTCACACTTATGTATAGTTTCCTGTTGATATCAATTTTATAATCAGCAGAAAAAATAATTCTCTTGATTGAAACTCAGAAACCTCTTCCCTACCTGCTTCCTTTAGTTTTGTTTTACACTTTTCCAGTTCTGAAAAACAGAGTGATTTTTTTCTTACGTAACAAAATAATGTCATGAATTGGGGACAACTCTTCTCCCACTGTATTAGTATTTCAGAGAGAAACTCACAACCATCATCACAACATGAAGCCACTGACACCCCGACCCCAACACAAACAATGACACATTTGAGCACAACAACCCAGTGTGATCCAACTGATTCCTCACAAACTGATGTATCTGAGGATATATGTGAGGAGAGACACTGTGAAACAAGAAATGATCAGAGCAGAACCGTAATCGTGTCTTCTCACAAGAAAAATATTCAGGTCAAAGCAACAGAAGCCAAAGAATGTGATGTTGATCAAATGTTAAAGCTCACCTGTCCCTGCACTTTCTGTTTTTAATTCTATTTTTGAAAAGCCATGAAATTAGTTTAGATTGAGGGAATTCTTCAATGGGAAATGTAGACACTTTGGTTTTTGGAGATTCTTATAATTAATAATCAATTAATTTATGTTTATATGAAACGAATTTTAATAAAACACAATTTGTAAACCTCAAACAAAACGTGTTTTTTTTAACACCTTCATAAATTATTGACATGAATTGAAAAACACGTACAAGAAACTTAGCTAAACTCCTTAAAACATAACCAGAGTTTGCAATGTGCCAAACACATCAGAAAGTGTCTCTGAGCATTTCAAGATGATGTGGTCGGACGCCCTTTGATAAACTGGACAATATCAGCTCGGACACTAACAAACAAAACTCCACCTGAAAGTTTAACACAAATAATCTGTGCTTACTTGCTGTGTCCTCGTCCTCTGCAACAACCTCTTGCTCTAAAGCCCAAGCAAAGAATCCATTAAGCACCTGCGTGAGAATACACTCATTGCCTGTTGCTGACTTTGCCCCCTTGAGCCGGGCAGCCAGAAAAGAAACCGAGAGAAACAGAACCACCAACTGACGACCTCACGTAACTAATAATACAAGAGAACTCAGTGAGGAAAGGTGAAAGGGTGAGAAGTTAAGAAGTGTTTGCAGTTTGGTATTATGTGCTGGGCGCTGCACTTGGGAAAGGATAGACTCGACTCACAACAAGGATGTTGACATGACCCATTTCACAAGGCTTTCTGGACATGAGTCTCACCTGCCAGGACTATGAGCTTTTTGCACTCTTCTATTTCTGAAAAGCAAACAAAATATTTATGAGGTATTTTTATTTCAACAGTGAATGATTCTCTTGCTTGGGGAGAACCAAACTCCAACCTACGGCTGCCGTTTCCTTTCCAACACAGTAAGAGGAACACATCACATTCACAAGAATCATCAACACTTGAAATCCCAATGCACACACACGATGAAAGAGGTTGAGGTTACATAACAAATATCCACACATCAATAACTGTGTAAACTGAGGCGTAATCAATGTTTCTCATATTACGTTTAAACCTCTTCTTGTTTTCCCCACAACCATCAGAATATAAGATATTTCAATAGAAGTGCTATCTTTACAGCGAAAGATGCAGAAGCTCAGTCACAGATGTGCCTCATGAATTTCATGTAAACCTTTAAATTGTTTCAGTTTTTACCTTTTTCTATGTCCTTAATCTCCGCTTCTAGAAAAATAATAGTGGTTAAACACATTAGTTTTGAATGCTCCTTCATTAGCAACACAGCAACCTGTAAATGTGGGATATTATGTGTGTGATGAGGTTCCGGGACAGATGTTAATTGACAACAACAGCAACAGCTTGGATTTATATAGCGCCCTCCACGCCGGATGGCGTCTCAGAGCGCTTCACAGTAACGGATCCCGGGGCCGAGGCGGGGGGAGGGGGAGAAGCTAGGGGGAGGGGGAGGAAGGTGACTAAAGGCGTGGTCGAAAAGAAAGGTCTTCAGCAGAGACCTGAAAATAGTAAGTGAGGGAGTGAGGAAGGGAGTTCCAGAGCCTCGGGTCATAGTGGCTGAAGGCACGGCCGCCGAGGGTGGAGCGGAGGACTCGGGTAATGAGGAGGAGGCCAGACCCGGAGGAACGAAAGCAACGGGCATTGTTTTGAGGAGAGAGGAAGTCAGAGAGGTCGGAGGGGTTCAGATGGAGTGGAGAGATTTGAAGACAAGGGTGAGGATCTTGAAATCAATCCTCTCAGGGACAGGGAGCCAGTGCAGTCTGGCAAAATCAGGGAGCGGAGTTTGGTGTGGGTGAGAATGTGGGATGAGTTTTGAATCATCTGGATTTTATGGATGGTAGTGGAGGGGATTACCGGTGAGGAGGGCATTAGAATAGTCCAGCCGTGAGGTGACAAAGGTGTGAACCAGGGTTTCAGCGGCTTTCTGAGAGAGGTATTGGCAGAGACAATTACAACATGAGTTTACAACTGACAATCGTATTGTTCAAAACATGCAATTATCTGATTAATCCATGGTCTGTACAAGTGATTTCCTCAATATTTCCAACCAGCTACTAATACAGATTTACCAGGAGGTTAAACACCCTGAGTTCTCAGTGAATACCAAAGGAGAATAACATACACAGAAGTTAATGATAATAATAATAATCCTTGCATTTGATATAGCGCATTTCATTGGGAGGACGTCACAAAGCGCTTCACAGAACACACTGTAAAGTGAATTGACTGTATACTTGTGGGCGAGCGCGGCAGCCAATTGCGCACAGCGATGTCCCACAAACAGTCGTAGATTGAAAATGACCAATTTATTTTATAACTAAACCAGACATCTCATTGCAATATTTAAATAAGTAAAAACGTATTCTTACTGAGGGCAGAGATTTTTGCTTTAAGATCATCCTCTTCTGATAAAATTGACAAGAAATCTATGAAGCATTTGTGTCATTCAGTCATTGCTGTTTTGCAACGTCCAATATTTTGCATTTCCACAGTCAGCGCCAAACCCAGGAGAAAAGCATCACAACACACACAGAAATGGGAACCCAAATAAATGAATGTTGAATGGAACTGAAATGTACCCTGGAGGTGGGAAATAACTGACCAATATAGTAAAACTTTCAAACTGGCAAATAACTACCTTTCTTCTTTACATCCACCGGTTTCTTTTCCTCTCTTGGTTTGGCTTCATCTGCTTGGTCTGGTTCTTTTCCTTCTTCTGTTGGAGTCAGATTTCTCAATATGATGAACATTTTCAAAATGATTTTGTTCAGCATCAAAATGTAAAGTGTGTACTAAATGGCCAACAACAACTAAATTTCATTTATATACCTCCTTTCACGTCGGGAGGACGTCCCAACGCATTGGATATGGAATGTTTTGGATCCAAATTGCGGGTCGAGATTATGGAGGTTGGAGGGCAGAGTGGGAAGGAAAGTGATTGAAGGGAGGGGGCAAGGAAAAGGGACTGCAGCTTGGAGGGTGGGTGCACGGTTGAAGGTCTCCCACCAATGGTAAGGCGGGAGACGTGTGGGAAGTGAAGCAGGCCGGAGTACGCTGAGCAGAGGGAGCAGGCAGGTTGGTCAGGGTGGGGGGAGTAGGGCCATGGAGGAGTTTGAAAGTGAGGACCAGGATCTTGAACTGTATCTGCTGTGTTATAGGAAGCCAGTGGAGTCGGGCGAGGTTGGGCATATGCAAGACGTCTTGGGATGGCTGAGAAGCAGTGTGGATATTATGAATGCGTGGATGAGAGTGTTGGTGTCCTACAGTGTGAGACAGTGGTGCAGACGGGCGATGTTGCAGAGGTGGGGAAAGCCGAGTGAGTCATGGCATGGATGTGGTGTCGAAAGGAGAGTTCAAAATTAAACAAGATGCCAAGATGTTGTGAGGTGAGGTGCAGTGTGCATGCTTGGATGGTGATGCTGTCAGGAGCTGACGGGAGACAATCAGGAGAGCCTCGGTTTTGTTGACATCAATTGAAGAAAGTTAGCTCTCATCCCGGCCTTGATGTCTGACAGACATTCTGTTGGACAGCAGTTGTCCTGGAGTCGGGGGGGAGGCAGAGAGATAGAGTTGGGTGTCATCCGCATACATGTGGAAGTTGACCCCGTGTCTGTGGATGATGTCCCCAAGAGGGAGCAGATAACAAAAGGCTGTTTCCTTACTCGCAGCTTTCAGTCTTGCTTGGCAAGAGGTTTGTTCTGCAAAGCAAATACAGATGAGAGGGAACAATTATATTTTCATATCAATATAGTTGGATGGTAAACGCTGCACAGTCGATGGTCAATTTAGTTCAAGGTAAGAAGATTCTGCACATTACATCAGTCTCTGTAAAACAGATTGTTTTGTCCAGTTTTACATCTATTCGAGAAACGAAAGGAAACAACAGCCAAGTTTCAGGGATCATGTTACATAAAGCAAATCGATGGCAATACCTTTTTCCCTTTCAGTAAGTAGCTTCTCTGTTGGGCAACACAGTAATTAACACACAGTGAACTATAACCCTTGAACGGAGAGACTGAAATAAACAATCAGTTACATACATCACTTATATCATAACTAGAATTAATTTATATATTACACAGAAATAAACCGTTTTCTTTATTTTAAATTGAAAATCAATTCATATTTGTTCCGCACCTTTTTCTTTCAAGGTCCCATCAACCTTCTCAAATTCTAAACACAAGAAACAAAGTGTAAATGAGATGCCAGTGATTGTTAATGACAATAAGATGACTATGTTTTGAAATGTAGGTAAGTGATAGAAAAATACACATTGATGCCTTCGGATTTTACCTTCCAATTGCTTCTTATTCGCCTTTTCTGCTCAAATCAACAAAAATATTTGCATTATTTCTCACCAGCCTTGGTCACAAAAATGCGGGTTCACAATACAACGTGTAAACATTTCCTTCCACATCGGCCAAAATATGGAATTGGCTGCAGTTATGAACAGTGTGTGCACCGCACATGTTCTTTTCTTAGCAGTTTTACACATAACCTCCACTTTCTTACCTAATTTATCCAGTGATATTTCACACGCTTTCTTTTCTGGAAATCACATGATAATTCTTTGTGTTAACAAAAAACTAGCAATCCTACAAACTGTGTAACTTTATTCTTCAAAAGTATTGCAGTATTAAATTGAACACAAACAGATTAAAATGCAATAAAAGTAATTGAAGCTAAAAGAAAATTTCTTCAAACTTATGAAATCTTGAATCTTTTATCAATACATACCGTCTTGTAACATGATCAGTTTTTTCACTGTAAACATAATTATGTACAGATGTATATGAAAGGACCTTATGTTTGATTGTTGAATTAATTCAACTCACATCAATTATGTTCTCTTGTAAAATAATCAAATATTAGTTGCCCACTGATCATAATGTAAAGCATCCAATCTACCTTCTGGTGTTAGTTTATCATAGGCTTTTTCTTCTAATGGAATAAAAAGGATCAGAATATTAGATTTGCCTCAACTACAAAACCAAATGTACATTGTGGCGGATTTGATAACACGGCAGAGCTCAAGAATATGTGTTCCAACATAACGATCGTTCAACAAAATACAAGTCATTGTTCAAGGAACTTCTGACAAAAAGGGCAACAAATACATCACATCCAACGTGTGTATAGATATGTAGACTTTATACTCACGCGCAGCTTTCAATTCTTTCTGACAATCAGCCAGTTCTGAAAAACAAAGATCAGCAGATTTTACTATATCACAATAAAATAAACACACAATAAACCTGCCAGATGTACATTGTTTACAATGCTATTGAGTTTATTTATATTAAAAGAACAATACCAATGAAATTCGAAATAAATCATAATGTAACAACATCCACCTTCTCACAATCTACCTGTTTTCTTGTTGTCCCGTTCTGCTTCTGTAAATATGATCAGGTTTAAAGAATTATTCATGAAATGTTTATCTTCAAAACAGTTTACAAAGTTCGGGACGTTTTACAACAACAACAACAAGATTTCATTTATAGAGCGCCTTTCATGTCAGGAGTACGTCCCAAGGCGCTGTACAGTTGGGTCGGGACCCGAGCATTGGGGGGAAATGGTCAGGGTGAGGGGAGGGAAGGGAGGGAGTGAGGAGGGGGTAGAGAGTCGAGAGTGGAGCTGAAGGCTGAAGGTCAAAGAGAAAAGTCTTGAGACCGGCCTTGAAGGAGGAAAGGGAGGAGGCGGTGAAGGCACTGGGGGTTAGAGTTCCAGAGCCTCGGGGCTGAGAGGCCGAAGGCCCGGCCACCGATGGTAGGGCGATTAGGGCGGGGGATGTGAAGCAGACCGGAGCCAGAGGAACGGAGGGTACGGGCAGGTAAGTGGGGGGATAGTAGGTCGGAGAGGTAGGAGGGAGCGAGGCCGTGAATGGCCTTGTAAGTGAGGATGAGGATCTTGAATTCGATCCTCTGGGGGATGGGGAGCCAGTGGAGGCGAGCGAGGGCGAGGGTGGGAGTGATGTGGTCGCGGTGTCTGGTGCGGGAAAGTACACGAGCTGCAGAGTTCTGAATGACCTGCAGTGTGGAGGGAGGTGCCGGGAAGGCCGGCGAGGAGAGAGTTCCCATAGTCCAGCCTTGAGGTGATAAAGGCGTGGACCAGAGTTTCAACCGCGTGAGGGGTGAGGTAGTGCCATAGTCTGGCGATATTCCGGAGGTGATGGAAGGCGGTGCCGGTTGTGGTGCGGATATGAGGGAGAAAGGACAGCTCAGGGTCGAACAGAACCCCGAGGTTCCTGATGGCTTTGAGAGGTGGAGAGTGCGGAGCTGATGGTGTCAGCGCCTGAGGTGCGGAGGCGCTGACGTGAGCCAATCAGGAGGGCCTCAATTTTGCACACATTGAGCTGAAGAAAGTTGTCTCTCGTCCAGGACTCAATGTCGGACAGACAGCTGTCAGGACATCGGGGGTCGTGGAGTTGAGGGTAAAGGAGGAAAGGTAGAGTTGGGTGTCATCCGCATATATGTGGAAGCTAACCCCATGTCTGCGGATGATGTCACCACAGGGGGAGCATATAGAGGGTGAAGAGGAGGGGACCGAGGACAGTGCCCTGAGGGACACCACACGAGACAGTGTGGGGGCCGGAGGAAAAGCCGTTTGTGGAAACAAAATGAAGACGGTGGGAGAGGTACGACCTAAACCACTCAAGGACAGGGTTTTACGAATGGTGCAGTGCAGCTCAGGATGTTTCAGGTTACATTTGCAATAATAATACCTCAGAGGAAACAGAAAACACAATTATCTGCCTGATTTGCCATCTGGGCATGTGGTGGGTTTTCCTACTTTAAAAGGGTTAATTATACAGACTGATAAGCATCTTAAACTTTAGAATTTTTAATTTTCAGTAAGGAAAGTGAAGAACAGAACAACTTTCTTTTTGAGGAAATGTTTAATTGTAAAGAGTTAACTTAATAAATTATTGCCCTCACCTAAAGCTTTCTCATCATTATCCTCTGCAAGTCAAACACGGAATTCATTAATTATTATTACATCAATCCCTGCATTTGATTTTGGGCTAAAGTCAAACCCTCAAAAAGCATTTCATATGGAATTATTCTGAATCGTAAACAAAGGGCATTTAAAGGCATTGACGCACATTAATATTCTACATCCATAAGGCCATTGAGGAATGTATTGAGGATATTTGGCCTGGCATTTGTCACAGTGGGAAAGGATTATCTCCAGGTCTCCTGGCCAACAATATTTACAATTATTTCTTAAGATATTTAGCCCTTAAACAAGCTCCAAAAATGAAATAATTCTACTCACTGTATTTTCTCAGCTCTTCTCGACACTTTTTTAGTTCTGGAAACAAAATCGAAATTTATTCAACACATTTTCTCTGAAACCAGTTTTAAAATACTAATTGTTTGATATTAAATACAAACAGAAACAAATGACCAACAAACAGAGCATCATTGACATCCCCAAACTTCAAACCTTTTTCTGATTCTTTTAGATCTGTCTGACATTTGGTTACTTCTGGAAACCAAAACAATGAACGGGTTAAACATTTTCATTTCAAGCCATAGATGGTCCATTTGGGAATCAGAGGCACATTTCAACATTTCACAAGAAACAAAAGATTCGTCTGGAGACAATGTTAGAAGCAAAATGAAGAATGCCCTTCACTTTGAAGAATGCCGTCTCCTCCCTTATCTCCTCCCTCAACCTCTCCCTCCACATCCACTCCACACCCACGTCCACGGTCACCCCCTCGACCTGGTGATCACTCGGGGCCTCACCATCTTGGACCACACAATCATCGACAAAGCGATCTCGGACCCTCATTCATCTCCTTCAAAACCTCAATGACCCTCCCAACAGGCACCCAGTCCACCTCCATCTCCTACTGCCCTTGGGAAATATCTCCCCCACTCCCTCTCGGCTGCTTTGGAGTCATCTGAACTCCTTCCTGCTGGGCTTCCTCCCGCAATGTCCTATCCTCCTCAGTCACTCTCCTCCACTGCTCCCTCTCATCAACTCTCGATTCCCTTGCTGCCCTCACTGAAGGGGCAGCACCTACTATCTCACTACCACCTTCTACTCACTAAAGTCACCATGGTACGACAGCCACTTTCGCTCCCTTCAAGCACAGGTGCGTGCCACTGAACTCAACTCAGTTAAATCAAACTTACCAATCCATCAGCAGATCTGGCTGGACCTTATCAAATCTTACTGCCCTGCCCTCTCCTCCACTAAATCGTCATTCCACTCCAAGACAATCTTGGAGGCCAAGGACAACCCCAGGCTCAGGAGGTGTCTCATCCGTCCACCCTCTCATGCTTTGCCCATCCCCAACTCCAACGCCAACAGTAAGGTGATGCTGGTCTTCCTCGAATCTAAAGTTGAGGGAATCCGCTCTTATGCCTCTGTCCTTCCATCTACTACCCCTTCCCCATCTCCCCCTCTCAACCCGGCCCCTACCCATCGCTCCATCCACAACTTCGAACCTGCTCCCCCTTCTCACTCATCACCATTCAAATCTGCATGAAACTGACCATCTGCTCCCTCGACCTCATCCATACCCCTCTCCTCACCTCTCAGCTCCATCTCCTTTCCTGTCTTCTCACAGACATCATAAATCTCTCCCTATCCACTGGTATCATTCCCATCCATTAAAAACGGACGCCATCACCCCTATCCTTTAAAAACCCTTCCTGGACCCATTTCTGATGTCAAACTGCCGCCCCATCTCCAACCTCCCTTTCCTCTCCGAGATCCTGGAATGAGTTGTTGATTCCCAGGATCGCTCCCATCCACAGCACAGAAACAACCCTGATCAAAGAGACAAATGGCATTTTGTCCACCTGCGACCACAGCTCCCTCTGACTCGTTGTCCTCCTTAACATCATTGCTGCCTACAACAATGTTCACAGCATTTTCCTCATCCTCTACCTTACCTCAACGTTCATGATTCTGAACTTGATTGGTTCAGAGCATACCTCTCACACTGCCTCCACTTCACCTCCACAAACGCTTCCTCCTCTAGCTCCAGCAACCTCTTGTGCAGCGTTCCTCAGGGCTCTGTCCTTGGCCCCTCCTCTTCAACATCTATATGTTCCCTCATGGTGACATCGGCCTCAGACGTTGGGTCAACTTCCACATGTATGTGCATGACACTCAACTGTACCTCTCTACCTCCACAATTGACTCCAGGCCACTGTTGTTCTTTCAGTCATCAATGCTGGATGAGAGCTAACTTTCTCCAATTGAATGTCAACAAGACCAAGGCCCTCCATTGGCTTCCATTAGCGCTTCCCCACCTCCGCAACATTGCCCAGCTCCACCATTGTCTCACACCACAGGCCATCAAAAGCCTTGTTCACGCATTCATAACATGGAGGCTTGACTATGCAAACACCTTGCTTGTCGGCCTCCCCAACTCCTCCCTCCATAAGCTGCAGATCATCCGGAACTCTGCAGCTCGTGTCCTATCCAGCAAAAGGCTCCATGATCCTATCGCACCTATCCTTGCCTGACTCCACTGGCTTCCCATCACTCAGACGATACAGCTCAAGATCCTGGTCCTCACATTCAAATCCCTCCATGAACTTGCGACCTCTGCGACCTCCTAACCTCATAACAACCTGCTCGCTCCCTCCGCTCAGCGGACTCTGGCCTACTTCACGTTTCAAAACTCACACATCCCACAATTAGTGGGTGGGCCTTCTGCACTCCACCCCAACCCTCTGGATCTCTATCCCGGAACATTGAAACACTGCCCTCCACACTCCCAATCCCGAACCCCAGCTCCGAAACGTTGACTGTCCAGTGCCTTGAGACGTCCTTCCATGTGAAAGGCGCTATACAAATGTATTTCTGTTGTTGTTGTTTACACATTCCAGTTGATTATTGTATAATATACAACGATTGCTCAACTGTGATCACCATTGTGTAATGAAATGCCTCTTGATATCTGTCTTAAATTGCTCTTCATACGCCTCACCTATTTTTACCAATTTTTACATTGTGAGCAACAAAACAACTGAAATCCCTCCTCCCAAATCTTTAAATGAATTATATATTCTCACTTGCTGCTTTTATCTCTTCTTCACAAGTGTCTCTTTCTGAAAAAGAACATTTTTTTAAGCAAATTTGTTTCAATCAATCGACAGGTGGATTCAGATTGTGTTATCGACTGCCTCTCCGAAGGAGGACAAACACAAGGAGAGGATGATCCATAAACAACCCATTCGGTGCCTTTAATGAAGGGAGTCTGATATCAAAAGAGGAACCGAGAGATTGTAATGGATATCAGTGATCAATTGTTTGACAAATCTCCTCTCTCAGATCAATGTCATTACCTTTATCATTCTTTTCAATTGATTCCTCTGTTGAGGAAAGCAAGAATTAGCGGGCATTCAAATATATTATGTAATATGATTATATCATGATATTAATACGTTATCTGCACATTTTATCAAATTCCAAATATCTTATTTCTGGTTGTGAGACTGAATTATATCTAATATTCTATGATATACCACGTGCATATACATAAATCTATGTGGATATAATTTAAAACACATTATTTTCTGTACCTGTAGTTTTCAAACTTTCTTTCGCTTTCTCTAAATCTAAAACAAGAAACATAAAATCTTCAGCTCAGTGCCACCTGTTTAGATGCTCCCTTGATACTGGTGAATGCCTGGTTCCTGATTTGCTTGGGAAGGTGTGATTTGCTTCCTCTGAGTGTTTGCGTTCACGTGTATGTTTGTCTACATGTCATTATCGACTGTTTATTTATATCTGTATCTGACATTAAAGTTAGCAACAGATTGAGCGAAATCATGATGTTCAAAAGACGTTCGCTGTATAAAATAGTCACAAATAGATCAAATAGCAGAGGTAGAAGAAATTTCTTCACACAGAGAGTAGTGGGAATGTGGAAATCGTTACCACAAGGAGTTGTTGAGGCAAATAGCATAGAATTATTTAAGGGAAAGCTCGAGAGGTACATGAGGGAGAAAGGAATAGAAGGTTACGCTTGAAGGTTTAGTTGAGGAAGGGCAGGAGGAGGCTCATGTGGAACATATAAACACCGGCATAGACCAGCTGAGCCGAATGGCTGTTCCTGTGCTGTATATTCTAATATATGTCAGTCAGATCAAAAATGTATTGCCGACAAAAGGAATAATAGCATTTACACTGTGATGTGTAACAGTATATGAACATTTACCCGCAGTTTGTTTAATTTTAAGATCCTCTGTAAGCAAAAAACAATTATTAAGATTCACACTTAAGTATTATTTCCTATCGATATGAATTGTATAATCAGCAGAAAAAATATCATTTTCTTATTTGAAATTCAGAAACCTCTTCCCTACCTGCTTCCTTTAGTTTTGTTTTACACTCTTCCAGCTCTGAAAAACAGAGTGATTTTTTTGTTACATAACACAATAGTGTCATGAATTGGGTACAACTCTTCTCAAACTGTATAAGTATTTCAGATAGAAACTCACAACCGTCATCACAACATGAAGCCACTGACACCCCGACCCCAACACAAACAATGACACATTTGAGCACAACAACCCAGTGTGATCTAACTGATTCCTCGCAAACTGATGTATCTGAGGATATATGTGAGGAGAGACGCTGTGAAACAAGAACTGATCAGAGCACAACCGTAATCGTGTCTTCTCACAAGAAAAATATTCAGGTCAAAGCAACAGAAGCCAAAGAATGTGATTTTGATCAAATTTTAAAGCTCACCTGTCCCTGCACTTTCTGTTTTTAATTCTATTTTTGAAAAGCCATAAAATTAGTTTAGATTGAGGGAATTCTCCAATGGGAAATGTACAACAAGAACAAAATGACCCCATGTCTGGGGATGATGTCACCGAGGGGGAGCACATAGAGGGTGAAGAGGAGGGGACCGAGGACAGTGCCCTGAGGGATACCACACGAGACAGTGCGGGGACCGGAGGAAAAGCCGTATGTGGAAACAAAATGAAGACGGTGGGAGAGGTACGACTTAAACCACTCAAGGACAGGGCCTTGAAGGTTGAGGTGGGATGACAAGCGGTGGAGGAGGATAGCGTGGTCGACCGTATCCAATGCTGCCGATAGGTCGAGGAGGACGAGGAGGCAGAGGGAGCCCTGGTCGCAGATGGTCAAGATGTCATTGGTGACCTTGACCAGGGCGGTTTCAGTGCTATGGGCAGCACGGAAACCCGACTGAAGGGGTTCGAGTAATGCATGGGTGGAGAGGGAAGAGCGCAGATGGGAGGTGACAACTCTTTCAAGGACCTTGGACAGGAAGGGCAGGTTGGAGATGGGCCGGTAGTTTGATAGCTGCAACGCATCAAGGGAGGGTTTTTTCAAAGTGGGAGTGATGGTGGCAGTTTTTAGGGGTTTATTTAACACAAATAATCTGGGCTTACTTGCTGTGTCCTCGTCCTCTGCAACAACCTCTTGCTCTAAAGCCCAAGCAAAGAATCCATTAAGCACTGCGTGAGAATACACTCATTGCCTGTTGCTGACTTTGCTCCCTTGAGCCGGGCAGCCAGAAAAGAAGCCGAGAGAAACAGAACCACCAACTGACGACCTCATGTAACTAATAATACAAGAGAACACAGTGAGGAAAGGTGAAAGGGTGAGAAGTTAAGAAGTGTTTGCAGTTTGGTATTATGTGCTGGGCGCTGCACTTGGGAAAGGATAGACTCGACTCACAACAAGGATGTTGACATGACCCATTTCACAAGGCTTTCTGGACATCAGTCTCACCTGCCAGGACTGTGAGCTTTTTACACTCTTCTATTTCTGAAAAGCAAACAAAATATTTATGAGGTATTTTTATTTCAACAGTGAATGATTCTCTTGCTTGGGGAGAACCAAACTCCAACCTACGGCTGCCGTTTCCTTTCCAACACAGTAAGAGGAACACATCACATTCACAAGAATCATCAACACATGAAATCCCAATGCACACACACGATGAAAGAGGTTGAGGTTACATAACAAATATCCACACATCAATAACTGTATAAACTGAGGCGTAATCAATGTTTCTCATATTGCGTTTAAACCTCTTCTTGTTTTCCCCACAACCATCAGAACATAAAATATTTCAATAGAAATGATATCTTTGCAGCAAAAGATGCAGAAGCTCAGTCACAGATATGACTCATGAATTTCATATCAACTTTCAAATCGTTTCAGTATTTACCTTTTTCTATGTCTTTAATCTCCGCTTCTAGAAAAATAATAGTGGTTAAACACGTTAGTTATTGAATGCTCCTTCATTAGCAACACAGCAACCTGTAAAGGCAGCGCTTTGGGACGTCCTCCCGACATGAAAGGACATCTGTGAATGTAATTTTGTTGTTGTTGTTGTGTGATATTAAGTGTTGTTGATGAAATACCACGACAGATGTTAACCGTTAACAATTACAACATCAATTTACAACTGACAATCGTATAGTTCAAAACATGCAATTATCTGAGTAATCCATGGTCTGTACAAGTGATTTCCTCAATATTTCCAACCAACTACTAATACAGATTTACCAGTAAGTTAAACACCCTGAAATCTCAGTGAAAACAAAAGCAGAATAACCTACACAAAAGAATGTTATAACCAACCAAACATCTCATCACAATACTTAAACAAATAAAAAAGTATTCTTACTTAGGGCAGAGATTTTTGCTTTAAGATCATCCTCTTCTGATAAAATTGACAAGAAATCTATGAAGCATTTGTGTCATTCATTCACTGCTGTTTTGCAACGTCCAATATTTTGCATTTCCACAGTCAGCGCCAAACCCAGGAGAAAAGCATCACAACACACACAGAAATGGGAACCCAAATAAATGTATGTTGAATGGAACTGAAATGTACCCTGGAGGTGGGAAATAACTGACCAATATAGTAAAACTTTCAAACGGGCAAGTAACTACCTTTCTTCTTTACATCCACCGGTTTCTTTTCCTCTCTTGGTTTGGCTTCATCTGCTTGGTCTGGTTCTTTTCCTTCTTCTGTTGGAGTCAGATTTCTCAATACGATGAACATTTTAAATTTTGGACCCGAACTGGGAGTCGAGATTGGAAGGCAAGGTGGGAAGGAGGGAGATTGAGTGTAGGGGGCAAGGATGAGGGATTGCAGCATGGTGTTGCAGAGAATAATGGCAGGGTTGAAGGCCTCTCTACAGTGATTGTGCAGGCAAGGCCGGGTCGTGAAGCAGGCCGGAGCCCACGGAACAGAAGCAGCGACCAGGTTGGTAGGGATTCTGGTGGTACCAGTGGTAGTGGGGATCAAGGGCATGGGACACTTAGTAGGTGAGAACCAGGATCTTGCCTGTAGCCTCTGTATGATGGAAAACCAGTGGAGACGGGCGAGGATATAATAATAATAAAATAAGGATGGGGATGATAGGGTCATAAAGCCTGGTGCTGGAGAGGAAATGGGCTACAGCGTTCTAGATGATCTGCAGCCGCTGCAGAGAGTTGTTGGGGAGGCTGACAAGCAGCTGGTTTGCATAGTCAAGCCTGAACGTTATGAAGGCATGGATGGGTGTTTTAGCGGCCGGCGGTGTGAGATGTTGCAGAGGGGTGGATGGCCGAGCGAATCATGGCACGGATATGGAGTACAAACAATAGTTGAAGTTGAAACAAGATGCCAAGGTTTTGGACTGGCTCAGTGAGGTGCAGTGTGCATCTTTGAATAGAGATGTTGTCAGCATCTGTAGTATGGAGGAGCTGCCGGGAGCTCTCATCCGGGCCTTGATGTCTGACAGACATTCTGTTGGACAGCAGTTGTCCTGGAGTCGGGGGGGGAGGCAGAGAGATAGAGTTGAGTGTCATCCGCATACATGTGGAAGTTGACCCCGTGTCTGTGGATGATGTCCCCAAGAGGGAGCAGATAATAAAAGGCTGTTTCCTTACTCGCAGCTTTCAGTCTTGCTTGGCAAGAGGTTTGTTCTGCAAAGCAAACACAGATGAGAGGGAACAATTTTATTTCCATATAAACATAGTTGGATGGTAAACACTGTACAGTCGATTGTCAATTTAGTTCAAGGTAAGAAGATTCTGCACTTTATTTCAGTCACTGTAAAACAGATTTTTTTGTCCAGTTTTACATCTATTTGAGAAACGAAAGCAAACAACAGCCAAGTTTCAGGGATCAGTTACATAAAGCAAATCAATGGCAATACCTTTTTCTCTTTCAGTAAGTAGCTTCTCTGTTGGGCAACACAGTAATTAATACACAGTGAACTATAACCCTTGAACGGAGAGACTGAAATAAACAATCAGTTACATACATCACTTGTATCATGTGGAGTCCTGTAGCTCAGTGGTTAGAGCACTCGCTTTGCAATGAGAGACCTGAGTTCAATTCCAGGCAGAGTGAAACCTTGGGCAAGTTTCCTTACTCCACACAGAGCCTAATAATAATCCCTCCAAAACCAAAACCAATAATAAATTGGTCATTTTCAATCTCCGACTGTTTGTGGGACATTGCTGCGCACAATTGGCTGCCGCGTTCGCCCACAAATATACAGTCAGTTCACTTTACAGTGTGTTCTGTGAAGCGCTTTGGGACGTCCTCCCAACGTGAAAAGCGCTATATCAAATGCAAGGATTATTATTATTATCATAACTCAAATTAATTTATATATAACATGCAAATAAACCCTTTTCTTCATTTTAAAAGAGAAAATCAATTCATATTTGTTCCGCACCTTTTTCTTTCAAGGTCCCATCAACCTTCTCAAATTCTAAACACAAGAAACAAAGTGTAAATGAGATGCCAGTGATTGTTAATGACAATAAGATGACTATGTTTTGAAATGTAGGTAAGTGATAGAAAAATACACATTGATGCCATGGGATTTTACCTTCCAATTGCTTCTTATTCGCCTTATCTGCTCAAATCAACAAAAATATTTGCATTATTTCTCACCAGCCTTGGTCACAAAAATGCGGATTCACAATACAACGTGTAAACATTTCCTTCCACATTGGCCAAAATATGGAATTGGCTGCAGTTATGAACAGTGTGTGCACCGCACATGTTCTTTTCTTAGCAGTTTCACACATATCCACCATTTTCTCACCTAATTTATTCAGTGACATTTCACACGCTTTCTTTTCTGGAATTCACATTATAATTCTTTGTGTTAACAACAAACTATAGCAGCCTTGCAACCTGTGTAACTTTATTCTTCCAAACTATTTCAGTATTAAATTGAACACAAACAGATTAAGCTGCAATAAAAGCAGTAATCGAAGTGAAAAGAAAATTTATGAAATCTTGAATCTTTTCTCAATACATACCGTCTTGTAACATGATCAATTTTTTCACTGTAAATATAATTATGTACAAATGTATATGAAAGGACCTTATGTTTGATTGTTGAATTAATTCAACTCACTCAATTATGTCCCTTGTAATAGAACCAAATATTAGTTCCCACGAATCGTAATGTAAAGCATCCAATCTACCTTCTGGTGTTAGTTTATCATAGGCTTTTTCTTCTGTTGGAATAAAAAGGATCAGAATATTAGATTTGCAAAGGGCCTGAACTACAAAACCAAATGTACATTGTGGCGGATTTGATAACATGGCAGAGCTCAAGTATATGTTTTCCAACACAACGATCGTCCAATATTGTTCAAGGAACTTCTGACGAAAAATGCATAAAAATACATCACGTGCAACGTGTGTATAGATATGTAGAGTTTATACTCACGCGCAGCTTTTAGTCCTTTCTGACAATCAGCCAGTTCTGAAAAACAAAGATCAGGAAAGTTTACTATATCATAATAATATAGACACAAAATAATGGCCACACAATAAACCTGCCAGATGTACATTGTTTACAATGCTATTGAGTTTATTTCCATTAAACTGGAACCTGAGTAAAAAGAAAAGTATCAGCGAAATTCGAAATCAATCGTAATGTAACAACATCCACCTTCTCACAATCTACCTGTTTTCTTGTCGTCCCGTTCTGCTTCTGTAAATATGATCAGGTTTGAAGAATTATTGGGGAAATGCTTTTCTTCAAAACAATCTACAAAGTTAAGGAGGTTGTGCGAATGGTGCAGTGCAGCTCAGGATGTTTCAGGTTACATTTACAATAATAATACCTCAGAGGAAACAGAAAACACAATTATCTGCCTGATTTGCCATCTGGGCATGTGCTGGGTTTTCCTACCTTAAAAGGGTTAATTATACAGAATGATCTTAAACTTTAGAAATTTTAATTTTCAGTATGGAAAGGGAAGAACAGAACAACTTTCTTTCTGAGGAAATGTTACAATGCTTAACTTAATAAAAAGTTGTCCTTACCTAAAGCTTTCTCATCCTTATCCTCTACAAGTCAAACATAATTATTACTACAGCAATCCTTGCATTTGATTTTGTGGCTAAAGTCAAATCCTCACAAACCATTTCACATGGAATTATTCGAAATCGCAACTACAACAACAAAATTACATTTATATAGCGCCTTTCTCATTTGGAGGATGTCCCAAGGCCATGGACAGTCAGGCGTCAGGACCCGAGCGTGGGTGAGTGGTGGGGTAGGGCTAAGGGAAGGCAGAGAAGTGGGAAGGTGACCAAAGGCACGATCGAAGAGGAGGGTCTTGAGACTGGCCTTGAAGGAGGCCAGGGAGGAAGCGAGGCGAAAGGGACTGTGGGATGGAGTTCCAGAGTGCGGGGGCAGAGAGGCTGAAAGCCCGATCACCGGGTTGGGCGGTAGATATGGAGCAGGCAGGTTAGAAGGGAGTCAGCAGTTCAGAGAAGCAGGAGAGGGCAAGGCCATGGATGGCCTTGAAAGTGAGGATGAGGATCTTGAATCCGATCCTCTGAAGGATGGGGAGCCAGTGGAGTCAGGGTGGCGGTGATAGGGTCACGGAGCCTGATGCGCGAGAGTACAGAAGTTGCAGAATTTTGGATTATCTGCAGATTGTGAAGGGAAGAGTTGNAGGCTGATGAAGATGGAGTTTCCATAACTGAACGTTGATGTGACGAATGCGTGGGTGAGAGTTTCAGCACCCTGAGGGGTGAGGCAGTGGCGGAGTCTGGCAATGTTGTGGATGTAGTAGTAGGCCACCCAGGTTCCTGACTAGCTTAGTGTGCAGCCATGGAGGCCGATGCTGATAGTGCGGAGGTGCAGAGTCAAGTTGCGGAGGCGCTGGCATGAGCCAATCAGGAGGCCCTCAGAGTTGCTGATGTTCAGTTGGAGAAAGTTGTCCCTCTTCCAGGACTTGATGTCGGACAGGCAGTCGATCAGGACGCCAGTAGTCCTGGAGTTGAGTGTGGAGGCAAAGTTGGGTGTCATCCGCATACATGTGGAAATTTACCCCATGCCTGCGGATGATGTCACCAAGTGGGAGCATGTAGAGAGTGAAGAGGAGGAGACCAAGGACAGAGCCCTGAGGAACACCGCATGAGATGGTGCAGGCTGGAGGAGAAGCCATTTGCAGAGGCGAAGTGGAGGCGATGTGAAAGGTAGGACCTGAACCAGTCAAGGACAGAACCTTGAAGGTAGAGGTGGGAGGAGAGGCAGTGGAGGAGGATTGAGTGGTCCACAGGATCAAAGGCGGAAGATAGGTTGAGGAGGACGAGGTGGCAGAGGGAGCCCTGGTCACATATGGTCAGGATGTCAATTGTGACCTTGACCAGAGCAGTTTCCGTGCTGTGGGCAGCAGGGAAATCCGATTGGAGGGGTTCATGGAGGGAGTGAGAGGAAAGAATGAAGCTGTGAGGCAATGGCTCTCTCAAGGACCTTGGATAGGAAGGAGAGATTTGAGATGGGCCAGTAGCTAGATAGCTGTGATGGGTCAAGGGAAGGTTTCTTCAAGATGGGGGTGATAGTGGCTGCTTTGAGGGGGTAGGAACAGTGCAAGATGACAGGGAGAGATTAATGATGTCTGCGAGTAATGAGGAAGGAGATGAAGCTGGGATTTAAGAAGAGGGGTGGGGATGGGGGTCCAGGGAGCAGGTGGTGAGTTTCATGAAGGATATGGTGGTGATGATAGAGAAAGGGGGGACAGATTCAAAGGTGTGGAAGGAGGGATGGGTAGTGGTCGGAGTGTGGGGTGGGGGGATGGAGGGGGTGGAAGTTGGGATGGCAGTGGCAGCTGAGCAGATTCCCTCAATTTTGAACTCGAGGAAGTCCAGCATTTCCTCGCAGTGGGAGTCGGAGGAAAGAATTTATGAGGCGTGGCGTATAAATGATGGGCATTTAAAGTCATTGACTGCACATTAATATCCTACATCCATAAGGCCATTGAGAAATGTATCAAGGATTTTTGGCCTGGCATTTGTAACAGTGGGAAAGGATTATCTCCAGGTCTCCTGGCCAACAATTATTCCATCAATATTTAGCCCTTATACATATTCCAAAAATGAAATAATTCTACTCACTGTATTTTCTCAGCTCTTCTCGACATTTTTTTAGTTCTGGAAACAAAATCGAAATGTATTCAACACCTTTCCTCTGAAACCAGTTTCAAAATACTAATTGCTTGATATTAAATAGAAACAGAACCAAATGGCCAACAAACAGAGCATCATTGACATCCCCAAACTTCAAACCTTTTTCTGCTAAAAAATGTTGTCCTTACCAAAATGTTTCTCATCATTAGCCTCTACAAGTCAAACACGGAATTCGTCAATTCTTCCGGATTAAACATTTTCATTTCAAACACTAGATGTGTCATTGAGGCACATTTCAACATTTCACAAGAAATTTCACATCGTCTGGAGACAATGTTAGAAGCACAATGAAGAATGTCCTTCACTTTGAAGAATGACATCTCCTCCCTTATCTCCTCCCTCAACCTCTCCCTACACATCCACTCCACACCACACCAACGTGCACCTGGTGATCACTCGTGGCCTCACCATCTCGGACCTCACCATCATCAACAAAGCAATCTCGGACCAAACTTCATATCCCTCAACTCCTCGTTGCCTCTCCCAACCAGTACCCAAACCATCTCCATCTCCTACCGCCCCTGGGAAAATATCCCCCCCCCCACTATCTCGGCTGCCTTGGAGTTATCTGAACTCCTTCCCTTGTTGGCTTTCTCCCGCAAAGACCTATCTTCCTCAGTTACTCTACTCCACAGCTCCCTCTCCTCCACTCTCGATTCCTTTGCTGCCCTCAGTTCCTGCTCATGAAAGTCACCATGTTACACCAGCCACCTCCGTTCTCTTGAATCACATGTGCTGGCTGCTGAATGCATCTGGCTTAAATCGAACTTAACGATCCATCGGCAGATCTGGCTGGCTCGTCTTCGCAATCACCAAAGGTCTCATCCGCCCACCCTCTCATGCCTCGCCCCTCCCCGCATCCAATGCCAACTGTGAGCCAATGCTGGCTTTCCTCAACTCCAAAGTCGTGGGGATCCACTCAGCTGCCTCTGCCCTTCCATCTACTAGGCCCTCCCCATCTCCCTTTCTCACACCTGTGCCTACCCAACACTCCCTCCACATCTTAAAACCTGTCTCCCCCTCCTCTCTCATCACCACTATAACCCACATGAAACTGACCAACTGATACCTCGAACCCATCCTTAACCCTCTCCTTACCTACCAGCTCCACCTCCTAGCCTCTCTTCTCAAAGACATCATAAACCTCTCCCTGTTCACTCTACCATACCACCCCTTTAAAAGCAGACATCAACACTCCTATCCTTAAAAAATCCTCCCTGGACCCATCCTGCTCTCAAACTACGGCCCCATCCACAACCTCCCTTTCCTCTCCAAGGTCCTGGAATGAGTCATTGATTCCCAGCTTTGCTCCTTCCTCTCCTGCCAATCCCTTCACGTTGCCCTCCAATCGGGTTGTTATGCCACCCACAGCACAGAAACTTCCCTGGTCAAAGTGACAAATGACATTCTGTCCATCTGCGACCAGGGCTGTCTCTGCCTCCTCATCCTCCTTGACCTCTCTGCTGCCTACAACACTATTGACCAATCTATCCTCATCCATCACCTCTCGTCTCACCTCAACCTTCACGGTTCTGCCCTTGAATGGTTCAGATTGTACCACTCAAACCACCTCCACTTCATCCCCACAAACGGTTTCTCCTCTAGCCCCCGCAGGATCTCGTGCGGCGTTCCTCAAGGCTCTGTCCTTGGACCCTCCTCTTCAACATCTAAATGCTCCCTCTTGGTGACATCATCTGCAGACATGGGGTCAACTTCCACATATATGTAGATGACACCCAACGCTACCTCTTTGCCTCCACCCTCGACTCCAGGATGACTCCTGTCCTGATAGAGTATTTGGATGAGAGCTAACTTCAATTGAATATCATCAAGACCGAGGCCCTACTGATTGGCTCCCATCAGTGCTTCCTCACATCCACCCCATCTCCTTGCCCTGTCACTGTCTCACACCGCAAGTTGCCAAAACCCTCATACACACATTCATAATATCAAAGTTTGAATACGCAAACGCCTTGAGTGTTGGACTCCCCAAATCCTCCCCCAAAAGCTGCAGATCATCCAGAAATCTGTAGTTCATATCCATCAGTTCAAGATTGTGGTTCACACATTCAAAACCCTCCATGGCCTTCCACTCCACTACATCTGAGACCTCCTAACCTCCTACCATCCTGCCCGCTCACTCCGCTCAGCGGGCTCCGGCCTGCTTCACGTTCCCAGCCTCATCTGCCCCACAATTGGCGAGTTGCGCTTCTGCCACTCTGCCCCACCCTCTGGAACTCCATCCTGCAAGTCCCTCTGCCTCGCCCCCTCCCTTGCCACCGTCAAGACTGATCTCCATACCCTCCACTTAGACTGTGCTTTCGATTAATCTGCTTTCCCCACTGACCTCCACCCTCCCCAATCCTGACCTGCAGCTCCAAAACACTGACTGTCCAGTGCCTTCGGATTTCCTCCCATGTGTCCTCGCATGCACTATACAAATTTAGTTGTGTTGTTGTTGTTCACACATTCCAGTTTATTACTGTTTAATATACGATTGCTCAACTTTGATCACCATTGTGTAATGAAATGCCTCTTGATATCTGCCTTAAATTGCTCTTCATACGCCTCACCTATTTTCACCAATTTTCATATTGTGAGCAACAAAACAAATAACATCCCTCCTCCCAAATCTTTAAATGAATTATATATTCTTACTTGCTGCTTTTATCTCTTCTTCACAAGTGTCTCTTTCTGATAAAGAATATTTGATGAAGCAAATTTGTTTCAATCAGTCGACAGATGGCTTCAGATTGTGTTATCGACTGCCTCTCCGAAGGAGGACAAACACAAGGAGAGGATGATCCATGAATAACCCATTTGGTGCCTTTAATGAAGGGAGTCTGATATCGAAAGAGGAACCGAGAGATTGTAATGGATATCAGTGATCAAACGTTTGACAAATCTCCTCTCTCAGATCAACTTAATTACCTTTATCTTTCTCTTCAATTGATTCTTCTGTTGAGGAAAACAACAAATAGCGGGCATTCAAATATATTATGTAATATGACTATATCATGATATAAAACGTAAACTGCACATTTTAGAAAATTCCAAAGTCTTATTTCTGGTTGTGAACCTGAATTCTATTCAATATTCTATGATATATCATGTGCACATACACAAATCTACATTTATATAATTTAGATTGCACTATTTTCTGTACCTGTAGTTTTCAAGCTTTCTTTCACTTTCTCTAAGTCTAAAACAAAAAAGATAAATTCTTCAGCTGTTTAGATCCTCCCTTGATTCTGGTGAATGCCTTGTTCCTGTTTTGTTTGGAAGGGTATAATTTTCTGCTTCTGAGTGTGAGTGTGTGTATGTTTTTCTTTTTGTCGTTGTCAATTGTTTATTCGTATCTATATCGAAGATTGAGGTTAGCAACAGTGTGAAATTGGGTTCAAGCATTTGTCAGAAACCACACCAAGGATATTATTAAAATGTTTTATTAGAAATTATAAAACCACACAAGCCTAAGCATCAAATTACACCCGACGCATTATCATTACTCATCCGCTTAAATGACAACTGAAGCACTATCTTAACAAGATACACTCAATACTAAAATTCTAAACATGTGTAAAAACAATATTATGTGATATATGAAATGTGCCTAAATAATCTCGAACTGTTTTGTGTGTATGTTGGCTGTGTGTTTTAGTAAGTAGAAGAGATACTACCGAGCAGCAGGAAATAGTAATGAAATTCTAAAGCTGGCACAAAAGTCAAACATTGTCTCTTGTGTGCTGTTGGCTGCAAATGGCTTCTTTCTGGCTGTAAACGTGTCTGGTGGTCCACTCCGGCGAGAGCTGGACGTGTTGCCTTTGGAGTCCACTCCATAGAGGTTTGTCCCTTTCCTCTGCTCAGAGGCTCCAAAAAACTTGTTTTGCTACCGATTTTTATAACCTTTTTCGCCAGCCATCCGTGTTCTAACTCTTTTTTCCCCCATGACTTCTTTCCCGCTCTGTGCACTTTCCCAGGCATTCTTTCCCTATCTTCAAGTTGTTTTTCTTGTACCAGCTGGTAGTATCTTCTGCAGGAGAACAATTGGACCCGAACTGGGAGTCGAGATTGGAAGGCAAGGTGGGAAGGAGGGAGATTGAGTGTAGGGGGCAAGGATGAGGGATTGCAGCATGGTGTTGCAGAGAATAATGGCAGGGTTGAAGGCCTCTCTACAGTGATTGTGCAGGCAAGGCCGGGTCGTGAAGCAGGCCGGAGCCCACGGAAACAGAAGCAGCGACCAGGTTGGTAGGGATTCTGGTGGTACCAGTGGTAGTGGGGATCAAGGGCATGGGACACTTAGTAGGTGAGAACCAGGATCTTGCCTGTAGCCTCTGTATGATGGAAAACCAGTGGAGACGGGCGAGGATATAATATAATAAAAATAAGGATGGGGATGATAGGGTCATAAAGCCTGGTGCTGGAGAGGAAATGGGCTACAGCGTTCTAGATGATCTGCAGCCGCTGCAGAGAGTTGTTGGGGAGGCTGACAAGCAGCTGGTTTGCATAGTCAAGCCTGAACGTTATGAAGGCATGGATGGGTGTTTTAGCGGCCGGCGGTGTGAGATGTTGCAGAGGGGTGGATGGCCGAGCGATCATGGCACGATATGGAGAAAACAAAGTTGAAGTTACACAAGTGCCAAGGTTTTGGACTGGCTCCGTGAGGTGCAGTGTGCATGCTTGGATGGTGATGGTGTCAGCGCCTGTGGTGTGGAGGAGATGACGGGAGACAATCAGGAGAGCCTCGATTTTGTTCACATCAATTGAAGAAAGTTAGCTCTCATCCCGGCCTTGATGTCTGACTGACATTCTGTTGGACAGCAGTTGTCCTGGAGTCGGGGGGAGGCAGAGAGATAGAGTTGGGTGTCATCCGCATACATGTGGAAGTTGACCCCGTGTCTGTGGATGATGTCCCCAAGAGGGAGCAGATAACAAAAGGCTGTTTCCTTACTCGCAGCTTTCAGTCTTGCTTGGCAAGAGGTTTGTTCTGCAAAGCAAACACAGATGAGAGGGAACAATTTTATTTTCATATCAATATAGTTGGATGGTAAACGCTGCACAGTCGATGGTCAATTTAGTTCAAGGTAAGAAGATTCTGCACATTACATCAGTCACTGTAAAACAGATTGTTTTGTCCAGTTTTACATCTATTCGAGAAACGAAAGGAAACAACAGCCAAGTTTCAGGGATCATGTTACATAAAGCAAATCGATGGCAATACCTTTTTCCCTTTCAGTAAGTAGCTTCTCTGTTGGGCAACACAGTAATTAACACACAGTGAACTATAACCCTCGAACGGAGAGACTGAAATAAACAATCAGTTACATACATCACTTATATCATAACTAGAATATATATTATCATAAGAAATAATCCATTTATAATATAATATTCATTCATATTTGTTCCGCACCTTTTTCTTTCAAGGTCCCATCAACCTTCTCAAATTCTAAACACAAGAAACAAAGTGTAAATGAGATGCCAGTGATTGTTAATGACAATAAGATGACTATGTTTTGAAATGTAGGTAAGTGATAGAAAAATACACATTGATGCCATGGGATTTTACCTTCCAATTGCTTCTTATTCGCCTTTCTGCTCAAATCAACAAAAATATTTGCATTATTTCTCACCAGCCTTGGTCACAAAAATGCGGATTCACAATACAACGTGTAAACATTTCCTTCCACATTGGCCAAAATATGGAATTGGCTGCAGTTATGAACAGTGTGTGCACCGCACATGTTCTTTTCTTAGCAGTTTTACACATATCCTCCACTTTCTTACCTAATTTATCCAGTGATATTTCACACGCTTTCTTTTCTGGAAATCACATGATAATTCTTTGTGTTAACAAAAAACTAGCAATCCTACAAACTGTGTAACTTTATTCTTCAAAAGTATTGCAGTATTAAATTGAACACAAACAGATCAAAATGCAATAAAAGTAATTGAAGCTAAAAGAAAATTTCTTCAAACCTATAAAATCTTGAATCTTTTATCAATACATACCGTCTTGTAACATGATCAGTTTTTTCACTGTAAACATAATTATGTACAGATGTATATGAAAGGACCTGATGTTTGATTGTTAAATTAATTCAACTCACATCAATTATGTTCTCTTGTAAAATAATCAAATATTAGTTGCCCACTGATCATAATGTAAAGCATCCAATCTACCTTCTGGTGTTAGTTTATCATAGGCTTTTTCTTCTAATGGAATAAAAAGGATCAGAATATTAGATTTGCAAAGGACCTCATCTACAAAACCAAATGTACATTGTGGTGGATTTGATAACATGGCAGAGCTCAAGAATATGTTTTCCAACACAACGATCGTTCAACGAAATATTGTTCAAGGAACTTCTGATCAAAAAGCAACAAATACATCACTTCCAACGTGTGTATAGATATGTAGACTTTATACTCACGCGCAGCTTTCAATTCTTTCTGACAATCAGCCAGTTCTGAAAAACAAAGATCAGGAGATTTTACTATATCACAATAAAATAAACACACAATAAACCTGCCAGATGTACATTGTTTACAATGCTATTGAGTTTATTTCTATTAAACTGTAACCTGAGCAAAAGGAAAAGTATCAACGAAATTCGAAATCAATCGTAATGTAACAACATCCACCTTCTCACAATCTACCTGTTTTCTTGTCGTCCCGTTCTGCTTCTGTAAATATGATCAGGTTTAAAGAATTATTGGGGAAATGCTTTTCTTCAAAACAGTCTACAAAGTTCGGGAGGTTGTGCGAATGGTGCAGTGCAGCTCAGGATGTTTCAGGTTACATTTACAATAATAATACCTCAGAGGAAACAGAAAACACAATTATCTGCCTGATTTGCCATCTGGGCATGTGCTGGGTTTTCCTACCTTAAAAGGGTTAATTATACAGAATGATCTTAAACTTTAGCAATTTAAATCTTCAGTTTGGAAAGGGAAGAACAGAATAACTTTCTTTCTGAGGAAATGTTACAATGCTTAACTTAATAAAAAGTTGTCCTTACCTAAAGCTTTCTCATCCTTATCCTCTACAAGTCAAACATAATTATTACTACAGCAATCCTTGCATTTGATTTTGTGGCTAAAGTCAAATCCTCACAAACCATTTCACATGGAATTATTCGAAATCGCAACTACAACAACAAAATTACATTTATATAGCGCCTTTCTCATTTGGAGGATGTCCCAAGGCCATGGACAGTCAGGCGTCAGGACCCGAGCGTGGGTGAGTGGTGGGGTAGGGCTAAGGGAAGGCAGAGAAGTGGGAAGGTGACCAAAGGCACGATCGAAGAGGAGGGTCTTGAGACTGGCCTTGAAGGAGGCCAGGGAGGAAGCGAGGCGAAAGGGACTGTGGGATGGAGTTCCAGAGTGCGGGGGCAGAGAGGCTGAAAGCCCGATCACCGGGTTGGGCGGTAGATATGGAGCAGCAGGTTAGAAGGGAGTCAGCAGTTCAGAGAAGCAGGAGAGGGCAAGGCCATGGATGGCCTTGAAAGTGAGGATGAGGATCTTGAATCCGATCCTCTGAAGGATGGGGAGCCAGTGGAGTCAGGGTGGGGGTGATAGGGTCACGGATCCTGATGCGCGAGAGTACAGAAGTTGCAGAATTTTGGATTATCTGCAGATTGTGAAGGGAAGAGTTGGGAAGGCTGATGAAGATGGAGTTTCCATAACTGAGCGTTGATGTGACGAATGCGTGGGTGAGAGTTTCGGCACCCTGAGGGGTGAGGCAGTGGCGGAGTCTGGCAATGTTGCGGATATAGTAGTAGGCCACCCAGGTTCCTGACTAGCTTAGTGTGCAGCCATGGAGGCCGATGCTGATAGTGCGGAGGTGCAGAATCAAGTTGCGGAGGCGCTGGCATGAGCCAATCAGGAGGCCCTCAGTCTTGCTGATGTTCAGTTGGAGAAAGTTGTCCCTCTTCCAGGACTTGATGTCGGACAGGCAGTCGATCAGGACGCCAGTAGTCCTGGAGTTGAGCGTGGAGGCAAAGTTGGGTGTCATCCGCATACATGTGGAAATTTACCCCATGCCTGCGGATGATGTCACCAAGTGGGAGCATGTAGAGAGTGAAGAGGAGGGGACCAAGGACAGAGCCCTGAGGAACACCGCATGAGATGGTGCAGGCTGGAGGAGAAGCCATTTGCAGAGGTGAAGTGGAGGCGATGTGAAAGGTAGGACCTGAACCAGTCAAGGACAGAACCTTGAAGGTAGAGGTGGGAGGAGAGGCAGTGGAGGAGGATTGAGTGGTCCACAGGATCAAAGGTGGAAGAGAGGTCGAGGAGGACGAGGTGGCAGAGGGAGCCCTGGTCACATATGGTCAGGATGTTAATTGTGACCTTGACCAGAGCAATTTCCGTGCTGTGGGCAGCAGGGAAATCCGATTGGAGGGGTTCATGGAGGGAGTGAGAGGAAAGAATGAAGCTGGGAGTCAACGGCTCTCTCAAGGACCTTGGATAGGAAGGAGAGATTTGAGATGGGCCGGTAGCTAGATAGCTGTGATGGGTCAAGGGAAGGTTTCTTCAAGATGGGGGTGATAGTGGCTGCTTTGAGGGGGTAGGAACAGTGCAAGATGACAGGGAGAGATTAATGATGTCTGCGAGTAATGAGGAAGGAGATGAAGCTGGGATTTAAGAAGAGGGGTGGGGATGGGGGTCCAGGGAGCAGGTGGTGAGTTTCATGAAGGATATGGTGGTGATGATAGAGAAGGGGGGACAGATTCAAAGGTGTGGAAGGAGGGATGGGTAGTGGTCGGAGTGTGGGGTGGGGGGATGGAGGGGGTGGAAGTTGGGATGGCAGTGGCAGCTGAGCAGATTCCCTCAATTTTGAACTCGAGGAAGTCCAGCATTTCCTCGCAGTGGGAGTCGGAGGAAAGAATTTATGAGGCGTGGCGTATAAATGATGGGCATTTAAAGTCATTGACTGCACATTAATATCCTACATCCATAAGGCCATTGAGAAATGTATCAGGATTTTTGGCCTGGCATTTGTAACAGTGGGAAAGGATTATCTCCAGGTCTCCTGGCCAACAATTATTCCATCAATATTTAGCCCTTATACATATTCCAAAAATGAAATAATTCTACTCACTGTATTTTCTCAGCTCTTCTCTACATTGTTTTAGTTCTGGAAACAAAATCGAAATTTATTCAACAACTTTTCTCTGAAACCAGTTTCAAAATACTAATTGCTTGATATTAACTTGAAACAGAAACAAATGGCCAACAAACAGAGCATCATTGACATCCCCAAACTTCAAACCTTTTTCTGCTAAAAAATGTTGTCCTTACCAAAATGTTTCTCATCATTAGCCTCTACAAGTCAAACACGGAATTCGTCAATTCTTCCGGATTAAACATTTTCATTTCAAACACTAGATGTGTCATTGAGGCACATTTCAACATTTCACAAGAAATTTCACATCGTCTGGAGACAATGTTAGAAGCACAATGAAGAATGTCCTTCACTTTGAAGAATGACATCTCCTCCCTTATCTCCTCCCTCAACCTCTCCCTCCACATCCACTCCACACCACACCAACGTGCACCTGGTGATCACTCGTGGCCTCACCATCTCGGACCTCACCATCATCAACAAAGCAATCTCGGACCAAACTTCATATCCCTCAACTCCTCGTTGCCTCTCCCAACCAGTACCCAAACCATCTCCATCTCCTACCGCCCCTGGGAAAATATCCCCCCCCCACTATCTCGGCTGCCTTGGAGTTATCTGAACTCCTTCCCTTGTTGGCTTCTCCCGCAAAGACCTATCTTCCTCAGTTACTCTACTCCACAGCTCCCTCTCCTCCACTCTCGATTCCTTTGCTGCCCTCAGTTCCTGCTCATGAAAGTCACCATGTTACACCAGCCACCTCCGTTCTCTTGAATCACATGTGCTGGCTGCTGAATGCATCTGGCTTAAATCGAACTTAACGATCCATCGGCAGATCTGGCTGGCTCGTCTTCGCAATCACCAAAGGTCTCATCCGCCCACCCTCTCATGCCTCGCCCCTCCCCGCATCCAATGCCAACTGTGAGCCAATGCTGGCTTTCCTCAAATCCAAAGTCGTGGGGATCCACTCAGCTGCCTCTGCCCTTCCATCTACTAGGCCCTCCCCATCTCCCTTTCTCACACCTGTGCCTACCCAACACTCCCTCCACATCTTAAAACCTGTCTCCCCCTCCTCTCTCATCACCACTATAACCCACATGAAACTGACCAACTGATACCTCGAACCCATCCTTAACCCTCTCCTTACCTACCAGCTCCACCTCCTAGCCTCTCTTCTCAAAGACATCATAAACCTCTCCCTGTTCACTCTACCATACCACCCCTTTAAAAGCAGACATCAACACTCCTATCCTTAAAAAATCCTCCCTGGACCCATCCTGCTCTCAAACTACGGCCCCATCCACAACCTCCCTTTCCTCTCCAAGGTCCTGGAATGAGTCATTGATTCCCAGCTTTGCTCCTTCCTCTCCTGCCAATCCCTTCACGTTGCCCTCCAATCGGGTTGTTATGCCACCCACAGCACAGAAACTTCCCTGGTCAAAGTGACAAATGACATTCTGTCCATCTGCGACCAGGGCTGTCTCTGCCTCCTCATCCTCCTTGACCTCTCTGCTGCCTACAACACTATTGACCAATCTATCCTCATCCATCACCTCTCGTCTCACCTCAACCTTCACGGTTCTGCCCTTGAATGGTGCAGTTTGGTATTATGTGCTGGGCGCTGCACTTGGGAAAGGATAGACTCGACTCACAACAAGGATGTTGACATGACCCATTTCACAAGGCTTTCTGGACATCAGTCTCACCTGCCAGGACTGTGAGCTTTTTACACTCTTCTATTTCTGAAAAGCAAACAAAATATTTATGAGGTATTTTTATTTCAACAGTGAATGATTCTCTTGCTTGGGGAGAACCAAACTCCAACCTACGGCTGCCGTTTCCTTTCCAACACAGTAAGACGAACACATCACATTCACAAGAATCATCAACACATGAAATCCCAATGCACACACACGATGAAAGAGGTTGAGGTTACATAACAAATATCCACACATCAATAACTGTATAAACTGAGGCGTAATCAATGTTTCTCATATTGCGTTTAAACCTCTTCTTGTTTTCCCCACAACCATCAGAACATAAAATATTTCAATAGAAATGATATCTTTGCAGCAAAAGATGCAGAAGCTCAGTCACAGATATGACTCATGAATTTCATATCAACTTTCAAATCATTTCAGTATTTACCTTTTTCTATGTCTTTAATCTCCGCTTCTAGAAAAATAATAGTGGTTAAACACGTTAGTTATTGAATGCTCCTTCATTAGCAACACAGCAACCTGTAAAGGCAGCACTTTGGGACGTCCTCCCGACATGAAAGGACATCTGTGAATGTAATTTTGTTGTTGTTGTTGTTGTGTGATATTAAGTGTTGTTGATGAAATACCACGACAGATGTTAACCGTTAACAATTACAACATCAATTTACAACTGACAATCGTTTAGTTCAAAACATGCAATTATCTGAGTAATCCATGGTCTATACAAGTGATTTCCTCAATATTTCCAACCAACTACTAATACAGATTTACCAGTAAGTTAAACACCCTGAAATCTCAGTGAAAACAAAAGCAGAATAACCTACACAAAAGAATGTTATAACCAACCAAACATCTCATCACAATACTTAAACAAATAAAAAAGTATTCTTACTTAGGGCAGAGATTTTTGCTTTAAGATCATCCTCTTCTGATAAAATTGACAAGAAATCTATGAATATTTTTCTCTTTCTCTTTGACAGTGCCTTCAGCTCCCCTCTTGACTCTCTTCCCCCTCCTCGCTCCCTCCCTTCCTCCCTCACCCTGACCATTTCCCCCCTCCTTGCTCCCTCCCTTCCCTCCCCTCACCCTGACCATTTCCCCCTCCTCGCTCCCTCCCTTCCCTCCCCTCACCCTGACCATTTCCCCCCAATGCTCGGGTCATGACCCAACTGTGCAGCGCCTTGGGACGTCCTCCTGACGTGAAAGGCGCTTTATAAATGGAATCTTGTTGTTGTTGTTGTTGTTGTATGAAGCATTTGTGTCATTCAGTCACTGCTGTTTTGCAACGTCCAATATTTTGCATTTCCACAGTCAGCTCCAAACCCAGGAGAAGAGCATCACAACACACACAGAAATGGGAACCCAAATAAATGTATGTTGAATGGAACTGAAATGTACCCTGGAGGTGGGAAATAACTGACCAATATAGTAAAACTTTCAAACTGGCAAATAACTACCTTTCTTCTTTACATCCACCGGTTTCTTTTCCTCTCTTGGTTTGGCTTCATCTGCTTGGTCTGGTTCTTTTCCTTCTTCTGTTGGAGTCAGATTTCTCAATATGATGAACATTTTTAAATTATTTTGTTCAGCATCAAAATGTAAAGTGTGTACTAAATGGCCAACAACAACTAAATTTCATTTGTAAAGCACCTTTCACATCGGGAGGATGTCCCAAGGAGTTGGACATGGAATGTTTTGGACCCAAATTCAGAGTGGAGATCGGGGAGGTTCAAAGGCAGGGTGGGCACGAAGGTGATTGAAGGGAGGGGGCAAGGAAGAGGGACTGCAGCATGGAGCTCCAGACGGTGAGGGCAGGGTTGAAGGCCTCCATCAGTGGTGGGGCTGGCGAGGTGTGGGAAGAGAAGCAGGCCGGATCACGCTGAGCAGAGGGAGTAAGCAGGTAGGTAGAGGTTCTGGAAGTCCAGAGGTAAGAGGGGAGCAAAGCCATGGAGGAGATTGAAGATGAGGACCAACATCTTGAACTGTCTGCTGTGTTATAAGAAGCCAGTGGAGTTGGGCAAAGTTGGGGTTTTGCAGAGAGATCTTGGGGAGGCTGACAAGCAGTGTGGATATTATCAATGCATGGATGAGGGTTGTGGCGGCCAAAGGTGTGAGACGGTAGTGGAGTCGGGCGATGTTGCAGAGGTAGGGAAGGCCGAACATGGCACAGATGTGGGGAAGAAAGAATAGTTGAATTTCAAACAAGATGCCAAGATTTCAGACTGCCTCAGTGAGGAGCAGTGTGCAAATTTGGATAGCGATGGTGTCAGTGCCTGTGGTGTGGAGGACATGAAGGGAGTCAATCAGGAGAGCCTCGGTTTTGTTGACTTCCAACGAAGAAAGTTAGCTCTCATCCAGCCCTTGATGTCTGACAGACATTCTGTTGGACAGCAGTTGTCCTGGAGTCGGGGGGGAGGCAGAGAGATAGAGTCGAGTGTCATCCACATACATGTGGAAGTTGACCCCGTGTCTTTGGATGATGTCCCCAAGAGGGAGCAGATAAGAAAAGGCTGTTTTCTTACTCGCAGCTTTCAGTCTTGCTTGGCAAGAGGTTTGTTCTGCAAAGCAAACACAGATGAGAGGAAATAATTTAATTTTCATATGAACATAGTTTATATTTCGAGAAACAAAAGGAAACAACAGCCAAGTTTCAGGGATCAGTTACATAAAGCAAATCGATGGCAATACCTTTTTCTCCTTCAATAAGTAGCTTCTCTGTTGGGCAACACAGTAATTAACACACAGTGAACTATAACCCTTGAACGGAGACTGAAATAAACATTACTTATATCATAACTAGAATTAATTTATATATAACATGCAAATAAACAGTTCACTTTATTTTAAAAGAGAAAATCAATTCATGTTTGTTCCGCACCTTTTTCTTTCAAGGTCCCATCAACCTTCTCAAATTCTAAACACAAGAAACAAAGTGTAAATGAGATGCCAGTGATTGTTAATGACAATAAGATGACTATGTTTTGAAATGTAGGTAAGTGATAGAAAAATACACATTGATGCCATGGGATTTTACCTTCCAATTGCTTCTTATTCGCCTTTTCTGCTCAAATCAACAAAAATATTTGCATTATTTCTCACCAGCCTTGGTCACAAAAATGCGGATTCACAAAACAACGTTTCCTTCCACATCGGCCAAAATATGGAATTGGCTGCAGTTATGAACAGTGTGTGCACCGCACATGTTCTTTTCTTAGCAGTTTTACACATATCCTCCACATTCTTACCTAATTTATCCAGTGATATTTCACACGCTTTCTTTTCTGGAAATCACATTATAATTCTTTTGTTAACAACAAACTACAGCAGCCTTACAACCTGTAAAACTTCATTCTTTCAAAATATTGCAGTATTAAATTGAAAACAAATAGATTAAAATGCAATAAAAGCAGTAATAAAAGCTAAAAGAAAATTTCTTCAAACATATGAAATCTTGAATCTTTTCTCAATACATACCGTCTTGTAACATGATCAGTTTTTTCACTGTAAAAATGATTAGGTACAAATGTATATGAAAGAACCTTATGTTTGATTGTGGAATTAATTCAACTCACATCAGTTATATTCATTTATAAGAGAACCAAATATTAGTTGCCCACAGATCGTAATGTAAAGCATCCAATCTACCTTCTGGTGTTAGTTTATCATAGGCTTTTTCTTCTATTGAAATAAAAAGGATCAGAATATTAGATTTGCAAAGGGCCTGAGCTACAAAACCAAATGTACATTGTGGTGGATTTGATAACATGGCAGAGCTCAAGAATATGTTTTCCAACACAACGATCGTTCAACGAAATACGACACATTGTTCAAGGAACTTCTGACAAAAAGGGCAACAAATACATCACATCCAACGTGTGTATAGATATGTAGACTTTATACTCACGCGCAGCTTTCAATTCTTTCTGACAATCAGCCAGTTCTGAAAAACAAAGATCAGGAGAATTTACTATATCACAATAAAATAGTAACACAATAATGGCCACACAATAAACATGAGAGATGGACAATTGTTTACAACATATTCAGTTTATTTCTATTAAACTGTAACCTGAGAAAAAAGAAAAACATCAGTGAAATTTGAAATCAATCGTAATGTAACAACATCCACCTTCTCACAATCTACCTGTTTTCTTGTCGTCCCGTTCTGCTTCTGTAAATATGATCAGGTTTAAAGAATTATTGGTGAAATGCTTTTCTTCAAAACAGTCTACAAAGTTCGGGAGGTTGTGCGAATGGTGTAGAATAGTGAACGGTGTTGTGCAGCTCAGAACAAAACACAAATTACTGCAGATGCTGAAGTCTGAAACAAAAACAGAGAGAGCTGGGAAAACTCAGCAGGTCAGGCAGTATCTATGGAGAAAGGAAAGTGAGTTAATGTTTTGGATCCACAACACTTTGAAGGGTCGTGGATCCAAAACATTGATGACTTTCCTTTCTCCATAGGTGCTACCTGACCTGCTGAGTTTTCCCAGCTCTCTCTGTTTTAGTGCAGCTCAGGATGTTTCAAGTTACATTTACAATAATAATACGTCAGAAAGAACAGAAAACACAATTATCTGCCTGATTTGCCATCTGGGCATGTGGTGGGTTTTCCTACTTTAAAAGTGGTTCATTATACAGACTGATAAGCATCTTTAACATTCAGTATGGAAAGTGAAGAACAGAACAACTTTCTTTCTGAGTAAATACTTCATTGCAGTCTTAACTTAATAAAATGTCGCCCTTACCTAAAGCTTTATCATCATTATCCTCTGCAAATTTCATTCTTACTGCATCAATCCTTGCATTTGTTTTAGTGCCTAAAGTCAAACCCTCTCAAAGCATTTCATATGGAATTATTCTGAATCATAAATAAAGGGCATAAATAAAGACATGGACTGCACATTAGCATCTTACATCCAGAAGGCCATTGAGAACTATATTGAGGATTTCTGGCCTTTATTTGTCACAGTGGGAAAGAATTATCTCCAGGGCTCCTGGCCAACAATGTTCACAATTATTTCATAGATATTTAGCCCTGATACAAACTTCAAAAATCATAGAATCATAGAATCGTCCAGTACAAAAAGAGCCATTCGGCCCATAGAGTCTGTGCCGGCTCTTTGAAAAGAGATGATGTCAACCACTCCGGCCTTGGTCCTACCTGCAAACCGTCTTCAACACCATCAGTGTTTAAAAGTGAATCGATCGCCTTCACCGCTTTTCACAATGGTTCCTTCAAACAACACTGCGTATAATTTTACACAATCTTCACTCATTTCTAAAGCAAATCCTCTCAGCATTTCAATGAATTATTCTGAACAAATAATGCATAGCATGAATTAATCATCTAGCATTGAATATGGTTTGCTCATGCCAGTGGATTATCTCAGGTCTCTGCAACAATATTTTTATCAGATATTACCTTACAGCTCCAAAATGAAATACTACATGATTCTACTCCTCGACATTTTTATTCTGAATCTGTATCAACATCTTTTCTCTGAAACCAGTTTTAAAATACTAATTGTTTGATATTAACTTGAAACAGAAACAAATGGCCAACAAACAGAGCATCATTGACATCCCCAAACTTCAAACCTTTTTCTGCTTCTTTTAGATCTGTCTGACATTTGGTTACTTCTGGAAACCAAAACAATGAACGGGTTAAACATTTTCATTTCAAGCCATAGATGGTCCATTTGGGAATCAGAGGCACATTTCAACATTTCACAAGAAACAAAAGATTCGTCTGGAGACAATGTTAGAAGCAAAATGAAGAATGCCCTTCACTTTGAAGAATGCCGTCTCCTCCCTTATCTCCTCCCTCAACCTCTCTCTCCACATCCACTCCTCACCTACTTCACGGTCACCCCTCAACCTGGTGATCACTTAGGGCCTCACTGTCTCGGACCTCACCATCATCAACTAAGTGATCGCGAACATCATTCATCTCCTTCAACTACTCAATGCCTCTCCCAATGGCACCCATCCCACCACCAGCTCCTACCGCCCCTCGGAAAAGATCTACCCCTCCATCTCGGCTACATTGGAGTCTTCTAAACTGCTTGAGTGAGCAAATCAAATCCCTCCTCCCATATGTTTAAATAACTTCTTTATTCTCACTTGCTGTTTTTATGTCTTCTTCACAAGTGTCTCTATCTGAAAAAGAACATTTGATTAAGCAAATTTGTTTCTATCAGTCGACAGGTGGCTTCAGATTGTGTTATCGTTCTACTCCAAGACAATCTTTCAGGTTTGACCCTTCACGTCCCCTGCCTCGCTCGCTCCACTATTGGCGGTCGGGCCTTTGCCACTCTGCCCAACCCTCTGGAACTCCATACCGTTGTCCCTCCGCCTCGACCCCTCCCTTGTCACCTTCAAGACCCATCTCAATCCTGCTTTTGATCTCCTGCTCCCCCCCTGCCCTCCACACTCCCGACCATGAACCCCAGCTCGGGTCAAAAATTCTGTCTGTCCAGCGTTTTGGGAAAACGATATACAAATGTGATTTTGCTGTTGTTTGTTAACCTCTACCTCTCTGAAGGAGGACAAACACAAGGAGAGGATGATCCACAAACAACCCATTCGCTGCCTTTAATGAAGGGAGTCTGATATCAAGAGAGGAACCGAGAGATTGTAATGGATATCAGTGATCAATTGTTTGACAAATCTCCTCTCTCAGATCAATGTCGTTACCTTCATCATTCTTTTCAATTGATTCCTCTGTTGAGGAAAGCAAGAATTAGCGGGCATTCAAATATATTGCGTAATATGATTATATCATGATATTAATACGTTATCTGCACATTTTATCAAATCCAAATGTCTTATTTCTGGTTGTGAGACTGAATTACATCTAATATTCTATGATATACCACGTGCATATACATAAATCTATATTGATATAATTTAAAACACATTATTTTCTGTACCTGTAGTTTTCAAACTTTCTTTCGCTTTCTCTAAATCTAAAACAAGAAACATAAAATCTTCAGCTCAGTGCCACCTGTTTAGATGCTCCCTTGATACTGGTGAATGCCTGGTTCCTGATTTGCTTGGGAAGGTGTGATTTGCTTCCTCTGAGTGTTTGCGTTCACGTGTATGTTTGTCTACATGTCATTATCGACTGTTTATTTGTATCTGTATCTGACATTAAAGTTAGCAACAGATTGAGCGAAATCATGATGTTCAAAAGACGTTTGCTGTATCAGATACCAATTAATCAAGAAAACCATTTCCAGTATTTAAACCTGGAAAATAAAAACCTAAATGGAGCAAAGGGACCTGGGGCTACACACAGACACAATTCACTAAAAGTAGCAAACCACGTTAATAAGGCCATAAAAAAGGCAAACCAGGCATTGGGGTTCATTTCTAGAGGGATAGAATGGAAACCAGGGAAGTTATGGGAACCATCTGCAGAACCTTGGTTAGACCACACTTAGAATACTCGGTGCAGTTCTGCTCCACACATTATAGAAGGGATGTCGAGGCACTGGGGAGGGTGAGAAGGAGATTCACAAGGATGATCCCAGACCTGAGAGGTTATACTATGAGGAAAGACTGAACATTCTTGGACTCGTTTCTCTTGAAAAGAGGACGGTAAGGGGTGACCTGATAGAGGTCTTTAAAATGAAGAAAGGTTGTGATAGGATAGACATAGGGAAGATGTTTCCACTTGAGGAAGAGATCAAAACCAGGGGATATCAATATAAAATAGTCACAAATAGATCAAATAGCAGAGGTAGAAGAAATTTCTTCACACAGAGAGTAGTGGGAATGTGGAAATCGTTACCACAAGGAGTTGTTGAGGCAAATAGCATAGAATTATTTAAGGGAAAGCTCGAGAGGTACATGAGGGAGAAAGGAATAGAAGGTTACGCTTGAAGGTTTAGTTGAGGAAGGGCAGGAGGAGGCTCATGTGGAACATATAAACACCGGCATAGACCAGCTGAGCCGAATGGCTGTTCCTGTGCTGTATATTCTAATATATGTCAGACAGATCAAAAATGTATTGCTGACAAAAGGAATAATAGCATTTACACTGTGATGTGTAACAGTATATGAACATTTACCCGCAGTTTGTTTAATTTTAAGATCCTCTGTAAGCAAAAAACAATTATTGAGATTCACACTTAAGTATTATTTCCTATCGATATGAATTGTATAATCAGCAGAAAAAATATCATTTGATTATTTAAACTCAGAAACCTCTTCCCTACCTGCTTCCTTTAGTTTCGTTTTACACTCTTCCAGTTCTGAAAAACATAGTGATTTTTTTGTTACATAAACAATAGTGTCATGAATTCGTGGACAACTCTTCTCCCACTGTATTAGTATTTCAGATAGAAACTCACAACCGTCATCACAACATGAAGCCACTGACACCCCGACCCCAACACAAACAATGACACATTTGAGCACAACAACCCAGTGTGATCTAACTGATTCCTCGCAAACTGATGTATCTGAGGATATATGTGAGGAGAGACGCTGTGAAACAAGAACTGATCAGAGCACAACCGTAATCGTGTCTTCTCACAAGAAAAATATTCAGGTCAAAGCAACAGAAGCCAAAGAATGTGATGTTGATCAAATTTTAAAGCTCACCTGTCCCTGCACTTTCTGTTTTTAATTCTATTTTTGAAAAGCCATAAAATTAGTTTAGATTGAGGAATTTCTCCAATGGGAAATGTACAACAAGAACAAAATTACCCCATGTCTGGGATGATGTCACCGAGGGGGAGCACATAGAGGGTGAAGAGGAGGGGACTGAGGATAGAGCCCTGAGGGATACCACAGTGCGGGAGCCGGAGGAAAAGCCGTTTGTGGAAACAAAATGAAGACGGTGGAAGAGGTACGACCTAAACCACTCAAGGACAGGGCCTTGAAGGTTGAGGTGGGATGACAAGTGGTTGAGGAGGATTGCGTGGTCGACCGTATCCAATGCTGCCGATAGGTCGAGGAGGACGAGGAGGCAGAGGGAGCCCTGGTCGCAGATGGTCAAGATGTCATTGGTGACCTTGACCAGGGCGGTTTCAGTGCTATGGGCAGCACGGAAACCCGACTGAAGGGGTTCGAGTAATGCATGGGTGGAGAGGGAAGAGCGCAGATGGGAGGTGACAACTCTTTCAAGGACCTTGGACAGGAAGGGCAGGTTGGAGATGGGCCGGTAGTTTGATAGCTGCAACGCATCAAGGGAGGGTTTTTTCAAAGTGGGAGTGATGGTGGCAGTTTTTAGGGGTTTATTTAACACAAATAATCTGGGCTTACTTGCTGTGTCCTCGTCCTCTGCAACAACCTCTTGCTCTAAAGCCCAAGCAAAGAATCCATTAAGCACTGCGTGAGAATACACTCATTGCCTGTTGCTGACTTTGCCGCCTTGAGCCGGGCAGCCAGAAAAGAAGCCGAGAGAAACAGAACCACCAAGTGACGACCTCATGTAACTAATAATACAAGAGAACACAGTGAGGAAAGGTGAAAGGGTGAGAAGTTAAGAAGTGTTTGCAGTTTGGTATTATGTGCTGGGCGCTGCACTTGGGAAAGGATAGACTCGACTCACAACAAGGATGTTGACATGACCCATTTCACAAGGCTTTCTGGACATCAGTCTCACCTGCCAGGACTGTGAGCTTTTTACACTCTTCTATTTCTGAAAAGCAAACAAAATATTTATGAGGTATTTTTATTTCAACAGTGAATGATTCTCTTGCTTGGGGAGAACCAAACTCCAACCTACGGCTGCCGTTTCCTTTCCAACACAGTAAGAGGAACACATCACATTCACAAGAATCATCAACACTTGAAATCCCAATGCACACTGTTGGAATGTATATATGTATTATATACAACCAGAAGGAGTTGTATGCTCTGATTGGCCTCCTCTTTTTGTTAGTTTTAGATAAGAAAGTGTTCTGATTAAGCACGTAGAATAGTGAAAAACAAGCCCAAATAAGGCAGACTGAAACTGCAGGAGACAAAAAAAGAAACAAAAAGAAACAATAGGTATATAAGCTTGGGCTAAGGGGTGGTCTTTAGAGATCTCTCCAGGGCAGACTTGGTTCGTGGAACAGAAGGACCAGTTGTATTGCTCTGTTATTTTTTTTATATAGAGACGGAGGGTGCGAAACTTAAATTGGGGCAAAAGGATAAAAAGGTGTTCAAATATTGCATGTGGAAGATAGTCGAGAAGGAGTTGTCCGACAGGGAGTCAGTCAAGAAGTTGAGTGGTGAGTGTAAAGAGGGGGCAGCAGCGCTGGACACGCTGACTGCCGAAAGAGAAAAGGAGAGAGTGGAGCGGGAGATAGAAAGGAAACTTTTAACTGCCGACAGGGAGAAGGGGAAGATGGAATGGGAACTGGAATGGAAAACTCAGCGGACAAATGAGCGCTTCCTAGAAAGTGAGTGTAATAGGAAGAAGATTAATAGCGACATTGGGATTCAGCACATCGCTGATCTGATACAGTGCAAGGCCGAGAAAAAGCAGTTAGAAGAGGAGGTTGGTAGTCTGACAGTGCATACTAGGGACCTGGAGGTTGCCCTCAAGTATAAAATGGGAATGACGGTAAGTCATGACCACGCTGCATGCGAAAGGAGGATTCGGGAGATGGAGGAAAAATTGGGAGTACAGAGGGCAGTGATATTGGTCTGTACAGGGAGTAAGGTGACTAACTCCGGGAACGGGATAGACTGGGGAAGTCTGGAGGAGGAAGCCGCACGATACCATGATAGTGAAAACGAGAATGAGTTGAGGTTACATAACAAATATCCACAGATCAATAAAGCTCATACTAATAGATATGAGTCATGAATTTGATATAAACTTTTAAATCGTTTCAATAGTTACCTTTTTCTATGTCTTTAATCTCCGCTTCTAGAAAAATAATAGTGGTTAAACACATTAGTTTTGAATGCTCCTTCATTAGCAACACAGCAACCTGTAAAGGTGGGATATTATGTGTGTGATGAGGTTCTGCAATAGATGCCAATCGATAACAATTACAACATGAGTTTACAACTGACAATCGTATGGTTCAAAACATGCAATTATCTGAGTAATCCATTGTCTGTACAATGGATTTCTTTAATATTGCCAACCAGCTACTTATACAGATTTACCAGCAGGTTAAACACCCTGAATTCTCAGCGAAAACAAAACAACAACAACAAATTACATTTATAGAGCGCCTTTCACGTCGGGAGGACGTCCCAAAGTGCTGAACAGTCAGGTGGAGGGGTGGGGTAGGTGTGAGGGAAGGCAGAGAGGTGGGAAGGCGAAGAGAAGGGTTTTGAGAACGGCCTTGAAGGAGGCAAGGGAGGAAGCGAGGCAAAGGGATCGTAGGATGGAGTTCCAGAGTGTGCAGGCAGAGAGGCTGAAAGTCCGGCCACCAACGGTAGGGAGGCATGAGCAGGCCGGAGCCTACTGAATGGAGGGAGCAAGCAGGTTGATAGGGAGTCAGCAGGTCAGAGACGTAGGAGGGGGTAAAGCCGTGGATGGCCTTGAAAGTGAGGACGAGGATCTTGAATTCGATCCTCTGAGGAATGGGGAGCCAGTGCTTTCGGGTGAGGGCGGGAGTGATGGGTTCACGGAGCCTGGTTCACCAGGCACGGAGCCTGGTGTGCAGAGTTTTGGATTATCTGCAGTTTGTGAAGGGAAGAGTTGGAAAGGCCGATGAGGATAGATTTTCCGTAATCGAGCCTTGATGTGACGAATGCATGGATAAGGGTTTCAGCATCCTGAGGGGTGAGGCAGTGGCAGAATCTGGCAATCTTGCGAGGTGGTAGTAGGAGGTGCCGGTCATGGCGCAGATGTGGAGGAGAAACGACACTTCAGGGTCAAACAAGACACCCAGGTTCCTGACTGGCTTTGTGAGGTTGAGCGTGCAGCCTTGGAGGTTGATACTGCCAGTGCCCGAGGTGCGGAGGCGCTGGCGCGAGCCAATCAGGAGGGCCTCAGTGTTGCTGACGTTGAGTTGGAGAAAGTTGTCCCTCATCCAGGACTTGATGTCGGTCAGGACCCCAGTAGACCTGGAGTTGAGGGGGAAGGCAGAGAGATAGAGTTGGGTGTCATCCGCATACATGTGGAAATTTACCCTATGTCTGCAGATGATGTCACCAGAGTGAAGAGGAGGGGACCAAGGACAGAGCTCTGAGATACATCTCCAGAGACGGTGCGGGGGCTGCAGGAGAAGCTGTTTGCTGTGACGAAATGGAGGTGATGTGAAAGGTAGGACTTGAACCAGTCAAGGACAGAATCTTGAAGGTTGAGGTGGGAGGAGAGGCAATGGGTCAAGGGAAGGTTTCTTCAAGACGAAAGTGATAGTGATTGTTTTGAGGAGGGAAGGAACAGTGTCAGATGACAGGGAGAGGTCAATGATGTTGGCGAGTAGTGGGGCAAGAATTAGAGCTGATATTTAAGGAGGGGGGTGAGGATGGGGTTCAGGGAGCAGGTGGTTGGCTTCATGGAGGGTATGGTGGTGAAGACAGTGGAGGGGGTGACAGATTCAAAGGTGTGGAAGGAGGGATGGGTAATTGTCAGAGTGTGGGGGAGGGGGAGGGATGGGTTGGAAGTTGGGGGGGCAGTGGCAGCTGAGCAGATTCCCTCGATTTTGGACTCGAAGCCAGCATTTTCTCCCAGTGGGAGTCAGAGGGAAAAATCGGCTAGGCATGGCAGGGAAGGCAGAGGAGCAGAGGTGGTGGAGAACAGGATCCTGGGGTTGCCCTTCGCCTCCAGGATTAACCTGGAATAGAAGGATGATTTGGCTGAGGCGAAAGCGGAGCGATAGGTTTTGATGAGGTCCAGCAGATATGACGTTCGGCAGCCTGCACCTGGCCCTTAAGCAAGCGATGGTGGCTGGTGAACCAGGGTGAGGATCGGGAATAGGAGGCAGTTTGGGAGGTGAGGGGGTTAAGGACATTGAGTGTGGTGGAGAGGGTGCTGTGGAGAAGAGTGAGTGCAGCGAGTGAGTTGTTGCGAGAGGTGGGCCAGAGGGGAAAGAGTTCAGAGGACTCCAGGGCAGTGGAGAGGGATTGAGGGGCGATCTTCTTCCATGGGTAGTAGAAGATGGTGGTAGGTTTGGAGTCAGTGGGGTGAAGGATATGGGAGTTGAGGGAGATGAAATGGTCGTTAGAGATGGCCTTGTCAGTGATGGTGACATCCGAGATGCTGAGGCCCCGGGTGATCACCAGGTCGAGTGGGTGACCATGGGTGTGGGTAGCAGAATGGATGTGGAGGGAGAGGTTGAGAGAGGAGAGGAGAGACGAGAAATCTGAGGAGGTGGAGCAGGACGCAGTGAAGTGGAGGTTGAAGTCACCTCGGATAATGAGACGGTTGGAGCAGAGGCAGAGGGAGGCTAGGAGGGTTGGAGATGTCAGAGATGAAGGAGGGGGAGGATTTGGTGGGGGGGCAATAAATTAGGAGGATTTTTAGAGAGAGGTGGGAGGGATGGCAGAGGGTGCGGTGTTCAAAAGAGGGGAATGAGCCTGTGGAGTAGGGGGATAGGGCAAGTGATATGAGAGCCACACCACTGCCATGACATTTGGGACGTGGGGCATGGTGGTGGGTGTAGCCAGTTGGTGTGGCCTCAGTGAGGGGGAAGGTGACACCTGGGGTGATCCAGGTTTCCGTGAAGGCCATAATGTCAATGTTCCCAACAAGGATGAGTTCATTGACGGCCAGGTCTTGTTGCAGATGGAGCAGATGTTTTGAAGGCCAATGCAGAGTGGACAGTTGGCAGGGGGATGTGTGGGATGGGAGGGGGTAGTGGATTGGTTGGTAGGGAGGGTGGGGATGTGGATGAGGGAGGAGAGGTTATCCCTCGGGGTCTACGTCCGGGGTGGCTTTTGGCGGTAGTAGGGAATGGGGCAGTCGATGTTGCTGCTGCAGGATAACAAAAGCAGAATAACCTACACAAAAGAGGGTTATAGCCAACAAAACATCTCTCACAATACTTAAATAAGTAAAAACGTATTCTTACTGAGGGCAGAGATTTTTTCTTTTAGATCATCCTCTTCTGATAAAATTGACAAAAAAATCTATGACGCATTTGTGTCATTCAGTCATTGCTGTTTTGCAACGTCCAATATTTTGCATTTCCACAGTCAGCGCCAAACCCAGGAGAAAAGCATCACAACACACACAGAAATGGGAACCCAAATAAATGTATGTTGAATGGACTGAAACGTACCCTGGAGGTGGGAAATAACTGACCAATATAGTAAAACTTTCAACCAAGCAAGTAACTACCTTTCTTCTTTACATCCACCGGTTTCTTTTCCTCTCTTGGTTTGGCTTCATCTGCTTGGTCTGGTTCTTTTCCTTCTTCTGTTGGAGTCAGATTTCTCAATATGATGAACATTTTTAAATTATTTTGTTCAGCATGAAAATGTAAAGTGTGTACTAAATGGCCAACAACAACTAAATTTCATTTATAAAGCACCTTTCACATCGGGAGGATGTCCCAAGGAGTTGGACATGGAATGTTTTGGACCCAAATTCAGAGTGGAAGATCGGGGAGGTTGGAGGGCAGAGTGGGAAGGAAGGTGATTGAAGGGAGGGGGCAAGGAAGAGGGACTGAAGCATGGAGCTCCAGAGGGTGTGGGCAGGGTTTAAGGCCTCCCATCAATGGTGGTGCTGGCGAGGCGTGGGAAGTGAAGCAGGCCGGAGCATGTTGTGCGGAGGGTGTAGGCAGGTTAGTAGGGGTTCTGGAAGTCCAGAGTAAGGCCATGGAGGGGTTTGAAGGTGAGGACCAGAATGTTGAACTGTCTGCTGTGTTATAAGAAGCCAGTGGAGTTGGGCAAAGTTGGGGTTTTGCAGAGAGATCTTGGGGAGGCTGACAAGCAGTGTGGATATTATCAATGCATGGATGAGGGTTGTGGCGGCCAAAGGTGTGAGACGGTAGTGGAGTCGGGCGATGTTGCAGAGGTAGGGAAGGCCGAACATGGCACAGATGTGGGGAAGAAAGAATAGTTGAATTTCAAACAAGATGCCAAGATTTCAGACTGCCTCAGTGAGGAGCAGTGTGCAAATTTGGATAGCGATGGTGTCAGTGCCTGTGGTGTGGAGGACATGAAGGGAGTCAATCAGGAGAGCCTCGGTTTTGTTGACTTCCAACGAAGAAAGTTAGCTCTCATCCAGCCCTTGATGTCTGACAGACATTCTGTTGGACAGCAGTTGTCCTGGAGTCGGGGGGGAGGCAGAGAGATAGAGTCGAGTGTCATCCACATACATGTGGAAGTTGACCCCGTGTCTTTGGATGATGTCCCCAAGAGGGAGCAGATAAGAAAAGGCTGTTTTCTTACTCGCAGCTTTCAGTCTTGCTTGGCAAGAGGTTTGTTCTGCAAAGCAAACACAGATGAGAGGAAATAATTTAATTTTCATATGAACATAGTTTATATTTCGAGAAACAAAAGGAAACAACAGCCAAGTTTCAGGGATCAGTTACATAAAGCAAATCGATGGCAATACCTTTTTCTCCTTCAATAAGTAGCTTCTCTGTTGGGCAACACAGTAATTAACACACAGTGAACTATAACCCTTGAACGGAGACTGAAATAAACAATCAGTTACATACATCACTTATATCATAACTAGAATAATTTATATATAACATGCAAATAAACAGTTCACTTTATTTTAAATTGAGAAATCAATTCATGTTTGTTCCGCACCTTTTTCTTTCAAGGTCCCATCAACCTTCTCAAATTCTAAACACAAGAAACAAAGTGTAAATGAGATGCCAGTGATTGTTAATGACAATAAGATGACTATGTTTTGAAATGTAGGTAAGTGATAGAAAAATACACATTGATGCCATGGGATTTTACCTTCCAATTGCTTCTTATTCGCCTTTTCTGCTCAAATCAACAAAAATATTTGCATTATTTCTCACCAGCCTTGGTCACAAAAATGCGGATTCACAAAACAACGTGTAAACATTTCCTTCCACATCGGCCAAAATATGGAATTGGCTGCAGTTATGAACAGTGTGTGCACCGCACATGTTCTTTTCTTAGCAGTTTTACACATATCCTCCACTTTCTTACCTAATTTATCCAGTGATATTTCACACGCTTTCTTTTCTGGAAATCACATGATAATTCTTTGTGTTAACAAAAAACTAGCAATCCTACAAACTGTGTAACTTTATTCTTCAAAAGTATTGCAGTATTAAATTGAACACAAACAGATTAAAATGCAATAAAAGTAATTGAAGCTAAAAGAAAATTTCTTCAAACTTATGAAATCTTGAATCTTTTATCAATACATACCGTCTTGTAACATGATCAGTTTTTTCACTGTAAACATAATTATGTACAGATGTATATGAAAGGACCTTATGTTTGATTCGTGAATTAATTCAACTCACATCAATTATGTTCTCTTGTAAAATAATCAAATATTAGTTGCCCACTGATCATAATGTAAAGCATCCAATCTACCTTCTGGTGTTAGTTTATCATAGGCTTTTTCTTCTAATGGAATAAAAAGGATCAGAATATTAGATTTGCAAAGGGCCTGATCTACAAAACCAAATGTACATTGTGGTGGATTTGATAACATGGCAGAGCTCAAGAATATGTTTTCCAACAATCGTTCAACGAAATACGACACATTGTTCAAGGAACTTCAGACAAAAAGGGCAACAAATACATCACATCCAACGTGTGTATAGATATGTAGACTTTATACTCACGCGCAGCTTTCAATTCTTTCTGACAATCAGCCAGTTCTGAAAAACAAAGATCAGGAGAATTTACTATATCACAATAAAATAAACACACAATAAACCTGCCAGATGTACATTGTTTACAATGCTATTGAGTTTATTTCTATTAAACTGTAACCTGAGCAAAAAGAAAAGTATCAGTGAAATTCGAAATCAATCGTAATGTAACAACATCCACCTTCTCACAATCTACCTGTTTTCTTGTCGTCCCGTTCTGCTTCTGTAAATATGATCAGGTTTAAAGAATTATTGGGGAAATGCTTTTCTTCAAAACAGTCTACAAAGTTCGGGAGGTTGTGCGAATGGTGTAGAATAGTGAACGGTGTTGTGCAGCTCAGAACAAAACACAAATTACTGCAGATGCTGAAGTCTGAAACAAAAACAGAGAGAGCTGGGAAAACTCAGCAGGTCAGGCAGTATCTATGGAGAAAGGAAAGTGAGTTAATGTTTTGGATCCACAACACTTTGAAGGGTCGTGGATCCAAAACATTGATGACTTTCCTTTCTCCATAGGTGCTACCTGACCTGCTGAGTTTTCCCAGCTCTCTCTGTTTTAGTGCAGCTCAGGATGTTTCAAGTTACATTTACAATAATAATACGTCAGAAAGAACAGAAAACACAATTATCTGCCTGATTTGCCATCTGGGCATGTGGTGGGTTTTCCTACTTTAAAAGTGGTTCATTATACAGACTGATAAGCATCTTTAACATTCAGTATGGAAAGTGAAGAACAGAACAACTTTCTTTCTGAGTAAATACTTCATTGCAGTCTTAACTTAATAAAATGTCGCCCTTACCTAAAGCTTTCTCATCATTATCCTCTGTAAGTCAAACACGGAATTCATCAATTCTTACTGCATCAATCCTTGCATTTGTTTTAGTGCCTAAAGTCAAACCCTCTCAAAGCATTTCATATGGAATTATTCTGAATCATAAATAAAGGGCATAAATAAAGACATGGACTGCACATTAGCATCTTACATCCAGAAGGCCATTGAGAACTATATTGAGGATTTCTGGCCTTTATTTGTCACAGTGGGAAAGAATTATCTCCAGGGCTCCTGGCCAACAATGTTCACAATTATTTCATAGATATTTAGCCCTGATACAAACTTCAAAAATCATAGAATCATAGAATCGTCCAGTACAAAAAGAGCCATTCGGCCCATAGAGTCTGTGCCGGCTCTTTGAAAAGAGCAATGTAATGTCAATCCCACTCCCCGGCCCTTTCCCCATAACCTGCAAACCCGTCCTCCTCAAACACCCATCCATTGTGTTTTTAAAAGTTGATATCGAATCGGCCTCGACCGCCCTTTCAGGCAATGGGTTCCAGATTCAAACAACTCACTGCGTGAAAAAAATTCTTCTCACCAAATGAAATAATTCTACTCACTGTATTTTCTCAGCTCTTCTCGACATTTTTTTAGTTCTGAAAACAAAATCGAAATTTATTCAACACCCTTTCACTGAAATCAGTTTCAAAATACTAATTGCTTGATATTAAATAGAAACAGAACCAAATGATCAACAAACAGAGCATCATTGACATCCCCAAACTTCAAACCTTTTTCTGATTCTTTTAGATCTGTCTGACATTTGGTTAATTCTGGAAACCAAAACAATGAACGGGTTAAACATTTTCATTTCAAGCTATAGATGGTCCATTTGGGAATCAGAGGCACATTTCAACATTTCACAATGTTGGGATTTCTGATCCCGAGAGTTCGAAATATGACCCAACAATCCAAGATGGTGCTATGATTCTATTATTATAAGACAATGAGCTTAATAGTGTGTAAAGAAGAGTATACTACCGGTTAATCCACGTAGAACAAAAGTGGAAGAAAATTTCTTGGCTGTCGTCACGCACTTGCCCTGGTTTCGCTGCCCAGTTCCCTCACTCCCCTCCTGCCAGCTGGGTACTCACTGACTTCTTTTTCTTTTTCCTTCAATAATTATACACTTTTCTGGATTCTTGTTAACTACCTTCTTCCCTCTCTCAACTCGTCCTGCACGTACTCATCCTAATCAATCATTGGCCTGGCGCCAGCGTGACCCATGTTGATAAGGTGCATCTCTATTGTCTTGTCTATAATGATGTTATTCGGGACTGGCCTTGGGACCTTCTTTGAGTAGTTTATCCTTCTTAATTGGGAGGTCTACTTCTTATCTTCCGAGGCCTGGCACATGATGTTTGGCAGACCTTTTTCCCTCCAGTTCTAGCTGGTACCCAAGGTTACAATAACACTTAGGAATGTGCATCTGGAGAGAGGAGAGATAACGGGTACCATGGTTCCAGCCTGTGCCACATTCCGTTAGTAAGAAAGCTAATTTGGCGCCCATTTTGACCTATGTTAATACAATTAATTAATCATATAAAAGAATGGATATAAAATCTTGTTCTATTCTAAATGATTACAGGGGAATCTTTATATACCAACAACAAGAAACAAAAGATTTGTCTGGAGACAATGTTAGAAGCAAAATGAAGAATGCCCTTCACTTTGAAGAATGCATTCTCCTCCCTTATCTCCTCCCTCAATCTCTCCCTCCATATCCACTCCTCACCCACGTCCACGGTCATCCCCTCAACTTGGTGATCACTCAGGGTCTCACTGTCTCGGACCTCACCATCATCGAGAAAAGTGATCTCGGACCATCATTCATCTCCTTCAACTACTCAATGCCTCTCGAAAATAGCACCCAACCCACCATCATCTCCTACCGCCCCTGGGAAAAAATCTCCCCCTCTCCATCTCGGGTGCCTTGGAGTCATCTGAACTTCTTCCCCTCTGGGTATCCTACTGCAATGAACTTTGCTCCTCGGTCATTCTCCACAGCTCCCTCTCCTCCATTCTCAATTCGCTTGCTGCCCTCATTTCCTGAACCGTCTCCTACTCGTGAAAGTCACCATGGTACACCAGCCACCTCCGCTGCTTGAAAGCACAGGTGTGTGCCACTGAACACACCTGCCTTAAATAGAACTTATGGTCCATCGGCAGATCTGGCTGGACCTTATCAAATCTTAACACTCCCCCTCACCTCCGCTAAATCGTCATTCTACTCTAAGACAATCTTTGAGGCCAAGGACAACTCCAGGCTCGTCTTCTCCCTCACCAACCAGCTCATCCGCCCACCCTCTCACCTCCAATGGCAAGTTCGAGGCCATGCTGGTCTTCCTCCAATTCAAAGTCAAGGGGATCCACTCAGCAGCCTCTGTCCTTCCATTGCCTGCCCCCTCCCCATCCCCCCCTCTCACACCGGGCCCTACCCATTCATCCCCTCACTCCTTCGTAACATGTCTCCTGTTCATCTCATCATAACTATAAACCACATGAAACCGAGCACCTACTCCTTGAACCCATTCCTATCCCTCGCCTTATCTCTCAGGTCTACCGCCCCGTTTCTAACCTCCCTTTCCTCTGGAAGTTCCTGGAATGAGTCATTGCTTCCCAGCTTCGCTCCTTCCTCTCCCGCCACGAACTTCATAAACGCCTCGAATTGAGTTTCCATGCCACCCACAGCAGAGAAACAAACCTGGTCACAGTGACAAATGACATTCTGTCCATCTGTGACCAGGCCTCCCTCTGCCTCCTCGTCCTCTCTACTACCTTCAACAACAATGATCCCTCTATCTTCATCCTCCACCTCTCCTCTCACTTCAACCTCCATGGTTCTGTCTTTGAACGTCGAGGCTTGACTATTTAAACACCTTGTTTGATGGTTTCACAAACTCCTCCCTCCATAAGCTGCAGGTCATCCAGAACTCTGCAGCTCATGTCCTCTCCTGGCAGCAGTCTCCGTGACCCTAACTCCACCCGACTCCACTGGCTTGCCATCACTCAGAGGATACAGCTCAAAATTCTGTTCCTCACCTTCAAAACCCTCCATGGCCTCGTTCCCCACTACCCCAGTGACCTCCTAATCTCCTACCATGTTGCCCACTACCTCCACTCAGGAGGGCTCAAGCGTGCTTCACGTCGCCAGCCGACTGCCCACGAATTCAAGGGTGGGCCTTATTCTGCCATACCTCCTGGAACTCCATTCTGCAGTCCCTACACCTCGTCCTCTCCCTTGCGCCTTCAAGACCAATCTCCATACCCTCCACTTAGACCATGCTGTTGATCAACCTGCTTTCCCCACTGACCTCCACACTCCCAATCCCGACCCCCAGCTCCGAAAAACTGACTGTCCAGTGCCTTGGAATATCCTCCCTATGTGAAAAGAACTATTCAAATGTATTTGTCTTGTTGTTGTTCACACATTACAATTGATTATTGCATAATATACAACTATTGCTCAACTTTGATCACCATTGTGTAATGAAATGCCTCTTGATATCTGTCTTAAATTGCTCTTCATACGCCTCACCTATTTTTACCAATTTTCACATTGTGAGCAACAAAACAACTAAAATCCCTTCTCCCAAATCTTTAAATGAATTATATATTCTTACTTGCTGCTTTTATCTCTTCTTCACAAGTGTCTCTTTCTGAAAAGGAACATTTGATTAAGCAAATTTGTTTCAACCAATCGACAGGTGGATTCAGATTGTGTTATCGACTGCCTCTCCGAAGGAGGACAAACACAAGGAGAGGATGATCCATGAACAACCCATTTGGTGCCTTTAATGAAGGGAGTCTGATATCAAAAGAGGAACCGAGAGATTGCAATGGATATCAGTGATCAAACAATTGATAAATCTCCTCTCTCAGATCAATGTAATTACCTTTATCATTCTTTTCAATTGATTCCTCTGTTGAGGAAAATAGGAATTAGCGGGCATTCAAATATATTACGTAATATGATTCTATCATGATATTAATACGTTATCTGCACATTTCAGAAAATTCCTGAAAATTCCAGAAAAAGCTGAATTATTTTTAATATTCTATGATATACCACGTGCATATACATAAATCTATAGTGATATAATTTAAAACACATTATTTTCTGTACCTGTAGTTTTCAAACTTTCTTTCGCTTTCTCTAAATCTAAAACAAGAAACATAAAATCTTCAGCTCAGCTGTTTGCGTTCACGTGTATGTTTGTCTACATGTCATTATCGACTGTTTATTGTATCTGTATCTGACATTAAAGTTAGCAACAGATTGAGCGAAATCATGATGTTCAAAAGACGTTTGCTGTATCAGATACCAATTAATCAAGAAAACCATTTCCAGTATTTAAACCTGGAAAATAAAAACCTAACTGGAGCAAAGGGACCTGGGGCTACACACAGACACAATTCACTAAAAGTAGCAAACCACGTTAATAAGGCCATAAAAAAAAGGGGGTCATCAATATAAAATAGTCAAAAATAGATCAAATCGGGAAGTTAGAAAAAATTTCTTCACACAGAGAGTAGAGGGAATGTGGAACATGCTACCAACATGCTACCACATGCTGTATAATCTAACATATGTCAGTCAGATCAAAAATGTATTGCCGACAAAAGGAATAATAGCATTTACACTGTGATGTGTAACAGTATATGAACATTTACCCGCAGTTTGTTTAATTTTAAGATCCTCTGTAAGCAAACAAAACGACTGTTAAGATTCACACTTATCTATCATTTCCTATCCATATGAATTGTATAATCAGCAGAAAAAATATCATTTTCTTATTTTAAACTCAGAAACCTCTTCCCTACCTGCTTCCTTTAGTTTTGTTTTACACTTTTCCAGCTCTGAAAAACATAGGGATTTTTTTGTTACATAACACAATAGTGTCATGAATTCGGGACAACTCTTCTCCCACTGTATTAGTATTTCAGATAGAAACTCACAACCATCATCACAACATGAAGCCACTGACACCCCGACCCCAACACAAACAATGAAACATTTGAGCACAACAACCCAGTGTGATCCAACTGATTCCTCACAAACTGATGTATCTGAGGATATATGTGAGGAGAGACGCTGTGAAACAAGAACTGATCAGAGCACAACCGTAATCGTGTCTTCTCACAAGAAAAATATTCAGGTCAAAGCAACTGAAGCCAAAGAATGTGATGTTGATCAAATTTTAAAGCTCACCTGTCCCTGCACTTTCTGTTTTTAATTCTATTTTTGAAAAGCCATAAAATTAGTTTAGATTGAGGGATTTCTTCAATGGGAAATGTAGATACTTTTGCTTTGGGAGTTTCTTGTAATTAATATTCAATCAACGTTTGAATATATGACACAAATTTCAGTCAAGTACAAAATATAAACCTCAGACCATATGTAAAATCAAGGTTTTTATAGCTTCCTCATAAATTATTCATACGGATTTAAAAAAAACATACAAGAAAACTTATTTATTTTCAGGAAAACATAACCAGTGTTTGTAAAGTGCTAAACACATCAGAAAGCGTCTCTGAGAACTTCAAAAAGATATGGTCGGACGCCCTTTGATAAACTGGACAATGTAAAAGTTAGAATTGATACAACAGATCGGACACTAATAAATAAATTCTGCCTGAACTTTTAACACAAATAATCTGGGCTTACTTGCTGTGTCCTCGTCCTCTGCAACAACCTCTTGCTCTAAAGTCCAAGCAAAGAATCCATTAAGCACTGCGTGAGAATACACTCATTGCCTGTTGCTGACTTTGCCCCCTTGAGCCGGGCAGCCAGAAAAGAAGCCGAGAGAAACAGAACCACCAAGTGACGACCTCATGTAACTAATAATACAAGAGAACACAGTGAGGAAAGGTGAAAGGGTGAGAAGTTAAGAAGTGTTTGCAGTTTGGTATTATGTGCTGGGCGCTGCACTTGGGAAAGGATAGACTCGACTCACAACAAGGATGTTGACATGACCCATTTCACAAGGCTTTCTGGACATCAGTCTCACCTGCCAGGACTGTGAGCTTCTTACACTCTTCTATTTCTGAAAAGCAAACAAAATATTTATGAAGTATTTTTATTTCAACAGTGAATGATTTTCTTGCTCTCACAGATGTGCCTCATGAATTTCATATTAACTTTTAAATTGTTTCAATAGTTACCTTTTTCTATGTCTTTAATCTCCGCTTCTAGAAAAATAATAGTGGTTAAACACATTAGTTTTGAATGCTCCTTCATTAGCAACACAGCAACCTGCAAAGGTGGGATATTATGTGCGTGACAGATATTTGTCGATAACAATTTCAACATGAGTTTACAACTGACACAACGATACAGTGAACAACGTGCAACTATCTGAGTAATCCATTGTCTGTACAAGTGATTTCTTCAATATTTACAACCAGCTACTAATACAGATTTATATAAAAGTTAAACACCCTGAATTCTCAGCGAAAACAAAAGCAGAATAACCTACACAGAAGAAGGTTATCACCAACCAAACATCTCATCACAATATTTAAATAAGTAAAAAAGTATTCTTACTTAGGGCAGAGATTTTTGCTTTAAGATCATCCTCTTCTGATAAAATTGACAAGAAATCTATGAAGCATTTGTGTCATCCGTTCACTGCTGTTTTGCAGCGTCCAATATTTTGCATTTCCACAGTCAGGGCCAAACCCAGGAGAAAAGCATCACAACACACACAGAAATGGGAACGCAAATAAATGTATGTTGAATGGAACTGAAATGTACCCTGGAGGTGGGAAATAACTGACCAATATAGTAAAACTTTCAAACGGGCAAGTAACTACCTTTCTTCTTTACATCCACCGGTTTCTTTTCCTCTCTTGGTTTGGCTTCATCTGCTTGGTCTGGTTCTTTTCCTTCTTCTGTTGGGTCAGATTTCTCAGTGTGATGAACATTTTAAAATTATTTTTTTTCACCATGAAAATCCTTAGTTCGTATTAAATGGCCAACAACAAAATTTAATTTGTAAAACGCCTTTCACATCGGGAGGACATCCAAAAGCATTGGACTTTGAGTATTTGGTACCCGAATTAGTGGTCGAGATCGGGGAGGTTGGAGGGCAGGGTGGGAAGGAGTGTGATTGAAGGGAACGGACAGGGAAGAGGGACTGCAGCATGGAGTTCCAGAGGGTGGGGGCAGGGTTGAAGGGTTGAATGGCAGGGCGGGCAAGGCGTGGGAAGTGAGGCAGGCGGAAGCCCACTGAGGGGAGGAAGCAAGTAGGTTGGTAGGGTTCTGGAAGTCCAGAGGTCATGGGAGAGCAAGGCCTTGGAGGAGTTTGAAGGTGAGGACTAGGATCTTGAACTGTATTGTGTATCTTTGTGGAGTCCTGTAGTTCAGTGGTTCGAGCACTCACTTTGCAAGTGAGAGACCTGAGTTCAATTCCAGGCAGAGGGCGAAACCTTGGGTAAGTTTCCTTACTCCACACAGAGCCTTATAATAATCCCTCCAAAACACAAAAACAATAATAAATTGGTCATTTTCAATCTACGACTGTTTGTGGGACATTGCTGTGCGCAATTGGCTGCCGCGTTCGCCCACAAATATACAGTCAATTCACTTTACAGTGTGTTCTGTGAAGCGCTTTGGGACGTCCTCCCGACGTGAAAAGCACTGTATCAAATGCAAGGATTATTATTATTATTATTATTGTCTGTGTCATAGGAAGCCAGTGGTGTCGGGCGAGGTTGGGGATATGCAGAGAGATCTTGGGGAGAGCTCTACTGGCTCCGTGAGGTGCAGTGTGCATCCTTGGTGTGGGGGAGATGACAGGAGACAATCAGGAGAGCCTCGGTTTTGTTCACATCAATTGAAGAAAGTTAGCTCTCATCCCGGCCTTGATGTCTGACTGACATTCTGTAGGACAGCAGTTGTCCTGGAGTCGGGGGAGAGGCAGAGAGATAGAGTTGAGTGTCATCCGCATACATGTGGAAGTTGACCCCGTGTCTGTGGATGATGTCCCCAAGAGGGAGCAGATAACAAAAAGCTGTTTTCTTACTCGCAGCTTTCAGTCTTGCTTGGCAAGAGGTTTGTTCTGCAAAGCAAACACAGATGAGAGGAAAAGATATAATTTCCATGTGAAAGTAATTTGATGGTAAACGCTGCACAGTCGATGATCAATTTAGTTCAAGGAAAGAAGATTCTGCACTTTATGTCAGTCTCTGTAAAACAGTTTTTTTTGTCCAGTTTTATATCTGTTCCGACTAACGAAAGGAAACAACACCCAAGTTTCAGGTGATCATGTTACATAAAGCAAATCGACGGCAATACCTTTTTCTCTTTCAGTAAGTAGCTTCTCTGTTGGGCAAAACAGTAATTAACACACAGTGAACTATAACCCTTGAACGGAGAGACTGAAACAAACAATCAGTTACATACATCACTTATATCATAACTAGAATTCATTTATATATAACATGCAAATAAACCCTTTGCTTCATTTTAAAAGAGAAAATCAATTCATGTTTGTTCCGCACCTTTTTCTTTCAAGGTCCCATCAACCTTCTCAAATTCTAAACACAAGAGATAAAGTGTAAATGAGATGCCAGTGATTGTTAATGACAATAAGATGACTATGTTTTGAAATGTAGGGAAATGATAGAAAAATAAACATTCATGCAATTGGATTTTACCTTCCAATTGCTTCTTATTCGCCTTTTCTGCTCAAATCAACAAAAATATAAGTATTATTTCTCACCAGCCTTGGTCACAAAAGTACAGGTTCACAATACAACGTGTCCTCATTTCCTCCCACCTCGGCTAAAATATGGAATTGGCTGCAGTTAAGAACAATGTATGTACCGCACATGTTCTTTTCTAAACAGCTTTACATATCCACCACGTTCTCACCTATGTTATCCAGTAATATTCCACACGCTTTCTTTTCTGGAAATTACATTATAATTCTTTGTGTTAACAACAAACTATAGCAGCTTTGCAAACTGTGTAAGTTTCGTCTTGCAAAATATTGCAGTATTAAATTGAATACAAACATTGCAATAAAAACAGTAATCGAAGCTGAAAGATAATTTCTTAAAACATATGAAATCTTCAATCATTTATCAATACATACCGTCTTGTAACATGATCAGCTTTTTCACTGTAAAAATAATTATGTACAAATATATATGAAAGAACCTTATGTTTGATTGTTAAATTAATTCAATTATGTTCACTTATAAAAGAACCAAATATTAGTTGCCCACGAATCTACCTTCTGGTGTTAGTTTACCATCGGCTTTTTTTTCTAATGGAATAAAAGGATCAGAATATTAGATTTGCAAAGGACCTCATCTACAATTGTGGTGGATGTGATAACATGGCAGAGCTCAAGAATGTGGTTTCCAACAATCGTTCAAAGAAATACAACACATTGTTCAAGGAACTTCTGATCATAAGGGCAACAAATACATCACATCCAACGTGTGTATAGATATGTAGACTTTATACTCACGCGCAGCTTTCAATTCTTTCTGACAATCAGCCAGTTCTGAAAAACAAAGATCAGCCGAATTTACTATATCACAATAAAATAGACACACAATAAACCTGCCAGATGTACATTGTTTACAATGCTATTGAATTTATTTCTATTAAACGGTAACCTGAGCAAAAAGAAAAATATCAGTGAAATTCGAAATCAATCGTAGTGTAACAACATCCACCTTCTCACAATCTACCTGTTTTCTTGTCGTCCCGTTCTGCTTCTGTAAATATGATCAGGTTTAAAGAATTATTGGTGAAATGCTTTTCTTCAACATAGTCTACAAAGTTCGGGAGGTTGTGCGAATGGTGTAGTGCAGCTCAGGATGTTTCAGGTTACATTTACAATAATAATACCTCAGAGGAAACAGAAAACACAATGATTTGCCCTCACCTAAAGCTTTCTCATCATTAGCCTCTACAAGTCAAACACGGAATTCATTAATTATTATTACATCAATCTTTGCATTTGATTTAGTGCCTAAAGTCAAGTCCTCAAAAAGCATTTCTTATGGAATTATTCTGAATCGCATATAATGGGCATTTAAAGGCATTGACGGCCCATTAACATCCCACATCCATAAGGCCATTGAGGAATGTATTGAGGATATTTGGCCTGGCATTTGTCACAGTGGGAAAGGATTATCTCCAGGTCTCCTGGCCAACAATGTTTACAGTTATTAAGATATTTAGCCCTTAAACAAGCTCCAAAAATGAAATAATTCTACTCACTGTATTTTCTCAGCTCTTCTCGACATTTTTTCAGTTCTGGAAACAAAACCCAAATATATTCAACACCTTTTCACTGAAATCAGTTTCAAAATACTAATTGTTTGATATTCAATACAAACAATTGACCAACAAACAGAGCATCATTGACATCCCCAAACTTCAAACCTTTTTCTGCTTCTTTTAGATCTGTCTGACATTTGGTTACTTCTGGAAACCAAAACAATGAACGGGTTAAACATTTTCATTTCAAGCCATAGATGGTCCATTTGGGAATCAGAGGCACATTTCAACATTTCACAAGAAACAAAAGATTCGTCTGGAGACAATGTTAGAAGCAAAATGAAGAATGACCATCTCCTCCCTTATCTCCTCCCTCAACCTTTCCCTCCACATCCACTCCACACCCTCGTCCACTCCCTCGACCTTGTGATCACTCGGGGCCTTACCGTCTTGGACTTCACCATCATCGACATAGTGACATTGGACTATCATTCATCTCTTTCAAAACCTCAATGACTCTCCCAATCGGCACCCAGCCCACCACCATCTGCTACCGCGCCTGGGAAAAATCTCCTCCCCACCATCTTGGCTGTCTTGCAGTCATCTGAACTCCTTCCACTCTGGGCTCGCTCCCGCAATGACCAATCCTCCTTCGTCACTCTCCTCCACAGCTCCCTCTCCTCCAATCTGGATTCGCTTGCTGCCCTCACTTCCTGAACCGTCTCCCACTCGTGAAAGTCACCATGGTAACAATAATAATAATAATCCTTGCATTTGATATTGCGCTTTTCACGTCGGGAGGACGTCCCAAAGTGCTTCACAGAATATACTGTAAAGTGAATTGACTGCATATTTGTGGGCGAACGCGGCAGCCAATTGCGCACAGCAATGTCCCACAAACAGTCGTAGATTGAAAATGACCAATTTATTATTGGTTTTGAAGGGATTATTATTAGGCTCTGTGTGGAGTAAGGAAACTTGCCCAAGGTTTCGCCCTCTGCCTGGAATTGAACTCAGGTCTCTCACTTGCAAAGCGAGTGCTCTAACCACTGAGCTGCAGGACTCCACAGATACACCAGCCACCTCCGCTGCCTGAAAGCACAGGTGTGTGCCACTGAACACAACCGGTTTAAATAGAACTTATGGTCCATAGGCAGATCTGGCTGGACCTTATCAAATCTTAATGCTCCCACTCGCCTCCGCTAAATCGTCTTTCTACTCTTGGACAATCTTTGAGGCCAAGGACAATCCCAGGCTCATCTTCTCCATCACCAACTGGCTGATCTGCCCACCCTCTCATGCCTCGCCCAACCCCATCTCCAATACCAAGTGCGAGGCCATGCTGGTTTTCCTCCAATCAAACGTTGAGGGGATCCACTCAGTAGCCTCTGTCCTTCCATTGCCTACCCCCTCCACCTCTCCTTTTCTCAGTCCGGCCCCTACCCATCCCTCCACACACACTTTCGAATCTGTCTCCCCCTCCTCTCTCATCACAACTATAACCCACATGAAACCGATCTTCTGCTTAATCAATGCCATCCCTACACATCTGCTTTCCTCCCAGTTCCACCTCCTTCACCTCTACTCACAAACATCATAAACCTCTCCCTGTCCACTGGTAAGGTTCCCACCACTTTCAAGATGGCTGTCATCAATCCTACCCTTAAAAAACCCTCCCTAGACCCATTCCTTTCCTCAAACTACATCTCCATCTAAATTTTCCCTTTCCTCTCCAAAGTCCTGGAATGAGTTGTTGCTTCCCAGCTTCACTCCTTCATCTCCCGCCATTCCCTTCACAATTCGCTTCAATCGAATTTCGGCTCCGCCCACAGCACAGAAACAGGTGACAAATAACATTCTGTCCATATGCGACAAAGCCTCCCTCTGCCTCCTCGTCCTCCTTGACCGCACTGCTGCCTTCAACAATCTATCCTCATCCACCGTCTCTCCTCTCACCTCAACCTTCATAGTTCTGTCCTTGACTGGTTCAGATCATACCTCTCACAGTACCTCCACTTCCTCTCCACAAACGGCTTCTCCTCTAGCCCCCGCACCATCTCATGCAGCGTTCCTCAGGGCTCTGTCCTTGGTCCTCTCCTCTTCAACTTCTATGTGCTTCCTCTTGGTGACATCATCTGCAGACATGCGGTCAACTTCCACATGTATGCCGATGACCCAACTGTACATCTCTGAGTCCAGGACCACTGCTGTGCTGTCAGAATGTCTGTCAGACATCAAGACCTGGATGAGAGCTAACTTTGTTCAATTAAAAGTCAACAAGACTGAGGCTCTCCTGATTGGCTCCCATCAGCGCCTCCCCACCTCTGCCACATTGCCCGTCTCTGCCAATGTCTGACACCGCAAGCTGCCCAAACCCTTTTACACGCATTCACAATATCGAGGCTTGACTTGGAAAATGCTTTGAGGGTTGGCCTCCAAATTTCTGCATCCATAAGTTGCAGTTCATCCACAAACCTGCAGCTCGTGTCCTCTCCGACAACAGTCTCCATGATCCTATCACCCCCATCCCAAGCCCGACTCCACTGCCTTCCCATCACTCAGAGGATAAATCTCAGGATCCTGGTCCTCACATTCAAAGCCCTCCAAGGACTTGTAACCCCCTAACTCTGCATCCTCCTAAAATCCTATCATCCTGCCCACTCCCTTCGCTCAGTGGACTCCGACCTGCTTCACATCACCCGCCTCACCCACCTCACAATTGGCAGGTGTGCCTTCTGCCATCTGCCCCTACCTTCTGGAACTCCATCCCACAGTCCCTCCGCCTCACACCCTCCCTTGGCTCCTTCAATACCTATATTCTTACTCTCTCTTTGACCATGGGTTTGACTAACTTGCTTTCCCCAATGTCTTCCACCTTCCCAATCCCGACCATCAGTTCCGAAGCACTAAATGTCCAGGATCTTGGAATGTCCTCCCTATCTGAAAGGCGTTATTGTGCTGCTGTTGTTGCTGTTCACGCATTCCAGTTAATTATTGCATAATACACAACGATTGTTTAACTTTGATCACCATTGTGTAATGAAATGCCTCTTGATATCTGCCTTAAATTGCTCTTCATACGCCTCACCTATTTTCACCAATTTTCACATTGTGAGCAACATAACAACTAACATCCCTTCTCCCAAATCTTTAAATGAATTATATATTCTTACTTGCTGCTTTTATCTCTTCTTCACAAGTGTCTCTTTCTGAAAAAGAACATTTGATGAAGCAAATTTGTTTCAATCAATCGACAGATGGCTTCAGATTGTGTTATCGACTGCCTCTCCGAAGGAGGACAAACACAAGGAGAGGACGATCCACGAACAACCCATTTGGTGCCTTCAATGAAGGGAATCTGATATCAAAAGAGGAACCGAGAGATTGTAATGGATATCAGTGATCAAATGTTTGACAAATCTCATCTCTCAGATCAATGCAATTACCTTTATCATTCTTTTCAATTGATTCCTCTGTTAGGGAAAACAAGAGATTGCGGGCTCTCAAATATATTATGTAATTTAATTATATTGATTTATAAGACGCAAACTGCACGTTCTGCAAAATTCCAACATCTTATTTCTGCTTCTGAACCTGAATTCTATTTAATATTCTATGATATATCATGTGCACATACATAAGTCTATATTTATATAATTTAAAACACACTATTTTCTATACCTGTAGTTTTCAAGCTTTCTTTCGCTTTCTCTAAATCTAAAACAAAAAAGATAAACTATTCAGCTATGTAACAGCTGTTTAGATCCTCCCTTGATTCTGGTGAATGCCTTGTTCCTGTTTAGTTTGGGAGGGTGTGATTTTTTAAATCTGAGTGTGTATGTTTTGCTATATGTCGTTGTTGACTGTTTGTTTGTAACTATATCTGAGATTAAAGATGGCATCACTTTGAGCGGAATCATGATTTCAAAAGACGTTTGCTTTTTGACATTCCAATTAATCAAGAAAAACATTTTCAACATTTCAGTCAAATCAAAAATTTATTTACAACAAATGAAATCATAGCATTGACACTGTGATGTGTAACAGCATATGAGCATTTACCTGCCGTTTGTTTAATTTTAAGATCCTCTGTAAGAAAAAACTACTATTAAGATTCATAATTATGCATATATTCCTGTGGATATCAATTGTATAATCAGCAGAAAATATATCATTTGACTATTTAAACTCAGAAACCTCTTCCCTACCTGCTTCCTTTAGTTTCGTTTTACACTCTTCCAGTTCTGAAAAACAGAGTGATTTTTTTCTTACATAACACAATAGTGTCATGAATTGGGGACAACTCTTCTTCCACTGTATTAGTATTTCAGATAGAAACTCACAACCACCATCACAACATGAAGCCACTGACACCCCGACCCCAACACAAACAATGACACATTTGAGCACAACAACCCAGTGTGATCTAACTGATTCCTCGCAAACTGATGTATCTGAGGATATATGTGAGGAGAGACACTGTGAAACAAGAACTGATCAGAGCAGAACCGTAATCGTGTCTTCTCACAAGAAAAATATTCAGGTCAAAGCAACAGAAGCCAAAGAATGTGATGTTGATCAAATTTTAAAGCTCACCTGTCCCTGCACTTCCTGTTTTTAATTCTATTTTTGAAAAGCCATAAAATTAGTTTAGATTGAGGGAATTCTCCAATGGAAAATGTTCAACAAGAACAAAATGACCCCATGTCTGGGGATGATGTCACCGAGGGGGAGCACATAGAGTGTAAAGAGGAAGGGACCGAGGACAGTGCCCTGAGGGATACCACACGAGACAGTGCGGGGACCGGAGGAAAAGCCGTATGTGGAAACAAAATAAAGACGGTGGGAGAGGTACGACTTAAACCACTCAAGGACAGGGCCTTGAAGGTTGAGGTGGGATGACAAGCGGTGGAGGAGGATAGCGTGGTCGACCGTATCCAATGCTGCCGATAGGTCGATGAGGACGAGGAGGCAGAGGGAGCCCTGGTCGCAGATGGTCAAGATGTCATTGGTGACCTTGACTACGGCGGTTTCAGTGCTATGGGCAGCACGGAAACCCGACTGAAGGGGTTCGAGTAATGCATGGGTGGAGAGGGAAGAGCGCAGCTGGGAGGCGACAACTCTTTCAAGGACCTTGGACAGGAAGGGCAGGTTGGAGATGGGCCGGTAGTTTGATAGCTGCAACGCATCAAGGGCGGCTTTTTTCTAAGTGGGAGTGATGGTGGCAGTTTTTAGGGGTTTATTTAACACAAATAATCTGGGCTTACTTGCTGTTTCCTCGTCCTCTGCAACAACCTCTTGCTCTAAAGTCCAAGCAAAGAATCCATTAAGCACTGCGTGAGAATACACTCATTGCCTGTTGCTGACTTTGCCCCTTGAGCCGGGCAGCCAGAAAAGAAGCCGAGAGAAACAGAACCACCAAGTGACGACCTCATGTAACTAATAATACAAGAGAACACAGTGAGGAAAGGTGAAAGGGTGAGAAGTTAAGAAGTGTTTGCAGTTTGGTATTATGTGCTGGGCGCTGCACTTGGGAAAGGATAGACTCGACTCACAACAAGGATGTTGACATGACCCATTTCACAAGGCTTTCTGGACATGAGTCTCACCTGCCAGGACTGTGAGCTTTTCACACTCTTCTATTTCTGAAAAGCAAACAAAACATTTATGAGGTATTTTTATTTCAACAGTGAATGATTCTCTTGCTTGGGGAGAGCCAAACTCCAACCTACGGCTGCCGTTTCCTTTCCAACACAGTAAGAGGAACACATCACATTCACAAGAATCATCAACACTTGAAATCCCAATGCACACACACGATGAAAGAGGTTGAGGTTACATAACAAATATCCACACATCAATAACTGTATAAACTGAGGCGTAATCAATGTTTCTCATATTGCGTTTCAACCTCTTCTTGTTTTTCCCACAACCATCAGAACATAAAATATTTCAATAGAAGTGGTATCTTTACAGCGAAAGGTGCAGAAGCTCATAGTAATAGATATGAGTCATGAATTTCATATAAACCTTTAAAACATTTCAGTATTTACCTTTTTCTATGTCTTTAATCTCCGCTTCTAGAAAAATAATATTGGTTAAACACATTAGTTTTGAATGCTCTTTGATGTGGAGTCCTGTAGCTCAGTGGTTAGAGCACTCGCTTTGCAAGCGAGAGACCTGAGTTCAATTCCAGGCAGAGTGAAACCTTGGGCAAGTTTCCTTACTCCACACAGAGCCTAATAATAATCCCTCCAAAACAAAACACTAATAAAAAATTGGTCATTTTCAATCCATGACTGTTTGTGGGACATTGCTGTGCGCAATTGGCTGCCGCGTTCGCCCACAAATATACAGTCAATTCACTTTACAGTGTGTTCTGTGAAGCGCTTTGGGACGTCCTCCTGACGTGAAAAGCGCTATATCAAATGCAAGGATTATTATTATTATTATTATTATTATTATTAGCAACACAGAAACCTGTAAAGGTGGGATATTATGTGTGTGATGAGGTTTTGCGACAGATGTTAATCGATGAAAATTACAACATGAGTTTATAACTGACAGAAGCGTATAGTTCAAAACATGCAATTATCTGATTAATCCATGGTCTGTACAAGTGATTTCCTCAATATTTCCAACCAGCTACTAATACAGATTTACCAGCAGGTTAAACACTCTGAATTCTCAGTGAAGACAAAAGCAGAATAACCTACACAGAAGAAGGTTACAACCAACCAAACATCTCATCACAATATTTAAATAAGAAAAAACGTATTCCTACTTAGAGCAGAGATTTTTTCTTGCTCAGCCTCTTCTGAAAAAAACATCCAATATTTTGCATTTCCACAGTCAGCTCCATACTCAGGAGAAAAGCAACACAACACACACAGAAATGGGAACCCGAATAAATGTATGTTGAATGGAACTGAAATGTACCCTGGAGGTGGGAAATAACTTACCAATATAGTAAAACTTTCAAACGAGCAAGTAACTACCTTTCTTCTTTACATCCATCTTTTCCTCTCTTGGTTTGGCTTCATCTGCTTGGTCTGGTTCTTTTCCTTCTTCTGTTGGAGTCAGATTTCTCAGTATGATAAACATTTTAATTGCTTGCTCAGAATGAAAACGCATCGTATATCTCAAATGGCCAAAATGACAAATACGAATCACATTTCACTTCTAATAATTAAAAGCTATATTCTTACTCGCAGCTTTCAGTCTTGCTTGGCAAGAGATTAATTCTGCAACAACGATAACATTAAATGACTTCATTCCATTATAAAGATTGTTCAATTTTGTAGCCTTATAGTCGATGGCCAATTTATTTCAATGCAAACAGAGATAGTGGTAGGCTTGTGGGGGGGAGGGGATAATAATAATAATAATAATAATAATAATCCTTGCATTTGATATTGCGCTTTTCACTTCTTCTAGATGTCCCAAAGCGCTTCACAGAATATACTGTAAAGTGAATTGACTGTATATTTGTGGGCGAACGTGGCAGCCAATTGCGCACAGTAATGTCCCACAAACAGTCGTGGATTGAAAATGACCAATTTATTATTGTTTTTGTTTTTTTGGAGGGATTATTATTAGGCTGTGTGTGGAGTAAGGAAACTTACCCAAGGTTTCGCCCTCTGCCTGGAATTGAACTCAGGTCTCTCACTTGCAAAGCGAGTGCTGTAACCACTGAGCCACAGGACTCCACCTCCAGGATTGTGGAGGTTGGGGGTGAAGGTGGGGTGGGGTGGGGATGTGGTGGGTGGAGCTGTGGAGCGGGTGTTGAAAGGAAAGTAAGATTGTGCTCTTTACGTTGGGTGAATTACTCGATGTATTTGACTGTTATGGTGTGGGAGCACAAGGTTGGAAGGAGCAATGCACACATTGCTGGGGGTGCCGTGCGTCAGACAGGAGGTTAATCCAAGCTCCGCATCTGTGCCGTTCGAGTGGGAATGACATGTCCCACTGTTCTGTATGAAAAGAAAAGGCTGTTCCTTTCTCCAAGATACTGACCAACTAAACCCCAGATAAAATCTGTCATACACATCATGGCTGCTTGTGGATCATTGCAATGTTTACAAAACACAATAACTAGTTTGCAGTTAATCCAGTGAAGGGATTTGAGACACCCCTCGATGTGAAAGGCGCAAAACCGAATGTAACGATTATTGTGAGCAATCTTATCATAATATAGTTTAGGGTAAAAAAAAATTCTCCCGCACCAGGCTCTGTGACTCTATCACCCTCATTCTTGCCCGACTCCACTGGCTTCCCACCACACACAGGATAGGGTTCAAAATCCTTGTCCTCACTTTCAAATCCCTCCATGGCCTTGCTCCCCCCTACTTCTGCAACATCCTAACCCCCTAACAACCTGCCAACTCCCTCCACTCAGCGAGCTCCGGCCCAATTCACGTCCCCCGCCTCGCCCGATCCACCATTGGTGGGCAGAGCTTCAGCCACTCTGACCCCACCCTCTGGAACTCCATCCCGCAGTCCCTCCGCCTCGTCCCCCTCCCTTGCCATCTACAAGACCCATCTCAAGACTCTCCTCTTCGACCTGCCTATGATAACCCTCCTTCCCCCCCTGCCCTCCACCCTCCCTGATCCTGACCCCCCAGCTCAGGTCCGAAACACTGTTTGTCCAACACCTTGGGATGTCCTCCTGCTGTGAAAGGTGCTTTGCAAATGTAATTTTGTTGTTGTTGCACGTTACATTAGGTCGCTGTAAAACGGCTTGTGCAGTCCCTTTAAACATACATTAAAAAAGATGCTTAGATTGACCACATTTCAGATGGATCTTGTCATAGTGGTAAATCAGTGGCAATACCTTTTTGTCTGTCAGTAAGTTTTTTCGCTGTTGGGCAAAGTCATAGTTCACAGTCCGTGAAATGCATTATATAATACAACTGTGTCAGAATATCAGTTATCATCTGTATGTGATACAAGATTCAACAACAGATTTATTTGGGTTTAATCATAAAATGTTAAGCAACAATCAATCGGTAATAATAATAATAATAATAATCCTTGCATTTGATATAGCGCTTTTCACGTCGGGAGGACATCCCAAAGCGCTTCACAGAACACACTGCAAAGTGAATTGACCGTATATTTGTGGGCGAACGCGGCGGCCAATTGCGCACAGCAATGTCCCACAAACAGTCGTAGATTGAAAATGACCAATTTATTATTGTTTTTGGTTTTGGAGGGATTATTATTAGGCTCTGTGTGGAGTAAGGAAACTTGCCCAAGGTTTCGCCCTCTGCCTGGAATTGAACTCAGGTCTCTCACTTGCAAAGCGAGTGCTCTAACCACTGAGCTACAGGACTCCAATAAATAAGCTATTGTGAGTATACAATATTTGTCATATATTTTATTATGAAAAACATTATAATATAATGTTGATTGTTTTGTCAATAAAATACAGTCTATCCATTTTACAGTGTGTCCAGTGAAACGCTTTGAGCGACGTGATAAGGTCCTATATCAAATACAAGGATTATTATTATCATATATGATATACAGATAATGTACATAAAAAAGAAGCCATTCACTGTTAAAGGAGTGAATTAATTATTTCTCTCACTTTTGTCTTCCAGGTTATCATCAATCTGTTTCTTTTCTAAACAAACAAAAGTAGCTCTTTATTTGGCTGGAAAAAGATAATACTTGAAGATTTGAATGAGATGCTTGAGTTTATATTATTTTGGTCAGCCGGATGTCTGACACATGCGGAAACCCATCACCATGCTTACGAACCAATCTGAGGTTTCTATGCACCCCGCCTACACTTGGAAATTCAAGATACATTATGGGAATGGAATGTGGACTCTCTCGCTGGAGGGACTTATCCTGCTTACCTAATTCCGGAAAGTATGAGGCAAGGTTTGAGGTCCCCACGGTGTGCGTTGGGGCGACTGCTGGAGTCTAACCAGTAAAAATTGCATTGCTTGTTATTGATAAGCTTTCCTCCTGCTTGTCCAACTGGGCCCAATCTGTCTGTCAGGGCTTTGGCTGGAAGGGTTAACAGGACCTGAGTGGGAGGATTCCCTGCCCCCAGTGACTGTCTTTGAGTTAACTCCATGTAAATATTGGGTTGCTGGAGCAGCAAAAATGCAGTGTCTAAACTTAGAGATAAGAATCCCTTTGACGTTCAATGACTTTACCTTCAGATAGTTTCCGATTCATGACTTCTGCTCAAATAAAAATAGCTCATTGATAGTCAGAAGGTTAAAAGCAGCAAATAATTCTTCAACTTTTACTCCAAGTGTCTTGGATATTCCTAAATTACAATCTCCATTTGTCAAATATATTATGACATAGGGACTCGCATCATGAAGAGACTTGAACCAAGTTCTCACCTGTTTTTTCCAATGATTTTTTACACATTTTCAATTCTGAAAAGTAAAATCTCAACCTTGGGGTTACTGTGCAAATGAATAATATTACTATGTGTCCTCTGTATTGCATGTTGCATTTGTTTTTAGTATATAACCACATTGATGATAATACAGCCCGCCCTGAGATAAACGTCAAGCTTAACACAGCAGCTGCATTGGTGACGGAGGGAGAACAGGAGGCCAGAGCCAGCCGAGCAGAAGTAGCAGAGGGTGAACAACAACAATTACATTTGTATAGCGCCTTTCACATTGGGAGGACATCCCAAGGCGCTGGACAATCAGTGTTTCGGACACGAGCTGGGGATCGAGAATAGGGAGGGTGGAGGGTACGGGGGGAATGAGGGTGATTGAAGGCACGGTCGAAGAAGAGGGTCTTGAGGTGGATCTTGAAGTAAGCATGGGAGCGGGTGAGGCGGAGGGACTTTGGGATGTAGTTCCAGAGAGCGGTGGCAGAAGGGGTGCCTGCCGATGATGAGGTAGGCGATGCAGGGGACGCAAAGCAGCCGGAGCCCACTGAGCAGAGGGAGCGGGCATGTTGTTAGGGGTTAGGAGTGGGGGGGTGGGGTGGGGTATAGAAATGGAGGGCTTTGAAAGTGAGGACAAGGATCTTGAATTTAGCAGAGGTGAGAGCGGAGCAGTAAGGTTTGATAAGGTCCAGCCAAATCTGCCAGTGGACCGTTAAGTTGGATTTAAGCCAGGTGTGTTCAGCGGTACACACCTGTGCCTTAGGGGGCCGGAGGTGTCTGGTGTATCAGGGTGACTTTTGTGAGTAGGAAATGGTTAGGGAAGTGAGGGGAGCAATGGTTTCAAGAGTGTTGGAGAGGATGTGGTGGAGGAGAGTGACCTAAGAGGGTAGGTCATTGTGGGAGGAAGCACAAAGGGGACAAGTTCAGATGACTCCAGGGCATTGAACAGGGAGGGGAAAGGTGAGATTTTTTTTCAGGGGGTGGTAGAAGATGGAGGTGCGTTGGATGGCGGTGGGGAGAAGGATTGAGTAGTTAAGGGAGATCAAGTAATGGTCCGAGATGGCTGTGTCGGTGATGGTGAGGTCCAAGATGGTGAGGTTGAGGATCTGGGTGGTGGAGTGGATGTGGAGGGAGAGGTGGAGAGAGGAGAAGTCAGCAGAGGTAGAGCAGCGGGGAGTGAAGTGAAGGTTAAAGTCGCCTAGGATGAGGAGGTGTTCGGAGCAGAGGGAGAGAGAAGATAGGAGGGTGGAAATGTTGGGGAGGAAGGTGGGCGAGGGCTTGGGGGGGTCGGTAGATAAGGAGAATTTTGAGGGAAAAATTGAAGGGGTGATAAAGGGTAAGGTGCTCAAAGGAGGGGAAGGTTCTGGAGGAGTAAGGGGATAGGCCGAGAGGGGGCTAGGATATGAGAGCCACACAGCCACCACGACGGTTAGGCCGTGGGGTGTGATGGAAGATGTACCCGGGTGGTGTGGCCTCTGTCAGGGGGAAGGTGTCGCCTGGAGTGATCCAGATTTCAGTGAGTGCGAGAATGTCGATGACGTCTTGGATAGTGAGTGTTTTGTTGGAAAGAGAGCAGACTTGATGTCCATCAAACAAGCTGTCAGAACATCAGTGGGCTGGGAGTCGCAGCTGGAGGAGAAGTAGGTTTGGATGTCATCCACAAACATGTGGAAGTTGACTCTTTGTCAGCGGATGACAACCCGAGAGGGAGCATTTAGATGAGGAAAAGAAGAGGGCCAAGGATGGAGCTTGGGGGACCTCACAGGTGACCGGGCGGGGGCGTGAGGAAGATTTGCTGTTTTGTTATGTTCATTATCCTGAGTTGGAATGTGGCCACGATGCTTGTTACCAGACATCAATATTTCCTCAATACATACCGTCCTGTAACTTGCTCAACGTTTGTTCTTTAACAAAATGATGTATAAATGCAATTGTAGTTTTTAATCAAGGGATCATATGAAGCTACAAATGGCAGGATGACTTGCTAACAATGCAATATTAAATTATTGTTTTAAATCATACTCTCTGTCATCTTTCTTTCTCTATTTGTGAGACAGGATTTCCCAAATACCCTGAACCCTTATCCAACCTGGTGAGAGAGAGAGAGAGAGAGAGAGAGTGCAAAAGAAACCACTTGCCCTTTGCTTATCACAATTAATATGGCTTTTTCTCACAGCTGTGTGAGAACTTAATTGAAAACCTCATAGCAACATTGAAAACAGAGGCTATGGGAGGAACTCAACACTTCACAGTTGATCACTCTCTCTCCACTTGCTCACAAAGATGAAACACAATGAAGTAAAATTCACAGCAGGTAATGATATATCTGAAACCTACCAGTCTGTTAAGGTCAATAAGTGAATATATTTAACATGACAAAGTGAGGATTACAATGTATATAATATTCCTTCTGATTGAATGTAATCCCTTGTAAATCAATTATTCTCAAATGCATGAAACTAAACATAAGAGGCCACATATATTTAACATGACTCATAATGTAAAGCATTAAATGTACCTGATGGTGATAGTGTGAGAAACATTTTGTCTTCTGTAGGAATAAGAATGCATGAATGTATTAGATTTTCAAAGTGGCTTAATCAGAAACTAATTTCTTTATTGTAGCACATTTCCAAACATTGGAGAACTTTTTCTTTCAACATTAATCTCTGAATGTGGAGTCCTGTAGCTCAGTGGTTAGAGCACTCGCTTTGCAAGCGAGACACCTGGGTTCAATTCCAGGCAGGGCAAAACCTTGGGCATGTTTCCTTACTCCACACAGAGCCTAATAATAATCCCTCCAAAACAAAGCAATAATAAATTGGTCATTTTTAATCCATGACTGTTTGTGGGACACTACTGTGCGCAATTGGCTGCCACGTTTCGTCCACAAATATACAGTCAATTCACTTTACAGCATATTCTGTGAAGTGCTTTGAGATGTCGAGAAGACATGAAAAGCGCGATATCAAATGCAAGGATTATTATTTTTTCCAGCGTCTTCGGACGTCCTCCCAATGTGAAAGGCACTATACAAATGTAATCTTGTTGTTGTTGAATGTTTTTAATGCTTTGACAATGACAGTGAGTCTTTCGTTGTGAAACAAATTTGAACCCATGGATGAGAGCTGCTACATTAGTATTGTGTTTGGCTCAGGGTCAGACTGTAAAGAGCTCTGGGATGCTAGCTCGTAAGAAGGGCGCTATATAAACACCAGTTGTTGCTGTTGTTGTATTTCTGCACCAGAGAAAAAGGAGCCAGAGCAGCAGTAGCAACGGGGAACTAAGGATTGGAGGGAGGGGGTAAATCGAGGAAGTAATCCTACTAATACAAACGGACAGGTTCAAAATTTCTGCAATTGAGTTTCAGCCGCAAAGAAACACAAAGCAATTCATTGCTCAAGGGATCAACTTCATAAAAAAGAGGAAACATTTCATTCGTGGAGACCTGTAACTCAGTGCACTCAGCTCGCACGCGAGAGACCTGGGTTCGATTCCCAGCAGGGTGAAACTTTGGGCAAGTTTCCTTACTCCACACGCCTCTGTTTACCCAGCAGTATATAGGAGCATGGTTGTCAGTCGAATGGCGGATTGCTTTTCTGGAGTTAATAATTCCTTTAAAAAAATTGTGGTTTCTCAGTCCACCTATGTATGTGGGCAATTGGCTGCCGAGTTTCTCCCACAAAAAATATAATCAATTCACTTTACAGTATATTGTGTGAAGCGCTTTGAGACGTCTCGAAGACGTGATTAGGTGCTATATTAAATACAAGGTTTATTATATTATTTTATACGTTTATATAAATATGATCTCCGTGCTCACTTGTGTCTTTTAAATCGTTTTGACAATCGGTTAGTTCTGAAAAAAAATAATCCAGTGAAGCATTTTTTCTTATCTCCACACCAAGTTATTATTATTATTATTATCCCAGTTTGTTTCAGAAAGACTACAAAAGTGTGGAACACAACTAAAATATATATTGCAGTCTAAATAACTTTGTATTCACGCGTGTTTTAGTTCTATTCTTAAGCCATTCTATTGTTGAACCTATTGGTAACTCCACTGTGTCACAATAATAGAAAAACATTTTAAAATTCCCTTAAGCCTTGGCTCTTGCCAGCCTAAGCCTAATACACCAAAGGATGTGTGGAGGGGGAGAGAGATTGCACACTATTAGAAAAACAACAGTTGTGAATGTTAGGAGGATGATGAGTTTGGGTTTGATAAAATCCAACTCAATTTCTGTATCTATAAAATTGCTTCAACCAAGAAATGTGAAATGATATCTGAATATTGATGTAAAGCTTTAAAATATCTTGAGTGCCAACCTTTTTTCCTTTTGTCCAGTAGCTCCTCTATAAATATTGATAAGGTAGGAAGAAATATTAGTTTTTTAATGGACTTTGATTTTTAAAAATTGCACAACAAATAGAAACGGTGGAGAGAGAATTCCACAGCACAGACATTCCCAATTTGACTTTAGATCGTACAGAAGTAAAAAATAATTATCTGATAATGTACTATCTGTGTATGTGGTGGATTTCCAAAGTTCAAAATAAATCAAATAGAATATGCTGAACAGCATGGATCCGAGCATGGAGAGGGCGGGGGTTGGAATCAGTTGGGTGGAGGGCAGGGATGGTGGGGGTAGGAGGCTGGCTGAAGGAATGGTCAAAGGGGAGGGTCTTGAGGCATGTCCTGAAGAAAGCAAGGGAGACAGTGAGGCAGAGGCAATGTGGGATGAGTTCCTGAGTGTGAGGCAGAGGTTGAAGACACAACTGACGATGGTGGGGCGGGCCGGGTGGGAGAACTGGAGCAGGACGGAGGGAGCGGACAGGTTGATAGGGTTCAGGGGGGCCTTGGACTTGCTGACATTTAACGTTGGAAAGTTGGCTCTCATCCAGGACTTGATGTCTGACAGGCAGTCTCTCAGGACATCAGTGGTCCTTTGTAACTAGCAAAATGATTTGTCACAAAGATTTAAATAAATAGAAATTTTATTCTTACTTAAAGTTTTCTCATTGCCATCCACTAAGAATCAAATATGGAATCCAGTTAGTATTTTTACATCCATCATTGCATTTCACAAAGTCAAAACCTCTGCAAGCACTTCACATGAGATTACTGTGACTGTAGTCACTGCTTGTGTATACTGTGTCCTGGTCAAGTCCTCCCAATCATTTCAGAAATATTTAGCCACCTATACAAGCTCCACAAATTCTTCTTAACCACTATGCAAGCATATGAACATTCTCGATTGTCTTTAAGTTTATGGAAATACTGATACTCACTGAATGCTTTGAGACTTTCCTTACATCGTTTTAGTTCTGGAAACCACAAAAGTTGAATTTGGTCAAGACTTTAATTCTTACCTTAAACCTTTAAAGGATCCTGTAATTCAGTGGTTAGAGCACTCGCCTCGCAAGCGAGAGACATGGGTTTGATTCCCGGCAGGGTGAAATATTGGGCAAGTTTCCTTATTCCTCTGTTTACCAAGCAGTAAGTAGGAACCCGGTTGTTAGTCGATTGACAGATCAATTTTTCAGGGGTAATAATTCCTTCAAAAAAAATAATAATAAATTGGTCACTTCAATCAACTGTTTGTGGGACAATTAGTTACCGCGTTTCGCCCATAAAATATACAGTCAATTGACTTCACAGTGTATTTTGTGAAGAGCTTTCAGACATCTCAAAGACATGATAAGGCGCTATATCCTTATCACAAATCAAATGCAAAGATTATGATTATTATTATTATCCGTAGCCTTAAGTCAGCCAAAACTAAGGAGAAAAGAGAAGGGCACATCAATCATATTGCCCAAACTTCCAATCTGGTTAGCTTCTACCTTTTTTATTTTGGTCCAGATTATGGTCTGTAACACAATTAGAACACTTAAGTACATTTAGCTTTAGAAAACAGCTCTTAGAAAAGGAATACTTGTATGTTACAGTGGGGAGCTGTGTTTTGGACATTAGCTCATCATACCCAGGCGTCTCCACCTGTTGGGAGTCTGTGATGAGCAGACAGTCTCCTCTGTTTGGGTTTCTAAATTTTCTGCCGTGTTATGAAACAATTTGATTTTCCAAACATGTCTATGTGAGTGCTGTCTGTGGACAGTGGGTGATGTTTTTTCAGATCTGTACCATTGAGTGACAATATGCAGGCACCTGATACTTCCTCAAGTTCCACAAACTCTTATTGCAAAAGTGCCCCGTTTACCTCCACTGCAAAGTGTTGAACACAATCTGACATTTAATTTCTCACCAGACCCAAGCCATTTTATTCAAACCTTTAACTGGCTATCAATCTCATTCATCGACAAACACACAGTCAATCCACTTTACAGTTCTGTTTGTATTCTTTTAAGCGCTTTGAGATATCCCGACGGCGTGATAAGGCACCACAATCAAATGCAAGGAATATTATTATTCTCACTGATAGCTTTTAAGTCTGCCTCTGAAAAAAAAATGATAATATTTAATTTTCAACTGAGCAGAGACACACGTTACAAGAAACACTCTGGGGTCACCAAGCCTTGGCTCCTGCCAACCTGCGCCTCATACCATCCAGAATTAGGTAAGCAGAATGCATCCCTCAGGGAGAGTGCGCCCATTCCAATCCAACAATCGTCTTGGGAATTTTCGTGTGTAGGTGTTGCGCATGGAAACCTCAGCTTGGTTTGGATACTCTTAAGGCATGGTGAGGGCTTTGCCTATGTGTCAGACACCCGGCTGACCAAAAAAAATAATAATCTGGAGACAATGTCATAAAGCGGATGAATAATTCACTACACACATGGAGTCCTGTAGCTCAGTGGTTAGAGCGCTCGCCTTGCAAACGAGGGTCCTGGGTTCAATTCCAGACAGCGCGAAACCTTGGGCAAGTTTCCTTACTCCACACACCTAATAATAATCCCTCCAAAAAACAATAATAAATTGGTCATTTTCAATCCACAACTGTCTCAATCCTCGCTCGCCTCCACTGGCTCCCCATCCCCCAGAGGATCGAATTCAGGATCCTCATCCTCACTTACAAGGCCATTCACGGCCTCACTCCCTCCTACCTCTCTGACCTACTATCCCCCTACCTACCTGCCCGTACCCTCCGTTCCTCTGGCTCCGGTCTGCTCCACGTCCCCCGCCCCAACCGCCCTACCATCGGTGGCCGGGCCTTCAGCCTCTCAGCCCTGAGGCACTGGAACTCCATCCCCCAGTGCCTTCGCCGCTTCCTCCCTCTCCTCCTTCAAGGCCGGTCTCAAGACCTTTCTCTTTGACCGAGCCTTCAGCTCCACTCTCGACTCTCTACCCCCTCCTCACTCCCTCCCTTCCCTCCCCTCACCCTGACCATTTCCCCCCTGCTCGGGTCCTGACCCAATTGTCCAGCGCCTTGGGATGTCCTCCCGATGTGAAAGGCGCTCAATAAATGGAATCTTGTTGTTGTTGTCTATGGGATACTACTGTGGCTGCCACGTTTCGCCCACAAATATACAGTAAATTGACTTTACATTCTATCCTGTGAAGCGCTTTGGGACGTCGAGAAGACGTGAAAAGCGCTATATCAAATGCAAGGATTATTATTATTATTATATTCAATCTCTTTCTTCAGAATATACACCAAAGCATCTTCCCAGCCTGGTTTTAACTTTTGCCACCATATTCTTTTTCTCACTCCAAAAAGCACAATAATTTGGTCTGGTGTGTAGTGGATTTGATAAGTTTTCATAATATTCCACCATTTCTAAAACAAAATGCACCCAATCGGAACTTTCAATCATCATCATCATCTTTTTTAACCCAACAGTTCATTTTCAAGAATTCTGGGTTCAGAAATGAAACGAATTGCATGTCCTAGCAGATAAATGTTACTTACATAATTACTGCTATTATTAATAATATTCTGAATAAATAACGTATTCTTACGTGTGTGTTTCATTTCTTTTTCACAAAAGGCTTTAGCTGGGGGAGAAAAATATGTTTGTTTCTACATAACGATTCACATGTTTATTGTTTGCTTCTCAGTTAGGAAGAGAAGCACAAGGGAAAAAGAGAACCACAAATCATCCGGGGAATAAAATTAACAAACTCAGATTGTGCACTACATTTTCCAAACTTCTATACATTTAGAAAATAAACTGGTCAATTTGAGATTCACCAAATGAGTTAAATTACCTTCCTCAGCCTTTGTTATCGAGTCCTCTGTTGAGCAAAATATTTGTCCCCAGGTAGTAGAGTATAGTGTGCAATATGAAATCAGTTTATTAAGACTTAATCTGCACATAGTAACTGATTTTTAAATGCAAGCCACACGGATGGTTTTGTGTACATAATTATATATTACTGAACACCTTATGTTTAAATGCATTTCATTTACCTACAAAACACACAGTAGCTACACATTTCGCTGAATAATTCAAATACTAGGATGAGTAGTTTGGCCTATAAGAGGAGACTCGAGCAACTTTTTTTACTAGAACAAAGAAGATTGAGAGGTGGCCTGGGGCTGCTCTGCTTATTTGTAAAGTGCCTTTCATGTCAGTAAGATATCCCAAGGCACTGGCTGCACAGTCAGTGTTTTGGATCTGATGGATGTGTTTAAAATTAGGAGAAGTTTTGATAAGAACAATAGGGAGAAATTATTGAAATTACTTCCACTGGTCATGAGTCAGTGATTGAGAGCATCAATTAAAACCATTCATAAACAAACAAATGGGGAGGTTAGGAGAATATTTACGATATGGAATACTGTGCGGGGAGCGGTGGGGAGCAAATCCATATTGGCCATCAAGAGGTGAATAGACAGATACCCTGAAGAGAGTTAGATATGGGGGAGTGGGGACAGGGTAGGTAAGTGGGACTTAAATGATTGCTTGAGGGGACCCACACATGATGGCCTGAATGGCCTTTTTCTATGCCTTAAATTTCTATGGTTCTAGACAAACAATAACAACAAAAAAATTACATCTATAGAGCACCTTTCACGTCGGGAGGATGGCCCAAAGCGCTGAACAGTTAGGTGTCGCGGCCCAAGCATGGGGGAGGGGTGGTGTAGGGGTGAGGGAAGGCAGAGAGGTTGGAGGGCGACCGAAGGCACGATCGAAGAAAAGGGTCTTGAGCCCGGCCTTGAAGGATGCGAGGGAGGAAGCGAGGTGAAGGGATGGAGTTCCAGAGTGTGGGGGCAGAGAGGCTGAAAGCCCGGCCACCGATGGTAGGGTGGGTTGGGCGGGAGACATGGAGCAGACCGGAGCCTGGTGAACGGAGGGAGCGGGCAAGTTGGTAGGGAGTCAGTAGGTCAGAGAGATAGGAGGGGGCGAGGCCATGGATGGCCTTAAAGGTGAGGACAAGGATCTTGAACTCAATCCTCTGGGGGATGGGGAGCCAGTGGAGTCGGGCAAGGGTGGGAGTGATGGGGTCGCGGAGCCTGGTGCGCGAGAGTAAAATCTAATGTATAAAATCCATTAAGAACATAAACAATGTTCTATAAAGCAAGCGATTTCATCATATTCCTAACCTGTTTTTTTCAAGGTGTCTTTCGCCTTAGCCAAATCTTTTTTTAAAAAAAAATTAAGACTATTGAGTTATAAATCAGATGTTTAAAATGTCCCTTTTCTACTCAAAATTCTAGAACTTATTTCTCTTTCTGAGGCATTGTTTGTGATCATTTGTGTGGTTGTGTGTGTGTCAGGGTTTGTGTCTGAGCATTGGCATTTCTCTCTGTGACTGTGTCGGTAATCGTGTGTGTGTGTGTTTTCACAGGCACTTTTGTCCATGTGTTTGTCACCTTTTCTTACATTTCAAGAAAAATTATTATTATTAATATAAATTATTTCAATAAAAAGAGGAGTGTTTCATTCGTGCAAAACATTAATTGCGTGCATATTTCTCTGAGATCAGTATTGGTCTCAGCAATAAAATTATCTATAAAAAAAGAGTGAACAGTAGTTTGGAATTGATATTCCAATTCATCCTATCCCTAAAACCAACCACCTGCTCCCTTGACCCCATCCCCACTCCACTCCTTATCTCCCAGCTCCACTTTCTTGCCCCACACATCACTGACATCATAAACCTGTCCCTCTCCTCTGGCTCTGTCCCCATTCCATTAAAAACTGCCATCATCACGCCCACCCTGAAAAAACCCTCCCTTGATGCGTCGCAGCTATCAAGCTACCGGCCCATCTCCAACCTCCCCTTTCTCTCCAAGGTCTTGGAAAGAGTTGTCGCCTCCCAACTGCGCTCTTTCCTCTCCACCCATTCTCTTTTTGAACCCCTTCAGTCAGGTTTCCGTGCTGCTCATAGCACAGAAACTGCCCTGGTCAAGGTCACCAATGATATCCTGACCATCTGTGACCAGGGCTCCCTCTGTCTCCTCGTCCTCCTCGACCTATCGGCAGCATTCGATACGGTCGACCACGCTATCCTACTCCACCGCTTGTCCTCCCACCTCAACCTTCAAGGCACTGTCCTTGAATGGTTTAGCTCTTACCTTTCCCACCGTCTTCACTTCGTCTCAACGAATGGCTTCTCCTCCACCCCCCGTACTGTCTCATGTGGTGTCCCTCAGGGCTCTGTCCTCGGTCCCCTCCTCTTCACCCTCTATATGCTCCCCCTCGGTGACATCATCCGCAAACATGGGGTTAACTTCCACATGTATGCGGATGACACCCAACTCTACCTTTCCTCCTCTACTCTCAACTCCACGACCACCGATGTCCTGACAGCCTGCCTGTCCGACATCGAGTCCTGGACGAGAGACAACTTTCTTCAGCTCAACGTGCGAAAAACCGAGGCCCTCCTGATTGGCTCACGTCAGCGCCTCCGCACCTCAGGCGCTGACACCATCAGCATCCAAGGCTGCACTCTCCACCTCTCAAAGCCAGTCAGGAACCTCGGCGTTTTGTTCGACCCTGAGCTGTCCTTTCTCCCTCACATCCGCACCACAACTGGCACCGCCTTCCATCACCTCCGGAATATCGCCAGATTACGGCACTACCTCACCCCTCACGCTGCTGAAACCCTGGTTCACGCCTTTGTCACCTCAAGGCTGGACTATGGGAACTCTCTCCTCGCCGGCCTTCCCGCCACCTCCCTCCACAAGCTGCAGGTCATTCAGAACTCTGCAGCTCGTGTACTGTCCCGCACCAGGCTCCGGGACCACATCACTCCCACCCTCGCTCGCCTCCACTGGCTCCCCATCCCCCAGAGGATTGATTTCAAGATCCTCATCCTCACCTACAAGGCCATTCACGGCCTTGCTCCCTCCTACCTCTCCAACCTACTATCCCCCTACCTACCTGCCCGTACCCTCCGTTCCTCTGGCTCCGGTCTGCTCCACGTCCCCCGCCCCAACCGCCCTACTATCGGTGGTCGGGCCTTCAGCCTCTCAGCCCCGAGGCTCTGGAACTCCATCCCCCAGTGCCTTCGCCTTGCTTCCTCCCTTTCCTCCTTCAAGGCCGGTCTCAAAACCTTTCTCTTTGACCGTGCCTTCAGCTCCCCTCTCGACTCTCTTCCTCCTCCTCGCTCCCTCCCTTCCCTCCCCTCACCCTGACCATTTCCCCCTCCTCTCTCCCTCCCTTCCCTCCCCTCACCCTGACCATTTCCCCCCTGCTCGGGTCATGACCCAACTGTGCAGCGCCTTGGGACGTCCTCCTGACGTGAAAGGCGCTCTATAAATGGAATCTTGTTGTTGTTGTTGTTGTTGTTGTTGTTGTTGATATGAATAAAAACAATTAAGATTGATATTAAAGAAACAAGGCAACTTAAACATTTCCTATTGGGATTCGTAACAGCCGGTCATTTTACCTTCTGTCTGTTGTTTCTTTACCAATTCTGTCAATATAAAATCTCAGTAAAAAAAGTCCCAAATATACAGTATTTCATTATTTTATCAGACTGTCAACAGCAAAGTGTGTCCCACAGTGTGCGTAGGGGGTGGGGAGAGAGAGCCAATAGTGGAAGTGAAAGGGAGTGGGAGCATGACATCTTCTAGACATCCCAAACAGCCTCACAGAATATACTGTAAAGTGAATTGACTGTATATTTTTGTGCAAAACGCGGCAGCCAATTGTGCACAGCAGCGTCCCACAAACAGTCGTGGATTGAGTGAACAATTTATTATTATTATTTTGAAGGAATTATTACCTTTGGAAAAGTGATCCACCAATTGACTAAGAACCAGATTGTTACTTACTGCTAGGTAAACAGGCGTGTGGAGTAAGGAAATTTGCCCAATGTTTCGCCCTGCCAGGTCTCTCGCTTGCAAGGCGAGTGCTCTAACCACTGAGCAACAGGACTCATTATTGTATGATACACATAATATTATTGTAGACATATAAACTGTATATTATTGTATGAGAAACATATTATATTATTGCACACATGTAAACTATATTATTGTATGATATAATTATGATATTACTGTATAACTATAAATTGTACATCATCTATTGTTGTGTACATTGAGTAAGTAACATAGAAAATTATCATTTTAATTAACTTAATAGACAGAAAATTACCTGGTTCATTCAGCTGACACTTTTCGAGTGCTGAAAAACAAAGTGGCAAACTTTTGCGTTACTCTAAAATAATAAGGTTAAGAGTTCACCCAGTCAATTAGTCAATCTTGGGTTTTACCCAATTTCTGAATTCCGCCCAATAGAGTTTGACTCAAGTATTTTTTTCCCAAATTCGGTCAGTCCTTCAGGTCACAAATGCTCAAACTTTAATCTAATTCTTGTTTTATGGGTTTATTTAAATTTATATTGTTTAGTGTAATCCCTTCAAAACTCTTATTATTAAATTAAATAAATTAAATATTTATTAAAATAATAATTAAAATACTCAATCCACGACTGTTTGTGAGACACTGTTGTTCGCAATTGGTATTGCATTTTGCCCACTAAAAAATACACCATCAATCCACCTTGGAGTGTACTCTGTGAAGTGCTTTGGTACATCTTGAATGCACGATACGTACTGTGTCACATACAAGGATTATTATAATTAATGTTTAAATCTTACCTTCTTTCGTTATCAATGTCTGTTTCTCTATAGAAACAAAAGTAAACTAAATTTAGTTTTGAAAGGACTTTGGAAAAAATGGGGAAATCTAGATGAGTTTTTGTTAACGATGCAGCAGAAAAAAAGCTAAAAATTATATGTACGATATTATTTTAGATTCTATTCCTCCACCTGCCTCCCTTCTGCCCAGCTAATTTGGGCTTTCAGTTCCTACACCGCTAACCTCTGTAGCTCCCTCCCTCCCCGACTCCTCCCCTCTTTCCTTCTTTAAAATATTCCTCAAATCCTACTTCTTCAAACTATGTCTAAGGCTGCCTTACTATATGCCCACTTTTTCTTGCCCACTGCCCAGCCCAATCCCTGTGGAGTGCTCTGAAATGTTAGCACGTGTGACGTGAACAGCATAAATGCCAGTTGTTCTGGTATTAAATTCTGACCGTTGCTCACTTAAAAAATAAGAACATTGTGTGTAATGTTTCTCAATCCACTTCCTTATTATCTGCTGCCAACAATCTTATCCTCCAACCATAGCCCCACAAGCCTCGTTACCTTGTATCTTATTGGGTATTCTCTAATAAGGGATATCTAATACTGCATAAAAGTTTATTCTTATTCAAGAAATAGATCTTTCTCTTACCAATGACTTCCTCTTCTTCCGGTTCAACATAATTTTCTGTGAACCAAACAACAAACCTATGGGGTAATTGCTTTTCAACACCTTCACTCCTGTTTGAGACTTTTGCTCACTTATGCCCTTCAACCAGAACACAAACAGAAACAAAACTATTGAAAATGAATGCCTAAAATCACTAATTTTGCAATGCAGTGTTGGGGGAGCACCACATGGTCAGAGGCGACATCCTTCCGATGAGACATTAAACCAAGCTTTCCGCCCCGTACAAGTGGGTGTTAACATTCCTGCAATGCTGTTCAAAAAAGGGAAGGGAGTTTTTATCTCCCAGTGATCTGTCCAATATTACCCCCAATTAAAATTGATCGTTCACTTAATTCCTATGTGCATTTTGGCTTCTGCATTCGATGACAAAATACAGTCAGTACACTTCATGTAAAATCCTGTAGAGTACTTTGAACCATCTCAACGATGTGATAAGGACAAGGATCACTATTTTATTGAATTAGATTCACATTTACCTAAACTTTGGCCTCACCTGCATCGTTAATGTCTTTCTGACAAGTCTTCAGTTCTGGAAAGCAAGGAGTGATTTTATTTTAAAAAAACAGTGACTTTTCTTTTGGAAAATGGAGGCGAGACTTTAAGTTCTAATGTACAAACTCAGCTAAGTTACCCCAAACCAAATAGTTCCATGTCCACACACGTATTATTTCAACTTGTCGGAGAAACCATCCTGTGAATAAAATGTTAAACCAAGTTCCCTGTCTGTGCACTGTTCAGGCAACCGTTAAAGATCCCACTGCGTTGTTCGAAGAGAAGGGAAAAGAGAAGGGACTCCTGGTTGATAAATTACGGCTTTTGGACTACGTTGTTGTGTGCCAATTGGCTGCCGTGTTCACCTACAAAGCACACATTCGACACACTTCTTATGGTGATTCACAATCTAAATATTTCAATCTTTTCGGTACCTACTTTTATCCATTTCTTCAATTTCCTTTTCTACACACATGAAAAATATTTATAATTTTCATTCATGTTAGTTTTTGAACAGACCTCGATTTGCATCAATGTAAAACTATAAAAATAACAACATATTTAGGAAATATGAAGCAGCGCTCTTTCAGGATATTTATAAGTGACAATTACGCTATCAGTACTTTTCACTAAGCATTGGCAGTTGAAGAAAAATGGGCAGCCCTTCAGATCCCCCCCCCCCACCCCCCGGCTCCCCCACCATGACCACATCAGGGACTTTGAGCTGCCTGTACAGACTGACACTTCAGCATGTTGCTGGGGGAGAGCATTAGATTGCTGGAGAAACCGTCCTTCGGATAAGATGCTAAATCTCAATCCCTGTCTCTGCCCTGTTCAGGGTGTTCTTTAATCATTTCCCAAAGTGTTCTGGAAAAAGAGAAGGGAGTTGCTCTCTCTCCCCCGGAGATATTTCTTGTGTCTGTTTTGACGCTCCCTGCAGCCCAGCAAACCACTCACACAAAAACAAAGATTGAGTTTTTCTTACTTATAGCTTTCAATCTCTCTTCAACCGATTGTTCTGGAAAACCAACAAAATATCCATGAATCTCGACCAGTCGTTAGTATTCACAAGGTTACCTGATCACATGAGAGGTGGTCAACCTGTGGTTAACAATCAACTAACAGCTAGGTTCCTACTTATTACTAGGTAAGCAGAGGCGTGTGGAGTAAGGAAACTCGCCCAACTGTTTGCCCTGCCGGGAATCGATTTGTTCTGGGTTTACCTTTTCAATCCCATTCCAAATTGTACCATATGCCCCTCTATAAAAGTCCCACTTCTCTCTGAAACATCTGTCTTCTCTCAGAAACAAAGATTTCAAATCAGTTCCTTCACACTGTAACAGCAGTGGCAACAGGGAAGCCAAACAAGGTAAATTCAGAGATTACCTACCTGCATTCTTTACTGGCTTTGAGATTTTAGCTTCCTCTTTGGCTTTTGGTTCAGTGTATTTTGTCCTTCCTTCCCCTGTTTGGAAGTCAGATTTCGGATACATTTTCATGATACTTATATATTTTTTAAATATTCTGAGCTTGCTTTGCAAAGTGTGAGGATATTGAACAGCGTGAATAGCGCAGCGTGCTATAGTTTTTCTTTCCCTGCTCAGCCGGCACCTCCCTCCTCCCAAAGCCAGCAGCTTAGATGCTTTGAGATATTCATCAGGGATTAAATAATAATAACATAGTGATAATTCTTGTATTTGATATAGCACTTTATCATGTCTTAGAGACTTCTCAAAGCACTTCAGAAGATACATTGTAAAATGAATTGACCGTATATTTTGTGGGCGAAACACGGCAGCCAATTGCGCACAGCAGCGTCCCCACAAAAAGTCGTGGATTGAGTGTCCAATTTATTATTTTCTTTAAGGAATTATTATCCCCAGAAAATCGATCCACCAATCGACTAACAAACACATTCCTACTTAACGGCTCGGTAAACAGAGGCGTGTGGAATAAGGAAACTTGCCCAACAATTTGCCCTGCTGGAAATCGAACCCATGTCTCTCGTTTGCGAGGCAAGTGCTCTAACCACTGAGCTACAGGACTCCAAAAGTATGCATTGTAGTTGTAATCTTACTGATGTCTTGCAGTTTCTTTTCGCAAGTGGCTAGTTCTGAAAACGAAAAGATTTTTTTAAAAAACGATTCCACAAAAAGTGGTTGAACTCCAACATGTTCAGGGCTGATCTGAGCAACGGACGCTTTTCGGGTGTCATCAATGTTGTTGTACAAACTAAACCGATGGCAATACCTTCATTTTTCTCAGTGAGTGTTGATTCTGAGGCCCAAAGCAATAAGTTCATAAAGAATTTAGTTTATCACTGGTTAACAGACACTAAAATGTGGATCAGAATATTACAGATAACACGTAACCTGATGGTAAATACAGCAGCCAAGTTCCACACAGCAACGTCCCCACAAACGGCCACCAGGTGAATGACCGACTTTATTTGGCAGGGCTGTTGGCCAGGACACCAAGAGAGAGAGAGATAAACTCCCTTCTCTTTTCCAATAGCGCTACAGGAGATCTTTAACAGAAACCCTGAACAGGCATTGACGGGGATGTTGAAAGAGGATGGTGCCTCTGACAATGTGGGCGCTCCCCCAGTACTGCGCTGGAGAGCAGCCTGGACTGTGCTCGCAGGACACAGAGCTTCAACCCACAGCTCTCTGACTCAGGAGACAACTGAGCAATAGGCTGCCAATTACTTTTAGAGTTAATGTTGAAGTTTGTTGAAAGAGAAATGCTAGGATTATTATTATTATAATCATATGTAAAAAGGCTGCAAAACAATTTTCTGATCACTAAATAATTTAATTGTTTCACTGACCTTTACTCTTTATGTCTTCTTTCACCTTTTCCAATTCTAAGGAAAAGTATAGCTTTTTAGCTGCTATACATTACATCACACTGTTTCCTTATGATTTAAAGCATTTCCCTTTGATTGTTCCTCTTTTTGTTCATTCGGCAAAGGAGAAATGTTTGGCCATTGAAGTTTCCCGATTTTATTTTAGACAATAATAAAATACAACAATCTGTGCTCAGTACTAGATCTGTGAAATCAATAATCGCCTTCAGCAATTGAGTTCGCCTCTAAACGCACAAACGTGTTTCACAAAATTCAACTGAAAGGTTAAAAAGAAAAGGTAAAGGATACGTAACAAACCCAGAGTGTCACATTTACCTGCCGCCTGCTCCTTATTTGCCAGCTCTGCTCAGATGAAGTGAAAATAAACTCATTATTTCTGTCAGAATTGTGAACGTCACATCTCATGTCCCTGAATTGCATTTTACATTTTCTAAATGCAACACAGGAACCGGACTTACCTTAAAGCACGAAGATAACAAGAGAATGTTAACATTTGTTTAAAACAACATCAAACGTCTGGATCAATCCACCTCGGTCAGTCTCTCGCACCGTTTAAAATAATAATATTGTATCAAATAATGTTATTTTATACACGTAAACAAGTTACATTCCCCACCTAGCTTTAAGCACAATTCCAGTTCTGAAAAACAAAAGTATTTATCTTTATCTGAGTGCACTTTTACTGTCTATAATTGTCTACAAATTAATTGAGATTTCAACATATGGTGAAACATTGTATAATGCAAGGATTGTCATTATATTATTAATAATTATTATTATATATTAATAATAATATTAACTAAAATCTAATCAAATTGTTCCATATTTCATATTTTAAAGGCTTGAATCCTCTTTGTACATACCATCCTTCAATGTTTCCAGCTTTTGTGCTGCAAAAAACACGATGTGTGAAGACATATGTGATCTCGGTATTGAGGGAGTTTTTGAGGTGTATGAAATTTAAAGTAAACCCAGAACAATACTTTAAGCATTCGCTCAGACAGCGGAACAAGTGAAGCCAAGTTTAGAGTAGCAATTGCGGGACAGACACCGAGAAGTTTTTCTTTATTCAGAGGATAATCAACGACTGGAGCAGGTTATTTCATGACAATATCAAGGTTTAAAGCATTCTACCTGCTGGTGTCAGCTTTTCAAAAGCTTGTACGTCTGCAGGAGCAGGAAGAATATTTAAATACACAGTAGATTCTCAATGGCCACTGACAGACAGCAAAATAAACCTTATATTGCCGCAGATTTACTAAAAGCACCACCACTGTTGAAGAAACTATACTCGTGCCTCTTGTGCCGATGACCTTTCATCCATCCAAGGATGAACAATCCACCTTCATTACATCGAGGCTCTACTATGCAAACTCACTGCTTGTCGGCCTCTCCAACTCCTCCCTCCACAGGCCGCAGATCATCCAGAACTCTGCAGCCCGTGTTCTTTCCCGCATTAGGCTCCGTGACCCTATCACCCCCATCCCCGTCCAACTCCATTGGCTTCCCATCACACAGAGGATATAGTTCAAGATCCTGGTCCTCACCTTCAAACCCCTCCATGGTCCTGCTCCCCACTACCTCTGGGACCTCCTATCCCCCTACCATCCTGCCCACTAACCTCCACTCAGCGGGCTCCAGCCTGCTTCAAGTCCCCCGCCTCGCTCACCCCACTATTGGCAGATGGGCCTTCTACCACTCTGTCCCTACCCTCTGGAACTCCATCCTGCAGTCTCTCTGCCTCGCCCCCTCCCGTGCCTCCTTCAAGACGCATCTCAAGACCCTCCTCTTAGAGCATGCTTTCGATCCCCCTGCTCCCCACCTGCCCTCCACCCTCCCCAATCCCGACCCCCAGCTCGGGTCTCAAACACCGACTGGGATGTCCTCCCGACATAAAAGGCACTTCACAAATACAAATTTATTGTTGTTGTTATTCACCGTTACTCATTCGAATGAAAGGTCAAGGACCTGAAAGGCCACTGACAGACACTGACAGACAGCAAAATAATCCTATATTGCGGCAGATTTACTAAAAGCACCACCACTGTTGAAGCAACTATACTCGTGCCTCTTGTGCCGATGACAATACACGTTCTGACGGAAGGTCGAGGACCTGAAAGGTTAACTCACTTTCCTGCCTCCATAGATGCTGCCTGACCTGCTGAATGTACCCAGCAACTTCTGTTTTCATTTCAGATTTCCAGCATCTGCAGTATTTTGCCGTTTGATACTTGTGCCTCAGCCTGGCTCAGTCGCTCACCCTCTTTCCTCAGAAGGTTGTGGTTTGCTTTGAGCTCACAGTCTAGGCTGACGCTGCAGTGTAATGCTGGGGGGAGCACTGCCTTGTCCAAGGTCCAAGTCCTTCTGAGATGTTAAACCAGGCTTTCTACTATTTCTGTGCCGTTCCCAAGGCAGAGGTTAAGGATCTTCCACAGCGCCATTCAAAAAGAGAAGGGAATTTCTCTCCCAGTATCGTACTTCAGGGCGGTTTGTGGAATTTTACTGTGCGCAAACTGTATGCGGTATTCACCCACACAAATACACACTGTCAACTGCCTTGACTGTAAGGTCCAGCAAAATGCTTTTTGACGTCCTCCCAATGTGAAAGGTGCCATATTAAAAATGTTACTCATGCAAATCTATACACACGTCGAAACATCTGAGAGATTAGGTTAAGCAGTAAAAGAGACCCCAATGCAACAAATCTCTCATTGGAAAAACTCGATTAAAAAAAGAAATAATTCTTATCAGATATGAAATTTGATTCTCACGTGCAACTTTTAGTTTTTTCTGACATTCTTCCAGCTCTGAAAACCAATAATTCCATCAAACATCAACCAAAACAAACACCAAAAGCAAAAACGCAATTCAGACGCAAAATAAATAATTCAACCCATGAAACAAATTGAACCGTTTTTTTCAGACAAAACCGTCAGCAAAGTGTATAACTTTTTAAATTTTTCAGTGTCTACCTTTTTTCATTTTTTCCAATTTTGTTTCTGTTTAAAAAAAAAGAAAATTGTTTGACTTGAATTCTATTAAAAGAGGTGAAATATACAAATTTTATAAGACGGAAAATAAAAATCCATCTCGGAATCTCGGAGACTGATTGTGATTGTGCTTTCAGTCATTTTCATCTCCTCACGCAGTTCCCTTGGTATCAGTCCCTCCCACCCCCCCACCCTCTGGGTGCCAAGACCCCAATTGTTTAGCACCTTGGAGCTTCCTCCTGACCTGCAACAGGGCAGAGGGAAAATTACAAAATATATTGCAAACATCAAAAAGAAATACCACCGTTCTTACGTAAAAAGGAGTAACTGCTGTTCTCTGGAAATTGAATAAAAAACACATTATATGAAACACGTTATAGTGGTACCCTCATTTGACACATTGCTTACACTCCTGGCAGGGCGAAAGCTTGGGCAAGTTTCCTTACTCCACACGCCTGATAATAATCCCTCAAGAAGAAAAAACAATAATAATTTGATCGTTCAATCCACGACTGTTTTGCGCACAATTGGCTGCCATGTGTCGCCCACAAAAATGGTCACTTTACAGTATATTCTGTGAAGCACTTTGAGATGTCTAGAAGACGTGAATAGAGCTATATCAAATGCAAGGATTATTATTATTGTTACAAGTCGATTCCTTCAAAGGGAGTTGCTGTCAAGTGCAATGATCACGTGGTTAGTGGTACAAAAAGCAGCTGATTTGATCACAGAAATGTCCTGCACTCGAGAGGTAAAGAACTAACTAAGTTGGAGAAGTTTGTTTGTTTGGCCCGGACGCAATTGGAAAAAGAGAAGGAAGGTTCTTTCTCAAAGTGCCTTGGATGGCACTGTGGTTCGAGTGAAAGGTTAAACTGAGCTTCCCGTCTGCACCTTATTCCCGTGGACATGAATATGAAATATCTCACGCTACCATGACTCAGAAAGAGAAAGGAGATGCCCCCACCCGTCCTGCACACCTTCCTGCAGATTAATTCCTCAAATTGCTTCACAGCTTCTTGGAGGGAAGGGGTGGGGGATATTTACACTTACAAAGCTTCGCCAACAAAATATAGTCTTTTTAACTTTACAATATATTCTGTGAAGCGCTTTGAGACCTATAGGTGACGTGATAAGGCGTTATAACAAATTCAAGAATTATTATTATTATTAAATCATTCACACAAAGATACCATTGTTCAGAAAAACTTCTGTTTAGGAATAGAAGCAATCAGAGCACCCAGTAAAAACACTTCAAACAACACAAGCACCGTTCTCACCCAATTCCTCTATGCGAAGTTCACATTTGGCTAATTCTGCAAATCAAAACAAACCAAATAAATCGTGTGAGGGGACGTTCATCCCAACAAGCCAGTAATTCATTTGTTTGGATTGCAGCTTTCCAGAGCTGAGAGAGAGAGAGACACACAAACTATCAAGTGAAAGGCAAAGCGTGGACCGCAATGAATTAAGATTACAGTCTAATTATAGCAAATTCGAACAGAAGTAGAAAGTCCTGACTCCAATTCTCTTCCACTTACCTTTCTCTTTCTCATCCAGCTTCATCTCTGTACCGTAATTGTAATGTTTTTTTTTACCATTTGGAGGCACAGTTTAAAAAAAACTACAGTGTGTCAGCCTCGCTCAGTTGGTGAGACCGATCTCTGAGTCAGAAGGTTGTGGGTTCAAGCCCCCACAGGGACGTTGAACTCACATTGTGTGGCTGATACCTCCTGTAACAGTGTGTAGGGGAGAGTGAAGCCACTACTCCAAAACAGAAGAGAGTTTCTGCCCCATTGTCCATGTCAACACCTCCCCCTCTCCCCCCATATAAATCAGTCTCTCTATTCATGGGACATTGTGGGACATTGTTGGCGTCTCCACCAATGCAGTGCTCCCCGCCCCCTCACCCCCCCGCCCGCCTGCTTTGAAGCATTAGTCTAAACTAGATGGATTCCGAGACCCCAATCAACCTGAGGCTTCAACCCCCAACTTTCTTACTCAGAGGCCAGAGCGCGATGGGCGAGCGCCTGAGCAGCACCTCACCCCTCCCCTATCACTGTTGCCCATTTCAAATCAGTCTCAGTTCTCACTTGTTGATTCAATATCTTCTTTATATTTCTCCAGATCTGGAATATAAAAAACAAGATGGTTGATAAACAAAAGAATGATTGGTGAGGAGGGACACGGAGCAAATCAGGATTCCAGGGCTAGGGTGAGGGCAGGTGAGTTCCTGAGCCAAGCGGGTGGACAGAGCTGGGATGCCGAAGGGAAAGACACATCAAGCTCACAAAGGTCATAGACCTGAAATGTTAACTCATTTTCCTCTCTCCATAGATGCTGCCTGACCTGCTGTGTGTTCCCAGTGACTTCTGTTTCTATTTCATGCTCAGATACTGTTAACCCTGAAAAGCCAAAGCCCTGGCTGATTGCTAGGGTTGGTCCTAGCTGGACAAATAGTGGGGGAACCTTGCCAGGTTGTGCTCTCAATGTGCAAGGCATTGCACTGGTTAAACCCCAGAAATTACCCCCAACAACAATAACAACAGCAACACACCCTCTGCTGAATGCTCTATTACGTACCTTTTGTGCACAGGAAAAGCGCCGTTTCTGTAAATAATGTTTAAAACAAATGTTGTTTTTGCTTTCACATAAAGCAATATTGATGAATACTAATTATAATCCCTCTTCATTGTCTGCTCATTCTATCAAGTGATTTGCGGTGTCCTCCAAACATGAAAGGGTATACATGTACAATTGCTGCTGTTGTTGGAAATGAATGTCAATTCCATTCTCACCCTTTTCCTCTAGGGCTTCTTTACATTTTTCTAAATCTGAAAAGGAAACATAACTCCATTTGTAAAGCCCGGTGATGGGATTCCAATAGGTTTGCCAAAATAATCCCAAACACAGGTGTGGCCTGGATTGACCAAAATAATCCCAAATCTAAATAGTATCAGTATCTTTACAGTACGTGACACCCAAGATCAAAAGTGGGAAGGGAGGGTGGGAGGGAGGAAAAGAGGAAGTTAGGAAGGGAAGAAGGAGGAAGGGAGGAAGTGATGAATGAATGAAGGAATGTGAGGAAGAGAGGCAAAGAGGAAGTTAGGAAGGGAAGAAAAAGGAAGAGAGAAGAAGATTGGTCAGAATCTGAAAGGAGAAACAAATCTAGATTTGTTTAAAACTGATTTGTCATCGTGAAAACAAAAGCTGCCTGTGAACATCAGCCAATGTTCAATAATTTACCTTCAATATATTTCTTCAGATTATTTTCTGCGAAAACCAGTATTATTAACAAGTCATTAACAAGATCACAGGACTGGGTTTGGATGAAAGCCTTTTGGCTCATCTGATCTCATTGCTCCAGAATATCCGATCTCCCTTCTCCCATCACAACATCCATGGAGTCCTGGAGCTCAATGGTTAGAGCACTGAGCTACAAGACCTGGGTTCACTTCCCGGCAGGGCGAAAGCAAGAGACATGGGTACAATTCCCGGCAGGGCAAAACATTGGGCAAGTTTCCTTACTCCACACGCCGCTGTTTATCTAGCAGTAAGTAGGAACCCGGGTATTAGTCGATTGTCGGATTGCTTTTCAGGGGGTAATAATTCCTATCAAAAAAAAAGGGTCACTTCAATCCACAACTTGTCGGACACTGCTGGGTGCAATTAGCTGCTGTGTTTTGGCCAAAATATATCCAGTCAATTCACGTTACAGTATATTCTGTGAAGCGCTTTGAGACATCTCGAAGACATGATAAGACGCGATATCAAATGCGAGAATTATTTCTATTATTATTATTATGTGGACTTCTCGGTCTGGACTGGAGACTCGTAATCAAGCTGATGGGTGTCCCTGTTTGTCAGATACCCAGCTAATTGGTATGTGCCACAATAACCAAAAAGAACTGAAGAGAAATATTCATTTGGGAGAAATCACACGCAAAGTTACCATTAAAAATAGTCAGCACAAAGGTATAAAACAAAGTGGCTTAATGTTCTTTACCTGCATCTTCAAGTCGTAACATTCTGTTTACTGAAACACAGTGAAAGGTGCAAAGTAATCTATTTAAAAGTAAGTCTCAGCATGTGGCTCAGTCAGTTGCACTCTACTTTGTCAGGATATTGTGGGTTCAAGCCCCCTCGTCAGGGACCTGTTGAGTTCACAGTGCAGGTTGACACTCCAGCCCAGGACTGGAACAGGGGAAAGGTGCCAAATTGTCAGAGATACCGGACTCCAAGCTATGGATGAGATGTTTAAATGAAGCTTCCGCATCTGAACCCTGGCCGATAATCGCACCAAATAAAATCATTGAGCGTCATGTTCACCTACAAAATACACACAGTCACAACAGCTTACAGTAACTTCACTCACCTGCTTCTTTTCGGGAATTTTTCAATCTTACTATATCTAGGCCGAAAAATATGAATAATTAATTATATCTGAATTGTAACCCAAATTTGCCTATAAATCACATCATCAAACATTGGTTGAGATAGCGATAGACACGGTTGAGGAAGACATTGAAAACTCAAGCCATGTCGTGTTCTGGTTAGTCCTTTACCTCACGCCCATTTTCAGGCGATTGGGCTGCTCCCAACACAGTCTCTGTACTTTACAGTGAATCCTGTGAATCGTTTTGGGACGTCCTCCCACCGTGAAATGTGCTGAATCGAATGTGAGGATAATAATTGTTTTATTACCTGCTGCTATATCATTTTTTCTAATTTCTTAAAAGCAAAAGTGCAATTATATTTATTAGTTTATCATATTTGCAAACGTTCAGCCATTCTGACAGCACCAACCCAGGCAATTTGGCTGCTGCGTTCAACCACTACACAGTCACCTTTGGGAAAGCCTCCTGACACTGTGAAAGGCACTGTGAAGATTACTGTTACTATTATTTATTATGACTATATTATTATGATAGGATTATTATTTAAGACGTTGGAACAACACCCCGCGTTATGTGAATATGAGGAGTTTTTTTAAGGAAAACAAACAGCGGTTTCATACTCACCCGACACTTCCTTCAATAGTGCTTCTTCTAACAATAAAAACAGACAAAATGATAATACACAACTTCAGAAACCAACATGGTGTAGCTTCTGTTTTCACAGAAATTCAGTGAACCACCTGAGCAATAGAATATAGTAATGGCATCCAGCCTGTGTGCCTGTTTGGAGAATGGGCAATGGGTTTCCATGTGTATCAGATACCTACCTGCCTCAAAACAAAAATAATTAGTTACCTGACTCTTTATTCTTTACTGCATTGTCTACAATTAAAAGCAGAAGCGATGAGTATTAGTCAGTGGCAGGTGTCAGCCTGTCTCAGTTGACTACACTCTCAACGCTGTGTCAGAAGGATTAACCCCACCGCATGTGAGTCTTGGCTGACACTTCATGCAGTGGTGGGAGTATGTTGCACTGCCTATTGCAATGGACATTAAAGATCCCATGGCACTTCTTGGCAGAACTCCCAGTGGCAAAACACACCCACCCCCCAACCCCCCACCACCCCCAACACCCCAGGTTCCCTCTCCATCCAGAATTGCTAAGTGCCTCAAGACCTAAGTGTCAATTGTCTTGATAGTGATGACCAGTTATTTCATTGGCTTATTTCAGAATTTCCCCCCAATGTAATATTTGCCTGAAATGTAGAGTGATTTGTTTCTCACCTATTTTCAGTTTATCAAGTTTAACGTGGATCAACTCTGTAAAAAGATTTGAAGGAAACAGGAATTTGTTCTTGTGATGCTAATTGTTATTGAGATGCTTCCAGGGGGAGAAGAGTGATGCATTGCCAGAGGCGCATTGTCTAGTGAGATATTGAACCGAGGTCCCTCCCTCTGTGCCCTGTTCAGGACTTTAAAGATCACCCAGCAGCGAGAAACAGAGAAGGGTGTAAGAAGGAACCGTTCGCAAACCTTCCTGACTACATTTCAGTTCTGAAAAGAATAACAAAACAAGATATCAAGTGACAAAAATCAGGTCATCGTGAGTATCATTCAGGACAACTCTGAAAAAATACCAGGACACATTGCCCCCTCTGACATTCCCCTTCACACAGAACGGGGACAGGGTTGCCAGGAAGGGTACTTCAGGCCAGGACATTGACACTCGATGCTGTGATAGGATAGTAATAGTGGTGGGTGGGTGTTTGGGAAGGATGGAGTGAGATCTTATATTTCACTTCATGACTGTTTGCAGGATGTCACTGTGCGCAGAATCAGTTGCCAATGTTCACGCAGGAAACACACAATCTATACACTTTATAGTCTATTATGTGAGCCATGAAAGGCACTGTTTCAAATGTAAACATTAATTATTATTGTTGTTGTAAAACTGTCCACCTCCATTTTGCAGGAAAAAATTAATTTCCTTTGAAAAGTACAGTGAAGGAAAAAAGAGAAAATTATAGCGATTTACCAGCTTCTGCCTGTCGATACAGTTTTGCTGTTAAATAAAATAACGCCATTGGAATAATTTATAATATTCCCACTTATGTACACTTGGGGGCACCACATTGTCAAAGGTGCTCTCCTTCAGGTTTTTTTTCTTTTTTTGGTCAGCCGGGTTAGGGTCTGACACTTGCAGAAACCCATCACCATGCTGGAAGGGCAGACCAAACCAGGCTGAGATTAAGTGTAATTTGGGGTTACTGCTGGAGTCTAACGGCATAGCTTGCCATTGATATTGCTGTCAGGCAAGCTTTCCCGCTGTTTGTCCAGCTAGGACCACCCTACCTATTAATGCTTTGGCTGCAGGGTTAACAGGAACTGAGTGAGATGATTTCCTGCCCCAAGTAACTGGTCTTGCCCTTCCAGGTCCTGCCGATTGAGCCAGGCTGACTGTCCCTGGAATACTGTGGACCTGCCTGGCTCAGCAATCGGACAAGAAAGCACACTGAGAGTTGGCTCAATTCAGACATTCCATTCCACTCACCCCCCAAGGAGGATGGAGGTTCTGACGAGACTTTCAGGTGATAAGGTTAAACGGAGTTTGCCTGTTCAGTGCGGATGTTAAAGATCTCCCATGGCACAACTCAAAAAGAGAAGGGGGTTTCTCTCCCCCAGTGTCCTGGCCAATAATCCCCCACCACCTACATCAATGTGGTTGTTCACATCACGGTGGGTTGCAGGACACCATTGTGTGCAAATCAGTTGCTGCATTCATCCACAAAACGCAGACACTGCACTTCGCAGTAGCATCCTGCAAAGCCCTCACCCCCACCCCGCTCACACCCAGCTGGGGGCTCAGGCAACAATGTAGAGCACTTTGGAGAATCCTCCCAATGTAAACTGTATTACATTACTGTACGTTAGTGGGTGAGGTGTTGCAAAATTATTTATAATTTGAAGGCAGTGCAGGACATTAGCAATGATTATCACACAACAGGTGGAGACTAAATTTTAGGTGTGGAGAAATTCTTTCACCTGTTCTTTCATAAACATTCTTCAATTCATCAATGTCTGAAGGAAAAGAGTAATAAAAGAACACGTGTGTATTGCATCCATAACTCAAAATATAGCTCAACTTCAATTATGATTTACTGCGACCTCTGGAACTCCCTGCCTCTGCCCCTCGATCTGCCCACTCACTGTTGGTCTAACTTTCAACCCCACATGCAATCCTACTGCTTCACCCGGACCTGTCATCTCCGCTCCCCCTGCTTCTTGACTAGGCATCTGCCCCCACACCCCCCACTCTGAAGCATTCTGAGACATCTAACCCTAACCCTGCGTGAAGGACACTGTGTAAATGCAAGTTGTTGCATCTGTGTGCAACTTACTTACTTGTGCTTGGAACGCAAGCTGGAGAGAACAATGTGTATGATATAAATTAGCCAAAAGTATTATCATTAATTTCATTACTGATATTAATATATTATTAACGTCAGAGATTAAAAATGACTTTGTCCCTGAAAACTCTTGCTGCGTGCAATCCATTTTATGGGGTAAACCCCATATTGTTTACTTACTGGCTTTGAAATCTTGTAAGTCCTTTTCTGTTTTTTTTTCGAGTGAAACGAAAGAGGTGCATGAAGTTACTGTGAGATACACTTCTAATCTCTGGAACTCCCTGGCTCAAACCCCCATCAACCACCTCCCAGCTGAATGAAGATCTACCTCTTTCCCCACACCTATGGTTACCCCACTTCCCATGAGCTTAGTATCAAACCATGTCAATGTGACGGCTTAACACACACCTTATCCTAAATGAAGGACAGTGCGTAAATGCAACTTGTTGTTATTGAAACTTTCCTGCCTACAGCACCCAACACACAAGACTCTGTTGTAATGGAGACTGAGGTTGTAGAATGCAAAAGGTCATCCACAAAACATAGTCACTTCACTTTACATTATATTCTGCAAAGTGCTTTGAGATGTTCTCCTGACACGATAAAACACTGCATCAAATGTAAAGATTATTATCATTAATAAATCAGAAAGATAAATAGTTCCATACTATGCATCTTGGAAGTATATTCAAGGTCCTTTATTTCTGAGATATTAAACAGAAAGAGGAAATGTATAATAATATACCACCATTTACATTTCACCTCTTTTAATCTTCACCTCCAGAACACCCACCATCACAACGTGCTATCAATGCGTCCAATCCTCAACCACCTTCCCTGGTTACCCCATTCAAAGTTGTTCCAAACCCCCCTTGCCACTGTGGGTAAAGATAAATGCCTTGGTGTCTAGCCTCAAATTGCAACCTTGCTTAGCGGTAAGTAGGAACTCGGTTGTAAGTCGGTTGGCGGATAGCTTTTCCGGATATAATTATCCCTTCAAAAAATAAATAATAATAATTTGGTCGCTCAATCCACGACTGTTTGTGGGACACTGCTGTAATAAATAATAATAATAATCCTTACATTTGATATAGCGCTATTCACATCTGCTTGACGTCTCAAAGCGCTTCACAGAATAGACTGTAAAGTGAATTAACTGTAGATTTTGTGAGCAAAACTCGGCAGCCAATTGCGCACAGCAGTGTCCCACAAACAGTCGTGGATTGAGTGACCAAATTATATTTTTTTGTTTTTTGTTCGCCCACAAAACACACAGTTAGTTCACTTTATAGTGTAATCTGTGAAGCGCTTTGAGGTGTCTCAAAGAATTGATCAAGTGCTACATCAAATGTAAGGACTATTGTTATTATAATTCTTGTTCTCCTGTCTCAGTTCATCCTGAAATTCTTGTTTTGAAATGTCAACGGTGCCTGCAAAATGTTGAAATTATTCGACATTGGTGACAATAACCCCAAATCATTAAAAATATTTACTTTTGTCAAGATCCACAAGTCCTTTCGCTGTGAGAAATCAGATAGTATCAATGACTGTCCAGAATCACGGTTGTTCTGGCTGTGTGTGATGGGCAGGACGTGCAGCTAGTCCAAGGTAACTGTACCCTTGATGTAACTCAACATCAAGATCGTAGCTTCGTCTCACTCGGGCTTGGCTGCATATCCCACCCCCACACCATCCCCTTCCCGCCCCCTGCTACCCACCCACACCACAGCACCATCTGTGGCTGAACCTTCATTCACTGCACCCCCAACCTCTGGGACAACCTCCCTTCCTCCTTCTCTCCACTCTCCTCCTCACCCTCCTCTATTTGTCAAACCTCTGGGCCACCCTCCCTCTTTCCCTTCACAATCTACCTCACCCTCCTCTCCTTGTCTAACCTCAGGGAGTCCCTTCCTCTCCCCTGTGTAAAGAGATGAAAGTTGTTTTTTTTCCTGAAGATTGCTGCTCTGTCTGGCTACTTGAAGTTTAAAGTGCGTTGCCACACACACACACACACACACAAAACAAACAAACAGCTAAAACTGTCCCACAGAAGCATAATCAAATGTTGTTTCACCAAACCTTGCTTCCCCTTGATCAACTCCACAGCTAAAAGGAAACACATCAAACAGAATGAACGTTTATAGACAAAAAGTCACAAGATGTCAAGATGGGTTTGGATGACGATCTTATCCCTCCTGAACAACCCCAACCCCCCAACCACTCTGGCTGGTCCTGTGTCCTTGCCATTAATTGCCCTTTGGGTAGAGTAGACTTTCCTGATGTATTGCCCCCTTTGTGGTGGCAACTCAAACCCTATGTCCTCTCGTTATTACTGTCTTGGTATATCTCAAAGTATTGTTCTGGGTTTTCTTACTTAATCCTATTAAAAATCTTATGCACTTTATAAAGGTGCCCCCACATTTCCTCAATGCTGAAGAGTCCTCTCCAACCTCTCTAAACATTGGTCAGTGCATCGCAATCCTTGTATTTCGCTGGACCTTATCAAATCTGACTGCCTACGCTAAATCATCGTTCTACTCCAAGACAATCTTGGAGGCTAAGGACAATCCCAAGCTCCTCTTCTCCATCACCAACTGCGCCCACCCTCGTATGCCTCGTCCACCCTCAACTCCAATGCCAACTATGAGGCGATGCTGGACTTTTTGTCAAACCTCTGGGAATCCAGAATCTAAAGTCGAGGGGATCTGCTCAGCTGCCTCTTTCCTTCCATCTACTATCCCCTCCCCATCTCTCCCTCTCACTCTGGCCCCTCCCCATCCCTCCCCGCACACCTTTGAATCTGTCTCCCACTCCTCTCGCATCACAAATATAACCCACATGAAACCGACCACCTGCTCACTCAACCCCATGTCTACCCTTCACCTTACCTCCCAGCTCAACCTCCTTGCCCCTCTTCTCACAGACATTATAAACCTCTCCCTATCCACTGGTACCGTTCCCACCCTTGGGTACTGGTACCCACCCTTTAAAAACGTCCGTCATCACTCCTATCCTTAAAAAACCCTCCCTGGACCCATCCCTACTCTCAAATTACCACTCCATCTGCAAACTCCCTTTCTTCTCTAAGGCCCTCTCCCGTCATTCCCTTCATATAGCCCTCCAATCAGGTTTCCGTGCCGCCCACAGCGCAGAAACAGCAAAGTGACAAATAACATTCTGTCCATCCGCCTCCTTGTCCTCCTTGACCTCTCTGCTGCCTTCAACACCGTTGACCACTCTAACCTCATCCACCACCTCGCCTCTCACCTCAACCTTCGCTCTGTCTTGATTGGTTCAGATTGTACCTCTCACACCGCCTCAACTTCATTTCCACAAATGGCTTCTCCTCCAGCCCCCGCACCGTCTCATGCTATGTTCCTCAGGGCTCAGTCCTTGGTCCCCTCCTCTTCAATATCTATATGCTCCCACTTGATAACATCATCTGCTGACATGAGTTCAACTTCCACATCAATGCGGATGACACCCTACTCTCCGTCTCTGCCTCCACCCTTGACTCCAGGACCCACTACTGTCCTGACAGAATGTCTGTCAGACATCAAGTACTGGATGAGAGCTCACTTTCTTCCGTTGAACGTCAATAAGACCGAGGCTCTCCTGATTGGCTCCTTTCAGTGCCTCCACACCTCAGTCACCAACACCATCACCATCCATGGTTGCACACTCCACCTTGCTATCTACATGCTCCCTCTTGGGGATGTCATCCGCAGACATGGGGTACACTTCCACATGTATGCGGACGACACCCACCTCTATTTTTCCATCTCTCTTTGCGACACCCAGATCCCTGATGTTCTGTCAGCTGCCTGTCAGACCTCAGGAGCTGAATGAGCGCAAATTTCCTTCAGTTGAACGTTGACAAGACGGAAGCCATACTCTTTGGCTCTCATCAAAGTCTAAAATCTCACGGTTCTCACCTCCTCCACCTACCCAACCTCCCCCTAAAACTCTCCAAACCCGTACGCAACCTAAGCGTCAGGTTCGACCCCCAATTATCCTTCCTCCCCCACATCCGGTCTCTCACCAGCACCGCTTTGTTCCAATTCTGACGCATCGCCCGTCTCTGCCAATACCTCTCTCCGAAAGCCGCTGAAACCCTGGTCCATGCCTTTGTCACCTCTCGGCTGGACTACTCCAACGTCCTCCTCTGGAACTCCCTTCCTCACTCCCTTCGCCTTGCCTCCTCTCTTCCTATTTTCAGGTCTCAGCTGAAGACCTTTCCTTTCGACCGCGCCTTTGGTCACCTTCCTCCCCCTCCCCCAGGCTCCTCTCCCTCCCCCTGGCTCAGCCCCAGGATCCGTTACTGTGAAGCGCTCTGAGATGCCGTCCGGCATGGAGGGTGCGATATAAATCCAAGTTGTTGTTGTTGTTGTTAAGGCAGTCCAGAACCTTGGGGTCTTGTTTGACCCTCAACTATCCTTTCTACCCTACATCTGCACCATGACCCTCTCTGCCATCCCTCACCTCCACAAGATCGCCCGACTCTGCCACTGTCTCACACCGCAGGCCACCGAAACCCTCATACATACATTCATAACATCCAGGTTTGACAATGCAAACTTCTTACTTGTCGGCCTCCCCAACCCCTCCCTCCATAGGCTGCAGATCATCCAGAACTCTGCAGCCCGTGTCCTCTCCCACACAAGGCTCCGTGACCATATCACCCCCATCACGACCCAACTCCACTGGCTTCCCATCAAACAGAGTTCAAGATCCTAGTCCTCACCTTCAAAGGTCTCCATAGTCTTGCTCCCCCTACCTCTGCGACCTCTTAACACCCTACCATCCTGCCTGCTCCCTCAACTTAGCGGGCTCCAGCCAGCTTCACGACCCCTGCCTCCCCGCCCCACCTTTGGTGGGTGGGCCTTTAGCCACTCTGCCCCACCCTCCTGAACTCCACCTCACCCTCTCCCTTGCCTCCTTCAATACCCGTCTCAAGACTGCATTGTGGAGTCCTGTAGCTCAGTGGTTAGAGCACTGGCCTCACAAGCGAGAAACCTGGATTCGATTTCCAGCAGGTCAAAACCTTGGGCAAGTTTCCTTACTCCACATGCCCTATAATAATCCCTCAAGAAATATAAGCAATAGTAAATTGTTCACTTCAATGCACGACTGTTTGTGGGACACTGCTGTGTGCAATTGGCTGCTGCGTTTCACCAACAAACAGACAGTCAATTCACTTGACAGTATGTTGTTTGAAGTGCTTTGAGACATCTAGGAGATGTGAAAAGCACTTTATCAAATGCAAGGATTATAGGATTATAAGATCCTCTTTTTCAAACACGCCTCTGATCACACTCCTTCACCTCCCTCCCCTCCACTCTCACCAATCCCGACCCCCAGCTCGGGTCCAAAATCCTTACTATCCAGCACCTTGGGACGTCCTCCTGATGTGAAAGGCGCTATACAAATGTAATTTTGTTGTTGTTTTGGTTGTATTTGACATTATTTCCCTCTCCAGAAAATTATTGTTGAGTGAAAACAATAATTACCGTTTGTTAAACGTTGGTGCTCCATTCCTACAAACAACACAGTTGAATGTGTCAAAATACTTCCTGTATATAAAAACATGATAACATTGTGCTTTTTCAAAGTGCTTCCCAGGATTTTCTGTAAAGTTGAGTGACTGTGTATTCTGTGGGTGAACACAGCAGCCACTTTGCACACAAAGTGACATCCTGCAAATAGCCAAGAAATGAACTGTCCTCTCAACCCCCAGGATCCCAGCCACCAGTGACAAGAGCATTGAGAAGTCATCCCGGGATGAAAAGTGCTGTGTAAATGTAAACTGTATTGTATGACACAAATCACTGGTAAATGGTGGGAAATGTTTGATGGGGTGTAAATGAGGAATGTTACACTCACTGTGTGCAGTTAATTTCTCTTTAGCTTTCGCATCTGCAAATAAAAAAACATCACACAGCGAGTTGTTCGGATCGGGAATGCACCATCTAAAAGGGTGCTTGAAGCAGATTTGATAATAATAATAATAATAATAATCCTTGCATTTGATATAGCGCTTTTCACGTTGGGAGGACGTCCCAGAGCGCTTCACAGAACACACTGTAAAGTGAATTGACTGTATATTTGTGGGCGAACGCGGCAGCCAATTGCGCACAGCAATGTCCCACAAACAGTCGTAGATTGAAAATGACCAATTTATTATTGTTTTTGTTTTTTGGAGGGATTATTATTAGGCGTGTGGAGTAAGGAAACTTGCCCAAGGTTTCGCCCTGCCTGGAATTGAACTCAGGTCTCTCGCTTGCAAAGCGAGTGCTCTAACCACTGAGCTACAGGACTCCACGAAATAATAAATTTCAAGACAGAAATGGATAAATATTTAAGGAGGATAAATTTGCAAGGCGTTGGGGAGAGCCCAGGGGTGTGGGATTCATTTGGATAGCTCTTTCAAGAGCCAACACTGGCTCAAAAGGCTGAATGGCCTCCTTCTGTGTTGTATAATTCTATGATTCTATTCTATGATCATATTAGTTTGAATAAAGAAGTGCCTTCGGCCCATCTGATATCATTCATTCACAACACCCACACGGAGGGCCAGCCAACGTGACAAGAGTGTAGAGAGGTCATCCAATGATGAGAAGTTCATTCCGAAAGTTCAACTTCAAGATTCTCACTCTCACTTATAAACCCCTTCATGCCCAATCGAGCACCTTCCTAACTCTCTGACCTGCTCACACCATTGTCTGCTCTCCCACCTTCTGCTTCCACAACAACCTTAGCCCCCTCACCCTCTGCAACTCCATGCCTTAATCCCTCCACTTTGCCCACTCCCACCTGGAAACCTATCCCTCATCTTACTCCTTTCCCCATCGCTCAGAATCGTTTTGAGATGTCCTTCCCACATGACTATTTATAAACCTTGATAGCTTAAACTGTCTGCAACATCAGAGATTTAGGAACATAAGACTATAACAATTTGCTGGCGAAAAAGGCCAAGGTCTATCTAGATCACCTTCCACCATCCTGGCAGTTGCTTGACATTACATGTCCCAACTATACACTGTATCCTGAGATATTATTTTCTTGCAGAAATATATCCAATTTGTTCTTGAAACAAATTACACTTTCTGCTTCCACTGTCTGTCTCCCTAGAGAAACCATTCCATAGGTTTACTATTTGCTCACTTAGGGTTAGTGTTTCCGCAGATTGGTTCTGAGTTGACGTAGGTTGTGTCCTCCAGTTCTACTATTCAATGGATTTCAATATCTCCAACAACAAAAGTCTTTGTTTCCTCCTACATCGAACCCAATCCCCACACCAGTACTACCCCCGCCACCCGCGACCCCTCCCCACCCCATCCTTGCACTTACCTGTTGAGTCATCAGCCAAATTGTCTTCTGTTACAAAAAAGACAAAAGAAAATTGAACTTTGAATGATTCCCAGTGCAATTTTAAATCAAATGAACCCATAATTGTTAATACATATTGTACTCTCACCACCAACTCAGAAGGTTGTCGATTCGAGGCCCCACGTCATGGACTTTGAGCTCATAGCCAAGGCTGACAATCCAGTGTAGTGTTATGGAGTGGGGGGCTTGTTGGGGGGCAGAGCTGCTTTGCTGGAGTCTCCATCCTTTGGATGAGATGTTCATCCTCACATTAAACCTGTCTGTGCCCTGTTCTGGTGGGATGTTAAGGATCTCCTCGCAGCTCTACTTGAAAAGAGGAGCGAGTCTCCCTCTCTCTCTCTCTCTAAGGTTCCACACTGACAATCTCCTAAATAAAATGGTGTATTCAGTTTGTAGATGTTTTTATGGGGAGGGACATTACTGTGCACAATTTGGCTGCCGCACATACCTGGAAAATACATCATCACTAAACTTCACAGTGGAACTCTGTGGAGCGCTTTGAGACATCTTTGAGATATAAAATATGCCATACCAAACATAAGAATTAGCCTTCCAATGAATGGGATTTTCCATGTGTTGATGGGATGTGTGGAACGCTTTTTTGTTATGTGTCAAGTATACAGCTGACCAAAAAAACACCTGGGCTCTCTCTTACCTTGAATTTTTATAGCTTTGATTCCTGTCAGGGAGTCACAAAATATTTATTCTGTTCAACACAATATAACGTGTCGTTGACATAGCATCTAATCACATGTTGCTTAACAATCCTGGCTTGGCACCCGAGCAGGGTGTGGGAACCAGAGAGAGGAGGGGAAAGCTGACCAAAAGCACAGTCAAAAATGTAGGTCTTTAAAGAAGTGAAGGATGTAGCAAGCTGGAGGGACTCCAGGATAGAGTTCCAGAGAGTGGGGACAGATGGACTGAAAGCTCGTCCAACGATAGTGAGCCGAGCAAGGCTTGTGATAAGAATCAGCTTATTTTAAGCTGAGTAAAAAAAAACACGAAGCTGATATCCTCTTTCTAGTGAGAGGATACAATGGAGATTTATATTATTTTATAATTAGTTTATTTTACCAGCCCAGGCTTCATGCAACCATTGCTTACACTTTTGCAGAATTACCTTCCAACTGTACATTGATCAATTTTTCTGAAATGATAATTGTACATCAAACCAGTTGAACAGAGATATTGAAATCAAAATCAAAAGGGATCCGTTCAGTCGCTTCCACCCTCCCAACAGCCAACCCTTCCCCATTTCTCCCTCACACTCCATCCCCTACCCATCCCTCCCTCCACACTTTCGAACATGTCTCTCCCTTCTCTCACACCAGCACTTTAACATGCATGAAGCCCACCACCTGTTCCCTCGATCCCATCTCTATCCCTCTCCTTACCTCCCAGCTCCACCTCTTCAGTCTTTTACTCTCAGACCTCATCAAAGTCTCCATGTCAACTGGCACCGATCCCACCCCCCTCTAAAAACAGCTGTCAAAACAATTGTCCTAATGGACCCATCCCTTACTAATTACCGCCCCATCCTCAACCTCCCTTTCCTTTCCAAGGACCTTGAAAGAGTGGTTGCTTCCCAGCTTCACTCCTTCCTCTCCTGCCACTCCCTTTACAAAGCCCTTCAATCAGGTTTCCATGCCTCCCACAGCTCAGAAACAGCCCTGGTCAAGGTGAAAAATTATATTCTGTCCATCTGTGACCAGGGCTCCCTCTGCCTCCTCAACCTCTCTGCTGCCTTTGATTCTGTGGACACTCTATCCTCCTCCACTGCCTCTCCTCTCACCTTAACCTTCAAGGTTCTTTTCTTGAATAGTTCAGATTCTATCTCTCACACTGGCTCCACTTTGTCTCCACAAATAGCTTCTCCTCTAACCCCCGGACCATCTCATGTGGTGTTTCTCAGGGCTCTGTCCTCGGTCCTCTCCTCTTCAACCTGTACTTGCTTCCTCTTGGTGACATTATCCACAGACATGGGGTCAACTTCCACATGTATGCGGATGACACCCAACTCTACCTCTCTGCCTTCGCCCTCGATTCCAGGACAACTGCTGTCCTGACAGAATGTCCATCTGATAACAAGTCCTGGATGAGAAATAACTTTCTACAGTTGAACGTCTGCAAGACTGAAGCTCTCCCCTGATTGGCTCACAGCAGCACCTCTGCACCTCTGATACTGGCAGCATCGGCATCTAAGGATGCACCCTCCACCTCATCAAGTCAGTCAGGAACCCGGGTGTCTTGATCAACCCTCACCTGTCTTCCACATCCCTGCCTTCCCCCATGTCCACATTGCCCGACTCTGCCACTGCCTCCCCCCTCAGGCTGCCGAAACCACAATCATGCCTTCATTACAATAAGGCTCAACTATGCTAATGCCCTGCTTGTCGGACTTCCCAACTCTTCCCTCCACAACAACAACAACAAAATTACATTTGTAAAGTGCCTCACCTTCAAGGCCATCCATGGCCTTGCCCCTTCCTACCTCTTTGACCTGGTATCCCCTTGTCAACCTGTCCGCTCCCTCCGCTCAGTGGCTTTGACCTGCTTCGTGTTCCCTGCCCAGCCTACTCCTCCATCGGGGGTCGAGGCTTCAGCCTCTCTGCCCCCATCCTGAAGAACTCCATCCCATAGTCCCTCTGCCATGCCTCCTTCAAGACCCATCTCAAGACTCTCCTCTTTGACCGTGCCTTGGGTCTCCCTCCTAAGCCTACCATCCCCGCCATCCACCTGTCCTGATCCCAACCAACAGCTCGGGTGCAGTTCCCTGACTGTTCAGCACTTTGGTCATCCTCCTGACATGAGGGCACAATCCAAATGTAGATTGTTGTTGTTGTTAAGGGAGGCAGTAAGCAGGGGACACAGATAGTCAACAACATCAACTTGCATTTATATAGCACCCTCCACAGTGGATAGCGACTCAGAGCGCTTAACAGTGGCGAAGCCTAACTCCGAGGCGTAGAGGGATGGAAGTGGCTGTAAGCACGGTCGAAGAGGAAGATTTTCAGGTGGGATTCCAAAAAGGGGAAAGAGGGGGCAAGGCGGAGGGATTGAGGGAGAGTGTTCTCCCTCAATCACAGTTCACAAGAAAAGTGAAAGGAGAGCTTAGGAGAGAAGTTTCACACAAAGAGTTGTTGGGGTGTGAAGTACCCTGCCATGAGCTGCCAGAGGCAGAGTGGGTTTCAAGCGTAAAGAAGACAAACTGGTATACAAGGAGCGAGGCATAAAGTGGCACGGGGATAGGAGAGGGAGCTGTACTGTCATCAGCAGTGCACTGAAGTACTGCAGAGCCGCCTGGCTCAGGAAATGGTTGAGAGATGGCCACAGAGAATGGACTCAATCCTGACATGCCAAAGAGAACCCATTAACCTCCATCCTAAGGAGGATACTTTATATGGACATATGTGGATTATAATAAGGACATGCTATCACTCACCATAATAACTGTTAATGTCTGACACTTCTACAAAATATGAATATAATTATACCAATTTTAGATTATTTAAATAAACCAAATAGCAATGTACAACAGACAATTAGACATTGAATAGTGATCACAGTGTTAGAGACAGAGGAGAGCAGTGAGGCTGATCCCAGTGTTAGAGACAGAGGAGAGCATCGAGATTAATCACAGTGTTAGCGAAAGATTATTTAAATAAACCAAATACAACAGACAATTAGAGAGCATCGAGGTTGATCACAATGTTAGAGACAGGGGAGAGCAGTGAGATTGATCACAATGCTAGAGACAGGGGAGTCACTTGATGGCTGGTAAGGGACATTGCTGTGAGCAAAACCTAGCTAACGAGTTCACCCACAAAACACACCATCTCAACGGGATACACACTTTGCAGTATATCCCATGAAGTGTTTTGTGATGTTTATTATTATTAATCCATGATTTTTCTAAACGTGCATAGTCAGCTCTGAATGGATTACCTGCTTTCAAATCCTTGATATCGATGTCTGTGAAAAGATTGAATAATACAACAATGAACATTAAATATCTTAATCCACTGAGATCTGATCATCAAACAGAGGTGACACATGTGCATACACCTCTGATGAAAATCAGTCTGGTGAGGAGATGTCCAGGAAGCAGTGGAAAATGACCTTGAAGAGGTGTAACATTATTTAAACATTATTGCAAAGATTAACGCACAACAATACTTTTAGAATGCACTGAGACGATAGAGTAAGAGAACACTGTTTAGTTACAAAGGGACAATTTCAGGACAGACACCAAGAGAATTTCTTTACCCACAGGGTAATTAACAACTGGAGCAGTTTTGTCAGGAAAAGTGGCTGAGGCCAGGGTGCTAGAGCTATTTTTAATACTGTGATGGGAGGGGAGGGTTGGAGCTGTAGATAATGGAAGAGGTAAGGTGGTGCAAGGGATCTGTTTGTGGAATCTTGTGGCTCACTGGTTAGAGCACTCGCCTCGCAAGCGAGAGACCTGGGCTCAATTCCCGGCAGAGCGAAATGTTGGGTAAGTTCCCTTACTCCACACACCTCTGTTTACCTGGCAGTAAGTATGAACCGGGTTGTTAGTCGACTGGGGGTCGTCAAAAATTTAATAATAAAATTGAAGGATTTTGGGACACTGCTGTGCGCAATTGGCCGCTGTGTTTCGCCCACAAAATATACAGTCAATTCACTTTACAGTATATTTTGTGAAGCACTTTGCGTTTCTAAGACCTGATAAGGTGCTCTATCAAATGTAAGGGTTATTATTTGTAGGCAAGGGTGAAGTTATTGAAATTTGATGTATTTTGGAAACACTCAGGCAAAGGCTCGAGGTGATGGGGGTGCAGATTTTGGTGCGAGTGACGATGTGGACAGCAGAGTTTGGTATGATTTGACGTTCATGGGTGGCAGACTGTTTTAAACACTGAGTATCACACACCAATCTCTTTAATCTTTACTTCCAAATCAACCTTTTTTGATTCTGTAAAAATAAAAATCAATCATTAGTTGTGTTCACTTGTATTGATACGAAAACAGTAACAATCACCCTGTGAGTATTCACCCGAATAAGCTAACTAATAATATTACTAATAATCCCTGCATTTGATACTGCGCTTTATCACTTCACATTCGTCTCAAAGCGCTTCACAGGCTATACTGTAAAGTGGATTGATTATATATTTTATAGGCAAAATGCGGCAGCCAACTGCACACAGCAGTTTTATTGTTTAACAATAAAGCTTGTCAGAAAGCCGGCATGCCTACTTTCTTCAGCTTCTCGCCTATTAAAGAGTGAGTTGAAGAATTTGTCCCATTTCTGGGGGTCGAATGGGGCTGAGATTAAGTGAAATTTCAATCAGTAAAATAGTTAAATAGTTAAACTTATGTGCATCACAATAAAAGGGACATAGTTCATAGAGTCATAGCAACTTACAACCTAGAAGTCAAGTCTGCATTGGATCTCAGAGCAAACTCTCAATTGAATCCCACATGCCCCCACCAAGTCTCTGTCTCTCTCCAATATCTGCCTGCTTCCCTCTTGAAACTACAGTCGATTCTATCTCTGCCACTTCACTTCCAGGGCTTTTCCAAATGCATGTTCTTGAAGTTGTATATCCGGGCACTCACCCACCCCACCCCCTTTACCAGTGGAAATCATTTACTCACTGCCTTTCCAGATACAATCTTGGTATTCTGAATGAATGAAGAGAAGATAATTACCAAACTTATACAAATCAAAAACAAAACCTCACCACAAGTTAACAATTGTGAATTCTGTATGGTATATTGCACGTCACAGATCACTTTGAGAGGTTTGAGCCCATTTCCTCTCACCAGGTGTTAGCTCAGCTCAGTCAGCAGCACTCTGGCCTCAGGGACAGAAGGTTTGTAACCCCATCTCTCCAGCCTGCTCGCACCCCACTCCTCTACCCTTCCCTCAGCCGGCTCATTCCCTGCATCTACCTCTCTCTCTACTCTGAAGATCCCACAGCACAATTCGAAAAAGAGGAAGGAGCTCCATCCTACCCTCACCTCACCCTTCTCCCGTGTTGGCCGGCATAACCTTACACAGCTCTATAAGGTCCCTCTGCCTCTTTGCAAAACTGAAACGTGTCCAATCGCTGGTAGCTCCTTTCTCTGACACTGGGAATCACTCTGTGAGGACGTCGCTCACCTCCTGACTGCCTCTGGGGCCTTGGAAGTTCCCTTATGTTGTGATAATAATAATTCTTGCATTTGATCTAGTGCCTTTTCATGTCTTTGAGGTGTTTCAAAGCGCTTCAAAGAATATACTGTAAAATTTAGTGACTGTACATTTTGTGGGTGAAATGCGGCACACATCAGTGTCCCACAAACAGTCATGGATTAAGTTACCACATATTTTTCAGGTATTATTACTCCTGGAAATGCAATCCACCAATCAACTAACAACCGGGTTCCTACATCCTGCTGGGTAAACAGAGGCGTGTGGAGTAAGGAAACTTGCCCAACGTTTCTCCCTACCGGGAATCAAACCCAGGGTATCTTGCTTGCGAGGCGAGTGCTCTAACCATTGAGCTACAGGACAGCACACTGTTGGCCTGGAACGGGCCCCGGAGCACATCATTGCTGCTCTCATTACTTACCCCGTTCTTTTTTGGACAATTCTGCTTCTATCAAATAAAAAGGTAGAGCAGTGCTGGTCAGATATCTCGCTGCTTACAGCCACTTCAACACCATACAACCCGCATTCATACAGTCCTGACACGTCTTTGATTTGAAAGAATAATCGATTGATCGATTGATTGGTTGATTGATTGGTCGATCGATTTGTTTCCGTATTAGCATTTCTTTCCAATGAAAACGGTCAAGGATCACAAAATCAATGTGAAAATGTCAATATTTATCTTTTCTCACCCGCTTCATCAAACTTTTTCTTCAAATAAGTTATTCCTGACATGAACCAAAAGAAAAGTGGAAAGCAGGAAATCAATTTAACTATCACATTAACACAAATCTTTCCCTTTGACACAGAGCTTCACCACATTGTTGAGACATCTCAAAGTGTTTCACAGGACTTTACTGTGAAGTGTAGCAACTGTGTATTTCAATACGAGAGCCAATTTGCATGCAGCAACAACCCACATTAGGACTTCCCATCATAACATCTCATCAATCTGTGGCGCTCCCCAAACCTCCCCTCCCCCCCAGCACTGCATTGGGGTGTAAGCTCGCCTGTGATGTGTCCACAACCTCTCAACCTTTCCTCCACTCAGCCATCCATTCAATCCTCCATTGGGGTATTGCACAATTGTTCAGGAGATAAAGAGATTGTGCTGAAGACCATAACTCACCAGCTTTTTTAAGGCACTTATCATTATCTGAGAAGTCAACGTTGTTAATTCCATGAATCATCTGAACCACAAAACATTGAAGAGTGCTGCTTTCCATAAATCACAAAATCACAAAATTGGTTTCGATGATGAACATCCTTTGGCTCATCCGATCTCATCCCTTTATAACACCCAATATCCTGTCCCGCAACACAACATTGAGCTGCTTTTTAATGAGTCCAAGGACTGCTACTGCCTTTGCTGGGATCCTGTTTAAGTCATTTATTAGTTTCCGTAGAAAGAAAAATATCCAACTGTCCTTCAAACCATATATTTGTGCCATGACCCATTCTGCCTTTTCCCACCTCCACAACATTGCCCACCTCTGCCACTGCTCCTCACCACAGGCCACTGAGACACTGATCCAGGTTTTCATCATGTCCCGACTTGACTACGCCAACTGCCTGCTCGCTGGACTTCCCAACTCTTCCTACCGCAAGATGCGATTATTCAAAACTCTGCAGCTCGTGGAGAGGTCTTGCACCAGGCACCACAAACCAATCATCCAAATTTTTTCCCCTCTTCACTGGCTTCCCATCCCACAGAGTCCCCAATCACCGTTGGTGGTCAGGCATTCAGAATCTCTGCCCCACACCCTGGAATTCTAGCCCGCAATCCCACCACCTCACATCCTCTCTTTCCTCCTTCAAGTCCCATCTGAAGACAGTGCTTTTGGCCACCCTCCCACCCCACACCCCCTACCCTCCACCCCTTCTGATCCCAATTCCCAGCTCGGGTCCAAAACCCCCTGACTGTCCAGCGCCCTGGGCATCTTTCTGATGTGAAGGGTACTCTCCAAGTGTAATTTGTTGTTGTTGTTGGTATCTATCAGGAATTTACCCCTTTACAACTCTAATCCTGTGTCCTCTTCTTCTACTGCCATGTTAGATTCTAAAGAAATCATCTGAGTTCACTTGTTCAATCTCTTTTCAAATGTTATACACCTCAGTGAGGTGCCTTCTGAACTGTCTTCTCTCAAGACTCACAACCAAAGATGTTTGCTTAATTTGTGAAATAATTCAGACCAACACAAGTTGATGAGCTCTCCCATTAACGTACCGTCCTCGACTATTTTCATCTTGTTCGCTGTTGAGGAGAGATTGAGTGTTCAACATTAACAGGAATTGAAGATGCACTTTACATAAATAAATAGTTGAGGGCTGAGCTCCTGGGTTTAGCTGCTGGGGTCTTGCCTGTCCAGCACAAGCAGTGGAGTCCTGTAGCTCAGTGGTTAAAGCACTCGCCTCGCAAGCAAGAGGGCCTGGGGTCGATTCCCCATCTAGATGAAACCTGTGGGACACTGCTGTGCCCAATTGACTGCCACGTTTTGCCCACAAAACACACTGTCACAACAATTTACAGTATATTCTGTGAAGCGCTTTGAGACAACTTAAGAATGTGAAAAGGCATTGTATCCAATGCAAGGATTATTATTATTAACATTTCCTTCCCACAACTTCCCATCCCGTGATCTTTTTGGTCAGCCCAGGGTTGTCTGACATGCACAGCAACACAATCCTATGCATGCCAGCTACATGAGGAAATTCTTGTGTTTGGATGGAATACACACCCGAGAGAGAAAGAGAGAGAGAGAGAGCGAGAGAGACTCTGCTAACCCAATCCTGAAGAACATTAAGCACAGATTGGCAAGTGCAAATGCTTTGGAGACCCTAGAATGTCCGTTGTTGGAATTTAACTTCTTGTTGACCAGCTAAAACCAATTTTTTATATCTCAGGTTTGATCCAGTAATGATGAACGGTACATGTATACATATATCAAATATTATTTAACTTTCTTTCTATTTATCAGTTACCAAGTACGCTGATATGCAAAGGAAGTAAATCAAGTCGTACCCATATTGTCAGCCTTTTTCTTTAGATCTTCCAATTCTGTGAATGAAAACCAAATTCCAGGTGAATACATTTAACTTCAGTTTCAGCTTCAACATTTGCTTTGGGTGCAAACTTAGCAATTTACCTCATGAGGGGAGCGGGGGTCGTGGATTGAAGTGACCAATTTATTATTTTTTCTCTTGAGGGATTATTATCAGGCGTGTGGAGTAAGAAAATTTGCCCACGGTTTCTCCGTGCCAGGAATCGAACCCAGGTGTCTTGCTTGAGGGGTGAGTGCTCCAACCACTGAGCTACAGGATTCCTACAAATGCAGAAGGGAGATCTGACAATGCAGCATGTTCCCAAGGACAGAGCGGACTGATAGCTGAAGCCTCCTTGTAGCTTGAACCCACAACATCTGAGCCCAGAGAGGCAAGTGTGAAGCGGGTACTGAATCAATGATATAACGCCCCACGCTAATTACCTCCTCTCAGATTTTTCGTTCTGTCTTCTGGAAACACAAAGATGTAATTGAAGTCATTACAAGAAGCCTTCAAAAACATTACCATTGGGGAAAGATTACAGAGATAATACAAATTGTCCACTCATGCAATTGTGAGAATAAAACAAATTAATTGTCTAATAACAACCCACACACATTTGATACTGGGCTTGAACCCACAACCTTCTCACTCAGAGACCAGAGTGTTACCACTGAGCCAGGCTGTCACATGAAATGAAATAGCAGAAATTGTTGAGAAAAGCATAGAATCGACCATAATTGACAAAATGGTGAAGCCTGATCAGAACCATAGAGACAACAACAACAACAACAACAAATGGCATGTCAAGCAACTGCCAAGATGGTGGAAAGCGAACTAGATGGACCTTCGTCTTCTTTCGCCAGCAAATTATTATAGAGCCTTTCACATCGGGAGAATGTCCTAAGGCACAGGAGAGTCAGGGATTGGGATCACCAATGGTGGGGGGCAGGGAGGGTAGGGGAGTGACCAAAGGTGCGTTTGAAGAGTAGGGTCTTTAGACATGCCTTAAAGGAGGCAAGGGATGGAGCAAAGCAAAGGGACTTCCAGAGGCATAGGATAAAGAGGCTGAAGGCTGACATTCTGTCAGGACAGCAGTGGTCCTATAGATGAGGGTGCAGATAGAGATAGAGTGTGTGTCATTCACAGACATGTGGAAGTTGACCCCATGTCTGTGGATGTTGTCACCAAGAAGGAGCATATAGATATTGAAGAGAAGTGGACCAAGGACAGAGCCCTGAGGAACGCTGCATGATATGGTGTGGGGGCTAGAGGAGAAACCGTTTGGTGAGATGAAGTGGAGACGGTGTGAGAAGTACGATCTGAACCACTCAAGGAAAGAACTATGAAAGTTGAGGTGAGAGGAGAGGTGGAAGAGGAGGATAGAGTGGTCAATGTTATCAAAGGCAGCAAAGATTGTCAAGGAGGACCAGGAGGCAGAGGGAGCCCTGGTTGCATATGGACAAAATGTAATTTCTCACTTTGACCAAAGCTGTTTCTGTGCTATGGTCGGCACAGAAACCCGATTGGAGGAATTTGTGAAGGGAGTGGTGGGAGAGGAAGAAGCAAAGCTGAGAAGCAACAACTCATTCCAGGACCTTCGATAGGAAAGAGGTCGGAGATGGGGCAGTAGTTTGAGAGCAGGGATGGGTCCAGAGAGGGGTTTTTAAGGATGACAGCCATTTTTAAAGGGTTGGGAATGGTACCAGTGGACAGGGAGAGGTTTATGATGTCTGTGAGAAGAGGGGCAAGGAGGTGGAGCTGGGAGTGAAGGAGCAGGGGCAGAGATGGGTTGGAGGGAGCAGGTGGTTGGTTTCATATGAGTTGTAATGATGGTGAGAGAGGAAGGGGAGACAAGGTCAAAGATGTGGAGGAAGGGAATGGATAAGGTCCAAGGTGGGAGGGGGTGATGGGGAGGGATAGTGACTGGGAAGGCAGAGGCGGCTGAGCAGATCCCCTCAATATCAGTTTTGAGGAAGTCCAGCTTCTCCTTGCAGTTGGTATTGGAGGAGAGGATGAATGACTCATGAGAAGGCCGGCGGAGGAGCTATTTGTTGATGGAGAAGAGGAGCCTGGGATTGTCCTTGATCTCCAAGATTATCTTGGAGTAGAAGGACGATTTGGCGGAGGCGAGGGCGGAACGATAAGTTTTGATGAAGGTCCAGCTAGATCTGCTGATGGACCATTAAGTTGGATTTGAGCCTGGTGTGTTTGGCAGTACACAACTGTGCCTTGAGGCAGTGGAGGTAGCCATTGTCCCAGGGTGAGTTGAGTGAGTAGGAGGTGAGGGGGGCAAGGGCATTGAGAGTGGCGGACAGGAAGTTGTGGAGGAGAGTGACCGAGGAGGATAAGTTGTTGCAGGAGGAAGCCCAGAGGGGGAGGAGTTCAGGGGACTCCATGGCAATGGAGAGGGAGTGGAGGGGCGGGGGGGGGGGGGGGTGGAGGAGGAGATGGAACTCGCAGGATGTAGGAGTTAAGGGAAATTAAGTTGTTATCTGAGGTGGCTTTGTCAGTGATAGTGGTGTTAATATAACAAAACTTAATAATAAATAATCCTTGCATTTGATATCCTTGCCGTCCCAACCTTATCACATCCTCCAGACCTCAAAGCACTTCCCATAATATATTCTAAAGTGAATGACTGAATATTGTGTGAGTGAAACGCGGCAGCCAATTGCACACATTCATGGATTGAGTGACCAAATTATTTTTTATTTATTTTTGAATGGATTATTACCCCCAGAAGAGTGATCTGCCAATCAACTAACCACCAGGTTCCTGCTTACTGTTGGTAAACAGAGGCGTGTGGAGTAAGGGAACTTGCCTAACTTTTCGCCCTGCTGGGAAACAGAACCCTTGCGAGACGAGTGCTCTAACCATTAAGATATAGGACACCACTGATGTCCGAGATGCTGAGGCCCTGGGTAAACAGCAGGTCAAGCCATTTATATAGATAGCAGAGTAGATGTGGAGGGAGAGTTTATGAGAGGAGAGGAGAAGTCAGTGGAGATAGAGCAAGAGGTGATTTTGCTGAGGATGAGGAGGTATTCAAAACAAAGGCGGGAGGAAGATAGAAGGGTGGATATATCAGAGAGAAAGGTGGGGGCGGGTGTTTCGGACACAATAAATGAGGAGAAATTTAAAGGAAAGATTGTCGAGATTGTAGAGGGTAAGGTGCTCGAAGAAGGGGAAGGAACCAGAGGTGTAAAGGGATAAGCCAAGTGAGGATCTGGAGATGAGGGCCACACCACGACCATGGCGGTTAGGTTGTGGGGTAAGGTGGAAGGTATAGTTGTGTGGTGTGGCCTCAGAGAGGCGGAAAGTGTCAACTACTGTGATCAATGTTCCTGTAAGGGTGAGGATGTCAATGTTTCCATCAACAATGAGGTTGTGGGGCTGGTGGGTTTGTGGCAATAATGGGGGATGGGGCAGACCAAAGGGTAACCATAGAAGTTTATAACACAGAAGAACGCCATTCAGCCCATCGTGTCTATGCAGTCTCTTATAAGAGCATTCCTTTCAGTTTTGTTGACAGCCCTTTCCCCATATCCTTGTAATTGACTCCTTTTTAGGTATTTATCTAGTTCCCTTTTGAAAATTAATGTACATTCTACCCAGATCACCATTCCCAGCCTGGCACGGCACATCCCAACTACTCGGTGTAAAAGTGAATACTCGACCATCCAATCCCTAGACTTGTGTTTATTTATTTTACTTATACCTCAACTCCAGTCCCAAACTTCTCACGGGATTCCTGTGGTTTATACACACATACAGATTTGCTCCTGTGAACACAAGGCATTTTCTTTGGTCACTTACTAAAATTAGAATCTTCCATGTGAAGTTCTGTGAAAGAAAAATAACCCGTTAGTTTCATTGTCAAAATTCAAAGCAGCAAATGTGAATCTTTTGTTTCAAAACCCCTCTACACTCTCTTGTTCAGGTAATGTAATAATATATGAGGTTATGTAATAATATGAGGTAATTTAATGACATAATGAGGTAATGTAATAATATAATGAGGTCATGTAATAATGCAATCAGGTAATGTAATAATAAAATGCTTGTAGTCTGAGTAAGTATCATTACCTTTATTTCTGTCACCAATTATTTTATCTAAAATTATAGTGAAAACAAGATCGCTCACAATTAAAACAAATTCGACCATAAAATATACATTCAATTCACTTTACAGTATATTCTGTGAAGCGCTTTGAGACGTCTCGAAGACGTGAGCAGGCGATGTATCAAATAAGGATTATTTTTAGAAATTGCACCGGCCCGGGATCAAGCTATATAACCCAATCCATCTGGCCGCTCAGTGATCACTCAGTGATCTCCCCCGCCCCGCCTGCCCCACCATCAGATCCTACCCATCGCACCAGCTCAGCCTCCATGACAGCAATCTGAAGCGCTTTGAGGCAACCTCCCAATATGAAAGTTATATAAATTGTGCTGCGTAAAGCCCCTTCTCACCGATGTCTTTTATTATTTTGTCCAAAATTGCCAATTCTGCAGAGAGAATGCCCAACAATGATTCGGGTTAAGATGACTTTTTCCTCCATTACTGGTCTTGTGCTGACAGCTCATGGCAAGGTGATAATATTAACAACACATGGCACAGACTGATCACTGTGGGCACGGATTCTTGCCATCCGGCTCCTGTTAATCCTGCAAGCCAAAGCCTCAAATAATGGTTAGGCTGCTCCCAGCTGGACCAGCAGCGTGAAGCTTGCCAGACAGCACTCTTACAGATAGTTAAACTCTAAATCATACTTTAGGATTCTCAAGCCTTGGCCCGAGCCAATCTGTGCCTAATGCTCTCCAGGAAAGAGAGAGGAGGACACAGGAATGTACATGTTGAGGTAGCATGGTACACACGCGCTGAGATGTTGGGGTGACATCACCTTATGCAAATCGGCTGCCGGAATCGCTTCAGAAATAAACTGTACCTCACAGTAACCTAATAAACTGTACCTCACCGTAAAATCATGTGAAGCTCTTTGAGACATCTGCACAAGGTGATAAGGTGTAATAGCAAACTCCAAAATATTCATATTATTATTACTGTACTCACGATCAGCTCTGACGTCACATGGATCTCCGGCTGAAAGCGAAAGTTATCAAACTTAGTTTTGCACAGTAACAATGATAACCAACATGGGTTCATGAAAGTGAGGTCTGGCCCAACTGATTTATTGGTTTTCTTTGACAAGGCTGTAAATGTTGTATATCTGTATTTTGCCCTCAAAATATAGTCAATTCACTTCACAGAATATTCTGTGAAGCGCTTTGAGACGTGTCGAAGATATGATCAAGTGCTATATCAAAGGCAAGTAGTAGTAGTATTATTATTTCAGTAAGGCCTTTGATACAGTTCTTGAGAGGCTGGTACTGAAAATAAAGAAAGCGGGAATCAGTATATATTACAATGGATCCTTAACTGGTTGAACGGAACCCAGAGGGTAGTGAACCCAGAGGGTGGTGAGGGAATGCCATCAGACTGGGCAAATGTTACCAGTAGAGTTCCACAAGGATCTGTTTTGGGAACTCTTTTGTTTAATATGTTCATGAATGATCTAGAAATAGGAGTCACAAGCATAGTGGGTAAGTTTGCAGATGACACCAAGCTAATGATGGTGGGAGATTGCAAAACTGAACAAGATAGGTTACAGGAGGATTTGAACATACTTGGGAATGGGGCAGACCAGTGGCAGATGAAATTCAATGTGGAGAAATGTAAAGTATTTCACATGGGGACAAAAAATTTAGGAAAGGACTATCATTTGAACAGAAGGAATATAATCTGTATGAAAAAAGGACCCGTGGCTCCTGATTCACAATAAATTGAAGCTCTCCCAACAATGCCCTGTGACCGTGAGTAAAGCAAACCAGATGTTGGGATGCATAAAAAGATCAATATCAAGCCGAAATAGTGGGGTAATCCTGCCACTGCATAATTCATTGGCGAGACAATACTTACAGTACTTTGTAGTTCTAGTCACAGTATAAAAAAGGACATGGGAGAAATCGAGAAGATACAGAGGAGGGCCAACCAGAATGGTTGAGGGAATGGAAGGACTGGCCTATGAGGAGAGACTAAGTAAATTGGGCATATTCACGCTGGAAAAGAGATGATCGAGAGGCAACATGATTGCTGTCTTTAAGAGTCTAATTCTTTTAAGATTCAATATAGATCATGAGAGGCTGTTTCAACTAGTCCAGAATATCAAAACCACAGGGCACAGCCTGTGATTGAATGGGGGTAAATTCAGAATAAACGTACAAAGACAGTATTTCAGTGAATGAATAATGAACCTGTGGAACAGGCTCTCCAAGGAGACACTTGAAGCAGGAAGTGTTAATTCCTTCAAACACAGATTGGATAGCTTTCTTCTAGGAAATAAAATTGTGAGATATAGCGCATAGGAAGTTCAGGACATACATGCACGCAACCTCCAAGAAGATAGAAGGCGAACTAGATGGGCCTTAGTCTTTTTTTTTGATCTAGGATTTCTTATGTTCTTATGTACTTCGGCTTGTGATAGCATTGAGCTGTGTTAAACTCAGCAAGAGTTTAATGTGAAGCATAAACACCGGCATAGACCAGTTAGGCCGAATGGCCTGTTTCTGTGCTGTATATTCTAATGTATTCTTAGTTAACAAAGGTCTGTACATCACAATGTAATTCTTGTCCAGTGCCTTTCACGTCTCAAAGCGCTTTGAAGAGGTGGCTGGACACCAGAGTCTAGGGGTGTGTGTGTGGGGGGGGGGGGGTCGGGGGGGAGAGATTCAGGGAGGAGGAGGAAAAGAAGACCAAAGCAAAGTGTTGAGGTAGGCCTTTAGACATGGGGAGGAAGGGAAGGAGAGGTGGAGAGAAAGAGATAGAGTGACAGAAGGAATGAGAGATGGGGGAAGAGAGGGAGGGAGGAGCTGAGAGAGAGAGAGAGAGAGAGAGGGGGATAGAGAGAGGGGGATAGAGAGAGAGAGAGGGTGGGTATATCTATATATATATAAAGAGAGAGAGAGGGGGAGAGAGAGAGGCCATCAGCTGAGGAATTTTGTATGATCCTGGAAAGGTTTAGATCGAAGCAACAGTAAAACCTCACTTGCAAATTTTTTGCATGTGGCTTCCTCTGAAAAGAAGTTACAATGATAGTTATAAGTTATTATAATAAAATGGCTTTACTTGAGTCTAACTCTCTCTCTCTCTCCCCTTGTCCCCTCCCTCGCCCTCGACAATGGGTTTGTCAGCAAGTGTGTATGTATCAGACACCCGGCGTGATAACAGTGATGGTTTCAGCGTGTGTCAGACACGCTGATCAGTGCGACGACTATTGTGTGTGTGAAACACCCAGCTGACCACCGTGAATTATTGCCAAGTGTGTGTTAGACACCCAGCTGATCATGGTGAATTATTGCCGAGTGTGTGTTAGACACCCAGCTGATCGTGGTGAAGGGGTTCAACCCGTCTCAGGGTAAATGTTACCTTCTCCTGCTCTTCCCACTTCTCTCGCTGCAAAAACAAACAAAACACTTGCTTCAGCAAAATCAAAGGAGATCCAGAGACTGTGGCAGATGGCAGAAAGGCTGAAAACCCGTTACCAAAGGTGGACGTTGGGGCAGCCTGGATTTGGACTTGAGATTTTAGATTTAGTCTTGGACTCTGCAACAATGGCCGCCTCAACCATTGCCTCTCATCGCAGGCCACCCTTAATGTCACAGCTGGACTATGCCAACTGCCAGCTCGCTGGGCTTCCCAACTCTTCCCTCCACAAGCTGCAAATTATTCAGAACTCTGCAGCTCATGTCCTCTCCCACACAAGGCTCCACAAATCCATCACCCCCGTTCTTTCCCGGCTCCACTGGCTCCCCATCCCTCAGAGAAATGAGTACAAAACCCTTTTACCTTCAAAGCCTTCCGTGGTCTTGCTCTCCCTCTACCTTTCCAAACTTTTAACCCCATATCAGCCATGTCAGCTCCATCTGCTCAGCGGACACTGGCATACTCCAGGTCCTCCACACTTCCCACTCCATCATTGGCAGTCGGGCATTCAGCATCTCTGCCCCACACACTCTGGAACTCTATCCCACAATCCAACAGCCTCACCTCCTCTCTCTCTTGGCTCCTTCAGGACGCTTCTAAAGACCTAAAGACCTCTTTGACCGTGCTTTTGGCCACCCTCCCACCTGCATTCCCGCTGCCTTTCACCCCTCCTGACCTCAACTCCCAGCTCACGTCAAAACCCCCTGACTGCCCTGGGAAGTCTTTGCAAAGTGAAGGACACTAAAGAAGTCTAATTTGTTGTTGTTGAACCCACCACCTTCTGACTAAGAGCCCTGAGTACTTCCCACTGAGCCAGTCTGACAGCTGGTGAAATGTGGGTCTAATGTGCTGTAAGAAAAGTACAGTGTTCATATCTGAAAAACAAGTGATTGAACAACAGGAGTTTTATTTACAAATTCAATAAGAAACCTGGATCATGCAGCAAATTTGAGAGTGAATTCAACTCACCAGCAAAATCCAAGATAGTGGAATAATCTGAGATTGTAAACAAAATACATTGTCATTGCATCTAACAACAAGAGAATAAATTAACCATAATTCAGGTGTAACAACAGCAAGATGTATTTTCTGAACAGCGTCATTTTCTCCCATTCTTTTAGCAACTCAGATTTAGGTCAATTGTGGTGACACATGACACAAATCCTCATGAAACTAATTGTGAGTTTTCGACTCACCTTTGCAACACTCCCGACTTCAATCCCAATACAACAAAAACCACAAGATGCCCTGCCCGGAGATGGGCTGGTAGCTGGATAGCTGTGATGGGTCAAGGGAAGGTTTCTCCAAGGTGGGGTTGGTAGTGGCTGTTTTGAAGGGGGTAGGAACAGTGCCAGATGACAGGGAGAGGTTGATGATGTCAGAAAGGAGGGATTCAGGTACCTGGATCATTGGGACCAGTTCTGGAGCAGGTGGGACCTGTACAAGGTTACACCTGAACAGGGCTGGGAACAATGTCCTCACAGGGAGGTTAACTAGTGCACTGGGGAAGGGTTTGAACTAATTTCGAGGGGTTAAGGGAATCAGGATGCAGCATTAGAGAGAATAAGCAAGTTACACAGAGGGCTGGGAGAGACGAACAGCAATGTAATAAGTAGTAATTCAGAAAAAAGGAGGATTAGAAGGGTAGAAATGCAGCGCAGACTCAATCCGGGTTATGCTGCAGTGGCACTAACGGAGACTTGGCTCAAACAAGAGCAGGAATGGGAGCCGAATATTCCTGGCTACAGTGTATTCAGGTGGGATAAGGAAGGAAAATAGGAGGAGGGCTGCTAGAGGGTTCAAAAACAGAATCCCTTTGATTAGAGTTAAGGAGCAGAAAAGGAGCTGTTACTCTGTTAGGTGTAAGCTATAGACCACCAAATAGTGGGAAAGGAGATAGATGAGCAAATCTCCAAGCAGATTTCAGAAAGGTGCAAAACAGTGATAATGGGGGACTTCAATTATTCTAACATAGACTGGCAAAATAACAGTGTAAAGGACAAGGAGGTGGGAAGGATTCCTGAAACGTGTGCAGGATAACTTTCTGGATCAGCATGTTTCCAGCCCAATGAGGAAGGAAGCAGCACTGGATCTAGTTCTGGAGAATGAAGTGGAGCAAGTGGAGCAGGTTTCAGTAAGAGAGCATCTGGACAACAGTGATCACAACATCATTAGTTTTAGAGTACTTATGGAAATGGACAAGGAACAATCAAAGGTGAAGATACTCAACTGGAAGAGGGCTAATTTCAGTGAGTTAAAAAGGGACCTAGCCAAAGTAGATGAAAGAAAGATTGGCAGGTAAAACAGCTAATGAGCAATGGGAAGCCTTCAAGGAGGAAATACTTTGGGGAGAGAACAAATGCATTCCCACAAAGGGGAAAGATAGGGCATCCAAACCTCCCTGGATCAATAAAGAAATTGGGAATAACAAAACAGAAAACGAACACTTATGATAAATGTCAGGTCTAAAATACAGAAGATAATCAAATAGAATAGAAAATACAGAGAACTGAGAAAGGAAATAAGAGGGGCAAATAGATTGTATAAGGAAGATTAGCGGGTAACATAAAAGGGAAGCCTAAGATATTTTATAAGCATATAAAGAAGAAAGGGTTAGTCAAAAGTAGGGTGGGTCCAATTAGGGACCAAAGAGGAAATCTTCTTGTTGAGGCAGAGGGCATGGCCGACTTAATGAATGAGTACTTTGCATCTGTCTTCACAAAAGAAGAGAATGCAGCCAATGCCACAGTATCAGAGGAGAGGGTAGAGAAATTGGATAAGACAGGAATAAACTGAGAGTAGGTATTAAAATGTTGTCAGATGTCACCAAGCAGGAGCTTGTTGTCTCAAGGGTAGATAATAAATCTCCCGATGCGGATGGGACGCATCCTCAGTTACTGGGGGAAGTAAGGGTGGAAATAACGGAGACTCTGGCCACAATCTTTCAATCTTCCTTGGACCCTTGGGGTGGTGCCAGAGGACTGGAGGGTTGCAAATGTTACTCCCCTGTATAAAAAGGAGCAGAAGGATAAACCCGGGAACTACAGGTCAGTCAGCCTAACGTCAGGAGTGGGGAAACTTTTAGAGACTATAATCCGGGACAAAATACTTAGAAAAACATGGGTTAATAAAGGATAACTAACACGGATTTGTTAAAGGCAAATCATGTCTAACAAACCTGATAAGAGTTTTTTGATGAATTAACAGAGAGAGCGGATGAAGGTAGTGCAGTTGATGTAGTTTATATAGATTTTCAAAAAGTGTTTGATAAAGTGCCACATAACAAGACTTGTAAGCAAAATAGAAGCCCACGGTATTAAAGGGACAGTGACAGCATGAATGCAGTACTGGCTGGCAGACAGAAAGCAGAGAGTGGTGGTGAACGGTTGTTTTTCTGACTGGAGGGAAGTACAGGGACCACTGGTGTTTTTGATCTATATAAATGACCTGGACTTGGGTATAGGAAGTACAATTTCCAAGTTTGCAGATGATACTAAGCGAGGAAAATTAGTAAACAGGTTGGAGGATAGTAGCAGAACTGCAAGAGGACATAGACAGACTGGTAAAATGGGCAGACACGTGGAAGATAATGTTTAATGTGGAGAAATGCAAAGTGATGCATTTTCGAAGGAAGAATGAGGAGAGGCAATATAAGTTGATGTAACAATCTTAAAGGGGGTGAGGGAACCGGAACAACCTGTTTAATATGAACAGGTTCATATAAGTAAATCTTTAAAGGTGGCAGGACAGATTGATAAAGCTGTTAAAAAACCATACGGTTTTCAAAATTATGAGGGGATTCGATAGGGACGTCACAAAATCCTGTCCTGGTTCCCACCAATGACAGATGCTGACTTAGCCTCAAACTGAATTTTACTTGCATTGAATATTAAATACTCACTGTTCAATGACAAACATCGCTTCATTTCTAAAAAAAAAGCACATAATAATAATCATTATGATGCAGCACCTTTCACATTGGTAGGTTTTCCCTAAGCACAGGGTTTTATTGTGAAGTGACTGTGTATTTGCTTCTCCTTCTTGATCAGAGCAAAACTTTGGGCGAGTTTCCTTACTTCACATGCCTGTGTTTACCAGCAGTATGTAGGAACTTGGTTGTTAGTGGATTGGCAGATCGCTTTTCCGGGGATAAAAATTACTTCAATTTTTTTTTGAAAATAATAAATTGGTCACTCAGTCCACAAATGTTTGCAGGACGCTGCTGTGTACAATTGGCTGCCGCATTTCGCTCAAAAGATATACAGTCACTACACTTTACAGTATATCCTGTGAAGCGCTATGAGACGTCTCAGAGATGTGATAAGACGCAATATCAAATTCAAGGATTATTGTTATTATTATCAGGGCCACAGGAGATCTTTAACGTCCTCCTCTGTCTGTCAGTGCCCTGGTGAGATGACCCAGATAATATCTGGTGTGAAGGAAAGAGTCTCCGACAATGCGGCGCTCAAACCCCCTGTACCCCCACCCCCACACACCACCGCAAATTCAAAGTCCAAAGTTGGGTTTGAAATGACAGCCTCTTATACAACAACAACTTGCATTTATATGGTGCCCTTCACAAAACAGTATCATGAGGGTAGAGGTCACAATAAACCTGATCAAAAAGGAAGGTCTTTAGGCATGATTTGAAGGTGGGGAGAGAGGGGGCAAAGCGGAGGGATTGAGAGAGAGAGTTCCTGAGTTTTGGGGCGTAATGGCTGAAGGCACGGCCACCGATAGTGGAACAAGGGGACAAGGGACAAACAGGAGGCCGGAGCCAGTCAAACGGAAGCAGCGGGTAGTGGAATTAAGCAGGTCAGAGAGGTAGGGAGGTGCGAAGGCATGAAGGGATTCAAAAACAACTGAGAGCATCTTGAAATCGAACTGTTCGGTGGCTGAGAGCCAGTGGCGCATAGTAAGGACTGGTGTTACTCCAAGATTGTAACTTGGAGATGAGAGAGCAAGTCACTTACTGTCTTCAATATCAGCAATTATTTGTTCTGTTGAACAGCAATCCGTAATTAGGTCCAGGTAATAACTTGTGTATACTGCACACGTAGCGTCAACAGTATATTTACACTTTGGTCCTTCAAATTCAATTCAAGATCTTCATCCTCACTTTGAAAATCCCACCAGGCCCTTGTCCCCTTCCCCCACATCCCCACTCAGCCTAACTCTGCAACACCCTGCAATGTACCCCTCAGCCCCTCACCAAACACCTATTGTTATTTCAGAAGAGTTTCCTGGCACACCTCTGGAAGGATACACACTGCTTAACTCCAGAGAGTATGAGCTACAGGTTGGTATGAGCCAAGGTTTAGAGGGAGAAAGAAAGTCTAACCAGCTAAAACCAACAGCTTGTCATAGTGAAAGGTTATTGATCTTAAACCTTAACTAATTTTCCTCTCTCCATGGATGTGCCTGACCTGCTGTGTGTTCCCAGCAACTTCAGTTATTTTCCAGATTGCCATAACTTCCCGACGCTGGGCCACAAAGGGCGGAGCCGATTCGGAGAGCGATCACGAAAGCGTGAGCAAACATTCTGCTGGAATTTTCTTTTGTTTACTCACTTGTAACTGCTATGTTGACTTGATATGTGGCGACAGCTAAGGATACATGGAAACAACAATAATAATAATCTTTGCATTTGATACAACGACAACAACAACAAAATTACACTTGCACAGTGCCTTTCACATCAGGAGGATGTGCCAAGGTGCTGGACATCAATGTTTCAGACCCGAGCTCGGGGTCGGGATCGAGGAGGGTGGAGGGTAGGGGGGTGGGAGCAAGAGGGTGACCGAAGGCACGGTCGAATGCAACAACAACTTGCATTTATATAGTGCTCTTCACGTGGGGTAGTGTCCCAGAGAATAGGGTTGCTAGGAAGTGTGGTTGAGGCCAGGACACTGCTCGATACTGTGATGGAGGGTGGGAGTGGGGGGGGATTTGTAGGGCTGGCATTCTGGAGGGATGAGATCAGACTGATGATACAACGTCTTATCACATTTTAGAGACATCTCAAAGAAACCTCACGGAATACAATCCCAAATTAAATTTGTACAGCGCCTTTCACATTGGGAGGACGTCCCAAGGTGCTGGACAGTCAGGGATTTGGACCCGAGCAAGGTGGGGTTGGTAAGGGAGGGTGGAGGGCAAGGAGGGTAGGGGGGTGGCCAAAGGCACAGGTGAAGAGGAGGGTCTTGTGCCTTGAAGGAGGCAAGGGAGGGAGCGAGGCAAAGGGAATGCAGGATGGAGTTACAAAGAGTGGGGGTGAATTGACTGTACATTTTGTGCGCGAAACACAGCAGCCAACAGTGGTGTTTCACAAACAGTTGTGAATTGAGTGAACAAATTATTATTAGTAGTAGTATTTTCTGAATTATTTCCCCCAGTAAAGCTATCTGCCAATCAACAACAACTGTGTTTCTATTGACTGCTAAGTAAACAGGTGTGTGGAGTAAGGAAAGTTTCCCAGCATTTCACCCCGCCACGATTGAACCCAGGTCTCTCACTTACAAGGCGAGTGATCTAACCACTGAGCTACAGGAATCCACAAATAGACACTGTGGCTCTCACATTGAGGGGCTCTCACTCTGTGGGATCTCAAACGGAGGAGCTTGCCCCTCAACCCCCCCCCCACAAACCCCACACTGGAGGTCAGACTCTGAGCTCAACGTATGAACCCACAACCATTTGATTGAGAGACAAAAATGCAGGAGAATGATCCAGTCTGACTGACTCCTATGTAACTTCTATGCAACATATTATACCTGATTTACTGTCCTTGTGTATTGTTTCTGTAAGAAAAAAAATAATGTATTAAAATACTTTCTATTTTGGAATAGCAACATCTACCTTCTCTGCTCCAAAAAAAACTCGCAACTTCTCCCCATTTCTTCTTAACACTTATAAGTGTTATATCCTGAGATCGATCACAAGGTGGGTCACAGATTTAGAGCGGAGAAGGTTGATAAGGGAACTGATAGAGTTTTATGAAACTATGCACAGTGGGATTGGATGAACAGCTTGCTCTGAATGCCAGTGGGGACTCGAATGGCCGAATATCCTTTTTCTGCACTGTAATGTTCTACGTGTCTATCAAAATAATAATCTTTATATTTGATATAGTGCCTTATCACGTCATTGAGGCGTCTCAGAGCGCTTCATTATATATTACGTAAAGTGAATTGATTATACTTTCTGGGTAAAATACAGCAGCCAATTAGACATAGCAGTGTCCCACAAACAGTCGTGGATTCAATAACCAAATTATTATTATTTTTTAAGGGATTATTTCTCCCTGGAAAAGTGATCTGCCAATCGACTAACAACGGGTTCCTATTTATTGCTAGATAAACAGAGTAGTGTGTGGGAAGTAAGGAAACTTGCCTAAGGTGTCACCCCGGCCTTTACTTCAAATCGTGGTCTTCTGGCTTGCGAGCTGAATGCTCTAAACACCGAGCTACAGGACCATGTTTCTTAATTTGATTTCTGTTTAGCATTTACCTGCTTTGTCGTTAAAAGCTGTGATCACTAAACATCAAACAAAATAAACAATAATCAGTTTTTCATAGCAACTCAATGCAGCACAAATAATAATAGAATCATAGAATTATACAGCACAGAAGGAGGCAATTTGGCCCATCGTGTCTATGCTGGCTCTTTGAAAAGAGCTGTCCAAATCAATCCCACTCCCTGCTCTCTCCGCTTAGCCCTGCAAACTTGTCTCCCCAAATAATTATCTATTATCTCTTAAAAGGAGTTATCAAATCGGTTTCCACCAGCCTTTCAAGCAATGCATTCCAGATCCCAACAATTCGCTGTGTATTTCTCCTCATCTTCCCTCTGTTGCTTTTAACAACTCTTTTAAATTGGTGTCCTCGGGTTACCGACCCACCCACCGGTGGAAATAGTTTCTCCTTGTTTACCCTATCGAATTGCCTCATAATTTTCAAAACTTCTATTAAGTCTCCTCTTAACCGACTCTGCTCCAAGGAGAATAATCCCAGCTTCTCTGGCCGCTCTGATAACTAAAGTTCCTCATTCCTGATACCATTCTGGCAAATCTTCTTTGCACCCTCTCCAACGCCTTGACATCCTTCCTAAAGGAACTGAGCTGAACACAGTCTCTAGCTGAGGCTTAACCAGTGCTTTATAAATAATGCTGGTCTCAAACACAGTAGGTTTGCAGGTTCAAGCTCCAGATTGGAGACTGACTCACAGTGCAGTTCTGTGGCAAAGGGGGTGGGAAGAAGGAAGGTGTTTAACCTCACTCTCTGTGCCCTGTTCAGTTGGATGTTAAAGATCTCTGCATGACATGTCTTTTAAATTGGTTAATTACCTGATCCGAAGGACAATCCGAAGCACTCCCCCTCCCCTCCACCCCAGTACTGGTTTTACTATCCGAGACAACCAAGAGCAATAATATTGCATGAACTGTGACAATAGCTGGGGGAAGGGGGGGAAATTCTGAGTCAAATTCCTTACACTTTTTTAATTCAGCAATCTTTGTTTCTGAAATTAATACAATGCATTTGATATAGTGCCTTATCACATCTTTGAGACGTCTCAAAGCGCTTCACACGATATACTGTAAAGTTAATTGACAATTTATTTTCAATATTATCCCAATATTACTCCAAGAAAAGCAATTTGCCAATGAGCGGAGATGACCTGCCAGGATTCAAACCCAGGTCTCTCAAGTGCGCTAAACACTGAGCTACACGATCAATGATCCAAATCTTGAACATCACTACAGATACCAGACAATGAGAGCGGCCTGTGACGTCTCAGAGAGCTTCACAATTATTCTTGCATTTGATATAGAACCTTATCACGTCTTTGAGACTTCTCAAAGCATTTCACAGAATAGACTGAAAAGTGAATTGACTGTATATTTTGTTGGAGAAACACGGCAGTCAATTGCGCGCAGCAGTGTCCCACAAACAGTCATTGATTGAGTAACCAATTTATTTTCAATATTTTTTTTGAGTGAATTATTACCCCAAGAAAAGCAATTCACTAATCAACTAACAACTAGGTTCCTACTTGCTGCTCGGTAAACAGAGGCGTGTGGAGTAAGGAAACTTGCCCAACATTTCAACGTCCCCTGGATTCGAGCCCAAGTCTCTCGCTTGTAAGGTGAGTGCTCTAACAACTGAGCTACAGGACTCCACAATGAGCAGAGATGATCTTCTGCGCAGTGGAAGAGGTGTGTTTTAAAGTGAAAAGGAAACAATGGAGATCGGCGAGGATTGGGGGTGATGTGCATGTGTGGATGGTCCGTTCCAAGCTAAGGTAATGGTCATTAACTGAGTCGCAAGTTATCAATCCAAAGCGTGAAGACTTTTTCCTTTGTAATTAGTAATTCATAACAGCATCTAAAATGAGTGTACCTTACCCAGGACTTTAAAATAATCCTTCATATATGTTAACTCTGAAAGGTAGAAACAAAAACATGTATTACTTCAAATCTGTTCCTATTTTTGGCAAAGAACTGAAATATTTCATGCAGCTTTTTGTCTTTGAGGCGTCTCAAAGCGCTTCACAAAATATACCGTAAAGTGAATTGACTGTATATTTTGTGGGCGAAACATGGCAGCCAATTGTGCACAGCAGCGTCCCACAAATAGTCATAGATTGAAGTGACCAATTTATTTTTTTTTTTGGAAGGATTTATTACCCCCAGAAAAGCTATCCACTAATCATCTGACAACCGCGTTACTACTTACTGCTCGGTAAACAGAAGCTTGCGGAGTAAGGAAACTTGCCCAACGTTGCCCCCAGCCGGGAATCGAACCCAGGACTCTCGTTTGCGAGGTGAGTGCTCTAACCACTGAGATACAGGCTCCACGCTGTATCGTGTACAGATCAATTCGCTGTAACTTCAGCCTGGACTGTGTTGAGCTCAAAGTCCCACAATGTTCGGGGGCTGAAACCACAACCTTTCAACCCACAGAAGAGAGCACTCCAACAACAACAACAACAAAATTACATTTGTCCAGCGCCTTTCACGTCGGGAGGATGTCCCAAGGTGCTGGACAGACAGAGTTACGGACCCAAGCTGAGGGTCGGGGTGGTGGGGGGGAGGGCAGGGGGGAAGCAAGGAGATCGAAAGTACGGTCAAAGAGAAGGATCTTGAGGTGGGTCTTGAAGGTGGAGAGGGAGGGGTGAGACGGAGGGACTGCAGGATGGAGCTCCAGAGGGTAGGTGCAGAGTGGCAGAAGGTCTCCCCGCCGATAGTGGGGCGAGCGAGGCGGGGGACATGAAGCAAGCCGGAACTCGCTGAGCGGAGGACCGAACAGGGTGGTAGCGGGATAGGAGGTCGGAGAGGTAGGGGGAGCAAGCCCATGGAGGGCTTTGAAGGTGAGGATCAGTATCTTCAACTGTATCCTCTGTATGACGGGAACTCAGTGGAGTTGGGCGAGGATGAAGGTGATAGGATCGCGGAGCCTGGTGCGGGAGAGGATACGGGCTGCAAAGTTCTGGATAATCTACAGCCTGTGGAGGGAGGAGTTGGGGAGGCCGACAAGCACTACTCACTGAGCCAGCTAACACAACACATAGACATAACAAATTTACATCAGATAAACTGAACCTAGATAACATGTTAAGACACCAGAAAAATGAAGAGAAATGTGGGTTACTAACTTGCTTCCAGCTCACACTTGTCTTGATCTGAAAAAAAATCAAACAAAATGTTCGAAAATCTTGGAACCAATAAAAACAACTTGCATTTATACACTGATTCCCTCCCTTTCGAAACCCAATTCTCAATTCAAAATGTCTCCCTCGAAATAACACAGGTTAGGAGCTCGGTTTCATGTCTCATCCGAAAGACAGCATCCCGAACAGGACAGTTCTCCCGCCCCCACCCAGGCACTGCACTGGAGTGTCAGCCTCAAAGAATAAAAATCGTTATTTACTTGCTTCTAATGATTGCAGATTCAGGCCTGTTAAATTGATGAAATAAATAATGTTGTGTAAAGCATTCCAGTTTTGTTTTAAAACACCACTTGCTCTTCCATATATATAGGTATATGTGTAAATCATTGCTTTGCAACCTCTAAACAACTATTTGGTTGATGATAACCATCTTCGCATTCGACAAGGTGGCTTTCACATTGGGAGGACACCTCAAACCGCTTTGCATCAATGCAACGTGTTGTGAAACAGCGATTGATTTAACATGAAACATCCTGCAAGCAGCTGTAACACAACCAAACAATTTTATCTTGGGGATTGTCGGCCAGGACACTGGACAGGGAAACTCTGGTTTCTTCTCAAATAATGCCTTGGGAGATCGTTAACATCGACCTTAGGGTTAGGGTTAGGGCGCAGGGAGGGAAATTTGTTTTAACATCTCCTCTGAAGGACAATTCCTGCAATAATTGAATGTTTCTGCACCCTTTCCCACCCCCACCCCCACCCCAAGCACCGCACTGCACTCACGTGCTTCGACCAATTTATTTCGGGATTTTTCCAATTCTGAAACAATTCACAAAACATTTACATTTCCGCAGTACTTTTCGGGTCGGGAGAATGTCTCTGAGTACTGGCTGGGCACCTGAGGGAGCCTCCTTGGCAGGTGGGGTGGGGTTATCAGGGGGAAGAGACTGTGAGGGAAAGAGAGAGAGAGACTGATACAGAGAGAGAAATCTGAGTTGTCTAGAAATACTTACCATTGAAATTACATGCTGCAAAACAAGCAAACTGTCATTACACTGAAATTATCAAATCAACTGTAACAGTAATCCAGGTCTTTGATGGTAAAACAATTATAAACCAATGGAAAGGTAACTTACAATCAATGTCTTGTTAAAGGATAAAAAAAAGAAATCATGTCAAATTCTTGAATTGTTTCACACAACAAATTGCAATATAAACAACAACAACAACAAGATTCCATTTATAGAGCGCCTTTCACGTCAGGAGGACGTCCCAAGGCGCTGCACAGTTGGGTCATGACCCGAGCAAGGGGGAAATGGTCAGGGTGAGGGGAGGGAAGGGAGGGAGAGAGGAGGGGGAAATGGTCAGGGTGAGGGGAGGAGGGAGAGAGGAGGGGAATGGTCAGGGTGAGGGAAGGAGGGAGCGAGGAGGAGGAAGAGAGTCGAGAGGGGAGCTGAAGGCACGGTCAAAGAGAAAGGTTTTGAGACCGGCCTTGAAGGAGGAAAGGGAGGAAGCAAGGCGAAGGCACTGGGGGATGGAGTTCCAGAGCCTGGGGGCTGAGAGGCTGAAGGCCCGACCACCGATAGTAGGGCGGTTGGGGCGGGGGACGTGGAGCAGACCGGAGCCAGAGGAACGGAGGGTACGGGCAGGTAGGTAGGGGATAGTAGGTTGGAGAGGTAGGAGGGAGCAAGGCCGTGAATGGCCTTGTAGGTGAGGATGAGGATCTTGAAATCAATCCTCTGGGGGATGGGGAGCCAGTGGAGGCGAGCGAGGGTGGGAGTGATGTGATCGCGAAGCCTGGTGCGGGACAGTACACGAGCTGCAGAGTTCTGAATGACCTGCAGTGTGGAGGGAGGTGGCGGGAAGGCCGGCGAGGAGAGAGTTCCCATAGTCCAGCCTTGAGGTGACAAAGGCGTGAACCAGGGTTTCAGCGGAGGACATCTCAAGGCACTGGATAGCGAAGGGTTTGTACCCGAGCTACGGGTTGGAATCAAGAGGGGTGGCAGGGGTAGGAGGGAGAGGGTGGAGGTAGGAGGATGACCGAAGGAATGGACAAAGAGGAAAGTCTTGAGATGCACCTTGAAGGAGGCAACGGAGGGAGCTTGGTGAAGCCTTGGTTTACCTTTGAGGGCCACACAAGATTTGAAAGCTGAAACAGAATAAAAAGCTTGTGGTAAGAAATCAGTACCTTACACATCTCTCCCCACCCACTTCCTACACTGAGTAAAGCTGTCTGTCCTAAAACTACATCTCTGAACCTGTGACCTACCTACCGCAAACGTTGGGCAAGTTTCCTTACTCCACACGTCTCTGTTTACCTATCAGTATGTACGAACCCGGTTGTTAGTCGATTGGTGGATTGCTTTTCCAAGGGTAATAACAAACATGGGGTTAACTTCCACATGTATGCGGATGACACCCAACTCTACCTTTCCTCCTCTACTCTCAACTCCACGACCACCGATGTCCTGACAGCTGTCTGTCCGACATCGAGTCCTGGACGAGAGACAACTTTCTTCAGCTCAACGTGCGAAAAACCGAGGCCCTCCTGATTGGCTCACGTCAGCGCCTCCGCACCTCAGGCGCTGACACCATCAGCATCCAAGGCTGCACTCTCCACCTCGCAAAGCCAGTCAGGAACCTCGGCGTTTTGTTCGACCCTGAGCTGTCCTTTCTCCCTCACATCCGCAGTACAACTGGCACCGCCTTCCATCACCTCCGGAATATCGCCAGATTACGGCACTACCTCACCCCTCACGCGGCTGAAACCCTGGTCCACGCCTTTGTCACCTCAAGGCTGGACTATGGGAACTCTCTCCTCGCCGGCCTTCCCGCCACCTCCCTCCACAAGCTGCAGGTCATTCAGAACTCTGCAGCTCGTGTACTGTCCCGCACCAGGCTTCGCGATCACATCACTCCCACCCTCGCTCGCCTCCACTGGCTCCCCATCCCCCAGAGGATTGATTTCAAGATCCTCATCCTCACCTACAAGGCCATTCACGGCCTTGCTCCCTCCTACCTCTCCAACCTACTATCCCCCTACCTACCTGCCCGTACCCTCCGTTCCTCTGGCTCCGGTCTGCTCCACGTCCCCCGCCCCAACCGCCCTACCATCGGTGGTCGGGCCTTCAGCCTCTCAGCCCCAGGCTCTGGAACTCCATCCCCCAGTGCCTTCGCCTTGCTTCCTCCCTTTCCTCCTTCAAGGCCGGTCTCAAAACCTTTCTCTTTGACCGTGCCTTCAGCTCCCCTCTCGACTCTCTTCCTCCTCCTCGCTCCCTCCTTCCCTCCCCTCACCCTGACCATTTCCCCCCTCCTCTCTCCCTCCCTTCCCTCCCCTCACCCTGACCATTTCCCCCCTGCTCGGGTCATGACCCAACTGTGCAGCGCCTTGGGACGTCCTCCTGACGTGAAAGGCGCTCTATAAATGGAATCTTGTTGTTGTTGTTGTTCTTCAAAACAAAAATAATAATAACAAATTGGTCACTCAATCCACGGCTGTTTGTGGGACACTGCTGTGTGTAATTGGCTACCGCCTTTCACCCACAACATATGCAGTCAATTTACTTTACAGTAGCCTTTGCTTTAGATATGATAAGGTGTTATATCAAATTGCAAGGATTATTATTATTTTTAAGGCCACCTGCCCCCTTACCCAAACCGCACCCCCCCCAAACCCCAACTGAAGAGTCCTTAGCTTATCTGTTGGCTGAAGACTAAACCATTCGCACAGAATGACAGTAGTGAACAAATCCTCTTGGTGCTGCAGTACTTACCTTCTTCCAGCACTTGGACCTTGGCTTCTGTATTGGTTTTGGAAAGGAAAATAATAAAATAATAAAATAATAAAATAATCCTTTCATTTGATGTAGCACCTTATCACGTCTTCGAGACGTCTCAAAGTGCTTCACAGAAAATATTGTAAAGTGAATTGACTATATTTTGTGGGCGAAATGTGGCAGCCAATTGCACACAGCAGTGTCTCACAAACAGTCGTGGACTGAAGTGACCAATTTGTTGTTATTATTATAAAATGAATCCTCAGTCAGTCGTCATTCTTTCACATGGGCAGAAACATCACCTGTGCTCGATGTCTAAGCTGTGTGAACTCTGTATCTCACATGGGGAGCCCATTTCAAAGCAAATTGTTTCCCAGGACATCACTGTGAACTACGAACATGGCAAACCCAGCCCGGGAAACCGCTGTGAAGTGAGTGACCCATATTATTGCTCGTGGTGGTATGGGGGAGGGTTGTTGGCCAGGACATGTTGTTGGAGAGAAACCCTTTCACAGATCCCGCTGACACGGATTCCGATAGAATTATTATTTTATGGAGAGAAAAAGTGTTGATATGGTATCATAATGTACATATATTCGCCAAAATGGCATCCTGACAGTTACAACAGTTCGATAAATACTTCTTCCTTCACCCCCCACCCCCACTCCACCTCCCTAGATATACACATAGACATAAACACACATACTGCTTTTGTGGTTCTTATCGCTTACCATTATCTTCAAGAATTTTTTTCTGCTCTGATACTCCTGAAATAATAAACATCGGAATCATAGAAATCTACAACAGAAGGAAGTCATTTACCCATTGAGCCCCCCAACACCCCTCCCCCGCCCCCACCCCCAAACACACACTCAGAGCAAACTGTCAATTCATATCACTGCCGCCCCCCCCCCCCCCATACTCACATCTCTTCAAACCTCTTTGTTTCATATATCCGTCTACTTATATCATCTTACCGCATCAATCACTCACCTGATATTTTACGACAATCTTCAACTTCTGGAAAGTATCCATGTTAAATGAATTGCAAAGCAGCAAAGCAGTCTTTCCCTCAAAACCATGATTTTTCGTAACAAATTTACGGACGATTAATCACAAATTTGCTTCCAAAACCCGCAGTATTGGTTTCCTGTTCACTCACTCTTTTCGGCCTCTGCTATTTTCTTCACTGTTGACGATAACAATCTCATTATAGAATTATAACTGAATGATTGAAAGTAATGCCTAGCCTCCCTGCTGGGGTGGGGGGGATAAGCAGGGGCCGAAGTAATCCAGTTCCTGGTCCACAAGACTCCAAGGCTTTGCTGATGACAGACCAGCAGCACTATCCGAAAAGAGAAAGGAGTTTCTCTCTCTTAGAAATCCTGACCGACAATCACCCCACTCATTTCTTGGCTGTTTGATAGATGTCACTGTGCACCAATCGGCTGCAGGGACCACCCACAAAATACACACAGTCACTGCGCTTTATAGTGAATCCTGTGAAGCGCTTTGATCTCTTAATCCCTCTATCCTTTAGAAATCTATCAACCTCAGTCTTGAATACGTTAAATGACTGAGCATCCACAGTCTTCTGGGATAAAGAATTCCACAAATTCACAACCCTCTGAGTGAAGAAATGTTTCCTCAACTCTGTTCTAAAAGACTGACCTTTAATCCTGAGACTATGACCTCTAGTTTTAGATTCTCCAACCAGGGGAATCAGTCTCACATTACTACAACAACAACAAAATTACATTTACATTTCACGTCGGGAGGATGTCCCAAAGCACTGAATAGTCAGGTGTCAGTACCCGAGCATGGGGGAGGGGTGGTGTAGGGGTGAGGGAAGGCAGAAAGCTGGGAGGGAGACCAAAGGCACGGTCGAAGAGAAGGGTCTTGAGACCAGCTTTGAAGGAGGTAAGGGAGGAAGCGAGGCAAAGGGACCGTGGGATGGAGTTCCAGAGTGTGGGGGCAGAGAGGCTGAAAGCCCGGACACCGATGGTAGGGCGGGCCGGGCAGAAGACGTGGAGCAGTCCAGAGCCCGCTGAATGAAGGGAGAGGGCAGGTTGGTAGGGAGTCAGTAGGTCAGAGAGGTAGGAGGGGGCAAGGCCATGGATGACCTTAAAGGTGAGGATGACGATCCTCTGAGGGATGGGGAGCCAGTGGAGTCGGGTGAGGGTGGGAGTGATGGGGTCGCGGAGCCTGGTGCGTGAGAGTACATGAGCTGCAGAGTTTTGGATGATCTGCAGCTTGTGAAGGGAAGAGTTGGGAAGGCCGATGAGGAGGGAGTTCCTCAAATCGAGCCTTGATGTGATGAATGTGTGGGTGAGGATTTCGGCAACCTGAGGGGTGAGGCAGTGGCAGAGTCTGGCAACGGTGCGGAGGCGATGGTAGGCAGTACCGGTCATGGCGTGGATGTGGAGGAGAAAGGACAGTTCAAGGTCAAGCAAGATACCCAGGTTCCTGACTGGCTCAGTGAGGTTGAGTGTGCAGCCGTTGATGCTGATGCTGCCATCGCCCGAGGTGCGGAGGCACTGGCATGAGCCAATCAGGAAGCCCTCGGTCTTGCTGACATTGAGTTGGAGAAAGTTGGCCCTCGTCCAGGACTTGATGTCGGACAGGCAGTCGGTCAGGACCCCTGTGGTCCTGGAGTTCAGTGTGGAGGCAGAGAGGTAGAGTTGGTTGTCATCCGCATTCATGTGGAAATTTACCCCATGTCTGCGGATGATGTCACCAAGGGGAAGCATATAGAGGGTGAAGAGGAGGGGACCGAGGACAGAGCCCTGAGGAACACTATCTACCCTGTCAAGACCCTTTAGAATCTTACATGTTTTTATAAGATCATCTCTTATTCTTCTATATTCTAGTCTACTCAACCTCTCTTCATAGGTCAACCCCCTCATCCCAGGAACCAACCTAGTGAACGTACGCTGCACCCCCTCTAAGGCGAGTATATCCTTTCTTAGATTCACCGAGGCCCTATACATTGCAGTAAGACTTCCCTACTCTTGTACTCTAACCCTTTTGCAACAAACGCCAACATGGCATTAGCCTTCCTAGTTGCATACTAACTTTCTGTGACTGGTGTACAGGGACACCAAAATCCCTCTGAACATTAACACTATCTAGTCTCTCCCCCTCTAGAAAATAATCTGCTTTTCTACTTTTACTAACTAGGTGAAAAACTTCACACTTCCCTACGTTATACTTCATCTGCCACCCTGTTGCCTACTCACCTCTCCTGTCTATTTCCCTTTGCATTCTTCTGGTGTCATCCTCACAGCTGACTCTCAGTAAAGCACTTACTGAATATAATGTAAAGTGAATTGACTGTATATTTGTGGACGAAATACAGCAGCCAATTGCGCACAGCAGTGTCCCACAAACAGTCGTGGATTGAAGTGACTAAATTTTTTTTTAGTTTAGTTAGAACACATAGTTCTCCAAGGATGTGGACTGTAGCTTTTAATTTGTTCCTTGACAAACGCAGCTGTTTGAATTTAAAATTGCTCGTTCGGAAATACATTTCAGAATACCTGAAAACATGGTGGAAACAAATTCAGTAACAACTTTCAAAAGGGAATTAGATAGATACTTGCAAAGCAAACATTTGCAGGGATATGGGGAAAAAAACGGGGTAGTGGGACCGATTGGGCAGCTCTTCCAAAGAGCATTACAGGCACAATGGGCCGAATAACCTCCTTCTGTGCTGCAATAATATTCTATGAACTGCAAATGCTTTTTTTTCTAACCATGTTATTTACTCATCCTCCCGACGTGAAAGACAGTACGTACAATGCACAAGTAAACAGTCTTCTCTTACATGTACTTTCTCGCTCTTTCTGAACAACTTTCAATTCTGTGAAGGGTAAAGAAAGAGAACTTATTTCATTGATTTCCCAATTCATGACGCAATCCTCAAACCAACCATATACCATCTAGGCTTTAATAATAAAAATAATAATCCTTGTAATAATAATAATCCTTGTAATATTAATAATCCTTGCATTTGATATAGCGCCTCATCACATCTTTTAGACGTCTCAAAGCGCTTCACAGAATATACTGTAAAGTGAATTGACTGCAGGTTTTGTGGGTGAAACGCGGCAGCCAATTGTGCACAGCAGCGTCCCACAAACAGTCGTGGTTTAAGTGACAGATTTATTATTATTACTTTTTGAAGGAATTATTACCCCCAGAAAAGTAATTTGCCAATCGACCAACAACTGGGTTCCTACTTACTGCTGCGTAAACCGAGGTGTGTGGGGTAAGGAAACTTGCCCAACATTTCGCCCTGCCCCGGGAATCAAACCAAAGTTCTCTCGCTTGCGAGGCGAGTGCTCTAACCACAGAGCTCCAGGACTTTACAGGCTTTCTTTGTCAACCTGCAATACTGAACATTATTGCTATGACGATAAACATATTATTATTACATCTCAGTGAGAAACAGCCAGCTTCACATTCCCACCCACCCTATCTGCTCCACCACCATTGGGTGGGCTTTTAACCAACACATGGAGGAGTCATCCTGAATCGCTCATTGCCTTCCTACTTCCACTCATTCAAGGCCTGTCTCAAACCCTTTGTTGGTTGCGCTTCCAGCAGTTTTCCCCTCACGACCGTTTAACAATCCTGGCTTGTTAATTATTACTTTACAACAAATCCCAGCATTTTCCAAAAAGAAATCACCGTTCACTTGAATTGATTTTGGTCCCCACTTACCTCATCGCAAAACAAAGGCAATTTGTCTCTCTCCATTTGAGAGACGGCCAGTATATAGAGCAAACACGCAAAGTGACTTACCTGATTCCAGGGGTAAGAGTTCCAAGTCTGCAAAATAAAATAATGATTTATAACAACTGTAATCAAGTTACTGTAAAATATTCATCATAATCCTTCCTCGCATTTGATACAGTGCCTTAGCCGAGTACTGAACTGTCTTAAAGTATTTCATAGGATTTTACTGTGAAGTGTTTTGACAGCAAATTTTGCAGATGAAAGCAATCCCAAATTAGCAAAGCAATGGCCTGCAATAAGCCGTGAAGTGAATGAACAACGTTTACCTGGGGTAGGGGGTGGGGTGGGGAGGTGCAAACCCTCGCCAAGGCATAGGAGGGAGATAGACTTGCTTTTGTTTCTTTTTAGGATTGTGCCGTGAAAGATCTTTAACGTCCGGCTCAACAGGAGTTTTAATGTTTTATCCAAAAGAGAGGTCTTCTGACAATGCAGCCCCCACCCCGCCCCCACCCCAGCCCTGTGCTGAAGTATCAGCCTAGACTGATAGCTTGAAGCAGCCTCCCTGACACACACATTACTGGACTCTTTACGAGCTTTGACTTTGTTGCTTATCTCAGGTTTTTGAATGAATCTCAAGCTTGCAGACATGAACAAAACATGTATTGTGTTACTCACTGATTGAATCGTTTAGCTTGTCAACAGCTGCAATTGCATCAATTGTGTCAGTGCACACAGGTACAACAACAATTTTACATGTATTCGGTTGGTGGGCGGGGGGTGGGGGGGCAAAATGTCTCAACGTATTTCATGTATCTGACTGGACAGAAATTGAGAGAAAAAAGGGTTTGTGTGTTTGTGGTGGTGGGTGGGGAGGGGGATGGAAATGTGGCCAAAAGCCCAGAGGATGGGGAGCCAGTGGGAAGTGAACGAGGGTGAGGGCGGTGGGCTGGGCAGAGCCATGGGGCTGGGGGAGGAACACAAGCTACAAAGTTTTGGATGTGTGGGGAGATGTGAGCAGGGCATTCCAACAATAACAACAATAATAGTAATAATAATAATCCTTGCATTTGATATAGCACCTTATCACGTCTTTGAGACGTCTCAGTGTTTCACAAATTATACTGTAAAGTGTAACGGCTCTATTTTTGTGGGTGAAACGTGGTAGACAATTGTGCACAGCAGTGTCCCACAAACAGTCAGGGATTGAGTGACCAAATTAATATTACTTTTCTGAAGGGATTATTAACCCCAGGAAAGCAATCCACCAATCATTGCTTGGCGGATTGCTTTCCCGGGGTTAATAATCCCTTCAAAAAACCAGGATTAACAACTGGGTTCCTACTTACTGCTCAGCAAACAGAGGTGTGTGGATTAAGGAATCACCGCAAGACCCTCCTCTTCGATCGTGCTTTCAATCTCCCTGCTTCCCCCCCTGCCCTCCACCCTCCCCCACCCCAACCCCCAGCTCGGGTCTGTAACTCTGTCTGTCCAACGCCTTGGCACGTCCTCCCGACGTGAAAGGCGCAATGCAAATGTAATTTTGTTGTTGTTGTTGCATAAGGTCTCGCCCTGGAAATCAATCACGCCTGGAGGAGCTGAAAGTGTGGGCGGGAGGACAAGGCAGGAGAAGGCAGAGCAAGTCAGGGAGATGGAGCAGGGAGAGGAGGTGGCCAAGAAAGACGAGATCCCTCATTAAAATTCCAAAGCAGCAGCAAGACAAACAACTCATCAAAGGAAACAAATACCTTTTGTTTGCCATATATGATGGTTTCTGTGGAGGTGTATAAAAAATTTCAAAACAAAATTTTTCAGTGATTACAATAGATGTGAAGTATGTCAAATTGAGTTAAAAGATCATAAGATCAGGGTTCGGATGAAACAGGCTCGTTTGATCTCTTCCATTCCAGAACACCTATCCCTACCTGTCTTCCCTTTACAGCATCGAGCTGCTTTTTAAATGAGTCCTGATGTCCTGGCCTAACAGCCCCTCCCTCCCTCCTGGTAAATGCACTGATCACCATGAGGTGGGAAAGGAGTTTTATAGAGTGTATAATATGTTAAACAGGGTTGAAAACCGAGAATAAAAACAGAATCGCTGGGAACACTCAGCAGGTCCGAAGAGAGGAAAATGGATTTACGTTTCAGGTCGATAACTCTTCGATCGATCTCACGGAAGGTTATTAACCTGAAACATTAAGTTATTTTCCTCTCTCCATAGATACTACCTGACTTACTGCGTGTTCCCAGTGACTTCTGTTTTCATTTCAGATTTCCAGCAACTGCAGTATTTTGCCTTTTGTTTATTGAAAACCAATGAATGATACTTGATGAGATCAGATGGACCAAAGGGTCTCACCATCCCAGACAATCTTATGATGAAGAGTTATCTTGTTTCTATGAACAACCACATGAAATAGGAATTCTCACCGAGATTTTTAAGGACGTCATGTGCTTTCTTGAGCTCTGAGAAGAGAAAAAACAAGGGAATCTGCTTTAGTGAGGCTGATAGTGAATACAACACAATTTACATTTATTCACGATGTGAGAACATCTCAAGGTGATTCACAATGCTGACAGGTGGGTGCTGTGGATAGGGGAAAGATTGGAAGTGTCGAAGAGGTTTGTCTTGTGACGGGCCTTGAAAGAGAAGCGGGAGGAAGGGAACGAGGTGGAGGGATGGAGTTTCAGGGAGCATGTGTTGTTGGGGTGGGTGCTGCTGAACGCCTGGCCGCTGATGGTGGTGAGGTTAGGACATGAGGGAGGAGAAAATGTGAAGCAGGCCAATGCTCACTGAGGGAAGGGAATAGTTGGGTTGGTCAGGTTAAAGGAAGTCACAGAAGTGGTAGAGTGGGGCAAGACATTGGAGGGATGTGAAGTTGAGAACAAGGATCTAAAATTTAACCCAGTGTTGCAATCTCAGGAGTCTGTTTCCAGACTCGGGGCAACTTGTGAGAGAGCACACATCCCAAAGAGCAAACGCATAAATTGACTGTGAAATAAAAAACTTGCCTTTTTCATAGGTCAGACAAGTCAGTTTTCCTGGAAACAAATCATCTCATCTTATTAATTAACAATTAATTTCAATAAAGTTAGTCTCACGCCTCGTCCATTCTCTCCTCAAAGTTTGACTGTGATGAAATGCCGGATTTCATCCAAAATTGAGGGGATCCAATCAGCTGCCTCTGCCTTCCCTCCCCATCTCCAACCCTCCCCCCAACACTCCAATCCCTACCTATCCCTCCCTCCACAACTTCGAACGTGTTTCCCCCAGCTCTTTCATCACCACCATATCCATATTGAGACACACCACATGCTCCCTTGACCCCAACCCTACACCTCTCCTTACCTTCCCTGGACCTATTCCTGATTTCTAACTACCAGCCCATCTCCAACCTCCCTTTTATTTCCAAGGCCCATGAAACAGTTGTTGCTCCCCAACTTCGCTCATTCCTATCCTACCACTCTCTTCATGAGCCCCTCCAATCAGGTTTCCATGCTGCTCATAACATGGAAACTGCTCTGGTCAAGGTGACAAACGACATCCTATTTCTCTTCCATCCCCCACACAGTCTTATGCGGTGTCCCTCAGGGCTCTGTCCTCAGTCCCCTCGTTTATAAACTCTACATGCTCCCTCTTGGTGACATCGTCCGCAGACCTGGGGTCAACTTCCACATGTATGCGGGTGACACCCGGCCTCGATTCCAGGACAACTGAGCTTATGACAGACTGTGTGTCTGACATCAAGTCCTGGGTGAGAGCCAACTTTCTATAGCTGAATGTCAGCAAGATCGAGGCTTTCCTGATTGGCTCACACCAGCGCCTCTGCACCTCAGGCGCTGACAGCATCAGAATCCATGGATACAGACTCCACCTCACCAAACCAGTCAGGAACCTGGGTGTTCTTGATCAACCCTCAACTGTCCTTTCACCCCCACATCCGCACCACTGCCAAACTCCACCACTGCCTCATCCCTCAGGCTGCCGAAACCCTCACCCACGCATTCGTCACATCAAGGCTTGATTACAGGATCTCCCTCCTCATCGGCCTTCCCAACTCTTCCCTTCACAAACTACAGATCATCCCAAACTCTGCAGCTCATGTACTCTCACACACCAGGCTCCGTGACCCCATCACTCCCACCCTCGCCCGACTCCACCGGCTCCCCAACCCCCAGAGGATCGAGTTCAAGATCCTTGTCCTCACCTTTAAGGCCATCCATGGCCTCGCCCCCTCCTACCTCTCTGACCTGCTGACTCCCTACCAACCTGCCCACTCCCTCCATTCATCGAGCTCCGGCCTGCTCCATGTCTCCCATTGGTGGCCGGGCTTTCAGCCTCTCTGCTCCCACACTCTGGAACTCCATCCCACAGTCCCTTTGCCTCGCTTCCTCCCTCGCCTCATTCAAGGCCAGTCTGAAGACCCTTCTCTTCGACCGTGCCTTTGGTCTCCCTCCCACCTCTCTGCCTTCCCTCACCCCTAAACCACCCCTCCCCCATGCTCGGGCCCCGACACCTGACTATTCAGCACTTTGGGACATCCTCCCGATGTGAAAGGCTCTCTATAAATGTAATTTTGTTGTTGTTGTTAGATGTGGCTGAAGGCTCAACCATCGATGGTGGCACTGAGGGAGAAGTACAGGTGATGAATTGTGTTAGAGAAGCTGGGGTGAAGGTGGGGAAAACAGGCAGAGGAGTGGTTTAAGGGTGGCAGGGAGGGGTCAGAGAGGTATGGAGAAGCATTGGTTCCGAAATGGAGAGCCAGTGGAGCTCGGCAAGGACCAGGTTAATAATAATAATAATCCTTGCATTTGATATAGCGCCTCATCACATCTTCAAGACGTCTCAAAGCGCTTCACAAAATATACTGTAAAGTGAATATTATGTGGGTGAAACACGGCAGCCAATTGTGAACAGCATTGTCCCACAAACAGTCGTGGATTAAGTGACCAATTATTTTTATTTTTTTGAAGGAATTATTGCCCAAGATTATTATTGCCAGCCAATTGACTATAACTAGGTTCCTATTTACTGCTTGGTAGAGGCGTGTGGAGTAAGGATACTTGCCCAACATTTCACCCTGTCAGTAATCAAACCCAGATCTCTCGCTTGCGAGGTGAGTGTTCTAACCATCAAACTACAGGGCTCCACAGGGTAAACACTGTTGTCTCACGTGGTAAAGAGAAAGGCAACACAAAACAAAATGAGATTTTTTTTTACCTGTTGTGGTAACTTCTGACTTCTGTCTCGAGGACAAAGCATCTGAAAACAGCCCAAAAATGTGTTGATAGAAATAATGATAATTATTTCACTTGATAGTGCTCCTTGTCACATTCATTGTCAAGCTGTCTCAAAGGGTTTCTCAGCATTTTACCGGCACATCGATTTGTGTATTCTGTAGGCAAATGCAGGAACCAATTTGCGAGGTCCTGCAAACAGCTGTGATGTGAATGAGCGATTTTAATCAGGGAAGGTGGGTACTGTGAGCGATACAATCCCTTCTCTTTTCCAGTGAAGTCACGGGATACCTGGTTACTTTCAGACCTTCAGATTATCTTGTTACCCCTTCCCGTGCACCCCAAAGGACGCAATTCAGGATTCTCTCTCCTACCTCCCTCCCCCACCCCACCACTTTTTCTATCCAATATAGCAATGATTCAGAAAGAATGCATCATGTGCCAAATAGATCCCCTCACCCGAATCTTTTGCTGAGGACGAAACCATTTCTGAGGAGGAGATCAAATCATTAGGTATAGTCAAACAGGTAGGTTTTTTCAGGTGGCACTTGAAGATTGCGATGGATTTACTGTGAAGTGTTGTGACTGTGTACTTTGCAGGTGAATGTGACAGACAATTTGCATGCAGCAAAGTTCTGCAAACACCCATGAAGCAAGCGAGCAATTTTATCGGGGAGGATTGTCGGACAGTAAACAGGGAGAGAATAACTCCTTTCTATTTTTGAGCAGTGTCACAGAAAGATCTTTAATGTCCACCTAAACAGGCACAGACAGGGATCTCAGTTTAACAACAACAACAACAACAAGATTCCATTTATAAAGCGCCTTTCACGTCAGGAGGACGTCCCAAGGCGCTGCACAGTTGGGTCATGACCCGAGCAGGGGGAAATGGTCAGGGTGAGGGGAGGGAAGGAAGGGAGCGAGGAGGGGGAAATGGTCAGGGTGAGGGGAGGGAAGGGAGGGAGCGAGGAGGAGGAAGAGAGTCGAGAGGGGAGCTGAAGGCACGGTCAAAGAGAAAGGTTTTGAGACCGGCCTTGAAGGAGGAAAGGGAGGAGGCGAAGGCACTGGGGGATGGAGTTCCAGAGCCTCGGGGCTGAGAGGCTGAAGGCCCGACCACCGATGGTAGGGCGGTTGGGGCGGGGGACGTGGAGCAGACCAGAGCCAGAGGAACGGAGGTTACGGGCAGGTAGGTAGGGGGATAGTAGGTCGGAGAGGTAGGAGGGAGCAAGGCCGCGAATGGCCTTGTAGGTGAGGATGAGGATCTTGAAATCAATCCTCTGGGGGATGGGGAGCCAGTGGAGGTGAGCGAGGGTGGGAGTGATGTGGTCCCGAAGCCTGGTGCGGGACAGTACACGGGCTGCAGAGTTCTGAATGACCTGCAGTGTGGAGGGAGGTGGCGGGAAGGCCGGCGAGGAGAGAGTTCCCATAGTCCAGCCTTGAGGTGATAAAGGCGTGGACCAGAGTTTCAGCAGCGTGAGGGGTGAGGTAGTGACGTAGTCTGGCGATGTTCCGGAGGTGATGGAAGGCGGTGCCAGTTGTGGTGCGGATATGAGGGAGAAAGGACAGCTCAGGGTCGAACAAAACGCCGAGGTTCCTGACTGGCTTTGAGAGGTGGAGAGTGCAGCCTTGGATGCTGACATTCTCATCCAAATGAATAGGGCATTTCAACATAAAATGTGCTATTAATCCAATGACGTGCTCAAGGGTCTCCAAACCAGACTCGACATATGTAAATCATTGCACATGGCAATCTCCCCATGTCTGGAAGGGAGAATGCATTCTCTCCCTTTTTGCCTAATTCCTGATATTATTAGGCACAAATTGGTGAGTGGGGTGGGGAGTACCTCCTGGAGTTTACCCGGCTAAACCTGCCCAATTTGCCCACCCCACAGATAGCACTGTCAAGTTTCAGACAGCTTGCATTTAAATAAATTAGGAATGAATCTAGAAGGGATTTCTTCATTCAGAACAGAAACATAATGAAAAGACAAGACTACTGTACCGGTAGTTTTCATCATCATCAGTTGCCCTGTAAAAACAAAAATATTGATTCCATGAATTAATCTGTCCCCTTCCCCATCAGTTGCCAAACTGAACAGTAATAAATCATTGTAACAACAACTCTTGCACTTGACGCAGCACCTCATCTCATCGACAAAGTGTCTCAAATGTAAAGTACAGTAAAAAACTGTGTATTTTTCAGGTGAAATGCAGCAGCCTCTTTGCACACAGCAACGTCCCATAAATAGCCATGAAGTGAGTGACTGATGGGGGTGGGGGTGGGACAGAGGGGTGTGAGGAGATTGTCAGCTCGGTGAAAGTGGGGACCTTGAAGTCGATTTGCTGAGACACAGTACACCCAACCCTACCTGACTCTTCGCAAAGTTTGGTCAAATGTTGTATCTCTGTGGAGGAAGCACATAATTGGTTTTTATTTAATCCCACAACAGAAGGTTTTTCCAAGCAGAAAACAAACCCATTCCCCGTCATGTGGCATAAACCTGCAATTGTATCATTAAATGGAGTTTCAGCAGCAATCGCTCTTTTTTAAATGAGAAAAATAATCCTCAATACAACGTGGTGCCTTCGGGAAGACATCTCCTTATCTATATTCCCTCTGGGCGATGTCATCCGCAGACATGGGGTAAACTTCCACATGTTTGTGGATGACACACAAATCTACTTTGCCTCCTCCAGCACCAGCTGCACGTCTGCTGATGTCCTATCAGCTTGTCTAGCAGACATCAAGACCTGGATGAGTGTAAACTTTCTGCAGCTGAATGTGGACAGACTCACTGAACCAGTGCACAACCGAGGCATCTGATTTGACCCCCAGCTGTCCTTCCTCCCCCACATCCAGTCACTGAACAGGAACCGCCTTCTTCCACCTCCGCCACATTGCTCTCCTTGAACTGTACCTTACCCCAAATGCAGCCAAAACTCTTGTGCGTGTGTTTGCCAGCTCCCGCTTGCATTACTCAAAAACGCACTCCTCGCCGGTCTCCCCAGTTCCACTCTTCAGCACCGGCCTCCTGCTCGTCCCTCGCACCCTCCGCCCCACCATTGGAGATGGCGCTTTTGGCCACTATGCCCGGAAACTCTGGAACACTCTCCTGAGCTTGGTGTCAAGCTCTGCCACCATTAAGCGCTCTGAGATGCTACCCTGCTTGGAGGGCGCTAGGTAAGTGCACATTGTTGTTGTCGTCTCAAAGTGCTTGGCAGGATTTTACTGTGAAGCATAACAACTGTGTGCTACATAGGTTAACACGACAGCCCAGTCCCCCACAAACAGCCGTGAAGAAAACACCCATTAAGTGAAAACGTTTCACCTAAGTCTTTGTCCCGCTTCTCTTGATCTGTAAAACACATTAAAATTTCGGTTGGAGGTGCAGTAAATTACCCAATAAACCAGGGAGATCCGTAATGCCACTTGATTAGGACAAAAGGCGGGCTCACAGCTTAATATCGCATCTAACACACAGCGCAGACAAAGCGCTTCAAGGATTCACTGTGAAGTGTAGTGACTTTGTGTTTTGTGGGCGAACGCGGCAGCCAATTTGGTGTACAGTGACGTCTCCACAATGACAAACTCTATTTAGGGCATCGTGAGCCAGGACACCAGGAGAAAAACTCCCTTCGCTCCTCGAGTGGTGCCGTGTGATGTTTAACATCGTCTGAACAGAGCTCGGTTTAACATCTCATGGCAGCACCTCCAACATTGCAGAGATCCAGCAAGAACAGTCACGATGAAATAAGCCAATCTGAGCCACAGAAACACTCTCCTACCTGAGATTTTGATGTACTCATTCAATTCTCTGATTTCTGATTGAGACCGGTGGGGGGGGGGTGGCAGGGGGCAAGCAGGAAATTATGGTTATTGCTGAGTCAACATGTGAGAAGTGGCCTGTCTGCTTTTGTCTGTCTGTCTGTCTGTCCCTTGCCCCCTGAAATCACGGACCGTCTCCAAACCCACCTGCTCCCCCTGGTGCAACAGCCATCTCCGCTCCCTGAGATCACAAACCAGTTTGCTCACCCTCCCCGCCTCAGCTCCTACCACAGCCCCCAGCCTATATTCTTTTGCCCCCATCTCTGCTTCTTCCCTCTCATCCTCCATCAGCCTGATGAAACCCACCAACTGCTGCCTCAACCCCCTCCCCACCCAGCTGCAGATCACCCAGCTCCCACTCCTAGGCTCACTGCTGGCAGACGCCATTAATCAATCCCACTCCAACTCAAAACTGCCATCATCTCCCCCCTCCTTAAAAAAATCTACCCTCGATCCCTCCAACCTTGGCCACTATTGCCCTATCTCAAACCTGCCCTTCCTGGCCAAACCTTTGGAAGTGTTGTTGTTAACAGCTTTGCGCACACCTCGCTCTCCACTCCCTACTCAAACCCATCCAGTCTGGTTTCCGCCCTGACTGCCCACAGTACAGAGACAGCGATCGTGAAAATCACAAACAATGTGCTCTCTACCTGTGACCAGGGCTCTCTCTGCCTCCTCGTCTCCCTGGACCTCTCCACCACATTTGACACGGTCTATTACGTCTTCCTCCTCCACCGCATGTCCTCCATCATCCACCTAAGTGAGACTCCACTCACTTGGTTCGAGGCCTACCTTACAAACCGCCAGCACTACATTTCCACATGCCCCGACTGGGTCACCTGTGGCTCCATTCTTGGCCCCAAGGCTCCATCCTTGGCCCCCTTCTATTCCTCATCTATAAGCTCCCTCTCAGTAATGTCATCCGCAGACACGGGGTGAACTTCCACATGTATGTGAATGACATTCAACTCTACTTTTCCAGCTGCAATCCCCAGTCCCTGATGTTTTGTCAGCTTGTCTGACAGTCATCAAGGCCTGGATGAGCACAACTTCTTGTAGTTAAACATCAACAACACAAAAGCCATTTTCTTTGGTTCCCGTTGACATCTTCTGTCCTGCAGTTCAGACCTCCTCAACCTACTAGACCTGTCCTTAAATCTCTCTGAATCCGTGCACAACTTAGGTGCCAGCTTCAATCCCCAGTTATCCTTCCTCCCCCACATCTGGTCCCTGGGCCAGACCACTTTCCTCCCACTCCCCCTTGCCCGTCGCAATAATACTTCACTCCACAAGCTGCCAAAACCCTTGTCCATGCTTTCATCACCTCTCAGCTGGACTACTCTAACCCCCCTCCTCGCCAGTCTCCCCTCCTCCACTATTCACAAAATTCAAATCATCCAAAACTCCGCCGTCTGCATTCTCACCCGCACTAATCTCTGCCCCCCGATTACTCCAGTCTTTGCCAAACTCCACTGGCTCTTGTCACAGTGCGGATCCACTTCAAGTTCTCACTCAGTATTTAAATCCCTCCATTCTTTGCCTCCCTCCCATCTCTCCAAACTCCTCTCTCCGCACAGCACTACCCGCTGCCTCTGCTCTACTGGCTCCAGCCTCCTCCTTGTTCCTTCAATTGGCTCCACCATCAGCGGCTGTGCCTTTGCCCTGAAGATATGGAACTCCCTCTCTCAATGCCTTTGCTTTGCCCCCTCTTCCCACATTTTCAAGTAGCACCTGAAGGCTATCCTCTGCAACCTCTATGGTCACATTCCCACGGCTTCTGGCTCGGCATCGGGTTCTGGCATTTTTAAGCGCTCTGGAACCCCGCCCGGCATGGAGAGTGTTATATAAACGCAAGTTGTTATTGTCTGTGGCTGCCTCTGTCTGTATGTCCGTTGTTATCTCTGTCTGTCTGTGGCTGTCTCTGTCTGTCTGTCTGTCTGTGACTGGCTGGTGTATGGGGACTGGGCCTTCGAGCTATGCCTTTTTCCATAGTAGACAAATAAGTGTCAAGTGAAAAAAAGAAACAAAGCAGCATTGGATAGACTTACTGGCCAAATGAGCTGTGTTTGCACAATATGTACCTCTTCAACCGCACTTTCAGTAATCTTTCCTTCACCCCCTACAGCCCACCCCCTACCCCCTCACTTCCCCGGCTTGAATTCCCAACCAGCTGTGTGGAACACCTTGAGACGTCGCCCACCGTGAAAGACAAATGTGTCAGATATAATTTGGACTGTATAAAGATGGCTCTGAAATCAATCTCTGCAATTTTGTACCTCCCGGTGAATAGTAATAAACACGTTCCATTTCCTCACAATATTACCTTTGACTTTTTTGTTTAATTTTTCTCCTGTAATGGAATATCAATAAAATAATAATGACCAGCAAACAGTTATTATATCAAAAATAAGCACATGAATCACGCGGGATGTTTCCATGATTGAAAGAGAAAAGAATTGTCCCTAACTTGCTTCTTGATTAAGTTTTCTCAAATGTTCAATTTCTGAGGAGAAAGGAAAGAGGAGAATACAAAAAAAAAGTTCAACACTGCAAAAAAAAACTATCTGGAATAATAACAATCCTCATATTTGATATTGTGTCTTATCACTCTATTTCAAAGTGGTCAACGTGATTACTTACTGTAAAGTGCAGTTACTTGTGGTATTTTGTAGGCTAATGTGGCAGTCAATTTATGCACAAAAACCTCCCACACATAGCCATGAAGTGAATGACCCATTTTATTTTGGGTGATTGTCAGCCAGGACACCGAGAGAGAGAGAGACTGCATTCTCTTTTCCAATAGCACTGCGGCAGATCTTTAACATGTTTAACAGAGGATGCTTTAACAGAGCCCAGAAGGGACATCAGTTTAATGACTCATTGAATGATGACATAATGTGGCCTAATCAAGGTATGTATCACGGCTTCCTCTGAGGAATTGTACCTTTATCTTTCTTACTCAGCTGGCTCTCTGTCAAAATCACAACGTTACTAGTTAGTGAACAGCAGCAAAAGAAAATGTTCTGTTTCCCCGAGTAGGACACCGTTTTTTAGGCCCAATGTTAGAACTGAATTATAATAATAATAATAATAATCCTTGCATTTGATATAGCGCTTTTCACGTCGGGAGGACGTCCCAAAGCGCTTCACAGAACACACTGTAAAGTGAATTGACTGTATATTTGTGGGCGAACGCGGCAGCCAATTGCGCACAGCAATGTCCCACAAACAGTCGTAGATTGAAAATGACCAATTTATTATTGTTTTGGTTTTGGAGGATTATTATTAGGCTCTGTGTGGAGTAAGGAAACTTGCCCAAGGTTTCACCCTCTGCCTGGAATTTAACTCAGGTCTCTCACTTGCAAAGCGAGTGCTCTAACCACTGAACTACAGGACTCCACGAATTAATTGTAAAAATGCACGATAGGAGGATGTCTCAAACTGCTTCACAAGGTTTACCACAATATGTAGTGATTGTATTGTTGTGGATGGACGCAGCGGATGATTTTGGAATCCTGTAGCTCAGTGGTTAGAGCACTCGCCTCACAAGTGAGAGACTTCAGTTCGATTCCCAGCAAGGCAAAATGTTGGGCACGTTTCCTTATTCCACAAACCCCTGTTTACATAGCAGTAAGTAGGAACCCGGTTTTAATCAATTGATGGGTCACTTTTCTTGGGGTAAAAAATTTCCTTCAATAAAACAAGAATAATAAATTATTCATTTCAATCCAAGACTGTTTGTGGGACACAAATTTTGGGGCAAATTTCACCCCAAAAATACAGTCAATTCACTTTGCAGTATATTCTGTGAAGCCCTTTGAGACTTCTCAAAGCGTGATATGGTGCAATATCAAACGCAAGGATTATTATTATTTATTTATTATTTATTTTGGAGCGCAGCAATGTCCGATATACAGCTGCAGTGAATGATAAAGTTTGACTGGCGAGGGGGAAGGAGATTGTTGGCCAGGACAGCGGAGGGAAACTGCCTTCTCTTTTGCTGCGGGAGATCTTTAATGTCCACCTGAACAGGGTACTGACAGGGAGCACGGAAAAAATGGCACTCCCTCTGGCATTGTAATGGAGTGTCAGTAGGTTTGTTCCGATGTGGGGAAGGAAAACCACAACCTTCTGACTCAGAGGTAAAAATGCTCCCAACTGAACGCCAAGCTGACACACTATCTGTTGCTTAGTATCGCACTCAGTGTTCTGTTCATGTGTTGAAGGAAGGTACAGCCTTGGGACAAATGTAATTTGTTGTTGCTGTTGGTGGTGGTGCGACCTCGCAATGTGAAAGGCACTGGACATAATAATAAATAATAGTCCTTGCATTTGATATAGCGCCTTATTACATCTTCCAGGCGGCTCAAAGCGGATAAACTGTAAAGTGAATTGACTGTGCATTTGATGGGTGAGACGCGGCAGCCAATCGTGCACAGCAGCGTCCCCACAAACAGTCGTGGATTGAAGTGACCAATTTATTATTATTTGTTACATGTATATTTAATTTGACACGAGTAATGGGTGGTTGATGCCCAAACAAGAGTTACTTTTTTCATTCTCGATGACAATTCCCTGACGTTAAATAAATGTTTACCTAAGAATTTCAGCTGCACATCTGTAAGACAAGATCTGTGGTCAGTATCGGGTCAGACGAGGCACTCAACAGATCCAAATGCTAAACAAATTATAAAACTATGTACAATAATAAACCACTAGAATAACTAGAAAGTTAGCATAAGCAACAAAATACAAGTTGCATCATCTATATGCAGCGCCTTTTACATCAGGAAGACGTCTCAAAGAGCTTGGCATTAGGAATAAGAGTCGGCCTTTCAGCCCTTCGAGCCTGTTCCGCCATTTAATTAGATCATGGCTGATCTGTACCTCAACTAATCCTTTCAATTACAAGTTACTTTTACATTACTGTGTGGCACCTGAGTGTGGAGGAAGGAGGGGGAGTGCCGAGCATGGGAACCGAAAGGGTTGGAGGTGGGAAATATGATGGAAAGTATGATCAAAGAGGTAACCTTGAATAAGATATTGTAGATAACTATATATATTTGTATTATATATTTGAGGGAACGAGCTGGAGAAGCTTTGGGATGGAGTTCCGGGGGCAGTGGGGGAATAAATAACAATAATCCTTGCATTGATCCTCGAGACATCTCAAAACGCTTATATACAGAATATATTGTGAACTGAATTGACTGTATGTTTTGCGGGTGAAATGCGAAGCCAATTGCGCACCCACAAATAGTCATGGATTGAGTGACTAATTTATTATTATTATTGGAAGGAGTTATTATCCCCGGAAAAGCAATCTGCCAATCGACTAATAGCCGGGTTCCTATTTACTGCTCGTTAAACAGAGGGGCATGGAGTAAGTAAACTTGCCTAATGTTTTGCCCTCCCAGGAATTAAACCCACGTCCTTCACTTGCAAGGGAGAATTAAAATTTCACCGCCGATGGTGGTCACTGAGTGCCAAGCTGGTAGGGTTTGAGGAGATGATGGAGGTAAAGGTGGGCACGAGACCATGGAGGGAATTGAAGCTAAAACAGATCAAATGTGTTTCCTTTCCCCGAGAGTCAGTGAAAAAACAAAACTGCACATTACCTTCCACATCCCGTTTGGCAATTCTACTTGACTTGGTCTCTGACTCCTCTGGGAGGTCAGTGCTACCAACACCCGGCTCCAGCCTCTCCCTACTCCCATCATGGTCCTGCGGCTCCGTGACAACAGCCACATTAACTGCAAGAAGCCAAACCCCAAGTGAGTTTCTCTTTTCTGTGTCTCCAAAGAGTGAACAGAGCTCCACTGAGGAAGAGAACTAGGAAGATGGGATGCAATATTGTTTGGGGGGAGGGAGCAGCACAGACATGACGAGGGGTAAGGGACTCTTGTAGCTGATCATCATATGATTATAGCAACTGTGATAAGCAAGAGAGAGTGGAATATTCCTCTCCAGAAGGGAACATTATTCCACAGGAACAGCTGCAGACAACAAATTTCATTGGTATAACACCTTTCATGTCAGGAGGATGTATCAAGGTGTTGGACAGTCAGCGCCAACAAGTAGGGAGTTTGTGTAGTCGAGCCTGGATGTGATGAATGCATAGAGGAGGGTCTCAACGGCCTATGGTGAGAAACTGTGGTGGAGCTAGTCAATGTTGCAGAGGTGGGAAACGGCAAAGTGGGTCAGGGCACGGATGTGGGAGATGAAAGATAGTTGAGGGTTGAACAGGACACCGAGGTTCCATTTTAGCTTTGTGAGGTGGAGAGTGCATCAAGGAAGGTGATGCTGTCAGCGCCCGAGGTATGGAGGCGCTGAGGGGGGCTAAACAGGAGGACCTCGGTCCTGTTGACGTTCAGCTGCAGAAAGTTAGCTCTCATCCAGAACTTGATGTCCAACTTGATGTCTGTGAGGACAGCAGTGGTCCTGGAGTCGAGGGTGGAGGTGGAGAGGTACAGATATGTCTCATCTGCAAGCAATTGGAAGTTGATGCCATCTCTACGTATGATGTCACCAAGAGGAAGCATGTAAATGGTGAAAAGGATCAAGGATAGAGCCCTGAGGGATGCCACATGAAACAATGCCGGGCTGGAGGAGAAGCCGTTTGAGGAGATGGTCGGAGAGGCAGGATTTGAACCAGACTTTGATCATGTTCACAACAACAACAAAATTACATTTGTAAAGCACCTTTCCCAGAGGGAGGATGACCCAAAGCACTGAACAGAGTGTTTTGGACCCAGGCTGGGGGTCGGAGTCGGGGAGGGTGGAGGACATGGGGGGAAGCAGGGAGATCGAAAGCACGGTTAAAGAGGAGTGTCTAGAGGAGGGACTACAGGAATGAGTTCCAGAGGGTGGGGGCAGAGTGGTGGAAGTCCCACCTGCCAATAGTGGGGCGAGCAAGGTGGGGGATGTGAAGCAGGCCAGAGCCCGCTGAGCGAAGGGAACGAGCAAGATGGTGGGGGGCTAGGAAGTCTCAGGGGTGGGGGGAGCAAGACCGTGGAGGGCTTTGAAGATGAGGACCAGGATCTTGAACTGTATCCTCTGTGTGATGGGAAGCCAGTGGAGTTGGGTGAGGATAGGGGTGATAGGGTCGCAGAGCCTAGTGCAGGAAAGGACATGGGCTGCAGAGTTCTGGATGATCTGCAGTCTGTGGAGGGAGGAGTTGTGGAGGCCAACAAGCAGTGACTTTGCATAGTTGAGCCTTGATGTAATGAAGGTGTGTATGAGGGTTTCAGCCGCCTGCGGTGTGAGATAGTGGTGGAGCCGAGCGTTGTTGCAGAGGTGGGGAAGGCAGAGCAGGTCATGGCGCAGATGTGGGTAGAAAGGATAGTTGAGGGTCAAACAAGGCCCCAAGGTTCCGGACTGGCTCAGTGAGGGGGAGTGAGCCCCATGGATGGTGATGCTGTCAGCGCCTGAGGTGAGGAGACGCTGACGGGAGCCAATCAGGAGAGCCTCGGACTTGTTGGAAGAAAGTTAGCTCTCATCCCGGCCTTGATGTCTGACAGATATTCTGTAAGGACAGCAGTTGTCCTGGAGTCGGGGGGGAGGCGGAGAGGTAGAGTTGGGTGTCATCCGCACCTGTGGAAGTTGACCCCATGTCTGTGGATGAGTCACCAAGAGGGAGCATAGAGATATTGAAGAGGAGGGGATCAAGGACAGAGCCCTGAGGAACGCCGTACGAGGCGGTGTGGGGGCTAAAGGAGAAGCCGCTTCAGGAGATGAAGTGCAGGTGGTGTGAAAGGTACAATCTGAACCAGTCAAGGACAGAGCCATGGAGGTTGAGGTGAAAGGAGAGATGGTGGATGAGGATAGAGTGGTGGACGATGTCGAAAGCAGCAGAGAGGTCAAGGAGGACGAGGAAGCCCTGGTCGCAGATGGACAGAATGTCATTTGTCACTTTTGACCAGGGAGGTTTCTGTGCTGTGGGCGGCACGGAAATCCAACTGGAAAGGTTCGAGAAGGGAGTGGCGGGAGAGGAAGGAGCAAAGCTGAGAAGCACCACTCGTTCCACTTGGAGAGGAAAGGGAGGTTGGAGATGGGGTGGTAGTTTGGGAGTAGAGGTGGGTCCAGGGAGGGTTTTTTAAGGATGGGAGTGATGACTGCGGTTTTTAATGGGGTGGGAACAGTACCAGAGAACAGGGAGAGGTTTACGATGTCAGTGAGCAGAGGGGCAAGGAGGTGAGGATGGGAGGTAAGGAGAAGGGTAGGGATGGGGTCGAGGGACAGGTGTTTTCTTTCATACAGGTTATGATGGTGACGAGAGAGGAGGGGGAGACAGGTTCAAAGGTGTGGGGGTAGGGATGGGTAGGGGCTGGGGCGGGAGGAGCAGATGAGGAGGGTGTAGCAGTGCAGTGGCAGAGGCAGCTGAGCAGATTCCCTCAACTTTGGATTCGAGGAAGTCTAGCATCACCTCGCAGTTGGCATTTGAGGAGAGGATGGGTGAGGGGTGAGAGGGTGGGCGGAGGAGCCGTTTCGTGATGGAGAAGAGGAGCCTGGGGTTGAATGCATTTCACACAAGAAAGTGAAAGGTACCTTTCTTCTTTTCGCGTTTGTGACTCAGGATGAGGAGAAGTGCAGTAACAAGTCCGAGCACAATCACGATCCAGTCCATTGCTCACCTTGGGAAAACAACGGAAGCCAATCTACAAGCTGCTCATTCCACTGTATTGAGTTGGCAGCTGTTAAGGACTCAATGTCGCTGTCAATAAACAATAATAATAATCCTTGCAATTCATATAGTGCCTTATCACGTCTTCGAGATGCCTCAAAGCCCCACACAGAATATATTCTAAAGTGTGATATTTTGTGGGTGAAACGCAGCAGCCAATTGTGCACAGCAGTGTCCCACAAACGGTCAACAACAACAACAAGATTTCATTTATAGAGCGCCTTTCACGTTGGGAGGACGTCCCAAGGCGCTGGACAGTTGGGTTGGTACCCGAGGAGGGGGGAAATGATCAGGGTGAGGGGAGGGAAGGGACGGAGCGAGGAGCGGGTAGAGAGTCGAGAGGGGAGCTGAAGGCACGGTTCGAAGAGAAAGGTCTTAAGACCGGCCTTGAAGGAGGAAAGGGAGGAGGCGGCGAAGGCACTGGGGGATGGAGTTACTAAAATCCAGTCATGGATTAAGTGAGCAATTTATTATTATTATTTTTTTGAAGGAATTATTACACCCGTAAAAGCGATCTGCCAATCCACCAACAACCGTGTTCCTACTTACTGCTATGTAAACAGAGGTGTGTGGAGTAAGGAAACTTGCCTAACTTTTTGCCCCACTGGTAATCAAACCCAGGCCTCGCTTGCGGAGTGAGTGCTTTAACCACTGAGCTACAGGACTCCACTGAATGAGAGCGAGGGGAAGGGAAAGTGGGAAGGGAAACTCTCAGACCACAGGGCTCACAGGCACTTTCAGTCACCTCAGCAAAAACATATTTACTGTATCCACTTTGTGACTGATAAGGCCTCAGGGTCGTCCAGACTGTTTAACAAGAGACATCATAACACATTCCTCCTCATGAGCTGTTCGACATTTTAACGTGTCTGCAGATTTATTAATAGCCCCCTCCCCACCACCCCCATCACCCCCACTCAAAATCTCAGTAAAGACAAAACTTAATGCTGATCTAATGGATTTTGTCTTCATACGCCACAGTAAAATCTAGCCACTGAGCCCTGCCCATCTGCCCAATCGCCCGTCCTCCCTCAACTCCTCAGTTTAACCTCCTAGACCCGTCCTCAACAGCTACCCAGACTCCCAGTCCACACTCACGGGCACAACACCAGCCCCCACCGAACAAGCCACCAGCTCGGGATCCAGCACTGTCTCTGTAATGATTCGCTTTACATCACATACTCTGGATTAATTCAGACCAATGTTTTATCTGATTATTTTGCCTGCCTTTGTCCCTATCCCAGACTATCTGCCCCTTTCCCAGACTATCTCCACCTCCCCGATAGTCACCCGGATACTCACCCGTGTCAGACTGCGCCACCGTGAAGCGCTCCGGGACGCTATTCCGTGTATAAATGCAAGTTGTTGTTGTTCCCAGATTCTGCCCCTTACCACCCTACCAGCACCCCAGAGAGTGCTGAATGATATCCTTTGCTCTTCATTGTTCAACAATCGTTAGTTTTAGCTCACGTACGTGAAACCGTTACTAAACCGCACATTGTTATTTGATCTTGCCAAAGGCGAGAACAACACACATCACATTGTGACTCCTCTAAACGCCACTTTTGTTTATTTCTCCGGGAAGATCTTAACGTTCGTTCTTGGATACACATTTGCTTCCTCGGCAGGCTGACGTCAGGAAATATTTTTGAGGCTGCTCACTGTCATTATCATCCAGAGATGATAATTGTCACATATTAATGTGTCAGATATTGGCACAAACACACCAACTGTATCAATGATTAACTGGTTCTTACCAGAGCCACCACCCACCGCGTCTTTCCTATAGCTCTCTGCTCTAGTCGTATTCCCCTCCGTGTCTGTGCTGGGGCTCGCTCCCCCTCTGGAGCTCTTTAACTTCCCATTTCCCGCTATTAACAAGGACACTGCATTGCTCATTAATGTTTTGTAGGGCTCTCTGGGGGCAATTTAATTATTTATGTGAAAGGTGTTGCAAACATAACGTATTTGCAAACAGCAGTGTCCCGCAAACAACCATGAAGTGAACAATAATAATACTAATCCTTGCATTTGATATTGCACCTTATCACAACTTTGAGACATCTCAAAGAGCTTCACAGAATAAATGACCGATTTTTTCTGGGTGATAATCAGCCAGGCTACCAGGAGAGAAACACCCTTTTCTTTTCCAACAGCGCTACCGATATCTTTAACCTAAGCCAAACAGAGCACAGACAGGGAACTTGGTTTACTGTCTGAACCAAAGCATAGCATCTACAGAGTCAGTCTGGACTGTGAGCTCAAAGTCTCCGACATGGGGCTCGAACTCACAACCTCTGACTCAAGGGGTGAGACTGTGACTGACGGAGGCCTGAGGCAGGCGGACACACAAGTGTTTCTCACGCACAGAAGTGGAGGGGAGTGGGGGCCGAGGGTGAAGAAAGGAAAACAATGAAAAATAAATATGAAATCCTCAATGTGTTAAAAATACCATTATTCTTCACCCAATAAATTATTTTCAAGCATCTAAAATCAGAATGATCGGTGCTTGTTTAGAGACAGTTACATCCATCACAGAGATGTATGACACGTTTCCAAGGCAAATAACTAAAGCAACTGAGGGCACAATGTGGAGAGGAACTAACGCAGAGTCAAAAATCCTTGCTTACCTTAGGAGACAAGAAGAGATGGCGGGCAGTGTCAGAACAGCATCTGCACAGCTGGTACTGGATCTTTATAGAGAGGGCAGTGCTGCTGAACAGAATGACGTGACCGGGAGATTGGATACAGCGTAATGATTGGCACTCAATCTGCTGATCTCAACAACAACAACTTGCATTTGTATATGACCTTCACACGGGATAGCCTCCCGAAGGCCTTCACAGTGGCGGAGTCTGACAATGACCCGGGGGGAGAGGGAGGGAGGGAGGGAGGGGTTACTGTAACCACGATCAAAAAGGAAGGTCTTTAGACGTGGAGAGGGAGGGGGCGAGATGGAGGGATCGAGGCGAGTGTTCCAGAGCATCAGGGCGCAGGGGCTGAAGTCACGGCCGCCGATGGTGGAGTGGAGGGCACGAGATACAAACCCAGCCGAGCAGAGGCAGCGGGTGGCGGAGTGGGGGGGTGGGGGGGGGGGAGTCAGCACGTCAGGTGGGTAGGGAGGTGCGAGGGAACTAAGTGATTTGAAAACAAGGCGATCCGTTCAGTGATTGGAAGCCGGTGCAGCGCGGCAAGGACTGGTGTGATCCCAACGTGCATTGTGAGCCACCGGTCAGGCGCCGGTCGGTCCGTGTCTGATTCCGGGTTAAACGTGAGGTGAGCAGCAGGAGAGCGTTTGCTTTGAAGTGTGCAGCAGGTTCCACAGCAGGACATCGAACTTCACAATCAGAAACATCAAGAGGTGGAGATCAGCCTAAAACCTATCGTAAATATTCTTTATTTTTTTCTGGAAGTTAAAGAGAACGCAATCCAGGGGATCAACAACAACAACAACAACTTGGATTTATATAGCGCCCTCCACGCTTGGCTCTGCGCTGCTCGGTCAATTCAGAACTGTTTCTCCATCTGCTATCGTCCGTCGGCAATGTTCTAAATTATGAATCGGTTTTTCCAAGTAATAATAATAATAATCCTTGAATTTGATGCAGCGCCTTATCACGTCTTCGATTCGATTCGTCGCAAAGCGCTTCACAGAATAGACTGTAAAGTGAATTGACTGTATATTTGTGGGCGAACGCGGCAGCCAATTGCGCACAGCAATGTCCCACAAACAGTCGTAGATTGAAAATGAACAATTTATTATTGTTTTTTGTTTTAGAGGATTATTATTAGGCTCTGTGTGGAGTAAGGAAACTTGCCCAAGGTTTCACCCTCTGCCTGGAATTGAACTCAGGTCTCTCGCTCGCAAAGCGAGTGCTCTAACCACTGAGCTACAGGACTCCACAGTCGATGGCATGGTCGAAGAGGAGGGTTTTGAGGTGGGACTTGAAGGAGGCTAAGGAGGGGGCGAGGCGGAGTGACTGGGGGATGGAATTCCAGAGGTTGGAGGCAGAGTGGCTGAAGGCCAATGGTGGGTCGGGTGGGTCGGGGGACGTGGAGCAGCCAGAGCCGGCTGAGCGGAGGGAGCGGGCGGGTTATTAGGGGGTTAGGAGGTCGCAGAGGTGGGGTGGGGCGAAGCCATGGAGGGCTTTGTAGGTGAGAACCTGGATCTTGAACTGGATCCTCCGAAGGATATGGCCAGTGGAGTCGGGCGAGAGTGGGGGAGATGGGGTCACGGAGTTTGGTGCGGGAGAGGACACGGGCTGCAGAGTTCTGGATTATCTGCAGCCTGTGGGGGGAGGAGTTGGGAAGGCCGACACGCAGGGCGTTTGCATAGTCAAACTAATTTTCGCACAGGTGTGTCTCACAAACAGTTGTGGATTGATGTGACCACAGAGCACGCACCTCCCAAACGAGAGGGTCTGGTTTCTATTCTCAGGCACAGCGAAACGTTAAGCAAGTTTCCTTACTCCAAACACATGCCTCAGTTTGCCGAGCAATAAGTAGGAACCTAGTTGTTAGTCGATTGGTGGATCGCTTTTCCAGGGTAATAATTCCTTCAAACAAAATAATAATAATAATAATTTGGTCACTCAATCCGTGACTGTTTGTGGGACACTGCTCTGCAGAATTGGCTGCCGTGTGAGTGAGTATTTGGGTGTGTATTGTGCGGTGGAGGTTTGGATCAGCTGCATCTTGTAGGTATTGGAGTTGGGGAGACCAGCGAGCCTTGAAAAGTCGAATCAGAAGGTAACAAATGTGTGGACGAGACTTTTCGCTGCTTCTGGGGTAAGGTACGGTCAGAGGCCGGCAATATGGCAGAGGAAAGCGGCCGATGTGGGGAAGGAAGAACAGCTGTGGGTTGCACCTGAGGCCTAGGTTGCGCACTATCTGAGGGTATCACTATCTGAGGGTACTCACTATCAGTGAGTGAGGAATAGGCCAGGGAAGTTGCCAAAGTCAGCCACAGGACAGAAGACGTTGATGGGAACCAAGGAGTATGGCTTCCATCTTGTCAGCATTTAGCTGCACGAAGTCTGATAAAGTCCAGCAGTTACCCCAATGCACACTCTGGGGTCCTCAAGCCTTGGATCTTGCCAGCCTGCGCCTAACACTCTCTGGGATGAGGTAAGCAGGATATGTCCCTCCAGGGAGAGAGCGTGATTCTATTCCACAATGTGTGTCAGACACTGGCTGACCACAAAAAAAACTGAAGAAAGTTGTGGCTATTTCAGGTTACGCTTCTCAGAAAATAGTTTAGGAGGCACCTAAGTCGACCAATAATACACAGAATAGCCTCAAAATTGTGCTGTGACTGTTGGCCTTCCCCAGATATCCATCCGAAGGGCTTCAACATACCCTGCGGAGGCCTGGGAACGTCATTGCTGACCGGGGAGGCTTGGTGTCCATCCGTCGCTGTAGCTCCCTGTTGTATTTTAAAGGCTATTTTCTTTTCACATAAGCTGGTCACGTTGTCCTTGCCAATTATGGTGACCACCTCTATACTGTCTCTGGTGTGCATCTCAAATGAACTTCCAGCGATTGATAGCCAAGTAACCTTGGTTTAGATAGTCCTGACAGCCTTGGCCTCGGTCTGTCTCCCTCTTGTTACCGCAGTAGATGGGGGAGGCCTGGAGACCTGTTTAGATAACTTTCTGACGTGAAGGGCGCTATACAAGTGTGATTTGTTGTAGTTTAGCCATCGTACATGTTGTATCGAAGCAAGGTTAAATCAAGTGGAGTCCTATAAGCTCAGTGGTTAGAGCAAGCGAGAGACCTGGGCTCGATTCCCGGCAGGGCCAAATGTTGGGCAAGTTTCCTAAATCCACACGTCTGTTTACCCAGCAGTAAGTGGGAACCCGGTTGTTAGTTGATTGACGGATTACTTTTCCGGAGGTAATAATCCCTTCAAAATAAATAATAATAAATTGGTCACTTCAATCCACGACTGTGGGTGGGGACGCTGCTGTGTGCAATTGGCTGCCAAGTTTCACCCACAAAATATAGTGAATTTCACCTGAGAGTGTATCCTGTGAAGCGCTTTGAGATGTCTGGAAAATGTGATAAGCCGTGGGACAAGGACAACAACAACAAAATTTCATTTATAGAGCGCCTTTCACGTCGGGAGGACGTCCCAAGGCGCTGGACAGTGTGGTCGGGACGCGAGCATTGGGGGGAAATGGTCAGGGTGAGGGGAGGGAGGAAGCGGCGAAGGCACTGGGGGATGGAGTTCCAGAGCCTCGGGGCTGAGAGGCTGAAGCCCGGCCACCGATGGTAGGGCGGTTGGGGCGGGGTATCTGGAGCAGACCGGAGCCAGAGGAACGGAGGGTACGGGCAGGTAGGTAGGGGGATAGTAGGTCAGAGAGGTAGGAGGGAGCGAGGCCGTGAATGGCCTTGTAAGTGAGGATGAGGATCTTGAATTCGATCTTCTGGGGGATGGGGAGCCAGTGAAGGCGAGCGAGGGCGAGGGTGAGGGTGGGAGTGATGTGGTCGCGGTGTCTGGTGCGGGACAGTACAGGAGCTGCAGAGTTCTGAATGACCTGCAGTGTGGAGGGAGGTGAGGGAAGGCCGACGAGGAGAGAGTTCCCATAGTCCGGCCTTGAGGTGATAAAGGTGTGGACCAGAGTTTCAGTCGCGTGAGGGGTGAGGGAGTGCCGTAGACAGCACTACACTCTGACCTTCCAACCTCAGCCCCTCCCCCACCACAACCCCTCAGCCCCTCCCCCACCACAACCCCTCAGCCCCTCCCCCACCACAACCCCTCAGCCCCTCCCCCACCCAACCCCTCAGCCCCTCCCCCACCACAACCCCTCAGCCCCTCCCCCACCACAACCCCTCAGCCCCTCCCCCACCACAACCCTCAGCCCCTCCCCCACCACAACCCCTCAGCCCCTCCCCCACCACAACCCCTCAGCCCCTCCCCCACCACAACCCCTCAGCCCCTCCCCCACCACAACCCCTCAGCCCCTCCCCCACCACAACCCCTCAGCCCCTCCCCCACCCCTACGACCCTGCACCAGCCCCGCCCACTGCTATGACATGGTGCCACCCTGCAGTGTGATTAGTCGGCAGTGCTGCATCATGTGATCACAAACCGTCACCCGGAGACACGAGCGGATTGACAGCTTCTCCCACTGTGTACATCATCACTGCCCCCCACCCCCCCCGACCCCCCCCCACCCACCGACCCCCACCCCCCACCGACCCCCACCCCCCACCGACCCCCACCCCCACCGACCCCGACCCCCACCGACCCCACCCCCCACCGACCCCACCCCCCACCGACCCCCACCCCCCCACCGACCCCCACCGACCCCCACCCCCCCACCGACCCCCACCCCCCACCGACCCCACCCCCCACCCCCCCCCACCCCCCACCCCCCACCGCCCCCCCCCCACTGCCCCCATTGCCCCCACCCCCCACCGCCCCCCCCCACTGCCCCCACTTCCCCCACCGCCCACTTCCCCCTACCGACTCACACCCCCAACCGCCCCGCACCGCCCCCAACCCCCCACCCAACTCCACCCCCACTCCCCTCTGCCCCCAGAGGAGGCCACAGCCAGCAAAGCGGAGGCAGTTGGGGGAGTGAGGGCAATTGGGAGTCAGTGGAGCCGGGTAAGGATTGGTGTGATGGGAGTACAGAGTTTTGTGCCCTTGATATGAGCTGCTCTTTCTTGTCCACCTCTCAGAAGTGAAATACTTCAAGCCTGCATTCAGGATGGAAGCCAGGAAGAGGAAGCCAGCGAGGAAGAAACGCAAGGAGGTAACTAACTAAATAGTGAATAAACTTTATATTGATTTCCAGCAGAGTGACAGACCATTCATCCCCATTAGCCCATCCTGGTGTTTGCTCCACACGTTCCACTTTCCATCCACTCTTTACTCCCTCCCTTCTATTCCCTTCTTCCTCATGTGTCCATCTCACTTCCTCTAAAATGCACCTCATTTACATCCCATAGTAACTTGTGTTCCCCTGGTTACGGATTTCCCAACAAGTAAGAACAGCTTATATATGGTAACGCTTATAATGTTCTTACGTTCGCCATTGCAGAGCAAAAAGGAGATCTCACACAACCCGTCAGGATCAGCTGAGGGTGGAGGTGACCGCACAAGAGACGTGAGTGAAGCCACGAGTTCAGCAAATGAAGAGAGCGATCTGGTCACCAGAGGAGGCGTCTCAGTCGGTGACCAGGAAGATCTGACATCATCTAAGAGAGGTATTCTTCCGGCAAAAAGCGACACGGAAAGATTGGGCACAGGAGGCGGTTTGTGTGTTTGCCGCTGCTGACTGTTTACCGTGTTTGCCTTTCCAATTCTATCCCTCGACGTTGATGCTCTGAGTGAAGGAATCCCTTCTAACCTCTGGCGTCTGGTAAACCTCGGGGACCTCCCACCTTCCCCCCCCTTCTCTATCGCCCCCTCCACAGGGCCTGCCGCTCTATCCCCCCGTCGCCTCCCACACTTGCCCCCGCTTGTCGCCTCCCCATCCAGGCCCTGCCCCCCCCACCTCTCGGCCCACCCCCCCCACCTCTCGGCCCACTCCCCCCACCTCTCGGCCCACTCCCCCCACCTCTCAGCCCAGCCCCCCCACCTCTCGGCCACCCCCCACCTCTCGGCCCACCCCTCCACCTCTCAGCCCACCCCCCACCTCTCGGCACAGCCCCCCCACCTCTCGGCCCACCCCCCACCTCTCGGCCCACCCCCCACCTCTCAGCCCAACCCCCCCACCTCTCGGCCCACCCCCCAACTTCTCGACCCACCCCCCCCAACCTCTCGGCCCACCCCCCCCACCTCTCGGCCCACCCTCACCCACCTCTCGGCCCACCCCACTCCTCTGGGCCACCCCCCACCTCTCGGCCACACATCCCCGCCCCCACCTCTCGGGCACCCGCCCCCACCTCTCGGCCACCCGCCCCCACCATTCGGCCACACCCCCTACCACCTCCCGGACCCGCCCCCCCCCTCCAGGCCTCTCCCCAGCCATCTCCCCCTCTTGGCCCCACTCTAGCCTCCCTCACCACCTCCTCTTCTAGAACCCCCAATCCGCCTATCCCTCTAGGCCCCTCAACCTCTAGGCACTCCCCCCACCGCTATCCCCTCTGGGGCCCTCCTCCTCTTGGCCCATCTGTCGTCTCTCCCTCTAGTACCCCGCCCGCTGCTTCCCCCTCTGGGCCCCTCACCCGTTCACGCCCCTCAAGGCCCCTCTCCTGCCCCCTCCCCCCTCTCGGCCTCCTCCCCCCTCTCGGGAGAGCGAGCAGGAGGGAGAGAGTGAGCAGGAGGGGGAGAGTGAGAGGGAGGGGAAGAAGGAGCGAGCAAGGGGGGAGAGAGCACGAGCGATAGGGTGAGAGGGAGAGAGAAAGAGAGTAGAGGGTGAGAGAGAGAGGCGGAGAGAGAGTGAGCGAGCGAGAGGGGGAGCGAGTGAGAGTGGAGGAGAGAGAGAGCGGGAGGGAGAGCGAGGGTGAGAGAGAGCAAGCGAGAGGGAGGGGGAGACAGAGAGAGTGAGCGAGAGGGGGAGAGAGAGCAAGAGAGCGGGGGAGCGAGCAAGGGTAAGGGGGTGAGAGAACGAGTGAGATGGGGGGAGCGAGCGAGCGAGAAGGGGGAAAAGGAGAGAGCGAGCAAGCGGGCGGGGGCGAGAAAGAAGGGGGATGAGAGCGAGTGAGAGTGGGGGAGAGAGCGAGCGAGAGTGGGGGAGAGAGCGAGCGGGAGGGGGAGAGAGAGCACAAGCGGGAGGGGGAGAAAGAGAGCGAGCGGGAGGGGGAGAAAGAGAGCGAGGGGGAGAAAGAGAGCGAGCGGGAGGGGGAGAGAGAGAGCGAGCGGGAGGGGGAGAGAGAGAGCGAGCGGGAGGGGGAGAGAGAGAGAGAGCAGGAGGGGGAGAAAGAACGAGCGAGGGGGGAGAGAGAGAGCGAGTGGGAGAGAGAGAGCGAGTGGGACGGGGAGAGGGGGGGAGGAGTGAGAACGAGCGAGAGAGGGGGAGCGGGAGATAATGAGGGAGAAGGGGGAAGAGAGCGAGTGAGAGGGGTAGAGAGAGCGAGCGAGAAGAGGGAGAGAGCAAGTGAGGGGGGAGAGGGGGAGAGTGCGAACGGGAGGGGGAGTGAGAGGGGGAGAGAGAGCGAGCGAGAGGGGGAGAGAGAGCGAGTGAACGGGAAGGGGAGAGAGAGAGCGAGCGAGAGGGGGAGAGAGAGAGAGAGTGAGCGGGAGGGGGAGAGAGAGAGCGACAGCGAGTGGGGGAGAGAGAGAGAGAGAGTGAGCGGGAGGGGGAGAGAGAGAGAGCGAGCGGGAGGTGGAGAGAGAGAGAAGTGGGGAAAGGAGAAAGCAAGCAAGTGGGGGGGGGGAGAGAGTGAGGGGGAGCGAGAGCGAGCAAGCGAGAGGGGGAGGGGGGAGATCGAGAGGGGGCGAGCGAGCGAGAGGGGGAGCGTAAGCGAGAGCAAGAGGGGGAGCGAGAGGAAGAGGGGGAGAGCGAGTGAAAGGGGGAAAGATCGAGCGGGAGGGGGAGAGAGAGAGAGAGCGCGAGAGGGGGAGAGAACAGAAATAGGGTGAAGTGAGGACCGTGTTTTGTGGTTCTCTGTCAGAACAGATGATTGGAGCCTCCCTCGGTGTCACGGTGGGGACTGAGGACAGACACTGAGTGACGTATCGTGCAGTTTCCTCCCAGAAACCTCACTCTTTCCCTCGTGAGAACCTACTCTATGTCCTTCATTCCACCCCCTCTCCACACGACCTCTGCGATATTCCGACCCAGCCAACCCCTTTGCCAGCAAACACTGACTTGCTTCATGTCCCTCCACCCCTTCTGCCCTACCATTGCCAATTTGCCTCCGCTGTCTGGAGCTCTATTCCTGGGGTCCCTCCAACTCCTCCCCTCCTTCAAGACCTAACTCTTTGACCTTTGGCCGGGGAGCTTGACTTATACCTCATCTGAAGCACGACACCTTCGACAATGGAATACATCCATTACAAATGCAAGGATTCAAAATCGGTCAAACAGCAATTCCTAAAGAAAACTTTACAGATCTTTCTTTTCTCCCAACAGCAACCAAAGTGGATGATTCTGAGGCTCATTGTAATATTGTGTTTACCTGTGCCGAGTTCCTTCAGAAACACAGCAGAAGACATCCTGAGCTCCATCAAGACACATTAGCAACACAATCATCTTGTAACATAAATGCATGTTCACAGCAGAAAGAGTGTCAGGGACCTATCACAGACACTGTTGGAGAAAAGGGGTTCTCACAAACAGGATCTCTGCAGGGTCGCCAGCGATCAACCTCAGGAAAGAGACCGACCTCAGGAAAAAGACCGACCTCAGGAAAAAGACCACATAAATGTACTGAATGTGAAAAGAGTTTCACAAGTTTAGGGAACCTGCAGTGTCACCAGCGATTACACACAGGAGAGAGACCGTATAAATGTACTGAATGTGGAAGGAGTTTCACACAGTGTGGGAACCTCAATAGACACCTCCAATTACACACAGGAGAGAAACCATATAAATGCACTGAATGTGGAAAGGGTTTCAGAAGGTCAGCGAATCTCCAGAGTCACCAACGATTACACACAGGAGAGAGACCGTATAAATGTGATGAATGTGGAAAGGATTTCATTGTGCCAAGGGACCTTAAGAGACACCAGCGATCACACACAGTTGAGAGACCGTATAAATGTGCAGAATGTGGAAAGAATTTCACAAAGTCTAGGGAACTCAATGTTCACCAGCGATCACACACAGGAGAGAGACCGTATAAATGTGCTGAATGTGGGAAAAGTTTCACCCGGTCAGGGCACCTCCAGGTTCACAAGCGATTACACACAGGAGAGAGACCGTATAAATGTGCCGAATGTGGAAAAAGTTTCACTACATCAAGAGACCTCCAGAGACACCAACGATCACACACAGGAGAGAAACCGTATCAATGTGCCGAGTGTGGAAAGAGGTTCAGGCAGTCGGGGCACCTCCAGATACACCATCGATCACACACAGGAGAGAGACCGTATAAATGTACCGAATGTGGAAAGAGTTTCACACAATCACGGAATCTTCAGACACACCAACAATCACATACAGGAGAGAGACCGTATGAATGTACCGAATGTGGACGGAGTTTCACACGTTCAGGGCATCTCCAGAGACACCAGCAATCACACGCAGGGGAGAGAGCGTATAAATGTGTTGAATGTGAAAAGAGTTTCACATCATTAAGAGAACTCGTGATACACGAGCGTTCTCACACGGGAGAGCGACCGTATCAATGTGCTGAATGTGGAAAGAGTTTTACGAGTTCAGGGTACCTCCAGGTTCACCAGCGATTACACACACAAGACAAGCTGTATAAATGTACCGAATGTGGAAAAAGTTTCACAACATCAGTTTATCTACTGAATCACCATCGATCACACACAGGTGAGAGACCATACAAATGTGCTGAATGTGGAAAGAGTTTCACCCAATCAGGGCACCTGAAGAGACACCAGCGATCGCACACAGGAGAGAGACCATATACATGTGCTGAATGTGGAAAGGATTTCACACAGGCAGGACACCTCCAGAGACACCAGCTATCACACTCAGGAGAGAGACCGTATACATGTGCTGAATGTGGAAAAAGTTTCACAACATCAGATTATCTCCTGTGTCACCAGCGATTACACACAGGAGAAAAACCATATAAATGTGCTGAATGTGGAAAGAGATTCAGTAAGTCAGGGAATCTCCAGATTCACCAACGATCACACACAGGAGAGAGACCGTATAAATGTACTGAATGTGAAAAGAGTTTCTCAAAGAAACGATACCTCCAAAATCACCAGCGAGTGCACACAGGAGAGACTATGAATGTGCTGAATGTGGAAAGTGATTTGCTCATTCCAGCAGAAGAAAGATCACAAATGCTCTGAAAGATTCCATTAATGTGGGTAAGTTTCCAGGAGCTGGTACTTTTCAAAGCCCACATGAGAAGCTGCTTTGAGATGGAAAGGAACTAACAGTAATATTTTGACATGTACAGTACATGTATCCACTTGATCTGACACCAGTGACTCAAAGTTAAGACACCAGTATCACAGTTTGTCCCCTTCTTTCCTGATCATGTGCTGGGGTACCATCATCTCCTGCTGGACCTCACACACGTAGCTATTGTGTTCATGCTAGGCTATAGCCAGGGTGGATAGCATAACAGAATTCACGGTGAGAAATGAGAGACTGTGAAGCAGATAGACAGTGTCTCGGGAGCTTTACACTGCATCTAATCCGTGATCTCACTGACCAGGGAGTGCTCGACAGACAGTGTGTGAGGGTCACCAGGAGCTATGTGTGGCTATAGCCCCCTGTGTGAGGGTCACCAGGAGCCGTGTGTGCCAGGCCACTGAGAATACGGCAGGTTTGCACATGCGGGGGCCCCAGAGGGGCTTAGTTCTTAGTACCGCATCTGTGGGTCAGCAGGAGGTGAGAGGGGGCCCCGCGAGGCATCACCAGGCAGCCTCGTACTGTAATCACACTACACACAGTCACACACACTCAGGATACGGGGTGTGTGACTGTGTGTAGTGTGATTATGAGTGTGACTGTGTGTGAGTGTGAGTGTGACTGTGTGGTGTGAGTGTGACTGTGTGTGTGAGTGTGACTGTGTGTGTGAGTATGACTGTAACTGTGTGACTATGTATGAGTGTGACTGTGTGTGTGAGTGTGACTGTGTGTGTGAGTGTGACTGTGTGTGTGTGTGTGACTGTGTGTGTGTGACTGTGTGTGTGTGAGTGTGACTGTGTGTGAGTGTGACTGTGGTGAGTATGACTGTGACTGTGTGACTATGTATGAGTGTGACTGTGTGTGTGAGTGTGACTGTATGTGTGTGACTGTGTGTGTGAGTGTAACTGACAGTGTGACTATGTATGAGTGTGACTGTGTGTGAGTGTGACTGTGTGTGTGTGACTGTGTGTGTGTGAGTGTAACTGACTGTGACTATGTATGAGTGTGACTGCGTGTGAGTGTGACTGTGTGTGTCCTGAGTACCCAACACACAGGGAGGTTGATATTTTGCTGCATTTGCAAAGCTCCTCCACATTCCACATAGATTTTGTACTGTAAAAAGCTTTTTTTTCCTCCTTTCCTGTATATGAATAATGATAAATGATACAATTATTGCATGCAGCACCTTTCACCCCAGGAAGACATCTCCAAGCACTTTGCAGGATTTTGCTGTAAAGTGTAGTGACTGTGTGATTTGCAGGCAGAAGATTTTGAGCATATTGATGTCTCTGCAAACAGCCTTGAGCAGTTCTATTTGTCAGCCAGGACATTGGGAGAGTGAGAGAGAGCGAAAAATTCCTTTCACTTTTCCCTGACAGTGCTGGTGGAGATCTTTAACGTCCGCCCTGAAAAGGCATGGATGGGGTGTGAGGTTTAACGACTCCAGTAAGTAGCGCACTCTTGCCCCAGCTCTGTTGGAGCATCTTCTGTGAGCTGAACTTCCACCTGACTTGTGGGGGGGCTCGAACTCATAACTTTCTGACTTGGAGGTGAGAGTGTGAGCGACTGAGCCACTCATTTAGCACTGATTGAGGATTTAATTGGGAAAGATGAGAGTCGAGAGTGTTTTTGAGCCTGGATTTAGTCAGGTAATCACTCTGAATTGTTGTAGGCATGTTATGACCTGCTATGAGTGGAAAGAGGAATGGTTGTTTCTTTGTTGGAAAAGTTTTTGGAAGGCAAGTTATTCCAAGTACCATTGTATTATTCACCAGGAGGTCCTTTGCGCCAAAAGCTTGGACGTCTCTTGTGTACTTGATTCTGTGGTGTGTGGCATAAACAACAACATAACTATATAACTTGCACTTATATAGCGCCCTCCATACAGGGTACCATCTCAGAGCGCTTAACAGTGGCGGAAAATATGGTAATATCAGGAGCAAATATTATGATCTTAGACTTCAATGAATTTAGGTATAGATGAAATCAAAAATCATGACACATAATTGTGGACTGAACCAAACAGCCTATTTGACTAGAGTCAGTTAGAAGGCTCAAAGAGCTGCTGGCCTCAGATAACAAGCTGGTCCGGTCCGGTCTCAGATAACCCTGCTAGGAAGAATCCATCGTGAGAAGCAAGTAGTCTCAAGGTTTGGGAAAGAAAGGTAGGTTGTTGTGTAGAGATTAGGGAGAATGGGAGGAAGATGGTCACGAGAACAGGGAAGAATGCTAGAATGCGAGGGATACCATCTCCAATGGCTACAGGCCAATTAAAGGCAACTACAGGAGAGAGATGAGCGAAGACAAGGTTGGGGAAGTTACAATGGACAACATTGTTTTTTGTTTAATTATATCAGAGAAATGAGCTAAGGTCCAACTACACTATCCAGGAATGATGAGCTAAAAACATTCCTGATCAGAGTGATCACATTAAAGGGGCATAGGTTAAGAGTTAGGAGGTGCAGGACACTGACCAGGAAAGATCTGGTTATTGTCCAGATACTGTGAGAGAGGTATAAGTATAGGAGTAAAATACTCAGAGAGCAGGAGACTCAGTGGAGGTAGGCAGGGGGAGAGCCCTGCAGTTGTTCTGGGACGAGACGACACTTCGTAGCAGGTTAAGCTGCAGAGACTTCGGGAGGAACCATCCTACCTGCGCCTTGAGCCGATACGCTGCTCAGTTCAAGACACAGTATCTTACGAGACTGGAGCAGGAGAAACAGGACAGAGGGCAGAGGAACGGAATCGAGAGCCAGAGAAAAGGGAACAGCAGAGATCACCAGTGTAACGTCCGGCACCCAGAGACCAGGAGCTGAAATCGGTACCAGCCATGAGGAAAGAGCCAAGAGTTGACTCGGGCGGTACAGGCCGTAGACCAAACAGAGAGAGAGAGAGCAGCGAGGAGACCGAGAGACTGAACTTCTTTTCACACCACATTACATCAGACCAGGTAATATAACACCTCACCTCAGCACAACCCCCATTGTTACACCACAAATTGTTATTTTAATTATATGAGGCAATAATACTGATGATTGTTTAGTTTTTGTATCCATGCGATTGTGTAGATCTTATTCTGCTCCTGATGTGTGTGTATATATATATATATACATATAGATATACAATCTTAATTCAGCTGTTTTAACGTGACACAGATGCATGAGATGCTAATGCGATGGCTGAGGGTTGCGACAAGTATTTCCATGGTCCGACTTGCGATGAGATCAATGTAATCATATGTATACTGATTCTGCTAACTGTAGTAGGTTTCTCTATGTTTACCTTTTGTAGTTCTTGTTAAATAAAGAAATTATTAATAACCCTGAGGTCAGTGTTTGATTTGCCACCAATTCTAAATATTTACAGGATCCTGACTCCGAGCCAGAGGGAGGGGGGAGGGGGGAGGTGGCGTAAACACGGTCGAAGAATCAAGTTTTCAGGTGGGACTTTAGGGGAGAGAGGGGACAAGCCTGAGGGATTGAGGGAGAGAGTTCTGGAGTTTTGGGGCGTTGTGGCTGAAAGCATGACCTACGATGGTGGGGTTGAACAAGGCTTAAACAAAATTTGTGCATGCGCATTAAACCACAGAGAATTTCGTAACATGTTTGATGAAGACAATTGAGGAAGGGTAGTTACTCCTTCACTGCAATGTTCATTGGCTATCAAAGGGGAAGGCTCTTGAAAGATTTTGGATTTTAAAGAAAAAGTGCTTACGTTTCAGGAGGGGAAGGGAGAACTTCCTGAAGACTGCAAGCTCCTTCAAGATAAAGACTGGCTCAGTAACATTGCTTTCCTTAAGGACATTACTGATCATCTGAACGATCTCATTGCATGATTTAATGGAAAGGATTTGTCATGGTTACTGTTTTTTGTATAATCTGCATCCTGTATAAATATGAAAATGTCTTGTAAATATTAATAATTTATACGTTGAGAGTGCCCTTTAAGAAGGTTGAGTTCCCAGCAGGACAAACAGCTTTTATTTCATTTTAAGCAGCTCTGGAGACACTAAAGTCTGGGAAAAAGTTACTTTCCATTTAGAGCATGTGATGTTTAGAGCTGGGAAAAACCCAAGATGACTTTGATTGAGGGGGGAAGCCTTACACTATATACCGAGGGCTTGGCTTATCTCGTAGTCACCGGCCTTATGCTCAACAATTTAAGTATATGTCTGAGCTGAGGGGACTACCTCCAAGTCAAGATTATTTTTATTATTATTTTGCTAACCTTAGTGAATTGCTGCCACTTCTTGTTCTGCAGGTGAATGTTAGTGTATCTGTATCCAATGTTGTGTTTATTCTGAATCATATGGTCTAGAAGTAAGTTAGTCAGACATACACTTGTCTGTAGTTAATAAACATCTGTTTACCTGCTCAGCATAACCTTTGAATCTCTGTTATATCCTTAGCGAGGGAGGTAGAGAAAAGTACTAAACAAGCAGTTGTACTTAGTGATGATGAGGCGCTGGGGATAGCAGCCAATCGGGAATAACTGTCAACGTGTGGCTCCTAATAGTCACATTCCTCAAGAGTAGAAATTTGCATCCTGGAGTTAGGAACTAATACAGAGGCCGTCCAGGACATACACTGATACTGATATTCACCAGGTACACGGAGGCTGAGCACCTCGATCTTGGTGCCAGTTTAAAGTCCTGGGGAATCGCCCTGAGGGAGGAAACTGAGGAACAGCTGACAATCGCCAATAGCCCAAAATAAGAGCAGATCCGATTCTGAATTTGAACAGCAAGCGCAGTTTTCCCCCAAAAGGGGCAAATTGGAGCAGAGATATATTCCTAGCAACAGGGCTGTTATCTGGAAAATACAGTTAACAGGAACATATAGGGAGCCAGCTAGAAATGTAATTAAATCACCAGAGTTACAAAACTTAACCCTTAATGAAAAATATGAAAGCATAACAAATAAATTGAATTCTTCTTTGCTGGAGGCACAAGTGGAGATGGAAATGGTCTTTAACTGAAAGTTAATTGAAAAAACTATTTAAGCAGTGACCATTATAGGTCAATCACCATTGAACGAGGCAGCACAGCGGTCTGAAATAGAGAAAGTGCACAAGGAGCTCAGATCTAAGCGGACACTGAGCGTTTGGGAAATCTATTAATGGGTGTTGGCTTCACGGGGAAAACCTTATGTGGCAAACCTCAGTGGTGCACAGGAGCCTCTCATACACACAGAGAGCATTGGGACTGAGGTCTTTAACAGGCATGAGAGTAGCAGAGAGGGTAGGAGGGTGGCCGAGGACACCGCCGAGGAGGCGGCTTGGAAGGAGACGAGGGAGGGGGCGAGGCGAAGGGAATGTGGTCCAGAGGTTGGGGGCAGAGAGGCTGAAACCTCGACCACAAATTTGAGATTCTCTCAGTCAAATGTACGAACATCGAGAATATTGGAATAGTCAGAAATTATAAAAATCGAGGTGGAAACCAATCCAAAGTTAGCTCCGCACAATGTAATATTTGACTGTCATTTCCTAAGGGAGGCAGATCGGCAAAATGTTATAGTCCATAGCAGCCCGACAGGTGATTCTATTCAAACTTCCCCTCCCTCCCTCCCTCCCTCCCAGGTGAAGATCCTCCCAGGGCAGATGCAGGATCCTTTGGGAAGAACCTTCACTGCAGTTTGTCAGGAAGATAAACACCTCCCTTACCAATCGCCTCCTTAGCAACCAACCACCGGTTCCAGCCGCTGCAGATAGTGAGGGGAGAGAGGGGGAGAGAGGGCGGGGGGAGAGAGAGAGAAAGGGGAGAGAAGTGAGAGACGGGAGGGGGAGAGAGGGAAGGGGGGGAGAGAGGGAAGGGGAAGAGAGGGGATGGGGGAGAGAGGGAGGGGGGAGAGAGAGGGAGGGATTCGGGTGAAAGTGAGGGAGAGAGAGAGGCGGAGGGGAAGCATCCCTCCACTGCTAAGGTTTTCTTTAACAAAAATAAAACATAAAACCTTTCAAAAGATACAAAAGAGTAGTTTCACCAGTTTACAGAGAAATTATAATTTTCTAAATCGCATCTAAATCTCCGGCACATCACAAGTTGTCCTTTAAAGGTCCTCCTATCTCACTGAATGTAAATGCCCTCCACGTAGCTGATGAGGAAACTTTTTCTGTCCCTCGTGACCTCCGTTCCACCTTTGGTGGCCACACCTTCATCCAATATGCTCTGAAACTCTGAACACTTCCTCTATCCCTCCCTCCGCCTTGCCCCTTCCTTCCCCATCTTCAGATCGTGTCTGAAGACCTTCCTCTTCTGGAATCCATCTTGATTGGCCTTCAGAGCGGCAAACAGCTGCTGCTTAACCTCCATACATCCAACTGGTGGAATGGGAAGGCATATGTGCCTGAGCTGCGGACAGGAAGATGGTGGCAATGCTCTCATGAATTTCATACTGAACTGTGTTGCCCACTAGATGCTCACAGCGAGTTTCTGGTACCTACCGTCCACCTCATGAGGGCTCAAATCCATGCATATCGAATGTCAAATGACCAACTAGTGACTGTTCTCCTTGTGGAGGGGGTGTAAGTGGGGGCTCCAAGGAGCTGAACTGGCACCAAGGTGAGATGTTTGGCAAAAGAATGTCAGAACCTAGCCAGCCCTCTGGCGGTCTGGGTAGTCGGGTTCCTGAGCAAGGCGGGCCTGTAGTGGGACAGCACGGCCATCCTCTATACAGTCTGATACTAACAGAGACACCTCTATATAGTCTGATATTAACAGAGACACCTCTATATAGTCTGATATTGACAGTGCGAACCTCTATATAGTCTGATATTAACAGGGACACATCTATAGAGGTTGATATTGTAGCTCAGCGGTTGGAGCACTCGCCTCGCAAGCGAGAGACCTGGATTCGATTCGCGGCAGGGCGAAACCTTGGGTAAGTTTCCTTACTCCAGACGCCTGATAATATTCCCTCAAGAAAGAAAACACAATAATAATTTGGTCACTCAATCCACAACTGTGTGTGGGACATTGCTGTGCGCAATTGGCTGCTGCGTTCGCCCACAAATATACAGTCAATTCACTTTACAGTACATTCTGTGAAGCGCCTTCAAAGATGTGAAAAGACGTGAAAAAGCACGATATCAAATGCAAGGATTATTTTATTAGGGTGACAGCTCTATATACTCTGATATTAACAGTGACACCTCTAGTTAATCCATCAGCAATGAAAAGGACAAGATATTGGGTTTAGTTATGCAAATATCTGATTTATTGTCTCAGAGCTTCACAATGCCTCACTCCCACACAGACCTACTCACTCCACATGTCAGTCTCTTAGAGGACAGGATAGGTGGCTGCACTCGCAATTTTGCAATGGTTCCCTCTGTCTCGTGCCAGATAAACGTAACCATTTTTACCCCAACGTTTCCCCCAACTGAAAGAGAGCGTTTTCATCAGTCGATTATAAAGCCTCGCCACGATCGCATGATTTGGGGACAGAAAGGCTGCCATAAACTTACCTATTTTTTAATATCCAATATTTCTGTCCGTTCTCCTCCCCAAAACCGACCAATAACATCCCGTGGTCAACTGGTTTCCGAGGTGTGCATTCAGTGTCATACAAAATTCCTGCAATGAGAGACGTCTCACAATGTTCACCACTTACATTTGCGCGGCGCCTTTCACCCCAGAGAGGCATCTCACAACGCTTCACCACTTGCATTTACACAATGCTTACCATTTTTGTAATGTCTAAAATTGTTAGTGTTGCTTGTCACTAACACAGAGATTGGCCCAATTGTCGCAACAGCATTGGCTAAAGCCTTTTCAGTTTTGGGCTTGACTTGTTTGAAGCTCTTAATTTTTGTTACAATTAAATCTTTGTTATATGTGCACTTTCCTTTCTGTAAAACAAGACACACCACACGACAACAACTTGCATTTATATAGTGGCCTTCACGCGGGATAGTGTCCCAGAGCACACAGCGGTACTCTCACAACATGTATGTCTCAGAGCTTTACAATCACTCGCACTCACACAGCACCGCTCACACCGCACATATATGTGAAGATATATGTATAAAACACAAACTCTTACCTTTGCTTTGTAAGGGTAATTTTTCTGAGACATAATACCGTATTTTTTGATATATTTAAAAGCTCCACTGGGTCGACCTCCAGAACAGCCGTAAGCAGTGAAGCCTTTGGCACAATCAACAATTTGCTGCTCACTCAGGGATGTCAAAGGAAGTCCATTTTTGGTCAATTGACCCTCAATTGCCCCCAGAGCAGAGAACGCATAACAAGCCCCACACCTTTTCTGAGAGGAGAGAGGAAAATATCTCAGTTTGATTATCAGATGCTTGCCAAAGTCCCTATCCATCTGCCGCTCACTCCTCAATCCATCCCCGACTCCCAAGTCTCTATCCATCTCCTTCTCACACGTCAATCCAATTCCTGAATCGTCAAGTCTTTATCCATTTTCCGCTCACACATCAATCCATCCCTACCACCCATTTCCATCTCACATATTTATCCATTCCCTGACTCCCCAAGTTTCTATCCATCTCCCTCTTGTCTCCCAATTAATCCCTTGACTTCACATGTCTCTAACCATCTCCCTCTCACACCTCAGTTCATCCCCTTCCTCAAGTCTCTATCTATCAACCTCTCACAGCTCACCCCACCCTTGACTACTCAAGTATCTATACATCTCCCTTTCACACCTAAATCCACCCTGACACTTCAAATCTCTATCTATCTTCTTTTCACACCTCAATGTATCCCCTGATTTCCCATGTTTCTATCAATCCTCCCTCTTCCATCTCAATCCATTCCTTGACTCCACACGTCTCTTTCTATCACACTCCCACATTTCACTCCATCCCCATCCTCAAGTCTCTATCCATCTCCCTCTGTTACCTTGATCAATCCCCAAACTCTGCAAATCCCTATCCACCTTCCTCTAACACCTCAATCCATCTCCAACCTCCACATTTCTCTATCCATCTTCATCTTACACCACAATCCATCCCCTGACTGTCGACGTCTCTACCCATCTCCCCCTCAAATGTAAATCCACCCACTGACTCCAAGTCTCTGTCCATCCCCTGTTGCCCTTCAATCCATCCCGTGATTCCCCAGGTTTCCTGGTTGATCACGGCGAACAGTTTCCGCGTATCTTACCTGAGATTTGACATGTGTGACTCGATCAGTATTTCGCCAATCAATGCTCCGAGGTAATTGTGTCTTGTTCTCTACCTCCTCCTCCGCTAATACCGTCTCTTCATCCTCTATCTCTTCTTCAGATGGTCTGATCCCGAGATACATGTTCACAAATTCCTCATCTGTCTATCCAAACAGAGACACACAAATCTGACCTGGCGCTTTTCACCCTAGGAGGTCATCTCAAAGCACTTCCCAGAACCTGCTGTGAAGTGCAGTGACTGTGTGTTTAACATTGCAGCCTGCGTTGGTGCACAGCAAAGTCTATGCAAATAGCGATCAACGGTTTGATCTGTCAACCGGGACAGAGAGAGAGGGAGAGAGAGAGAAAATCTCTTCTGTTTTCCTCTGACAGTGCAGAGGGAGATCTTTAACATCCACCCCGAACAGGGTACAGACAGGGAGTGACGGAGGTTTAATGTTTCAGTTAAGGGATGGCTCTCCGAAAATGCGGTGCTCTATCCCCCTGCACTGGAGCATCATCTTAGTCTATATGAGAGAGAGAGACTGAGACACAGACACAGACTAGCAAGAAAGAGAGAGAGAGACACTGAGAGAGAACGAGAAAAGAGAGGAAAATATAGAAGACGAAGAGAATGTGAGGGAGAAAAAGAGAGAGAGAAAGAAAGCAGACAAAAGAAAGTAAGACAGAGAGAAAGAGGCGAGAAGGAGATATTAAGGAGAGAGTAGAGGAGAGAAGAGGAGGAAAAGAAGAGCGAGGGGAAGAATGGAGTGTGAAGAGTGCGATTGGGACAGAGAATGAATAGAGAAAGAGACTAAAAAGAGAGACAGAGAGAAGGAAAGAAAGAGAATAAGAATAGAGGGTCAGCGTGAGGACAATGAAAGAGCAATGAATCATAGAATTATACAGCACAGAAGGAGGCCATTCGACCCATCATATCTGTGTTGGCTGTAAAATAGTTTCCCTTGTTCACCCTATCAAATCCCCTCATAATTTTGAAAATTTCTATTAAGTCTCCTAACCTTCTCTGCTCCAAGGAGAATAATCCTCGCTTCTCTGGCCTCTCCTGACAACTGAAGTCCCTTATTCTTGGTAGCATCGTGGTAAAACTCATTTGCACCTAATCCAATACCTTGACATCCTTCCTAACACAGAACCGAACACAGTACTAAACCAGTGTTTTATGAAGAATCACCATAACTTCCTGACTTTTGTATTCTGTGCCCCTATTTATAAAGCCCAGTATCCCGTATGCTTTTTCTAACAGCTGTATCTACCTGTTCTGCCACTTTCAAGATTTACTTATATGAACCCCAGGTCTCTCTGTCCCTTCACCCCCTTTAGAATTGTACCATCGGCTTATTTTGCTTCTCCTCATTCTTCCTCCCAAAATGCATCACTTTGAATTTCTCCACATTAAACTTCATCTGCCCCGTGTCGGCCCATGTTACCAGTCTGTCTATGTCTCCTTGCAGTCCTCTCCTATCCTCCTCGCTGTTTACTACTTTTCCTCGCTTAGTATCATCTGCAAACTTCGAAGTTGTACTCCCTATACCCAAGTCCAGGTCATTTATATAGATCAAATCAGCAGTGGTCCCAATACTGACCCCCGGGGACAGCACTGCACATTTCCCTCCAGTCAGAAAAACAATCATTCACCACCACTCTCTGCTTTCTGTCTCCCAGACAGTTCTGTATCCGCTTCCACTGTCCTTTAATACCGTGGGCTTCTATTTTGCTCACAAGTCTCCTAAGTGGCACTTTATCAAATGATCTTTTGGAAATCCATACAAACTATAGTAACTGCACTTTATCCACCCTCTCCTTTACTTCATCAAAAATCTATCAGTTTTGCTGGACACGATTTGCTTTTAACAAGTCTTTGATGGCTGTCTTTTATTAACCCATTATTTCTAAGTGAAATTTTATTTTGTCCCGGATTATAGTCTCCAGATGTTACCCCACTACTGACATCAGGCTGCCTGGCCTGTAGTTCCAGCGTTTATCCTTCTGCCTCTTTTTGTACACTTGTAACCCTCCAGTCTTATGGCACCACCCCAGTGTCCAAGGAGGATTGAAAGATTGTGGCCACAGCCTCCATTATTTCCACACTTACTTCCCTGTGTAACCTAGGATGCATCCCTCTGGACTGGGTGATTTATCGACCTTGAAAACTGTCAGCCTTTATAGGACCTCCTCTCAGATACTAAAATTACCTTTATTCTTATCGTATCCAATTTCTCTACCCTCTCCTCCGACACTGTGGCATGTGAAGACAGATGCAAAGTATTCATTCAATATGTCAGCCATGCCCTCTGCCTCCACAAGAAGATTTCCTCTTCGGTCACTAATTGGATCCATCCTACCTTTGAAGGACCTTTTACTCTATATGCTTATAAAATACCTCATTCCCATGAAATTCCATGGATTGGAAGATCGCAAATGTCACACCACTATTTTAAAAAGGTGGAAAGGAAAAGATGGGGAACTATAGGCCAGTTAGTCTCACATCAGTGATAGGAAAAATTTTAGAATCATTGATTAAAGATGTGGTAGTGCGGTATTTAGGGCACAATATAATTAGGCCAAGTCAACATGGCTTTACAAAAGGGAAGTCATGTTTGACAAATCTCATAGTTTTTTGAGGATATTTCCAGTAAACTAGATAAGGGTGAATCAGTGAACGTGGTCTATTTGGAGTTCCAGAGGGCATTCGATAAGTGCCGCGTAAAAGGTTAGTTCAAAAGATAAGGGCCCATGGAATTGGGGGGAGCATATTAACGTGGATTGGGGAATGGTTAACGGGTAGGAAACAAAGAGTAGGGATAAACGGGTCCTTTTCAGATTGGCGGGATGTGACTAGTGGAGTGCCACAAGGATCAGTCCTTGGGCCTCAGCTATTTACCATCTACATCAACGATGTAGATGAGGACATCGAAGTTAATATATCTAAATTCGCGGATGACACAAACCTCGGAGGAAATGTCAACACAGAGGACGACATTAAAAAAATGCAGCGAGACATAGATAGGTTAGGTGATTGGGCAGGTAGGTGGCAGATGAAGTATAATGTAGGGAAGTGCAAAGTCATCCACCTACGTAGCAAAAACAGTAGAGCGGGTTATTTTTTAGAAGGGGAGAGATTGGAATGTGTTAGCGTCCAGAGGGACTTGGGTGTCCTTGTACACCAATCACAGAAAGTTAGTCTGCAGGTGCAGCAGCAATTAGGAAGGCGAACGGTATGTTAGCATTCATTATGAAAGGATTAGAGTATAAGAGTAGGGAAGTCTTGCTGCAACTGTATAGGGCCCTGGTGAGACCACACCTGGAATACTGGGGGCAGTTTTGGTTTCCTTATTTAAGGAAGGATGTACTTGCCTTGGAGGGGGTGCAGCGTAGATTTACTAAATTAGTACCAGGGATGAAGGGGATGAGTTACGAGGATAGGCTGACCAATTTGGCCTATATTCTTTAGAATATAGAAGAATTAGAGGGGATCTTATAGAAACCTGTAAGATCATCAAAGGGCAGATAGAGTAGATAGTGGGAGATTGTTTCCCCAGTTGGAGAAACTAAAACCAGGGGTCACAACCTTAAAACCAGAGGCAGCCCTTTCGCACTGAGTTGAGGAAGAACTTCTTCATTCAAAGAGTGGTGAATGTATGGAACTCACTACCCCAAAGGGCTGTTGACGCTCAGTCCTTGAACATATTCAAGACTGAGATAGATAAGATTTCTTATTGCAAAAGGGATTAAGGGATATGGGGATAAGTCAGGGTCAGGTTATTAGCTGGAGTTAGATTAGAAGACCAGCCATGATTGAATGGCGGGGCAGGCTCGAAGGGCCGAATGGCCTACTCCTGCTCCTACATGCGCTGTCCGTCCCCTCTTCCTTCCACCCACCCACTCTCCTTCTGAACCCTCTGTGGCTGAGTGGTGACCACCTCCTGAAATGTTCAATCCATGAATTCCATGAAGGAAAGATAGAAAGAGACAGAAAGTGAACAGAGAGAGAGAGAGAGAGGAAGAGGACATAGAGAGAGAGGACAAGGAAAGATAGATTAAGAATAAAGAGAGAAAGTAACAGAGAGCAAAGAAAGAGGAGAGAGAAAGAGAAAAGGAGAGAGAGAGAGAGAAAGAGATGTATCGTCTCAGATGTTCGGGTTTGATCCTGTCTGAATGCACTCCCTCTCCCCACAGAGACTCACCAAATCAGTCAAGTGATTGAGAGCGAGAGAGAACGATGCTTTCCCCAGTTTAAAGTCCACATTGTGGTTGATCACTTTCATCGCATTCTGCAGCCAAATGTTTAACCTTAAATACTCTTCATCCTGAGAGAGAGAGAGAGAGAGAGAGAGACTGAGTCAGACTGTCACTCAACACTGTGACCCACACTCACATCCCCAGAGTTGTCTCACAACATTTCATCACTTTTACACAGCACCTTTCACTGCAGATGGACGTTTGACTAACCTGAGTGTTATATCTTTTTCCAAAGAGATTTTTCCAGGTTTCCCAGGGATCATCGGGATGAAAAGTCCTTGTGGAAATCGATACAGTGACCAGAACACTGACAATTAAGAACGACAGCAACATAGCACCTTCTCTGTAAGACGGGATAGTTATTGTCAACTCCTGGAGATAGTTCTCTGCCCTTTCCTTTACATTCCCTTCCCAAGGACCTTAACTCTTCCAGCTTGAAATCCTCTCCCTCTTCACCCACCCATTGCCACTCTCCACTGACTCCTATCGAGATTCTGACCAGTGCTCTCATGATTCACTGAATTCAAAGCCTTACTCCCCGCTCGCTTCCCTCGTTCTCTCTTGGGGAGTCAGGGTATGGATTGAGGTGTGAGAGGGAGATGGATAGAAACTTAAGGAGTTAGACAATCGATTGAGGTTTGAGAAGGAGATAGATTTCTGAGAGTGAGTAGATTGATTGAGGAGCGAGAGAGAAAGACGGAGAGAGTTGTGATGGACTCACCCACACAGTTTGTGTCCACACTAAATGGGTGTGAGGAGGAAATGTGCTGTGAGGTTCGCTGAGAAACTGGACATTATATAGTCTCACCAGAGACGCACATTCATGTCTTGAACAGCCAGTTTAAAGCCCAGAGCCCCAGAGCTTTATTAACGCTCTTGCTCCCCACCCCCACAAGACCTCCTCCCGTCCCGCCACCCCCTGCCCCCACCAGGTGTTTTGGGTGACCTGTGACCTATCTGTCTTGGGCGGACTCCACAATGACTTGGGAGGTTTCTGAGCCAAACCAGCCCCCGGCTGAGACCCATTGTATGAGGATTATCCCTGGATTGCTCACTCACTCCACAACTGTTTTGGGGATGTCGCTGTGTGCAATCTGGCTGCCGTGTTTTGCACACAAAATACAGTCACTACACTTTACAATTTATCCTGTGAAGCTGCTTAAGACGTTTAGATGACGTGATAAGGCACTATATCAAATGCAATTATTATTATTGTTAGAGAGAGGAGGGGAATGTGAGAGAGAGAGAATTTGAGAGAGAGAATGTGAGAATGTGTGAGAGAGAAGGGGAATATGGGAATGAGACAGAGAGAATGCGTGAGAGGGTGAATGTGAGAGGAAGAAAAAATGAGAGAGAAGGAATGTGTAAGGGAGTGGATGAATAGGAGAAAGAGAGACAACATGAGAGTATATGTGAAGAGAACAAGAGAATGAGAGAGGTAGAGAAACATTTAATATTCCCAGTGTCTCTAATAATAATAAGCTTGTAATTGACATAGTGCCTTCATAAATTGATGAGACGTCTTAAAATGCTTCACAGGAAATACTGTAAAGTGTAGTAACTGTGTTTTGTAGGTGAAACACAGTAGCCAGTTTGTGTACAGCAATGTCTGACAAACAGCCATGGAGTGAGTGAGAGAGTTTATTTGGGGAATTGTTGGCCAGAACATTGGGAGAGAGAAACTCCCTTCTCTTTTCCAACAGCACCGCAAGAGATCCTTAACATCCACTGAACAGACAGGCGGGAGCTTCGTTTAACATCTCCTCCGAAGGATGGCGTCTCCGACAATGTAACACTTTCCCAGTGCTGTGCTGCAATGTCATCGTACAGTGTGATTCTAATTCCCAACGTGGGGCTCAAACCCACAAACTACAGACTCAGAGGTGAGAGAGTGAGTGACTGAGCCAGGCTGACACACAATGTCTAAACATCTAATATTGTTTCACAGAGAAACGATGTATTACACTATATCCTTTGAAGATGTTTAAGATGTTTAGACGACGTGATAAGGCATTATATCAAATGCAAGATTTATTATTGTTAGAGAGAGGAGGGGAACGTGAGAGGGAGAGAACATGAGAGAGAGAAGACCAAGGCCCTCCTGCTTGGCTCCAGTCAGCGCCTCCAAATCTTGAGTGCTGACAGCATCACCTTTCATGGATGCACTCTACATCTCACGGACCCAATATGGAACCTCAGTGTTCTGTTTGACCCTCAACTGTCCTTCATCTCCCACATCTGTGACATGACCCGCTCTGCCTTTCTCCACCTCCGCAAAATTGCCCGGCTCCACCAATGTCTCCCACCGCAGGCTGCCGAGACCCTCATAACATCCACGATTGACTATTGCCAACTCCCTACTTGTGGGCCTCCCCAACTCCTCCCTCCACAGTCTAATGTTGTTTCACAGAGAAATACTGTTAAGTGTATTGTGGAGGCAAAAAATTCAAGCAGACGCGCACATGCATACACAACCAGTCACACACACACCCTGGCACACACACATACCCAGGCAAACACACACATATCCAACCAGACACAGACACACACACACTACAAACTCATACACAGATTTACACTCAAACGCACACACACTGCACTTGACTCCACACTGGATTTCAAGTAAGATCTTAAGTCTTTAAATGGTTGTAAACATTTTTAAGATAAGTATTAAGAGTAATCTCTTTAACTAGTTCATGTTAATCCCAGTTATGTCAATGATGATTGGGGAGCTCAGAGTGATTGTTGTCAAGAGAGATAGTGAGAGGGGGGAGGGGAGGATGTGTGAGACAAAATGTGAGAGAAAGAGAGAGAGAATGTGAGAGACAGAGAGAAAGGGATTGTGTGAGAGAGAGAATGTATGAAAGAGAGAAGAAGGGAGAGGTGGAAAGTTTGAGAGAGGGAGGAAATGAGAGAGAGGCCGGCAAACCCCCAAATAAAATCACTCGCTCCACGACTGTTTGTGGGATGTCGCTGGGTGTAAACTTGTTGTGACTATATATTTTGTGGGTCAAACACGGCAGTCAGTTTGTACACAGCAATGTTCTACAACAGCCACCGAGTAAACAAGAGATTTTATTGGGGGAATGTGGGCCATGACATCAGGAGAGAGAGAAACTCTTCTCTTTTCCAACAGCGGCGAGAGCGATCTTCAATGTCCACCTGAACAGGCAGACGAGAGCTCGGTTTAATGTCTTATCTGAACAATGACGTTTCTGCCAATGTAATGCTCCCCTTGACCTGCGTTGGCGTGTCAGCTTAGACTGTAATTCCAAGTGGGGCTGAAACCCATAGCTTTCTGATTCAGAGGTGAGAGAGTGAGTGAGTGAGCCAGATTTACACAGTGTCTAAACGTCTAACATTGTTTCACAGAGAAATACTGTCAAGCGTAGTGTGGTGGCAACCCCTCCCACACACAAAGACACTCACACACATACACTCTCACAAACACAGACACACACTCACATACTGACACACACACTCACATACTTACACACATGCACTCTCACATACACAGACACACAGTCACAGACACACACAAATATACTTACACATTCACTCTCACATTCCGACAGTCTCACACTCACTGGACACGCACTGCACCCAACACCCACTGGATTTGAAGTAAGATCTTTAGTCCTTGAATAGTTGTAAGCATTTTTAAAATAAAGATTAAGAGTAATTTCTTCCAACTAGTTCTTGTTAATCCCAGCAATGTCAATGATGATTCGGGAGTTCAGAGTGACTGTCATCAAGAAAAAGAGACAGTGAGAGGGAGGGTGGGGGAAAGGGTTTGGGGGGTGAAAGTGTGAGAGAGAATGTGTGTGAGAAAACATAAGAAAGAGGGGTATATGAGAGACAGATAGAGAGAGAGGAAATTGTGAGAGAGAGTGTATTTCAGAGAGAATGTGAGATAGACAGAGAAGGGAAGAGAGAGATTTATTGTGAATGAGATGGGGGAAATGAGAGAGAGGCAATGTGAGAGAGAGGTAATCAATCCCCCAAATAGAATTGCTCGCTCGCTCCATGACTGTTTGTGGGACATTGCTGCCGTGTTTCACACATAAAACATATACTTTACAGTATATCCTGTGAAGCGATTTGAGACAACAACAACAAATTGAATTTGTACAGCGCCTTTCACGTCAGGAGGACAGTCAGGGATCTGGACCCAAGCTGAGGGGTGCAGGGTGGGGAGGGTAGGGGAAAGAGGGTGACTGAAGAGGTGGGGGGGGGGCATGAGACGTGTCTTGAAGGAGGCAAGGGAGGAGGCAAGACAGAGGGACTGTGGGATAGAGTTCCAGAGGGTGGGGACAGAAAGGCTGAGCCCCACCCATCAATTGTGGAGTGGGCCAGACAGGGGACGTGAAGCAGGCCGGAGCCCGCTGAGCGGAGGGACCAGACCGATTGGTAGAGGGTTAGGAGGTCACAGAGGTCGGGGGGAGCAAGACCATGGAGGGCTTTGAAGGTGAGGATCAGCATCTTGAACTCTATCCTCTGTGTGATGGGAAGCCAGTGGAGTTGGGCGAGAATGGGGGTGATAGGGTCACGGAGCCTGGTGCAGGAAAGCACATGGGCTGCAGAGTTCTAGATGATCTGCAGCCTGTGGAGGGAGGAGTTGGGGAGGCCCACAAGTAGGGAGTTGGCATAGTCAATCGTGGATGTTATGAGGGTCTCGGCAGCCTGTGGTGGGAGACATTGGTGGAGCCGGGCAATTTTGCGGAGATGGAGAAAGGCAGAGCGGGTCATGTCACAGATGTGGGAGATGAAGGACAGTTGAGGGTCAAACAGAACACTGAGGTTCCATATTGGGTCCGTGAGATGTAGAGTGCATCCATGAAAGGTGATGCTGTCAGCACTCAAGATTTGGAGGCGCTGACTGGAGCCAAGCAGGAGGGCCTTGGTCTTCTCTCTCTCATGTTCTCTCCCTCTCACGCTCCCCTCCTCTCTCTAACAATAATAAATCTTGCATTTGATATAATGCCTTATCACGTCGTCTAAACATCTTAAACATCTTCAAAGGATATATTGTAGTACATCGTTTCTCTGTGAAACAATATTAGATGTTTAGACATTGTGTGTCAGCCTGGCTCAGTCACTCACTCTCTCACCTCTGAGTCTGTAGTTTGTGGGTTTGAGCCCACGTTGGGAATTAGAATCACACTGTACGATGACATTGCAGCACAGCACTGGGAAAGTGTTACATTGTCGGAGACGCCATCCTTCGGAGGAGATGTTAAACGAAGCTCCCGCCTGTCTGTTCAGTGGATGTTAAGGATCTCTTGCGGTGCTGTTGGAAAAGAGAAGGGAGTTTCTCTCTCCCAATGTTCTGGCCAACAATTCCCCAAATAAACTCTCTCACTCACTCCATGGCTGTTTGTCAGACATTGCTGTACACAAACTGGCTACTGCGTTTCACCTACAAAACACAGTTACTACACTTTACAGTATATCCTGTGAAGCATTTTGAGACGTCTCATCGACTTATGAAGGCACTATGTCAATTACAAGCTTATTATTATTAGAGACACTGGGAATATTAAATGTTTCTCTACCTCTCTCATTCTCTTGTTCTCTTCACATATACTCTCATGTTATCTCTCTTTCTCTCCTATTCATCCTCTCTCTTACACATTCTCTTTCTAACATTTTTGCTTCCTCTCACATTCACCCTCTCACACATTCTCTCTGTCTCATTCCCACAGTCCCCTTCTCTCTCACACATTCTCACATTCTCTCTCTCAAATTCTCTCTCTCACATTCCCCTCCTCTCTCTAACAATAATAATCATTGCATTTGATTCAGTGCCTTATCACATCATTTAAACGTCTTAAGCAGCTTCACAGGATATATTGTAAAGTGTATGACTGCATTTTGTGTGCAAAACACGGCAGCCAGATTGCACACAGCGACGTCCCCAAAACAGTTGTGGAGTGAGCGAGCACTCCAGGGATAATCCTCATACAATGGGTCTCAGCCGGGGGCTGGTTTGGCTCAGAAACCTCCCAGGTCACTGCGGAGTCCGCCCAAGACAGATAAGTCTCAGGTCACCCAAAACACCCGTGGGGTTGTGGGGGGGGGGGGGGGGGGGGGTGGGGGGGGGGTAAGAGGGTTAATAAAGCCCTGGAGCTCTGGGCTTTAAACTGGCTGTTTGAGACTTGATTGTCCACCTCTTGTGAGACTATATGAAGTCCACTTTCTCAGCTAACCTCACAGCACAACTCCTCCCCACATTCGTTTAGTGCAGACACACACTGAGCAACTGAGTCCATCTCAACTCTTTCTCCATATCTCTCCATCTAACTCCTCAATCGATTATTTTTCTCCCCCAAGTCTCTGTCCATCTCAAACCTCAATCCATCCCCTGACTCCCCAAGTCTCCATCCATCTCTCTCTCCAGTTCATCGCTCTCTCGCACCTCATTCCATCCATTCACTCCCCCGAGTCTCTACCCATCTCCTTCTTACACCTCAATCCATACCCTGACTCCCCCAAGCCTCTATCCATCTCCCTCTCATACCTCAAGGCTTTGAATTCAGTGAATCATGAGAGCACTGGTCAGAATCTCGATAGGAGTCAGTGGAGAGTGGCAATGGGTGGGTGAAGAGGGAGAGGATTTCAAGCTGGAAGAGTTAAGGTCCTTGGGAAGGGAATGTAAAGGAAAGGGCAGAGAACTATCTCCAGGAGTTGACAATAACTATCCCGTCTTACAGAGAAGGTGCTTTGTTGCTGTCGTTCTTAATTGTCAGTGTTCTGGTCACTGTATCGATTTCCACACGGACTTTTCATCCCGATGATCCCTGGGAAACCTGGAAAAATCTCTTTGGAAAAAGATATAACACTCAGGTTAGTCAAACGTCCATCTGCAGTGAAAGGTGCTGCGTAAATGGAAGGGGTGAAATGTTGTGAGACAACTCTGGGGGATGAGTGTGGGTCACTGTGTTGGGTGACAGTCTGACTCAGTCTCTCTCTCTCTCTCTCTGTCTCAGGATGAAGAGTATTCAAGGATAAACATTTGGCTGCAGAATGTGATGGAAGTGATCAACCACAAGGACTTTAAACTGGGGAAAGCATCGTTCTCTCTCGCTCTCAATCACTTGACTGATTTGGTGAGTCACTGTGGGGAGAGGGAGTGCATTCAGACAGGATCAAACCCGAAGATCTAAGATGACACATTTCTCTTTCTCTCTCCTTTTCTCTTTCTCTCTCCTCTCTTTCTTTGCTCTCTGTCACTTTCTCTCTTTATTCTTAATCTATCTTTCCTTGTACTCTCTCTCTATGTCCTCTCCCTCTCTCTCTCTCTCTCTCTTTCTTCACTTTGTGTCTCTTTCTATCTTTCCTTCATGGAATTCATGGATCGAACACAGCCACAGAGGATTGATTCAGAAGGAGAGTGAGTGGGTGGAAGGAAGAGGGGACGGACAGTGCAAAAATCCCATGACTCACAAACTGTTTCTCTGAGAGGAGATTCTAAAAAGCCTGTCGGTGCTCAACATAGATAAGTCACCGGTCCGGACGGGATGCATCCTAGGTTACTGAGGGAAGCAAGGGTGGAAATAGCGGAGGTTCTGGCCACAATTTTTCAATCCTCTTTGGACACTGGAATGGTGCCAGAGGACTGGACGGCTGCAAATGTTACTCCCCTGTACAAAAAACGGCAGAAGGATAAACCTGAGAACTACAGGTCAATCAGCCTAACATCAGTAGTAGGAAAACTTCTGGAGACTATAATCCGGGACAGTATAAATTCTCACTTTAAAAAATATGGTTTAATAAAGGACAGTCAACGCAGATTTGTTAAAGGCAGATCGTATCTGACAAACCTAATAGAATTTTTGATGAAGTGACTGAGAAGGTGGATGAAGGTAGTGCAGTAGATATAGTTTATCTATATTTTCAAAAGGCATAATAATAATAATAATAATAATCCTTGCATTTGATATAGCGCTTTTCACGTCGGGAGGACGTCCCAAAGCGCTTCACAGAACACACTGTATAAGGATAAGTGTCACATAAGAGACTTATAAACAAAATAGAAGCCCACAGTATTAAAGGGACTGTGCCACATGGATCCAGAACTGGCGAGGAGACAGAAAGCAGAGAGTGGTAGTAAACGGTTGCTTTTCTGACTGGAGGGAGGAGTGTAGTGGTGTCCCTCAAGGGTCAGTATTGGGACCACTGCTCTTTCTGATCTATATTAGTGACCTGGATATAGGGCACACAATTTCCAAATTTGCAGACGATACTAAGCTAGGAAAGTAGTTAATGGTGAGGAGGTTAGCACCAGACTCCAAGAGGACTCAGACAGATTGATAAAATAGGCAGAAACGTGGCAGATGAGGTTTAATGTGGAGAAATGCGAAGTGTTGCATTTTGGTCAGAAGAATGAGGAGAGGCAGTAAAAGCTGATGGTACAATCTTAAAGGGCGCAAATGAACAGAGAGACCTGAGGGTCCACATAAGGAAATCTACTCGGACAGGTCCATAAAGCTGTTAAAGCAGTCAGGATACTATAAATAGGGGCATAGAATTCAAAAGTCAGGAGGTAACATTGAATATTTATAAAATGCTGGTTAGGCCTCAGTTGGAGTATTGCGTTCAGTTCTGGACACCGCACTTTAGGAAAGATGTTAGGGGATTGAAGAGGGTGCAAAGGAGGTTTACCAGGAAGGTACCAGGAATGAAACTAGGATAGCGAAACTAGGATTATTCTCCCTGGTTATAAGGAGAGAATAGCAAAACTATGATTATTTTCCCTATAGCAGAGAAGGTTAAGAGGGGATTTAATAGAGGTTTTCAAGATCATGAGAAGATTTGATAGGTTGAACTGGGAAAAACTGTTTCCTCTGGCGGGTGGGTCAGTAACCTGAGGACACCGATTTAAGATAGTTATTAGAAGAAACCGAGGGGCGGTTAGGAAAATTTTTTTCACTCAGTGAGTTGTTCGGATCTGGAATGCATTACCCGAAAGGGTAGTAGAAACTAATTCAACAATAACTTTTAAGAGAGAAGTAGATGGGTATTTGGGGAGGACAGGATTGCAGGGCTATGGAGAGAAAGCGGGCCAGTGGGATTGAATTTGTGAAATTGGGTTCAAGCGATGGTCAGAAACCACACCAAGGATATTATTAAAATGTTTTATTAGCAATTATAAAACCACACAAACCTAAGCATCACATTACACCCGACGCATTATCATTACTCATCGCGCTTAAATAACTATTATCTTAACAAGATACACTCAATACTAAAATTCTAATCATATATATAAAAAACATTATGTGATATATGAAATGTGCCTAAATAATCTCTAACTGTTTTGAATGTATGTTGGGTGCATGTTTTAGTAAATAGGAGAGATACTACCAAGCAGGCAGGAAAGCGTGACGAAGTTCTGAGGCTGGCACAAATGTCAGACACTATCGCTGGCTTGCTGCTGGCTGCAAACGTCTCTTGGTGGTCCACTCCGGCGAGAGCTGGACTTGTCCTCTTTCCCTCAAAGGCTCTCTTCTTCCTCTCCGTAGAGGTTCGTTCCCTTCCTCTCCTCAGAGGCTCTCCAGAGATTAAAAAAAAACTAGTTTTGGCTATCGATTTTTATACCCTTTTTCGCCAGCCATCCGTGTTCTAACTCTTTTTTTCATGACTTCTTTCCTGCTCTCTGCACTTTCCCAGGCATTCTTTCCCTATCTTCAAGTTGTTTCTCTTGTACCAGCTGGTAGTATCTTCTGCAGGAGAACAATACTCCTCCTATTCCATCTTATCTAACCCAAACCACCTGGATCAATGTCCCTGAAGTTTCAGTCCTTTTTTCTAACTCTGTCCATGTGACCTGCTCACTTTAAGTTTATTCTCAGTTTTAATTACTAGTTTGTTTCCCATCCATTCTCCTGGTCCAATTATCCCAGGTTCCTATCTCTCCTGCCCGTAGCTCACATGCCCTTGTAAGCGCAGATGGCCTACAACCCATCCTCTAGATCCAGCTATCCCTATCTTCCCTGGCCATGGATTACATTCCAGTGTCCTCCTCCTAGCTCGGAGCCTCTTTACTAGGACTGTGTGTGTGTGCCACATGGCAGTTTTTATTTCTTTAATTCATTCTACTTAATTCATCTATTCACTGCATGATCAATACTAATGATGTTTATATTATAATCCCAACTATTTACAAGTTGGGTTGCTCCTTTAGGAGCCGGCGCAGACACAATGGGCCGAATGGCCTCTTTCTGTGCTGTATTATTCTATGAACCTTCCCTGATCCAACCGCCCCCCCACCCCGTTAAGGTCCTAATCCTTAATCCCTCACTGTTTAGTGCCTTGGGATGTCCTCCTGATGTGAAAGGCGCTTTACAAACGCAATTTTGTATTGTATCCATCTCCCTCTCACACCTCAATCCATTCTCTTAATCCCCAAATCTCTTGTGAAACTCCCTCTTACATCTATGTTGCTGTCGGTGTTAATCGGCAGTGTCCTCGTCACAGTATCAATGTCTGAAAGATTTCAGCAATCCGATGAATCCTGGGAGGCCTGGAAACATTTCTGTGGGAAAAGATACAACACTCAATTTATTTCTCTCAAGCTCTCTCTGTCTCTCTCAATCTCTCTTTCTGTCTCTCTCAATATCTCTCTCTGGCTCTCAATATCTCTCTCTCTGTCTCTCTCAATATCTCTCTCTGGCTCTCAATCTCTCTCTCTGTCTCTCTCAATGTCTTTTTCTCAGTCTCTCGCTCAATCTCTTTCAGTCTTTCTCAGTCTGTCTCTCTCTCTCTCTCTCAATGTCAGTCTCTCCCTGTCTCTCTCTCTCTTCATATCTCCTCTGTGTCTCCCTGTCAACTATTCAAAAATGCCCTCCTCACTGGTCTTCCCAGCTCCACCATCCACAAAATCCAGTCGATCAAAAACTCCACCGCCTGCATACTCACCCACACTAAACTCCATACACCAGTTCTGGCCAGATTCCACTGGCTCCCTATCGCCGACCGGATTGATTTCAAGATCCTCATTTTGAAGTCCTTTCATGCCCTGGCACCTCCCTAACTCTCTGACCCGCTTAACCCAAAACCCTCTGCTCGACTGGCTCAGGCCACCCACACCTACCCTCCATTCCACCATTGGTGACCGCACTTTCAACCGTGCCTTCAGCTCCCCTCTCGACTGTCTACCCCCTCCTCGCTCCCTCCCTTCCCTCCCCTAACCCTGACCATTTCCCCCCTGCTCGGGTCCCGACCCAACTGTCCAGCGTCTTGGGACGTCCTCCCAACGTGAAAGGCGCTCTATAAATTAAATCTTGTTGTTGTTGTTTCAGCCACTAAGCCCTCAAACTCTGGAACACTCTTTGTCTATCCCTCTGCCCCTTCTGTCGCACCTTAAGACCTTCCTATTCCAGTACTTGGCAGTTACCTCTCCCTCCTTCCCCAGCTCGGCATCATGCTCCGCCACTGTCAAGCGCTCTGGGATACTACCCTGTGTGAGGGGCGCTATATAAATGCAAGTTGTTGTTATAGTAACTCTTTCTCTGTCTCTCTCCCTGTCTCTCTTTCAGTTTCTCTCTCTGTGCTCTCTCACATTCTCTCTTTGTGCCTCTTTCTCTGTCTCTCTCTCAGTTTAGCTCTGTGTTTCATTTTCTCTCTTTCTCTGTCTCTCAGGCTCTCTCTCTTTGTCTCTCTCTTTGTCTCCCTCTGTCCCTTTCAGTTTCTCTATGTGTGTATCTCTCAGTCTCTCTCTGTGGCTTGGAGTCAAGTTCCACCGCTGTCCAATGCTCTGAGACGCTGCCCGGCTCGTGAATGTCATGGTGTAAAAGCGAGTCATTGTGAACCATGTGCTTTTTCTCTTTGGTCAGAGTCACGAGGAAATGAGGGAGAGATACCTGGGAAGCATCAACAAGGTGGCCAAGGAAGACAGGCAGAGGTTGGTGTTGGAAACAGAAGTTGAGAGTGTGGCTGCCATCCCACTCATTGTGGACTGGCATGACTCGAATCACGTGACTCCCGTTAAACATCAGGTAACACTGAAAGGTTAAAGCTCTATTCGTTTAAAGAACGTGTGGCTTGATAATTGCATATCATGTGTCAGCCTGGCTCAGTCACTCACTCTCTCACCTCTGAGTCAGAAGGTTGTGTGCGTAGCCCCATGTCAGGACTTGGATTCACAGTCTAAGCTGATGCTCTAGCACAGCGCTGGCAGAGTATTGCTTTGTCAGAGACGCCATCCTTCAGATCAGACGTTAAGCCGAGCTCCTGTCCGGCTGTTCAGGTGAATGTTAAAGATCTCTATTGGAAACAAGTGTCACAAGTCTGTGTTCTGGCAGTTTGTTGGGGATGTTCAGACGTTGTTGGGTTGGTCAGGAGGAGGTTAACCATTAGCAGTGTTTGGATTGTTGTTTCTGAAGTTTGATACTTCTTCCATTTCTGTCCCGGAATTCTCTTTGTCTGAATCTGCAAATAGTTTGATATATTTTTTTGAATTAAACAGAGTTTTATAACCATCCTTAGTTTGATTACAGCGTCTCGAAATGTCTCAAAGGGTTTCACAGGAATCACTATAAAGTGTAGTGACTGTGTGTCATGTTGGAATACACAGCAGCCAATTTCCACACAGCAATGTCCCACAAACAGCGTTGAAGTGAGTGAGTCATTGTATCTGGTGGATTGTCAACCAGGACACACGGAGAGGGAAACTCCCTTCTCTTCTCCAGTAGAAATGCAGAGATCTTTAATGTCTGCCTGAACAGTCACAGTGTTCACTTTTACCTCACAACAACAGTACATTGCCTACACACATCCAGAGTAAGTCCCAAGGCGCTGGACAGCTGAGGTTTCTGCACCTGAGTTGGAGGGGTGGATTCGGGAGGCCAAGCACGATGAATTATAGAATATTATAGCACAGAAGGAGGCCATTCGGCCCATCATACCTCTGCCAGATCTTTGGAAACTTACCTAAGGTTTCACCCTGTCTGGCAAACAAATTCTTCAATAATAATTGAATAATGCCTTCAAAACAAGATGGGAAGATTTATAATATCAATATAACAATAATCCTTGCATTTGATATAGTGGCTTATAGAAACTCCCTACTCTTTTCCAATAGTGCTGTGGGTTCTTGAATGTCAACCTGAACAGGCAGACGGCCTGAATTTAAAGCCATCTAAAGGTCAGCACCTCCGACAATGCAGCACAGCCCAGTAGTTTGGAGTAAGCTGTGGGTGACACACCAATGTGTAGGTGGGGCCAAGCTTGAGTAAGCTGTGGACTAAGGTGTAGTCGGGACCAAGCTTCGGTAACGGTCAGGCGTTTGAGTACGCTGGCGATCGCACCAGGCATTTAAATGCGCTGATGTGCGTGTGAACGACATTTGAATATGTTGATATATTGTGCGTCGATGTGGAAATTGCGTAAGTGATGGAGTAACTTTCGGGCGTTCGAACAGTCAGTGGGAAATCCCCTATTACCTCCGGGTACGGAGAGGGACCGGGACCGACAGTAATTGAATGTTGATTTCAATTGTGACTGTGGTCACTGGAAATAACCTGTTGGTTACAACTGAGCTGTGAAATAAGTCAGTACAAACTGAGAGAAGGAAATCCCTTATTACCTCCGGGTAAGGAGAGGGACCAGGACTGATAGTAATTGAATGTTGATTTCAATTGTGACTGTGGTCGCTGGAAATAACCTGTTGGTTTTGACTGAGCTGTGAAACCCGAGACAAATCTCATTAAGAGAGTTTGCCTCCTGGAAGTACCATCCTCCCTCCCAGGTTGTGTAACCTTGTATTATTTTTCTGACTTTGTATTATCTTTCTTTTTGTAGTTTTGTGATACCTCATCTTCATTCGGTATCAAGGTGGGGACTGTTAGAATTTACACTTTTTGTGTAATGTTAGAATCATAATAGATGTTGTGAATGGGTTAATTTTAAGTTAAGTGTGGGGGACAACTGGATAGTTGTCATAGGATAGGACTCATCTGGTTTTCTCTGTTTTGGAAAGAAAGAATAACATTCCCCTGTGGCTGTTTGTGGGGTGTTGCTGTGTGGAAGTTGATGGCTATATTTGCCTCCAAAATACTGCACTTTACAGTAAATCCTCTGAAAGCCTCTGAGATGTTCTCCCAATGTGGAACGTTGCTGTATCTCATGTAAGGATCATTATTATTAATCAGTCCATTTTACTTGCCTCCCACATATTTTGTAACTTACACTTTTAAATATCCATCTAGTAAGGTTTTTAGTTACATTTGCAGATCACACCAAGGGAATTGTGGTATTAGTGGAGCAGGAAAGGTTTTGCCAAGAGACCTTGATAGGATATCCACAAGGGCTGATCAGTAGAAAACAACGTTTGATATAGATGTGTGAATCAAATAAAGATAAATAAATAAATAAAGATAGCAAGTAGTCCACACACAAAACACACAGTTTTTCCACTTTACAATATGTATCCTGTGAAGAGCTTTGGGGTATCCTTTTGATGTGAAAGACATTATACCTAATGCTAGGATTATTACTATTATTATTATGTTATTAAGTTTAAATCATTCTGTAGAGTTCATTTCTAAATTGTTTTCAGTGATGCGTGAGCCAGACCAAAAATGCTGTCGTGTTACATATGAATGGATATTACTTTACTTAGTATATTTGAGCTTCCTAAAAGAGCTACGTTTTTCCAGGAGTTGATATATCATTTACCAGATATTCTATTAAGCCATTTTTGAAAGATGCATTGCCACATATATTAGAATTCAATTTGTAGATCAAAGCATGTACTGGTTTTCTCCAGTGCCTTATGTTTTATGTTCTAATTACTTGGGATACCCACGTGAATAATACTGCATGTACAATCTATTTGATTCTTGATGTAAATTTTCTGTTACAAATGATGTATGTACTTGCTGTGCTGTGCTCAATTGGCTGCAGCGATTCGCCCACAAAATACAGTCAGTTCACTTTACAGTATATTCTGTGAAGCGCTTTGAGATGTCTTGAAGACGTGAAAAGCACTATATAAAATGCAAGGATTATTATTATTAAGTGTGAGTCCCAGATTGTCATGTTGTTTTTTGATGTCACTTTTGCTGGTTAATGTTCATAACAGTGTTGATCTTTCCATCAATATCAAGGTGTTTACAGATTGTTTATATATATATAGCTATGTTATTATGTCAAACCAAATACTCTGATTGTTCTCAGGCTGGACATGATGACAATATGTGGTCCACTGTTTTCGATGATCAATGACATATTTGGCATTTTGAATCAATTCTACACTTTTAAGATCTTATTTTCATAGTATCGGTCAAAATAGATCGATCTTGTGCTGAGATTATCAGAGCTTCTGTTTCAGCCTTCAGAGCCCATTGGTCAACCAGTTATAGCTTTTCTTCATATCGAGTCCTTGTTCTTTCATTTCTCATGGAAATTGACCATACATGATTTTTGTATCCCATTTGTTTTGTTTACCAGACATCATTTTCTTTTTCAGGACAATTTTCGTTCCATTTTTGAGATGTTTGTTGGTTCAGATGATCTAGTTTCTACTTCTTTGTAGAAATAGAAACTAGATCATATGAACAAGTTTGATTCGATTTCTGTTTCTTTTTGATGGTCTTTTTGATATTCTTGTTTGATCTTGCTTGCTTCTTTAATGATGGAAAATTTATTTCGTTTTTCTGCCATTTTGTTCTATCATTGGGATTTGTTCTGACATATTAAAGCTAAATATTTGACCCCAAAACATAGTCAATTTACTTTCCAGTATATTCTGTGAAGCGCTTTGAGATGTCTCAAAGATGTAATAAAGCACTATGTCAAATCCAAGGATTATTGTAAACCTACAATTCCTGATATGTAAGATTGCTTCAATTTAAACCAGGCCTCTTCCTCCTCCTTTTCTCTGTATTTAAACGCATTAGAGGTCAGCTTTTATACCACGTATGCCATGAATGGTAAAAAGTTTTCACATTCTTCTATCAATAATTTTCAGATCACTGATCAACCAATCGATAATACGAGTTATTACTAGAATTGCAATTGTATTAATAGCAAATATTTTATTTCTGGCATGTAACTCTGGCGTTTAAGAACCAAATGTACATTTTTTCAGAAAAAGTCTTATATATTTAGAAACACCTTTAAATTCTATGCCTTTATAATCTATTCCATCACCTTCATCTATTCCAAGATATTTATAAATTAAATTTTGACTCCAGTTTTTTTATTGTTGTATTTTGGTCCAGCTGAATGTTTTAGTTTTTTTGCAGATAAACATTGCTTTGGCATATTCATGTAGGCGTGAAAGTGATAGAAATGCAAAACAAAACACAAATAGTAATGATATTCAGTGTTGATATAAAAATGGAGTTTGGATTAGACAGAAAATTGAAAAAATGTTCAGTAATGTATAAATGGAGTTTTATATTAGATTTCGAACATTGTTTTGGAGCTGCAAAGGGCTATTTAAGGACAAGTGGGAAAGTAACGACTGAAACTGGTTGCTGGTAAGGGGAGGCGGTGGGCGGGGGGTTGTAAGGTGGTGTGCTGGAAGGATGCAATCAGATGAGTCAAACGGGTTTCTTCTCCTCAACCAATCTTGTAAAAGTTAATGTGGATCCAGCTTTGTCCACCACAACCTATAGGACATTCTACATCTGAACAACTCTCTGTATAAATATAATACTCCTTATCATCCACTTTGCTCATTAGCTTAAATTAATTTAAAATTGATTGCTTCTTGTCACCAGTTGATATAATTTGAGAGCTACTCCAAATATTCAATGTGCCATTACCAAATGCACAGATTATTATTATAAATATGGAGTTCTGCAGCACAGTGGTTAGAGCACTCACCTCGCAAGCAAGAGGACCCAAGTTCGATTCCCAGGCAGGGCGAAATAATAATAAAAATAATAATCCTTGCATGTCTTCCAGACATCTCAAAGCGTTTCACAGAATATACTGTAAAGTGAATTGACTGTATATTTGTGGGCGAAACGTTGGGCAAGTTTCCTTACTCCACATGTCTTTGTTTACCTAGCAGTAAACAGGAATTTGATTGTTAATTGATTGGTGAATCACATTTCTGGGGTTAATAATTAATTCAAAAAATAATAATAATAAATTGGTTATTTAATCAATGACTGTTTGTGGGACACTGCTGTGCGGAATTGACTGCTGCATTTTGCCCACAAAATATAGTCAATTCACTTTACATTATATTCTGTGAAGGGCTTTGAAGTATCTCGAAGATGTGATCAGGCGCTATATCGAATGCAAGGATTATTATTATTATCATTATATAACAAAGTGGCGACAAGGGAAATCACACACCATTCTAGAGAGATATATTCTGCAATAAAGTGTGACAAAGAAAACCATGGGCATATTTTTTGGAGGGGGAATCTCCTATCGTTATATAATGTACTAGCTGTACCTATTGCAAAGGATCCAATATGGAATGTAGATTGACATACAAACACTTCACTTTTATCTATACTCATCTCGGAGGACTCCTATGGGAGAACTCAGTGGGGGGACTCGGCACTTTAAAAATGTAGTTTTGTTTCTGTTGCCATGGCTTAGCTTTGTCTGGATTCTTTATTTTGTTCCCATAGCTTGGCTACATGGGTGCTCTGTGACCCAGGATGCCACAGCGCCACGGTCAACCGGAGTGACCACCAGGTGTAACTGCAGTGAAAAAGGCAAAACTGAAATACATTTTAGGTCACAGCTCATGAACGATAGGAGATATCCGATATGTGAAGGTTTTGCTTCAACCTTCATCGTGAAAGGTTTTTAAAAAATGCAAACAGTTCAAAGCAGGAAAGGGAAATGCACTAATTTAATTTAATTAAATCATAGAATCATAGGATCTTACAGCACAGAAGAAGACCATTCAGCCCATCGTCCCTGTGCTGGCTCTTTGAAAGAGCTACCAACTAGTTCCACTCCCCCACTCTTACACCTTAGCCCTGCACATTCTTCTTTTTAAGTACCTATCTAATTCCCTTTTGAAAGCTATTATCAAACCTGCTTCCACCACTCTTTCAGGCAGTGCATTTCCAGACTGTAACAACTCTTTGGCTAAAAACATGTCTCCTCGTCTCCCCTACTGCTCATTTGCCAATTATCTTAAATCAAATTAATTATAAACATAAACATTGCAATAGTAAAATTAGTAGATCTGTACCCCGACAATTCTCCAGGTGCAGATGGTTTCTGCTCCAGGTGGCTAACAGTAAGGGGTGAAATTGTAGTGACTTTAATTATTCTTTTCGGATGTCAGTAGATTTTGGAATTACACCAGAGGTTTATTAAGATACAAATATAACTCCATTATTCAATCAAGCAGAAAGCAAGCAATTGAAGGCCTGTGAGTTCCACAGAGTCCAACCACTAATGGTAGGGCAGCAGAGGTATGAAACAGGTGGTTGTCACTGAGCAAAGGAAGTGGCCGGGTCGCTGGGCGTGAAGGAGATCATAGAGGGAACTCGGCAAGTCCTTGAATGAAGTTTGCGTGAAAGTAACGTTACGATATTTCAAAGTAAACTCTCTGAAGTGTTTTGAGACATTCTCCTGATGTGAAAGTATCGGTGTCAAATTGAAGATTTTATGCATTAATATTACTTTTTATTCTACCATTTCTGGTTTACCAATCGCAGCCACTTTAGACGACTCGACAGTTGTGGCTGCTGTTGTTGCTGTTGGTGTGAAGGGGAGTAATGTGTGAAGGGTCTGGGTGTGGGGCAGGAAGCTGATCACTAACTGATTGCACACATTCACAGCTGCTTCCTGACAATTGTGCCCCGAGTTTCCGCCCCACCTGAAGGCCGCTTGACTCGTCCTGTGTGAAGCGACTTTCCAGAGTGCGCCGAGCAAGAAAACTTTACATATAAAAAGCAGCGACTTGTTCGGCGTTTTGCTGATAAACTGTTCTTCAACATCGACTTGTTCTGTAGCATCAGCAAATAATAATTTCCTGTAAACTCGCAGTCTTGAATGTAAGTTCAAAAGTAAACCCATAACAATCGAGCAATATAAAGAAACAGAAAACTTTCTGTCATTTCTATTGGTTGCTAAATAAAGGCAGTGCCTCTTATTTTTTGTGTAAGAATGTTGCAGGCAACGCAGAAGATGGGTTGACACCGGCTTAACCCGCCAGGCAGAAAGGAATGTAGGAGGCGCTGCATATTATTTTCTGGGTAATTAGTCTGTACATCTCTGCACATTATACCAGCGATATATTGCACAATATTAACATCTGTTCGGACGCTCTGACACTTGATGACATTTTCACAATGAGACTGTATAAATACACATTTGATAGAACAGCCTCAGGCCATTGACACAGTGAGAGTGGGGGGGGGGGGGGGGGGGGGGGAGGGTGCGAGGGAGAGTGATTGACAGAAAGAAAATGTGAGGGAGATCATAGAATTATACTGCACAAAAAGAGGCCATTCGGCCCATCGTGCCTGTGCCTGTTTTTGAGACGAGCTGTCCAAATCAATCCCACTCCCCCGCGCTCTCCCCATAGCTCTGCAAACTTGTCCTTCTGAAATAATTATCTACGTCTCTCTTAAAAGTTGTTATCGAATCGCCTTCCGCCAGCCTTTCAACCAATGCATTCCAGATCCCAACAACTCGCTGCGTGAAATAATTTCTTCTTACCTCCCCCCTCTGTTTCTTTTAACAACTATTTTAAATCGATGTCCTCGGGTTACCGACCCACCCGTCAGTGGAAATAATTTCTCCTTCACCCTATCGAATCCCCCCATAATTTTGAAAACTTACTATTAAGTCTCCCTTTAACCTTCTCTACTCCAAGGAGAATAATCCTGATAACTGAAGTCCCTCATTCCTGGTACCATACTGGTAAATCTCCTTTACACCGTCGCCAACGCCTTGACATCCTTCCTAAGGTGTGGAGCCCAGAACTGAACGCAGTCTCTCGCTGAGGCCTAACCAGTGTTTTATAAAGGTTCATCATAACATCCTGAATTTTGTATTCTGTGCCCCTATTTATAAAGCCCAGTATCCCGGATGCTTTTTTAACAGCTGTATCTACCTGTTCTGCCATCTTCAAAGATTTCCTTATATGACCCCCAGGTCTCTCTGTTCCTTCACCCCCTTTAAGATTGAGAGGGGAGAGAGTGTGTGTGAGAATGAGGGGGAGTGAAGAGTAATTGAGAGGGGGACCAGCTGTGCAGTTTCCTCATAGAAAGCTCCCTCTTTCCCCAGTGAGAAACTACTCTACGTCCATCATTCCCTTGTCCCCAATCCTACCTCTGTGACCTCCTGACCTGAGGTAGGATTGGGGATTCCTTTTGTGATGGTGAAGTTCCCCTGCAGCAGCACGGTCACCAAGAGTCGCGGTGGTCGTTTCCCCCGGACCACGCTGAGGGTCTGTAGGGTGACCACCACTTAGCCCAGGCCCTGTGATACCGCACCCCAGCCAGGAACAGTCAGGTAGAGACGCAGCGCGAGGCGTTACACTTGCTGAGCACCTTTAGGGTCCCTACTATCAAAGACATTTTTAAAATTTTTACTGTCCCCTTCGCTCGTGGCCTCATCTCCCGACCCCTTCTGGAGGTTTGAGAAAAGGTTCACGAAATGTGCTTTGCCTTCGTGGCTCCACTCATTTATGGTTTCCCCTCGCACCACCCTTTTGTTTCTCTTTGATTTTGGTCCGAATTCCGTTCTCTGGGCTTTACCATCTGTTTTATCTCTGGTGTTTCTTGCCGGCTATCTGCCATTGTTCTTCTCTCACTGTTTTTTCTTGGGGGCTATGAGGTCCACATCCTCGCTGTCTTCCTACTCGCTGGAAAAAGAGTCATTCTCTTATTCCAAGGAGGTGTAAGTGTAGGGGTTGTCTCTCCCCGGCTGTTCCTATTTTCTCTGACCAACTCTTTTCTCTGCTGCTGTGGCGCCCCCCGATGGTTTCTGTTGTTGTTGCCCCGGGATGGGGGTGAGGTTGATGTTGTTTTGCCCATTGGCTGCTGATTCTCCTCGGTCACATGGAGCCAGTCTGGGTTTCGTTTCGGGGCTGACTGATTTCCAATCCTCCTGGGGCAGGATTTGTAGTGGTGTAGAGGTCACAGTGTTTGGCCGTGTGGCAGATTTTTGGTTTGTGCCCCACCTGTTTACAGTTCCAGCACTACAGGCCGCCGGGTATTGCCACAGCTGTTGCCCCAACTGTGCACAACCCATTCAACAAGGTGCCACATAAAGGGCTACTACACAAGATTAGTGCCCATGGAATTAAAGGCAATATATTAGCATGGATCAATAGTGGCTAACGGGAAGAAAGGATATTCTCGCCTTAGAGGGGGAGCAGCGTAGGTTGGTTCCTGGGATGGGATGAGGGGTTTGACCTATGAGGAGAGGTTGAGTAAACTAGGGCTATATTCTCTAGAATATCGAAGATTTAGGGGTGATCTTGTAGAAACATATAAGATTTTTATGGGGCTTGGCAGAGTAGACAGTGTGAGACTGTTTCCCCTGGTAGGAGAATCTATAACCAGGGGTCACAATCTTAAGATTAAGGGACAGCCTTTTAGAACAGAGTTGAGGAAACACTTCTTCACTCAGAGGGTAGTGAATCTATGGAATTCTCTACCCCAGAAGGCTGTAGGTACTCAGTCCTTGAACATACTCAAGACTGAGATTGATAGATTTCCAAAGGATAGAGGGATTAAGGGATATTGGGATAAAGCGGGCAGATGGAGTTACGTCAGAAGATCAGCCATGATCTTATTGAATGGTGGGACAGGCTCAAGGGGCTGAATGGCCTACTCCTGCTCCTAATTCCTATGTTCCTATGTTCCATCACTCTCACCCCATTACTCTCACCCCTTCATCCTCACCCCTCACCCCATCCCTCACCCCATCCCTTGTCCCATCCCTCGCCCCATTTCTCCTCCATCACCCTCACCCATTCACTAACTCCATCACACTAACCCCATCCTTCACCCCATCCACCACCCCATTGCTCACGCCAGCATCTTTACCCCATTCCTCACCCCATTAACTTCACACCATTCCTCACCCCATCACTTTCACCCCATCCCTCACCCTATCCCTCACCCATTCCCTCACCTCATCACTCTCACCCCATCACTCTCACCCCATTCCCTCACCCATCCCTCTCCATCACCCTCATGCCATCCCTCAGCCACCCCATTACCCTTACCATATCCCTCACCCCATCACTCTCACCCCATCACTCTCACGCCATCCCTCACCCCATCACCCTCACCCATCCCTCACCCCATATCTCACCTTATCAACCTCACCCCACTACCCTCACTCCATTCCCTCACCCCATTCCCTCACCCATCCCTCTCTCCATCACCCTCATGCCATCCCTCAGCCACCCCATTACCCTTACCATATCCCTCACCCCATCAGCTTCACCCCATCAGCCTCACCCCATCTCCCTCACCCCATCAGCCTCACCTCATCACCCTCACTCCATCCCTCACCCCGTCACCTTCACAAAACACAGTCACTACACTTTACGGTGTATCCTGTGAAGCATTTTGTGGCATCTCGAAGACGTGATAAGGTGCTGTATCAAATGCAAAGATTATTATTATCGCTCTCCACGTCACAAAACGTGTATCTCTCTGTTTTTACCTCTCTTTGTATAAGTCATCTTAATCATCTCCTAACTCTTATCAGTGTCATCATCACACACTCTCTCTGTATCTGTGCGTCTCTATCTGTCTCTCTCTCTCTGAGTCGATCTCACGCACACTCTGTCACACAGTCCGTCAGTGTCACACTCTATCTCTCTCAATTTCATACTGTCTGTCTGTCTGTCTGTCTGTTTATCTGTCTCTCTGTCTCTCTGTCTCTCTGTCTGTCTCTGTCTGTCTGTCTCTCTGTCTATCTCTCTGTCTGTCTATCTGTTTGTCTCTCTGTCTGTCTCTCTGTCTGTCTGTGTGGCTGTCTGTCTGTGTGTCTGTCTGTCTATCTATCTGTCTGTCTGTGTGTCTGTCTGTGTGTCTGTCTGTCTGTGTGTCTGTCTGTGTATCTGTCTGTGTGTCTGTCTATCTGTCTGTCTGTGTGTCTGTCTGTCTGTGTGTCTGTGTACGTCTGTGTGTCTGTCTGTGTATCTGTCTGTGTGTCTGTCTGTGTGTCTGTCTGTGTGTCTGTCTGTCTGTCTGTGTGTCTGTGTGTCAGTCTCTCTCTCTCTCAGTGACATCATCGCACACTGTGACATCAGCAGTCCGAGTCTGGTCCCTGGATACCGTTGCTAAGGCACCGAGTAACAGTCTCTAGTTACTCCGTGACATCATCACAGCGTTAGTTGGGGAGGGACAGAGTGTGTGACAACAACAACAACAATATCCTGCTTCACAGGATATACTCTAAATTGTAGTGACTGTACATTTTGTGGGTGAAAGGCAGCAGCCAATTGCGCAAAGCAGTGTCCCACAAACAGTCATGGATTTGAGCGACCAAATTATATAATATATTTTTGAAGGGAGTATTACCCTCGGGAAAAGCGATCTGCCAGTCGACTAACAACCGGGTTCCTACTTACTATTAGGTAAACAGAGGCATGTGTGTATCTAGAGTAAGGTTTCACCCTGACCAGCCCAGGAATCAAACTAGGTCCTCTCGCTTGTGAGGCGTGTGCTCTAACCATCACGCCACAGGGACCTAAATTTAATGGCATTACTCTCCCCACCCCATTCTCTTGCTCTCCAAAAATATTAGACAAAAAACGGTATATATATATATAAATCAACTTTCCTGTAGTAACAGTACATTATGAAGAGTGGCATTACCCAGACACACAGATACACACACAGAACGCCAGGGACACACGTCAGAGAGACAGAGAGAGTTTGTTGCTTGGGAGACACAAATCCCTTAGTAACGATTGCTAGGGGCAAATTCCTGGTTCTAGACAAGAATCTGGTCCTCAGATCCGGTTGCTAAGAGTCAAGACGCCTGGTAACAGTTGCTATTTACTCTGTGACCGTCACCACACACTGATGAGAGTGTGTGAGATCACAGAGAGAGCTGCGGGTGGGGCTACAGAGAGAGGAGAGGGTGAGACACAGAGACACTGACTGTAGCACAGTTGTTAGGGAGAATTTGGTTGCTAGGGAGCGATGGGGACCCTAGTAATAGTTGCTAGGGTAGATTCCTAGTAACTAGGGTCAGACTGGCCCCTGGTAACAGTTGTGAGGGGACCGCTAGATAGATTGGTAAGAGGGAACGAGTTGCTGGGCAGTGATGGAGACCTAGTAACAGATGGATATGGTCGCTAAGGAGGAATATGGTTGCTAGGGAGAGAGCTCGCTGCCACATCACAGCCCTGGGGGCGGGGCTAGAGTGGCGGGTTTGTGACGTCACAGAGACCTGGGCTGGGCTAGAGTGGGGAGCGTGTGATGTGAAACAGAGGGCGGAGCCAGAGCGAATGAAGCGTGAGGTAGTGAGTGATGTCATCTTTCTGTGACGTCATTCCAGTGACGTCACCTAGCTAATGGGGGGGGGTTCTACGTAGGCACAGGGAGGAACGAGGAGAGCGTGTGACGTACGAGCCAGTGAGTCTGACGTCCCACAGATGGGGGGAGCCAGCGAGTCTCCCTCTCCTTGCCACTCTCGGAGGCAGAGCGTGTGACGCGCGTTGGGGGGGGGGCGGAGCGAGAGAGGAGAGAGCGTGTGACGTACATACGTACGTGGCAGCAGCGAGACGCAGGGAGAGAGGGAAGTGTCTGTGACGCAGCGCCTCGACCGTCGACATAAACACGGAGAGAGCGAGGCTGAGGCCTAGAGCAGGTGAGAGACACAGACCCTGACACCAGGCTCCAGCCCCACTAGGCCTCTTCCCCACTCCCCGCAGCCCCTCAGCTCCTCCCTCTCCTTGCCCTCTCTCTCTCTCTCTCTCTCTCTCACACACACATCCGCTGATTGGCCGCCGCTTTCGCCCCACGAAGAGAGAAAGGGAGAGAGGCCTCTGGCAACGCGGCAACGATTGGCCGCACGCCGCACCGCCGCCGATTGGCTTCACAGCCGTCAATCTGCCCAGTAACTGGGCCGCTGTGTGACATCACAAATGCAGGCCCGCGGGCCACACTGCCTCCCGATTGGCCGAATAACGGCCACTCTGGCTCTCGCGGGGTCCGCACAGCGCCTCTGATTGGCTCAGATGTCTGTCATTCTTTGACGTGACACCGGGCCGTGGCTCGCACAGGCGCTGTCAATCTGCCTAGTAACAGGTCGCTGATTGGTTCCGGCCCGTGGGCCGCACAACAACTGCTCTCACCCCTCGCGGGAGACCGAGACACTGAGCCTCTGATTGGCTCCAGCTTCCTGTCAATCTGCCTAGTGTGACGTCACCGGCTCCTGTTCGCGGGTTGCTCGGTCTCCGATTAGCTGAGCTTTCTCGTCCCTCCCACACACAGAGCCTCTGATTGGCTCCTGCCAATCTGCCTACCAACTGCCACCTGTGTGACGGTCCAGGCGAAGGGCCGCACGGCTGCTGATTGTCTCCTTCGTCCCGCCCACACATACTCTGGCTCCCGTCAAACTGTTAAGCAGCAGCCTCCTGATTGACTGCTGATTGTCTCCCGTCCCATCCTTCCTACAGTGCGCTGATTGGCTGCAGCTAATGTCAATCTGCCCAGCAGCAGCCTCCCTGGCTCCCGGGTCGCACGGCTGCTGCTCCCGCCCCTCGCAGTGCCCACACACAGCGCCTCTGATTCGCTCCGGTTCTTGCCTATTTGCACAGTAAGCGACTTCTGATTGGGCACTGATTGTCTGTCACCTTACAGCGCGCTGATTGGTACCAGCAGCTGTCACTCTGCCGAGTATGGTTTTCTGATTGGCCGAGAGCGGCCGCTGATTGTCTCCCTCGTCCCGCCCTCCATAAACAATGCCAATGTCGCACAATCCCCCCCCGTGATGATGTCACTGTTATGATGTCACAAGGGGCCCCTAGCAACCGTTACAAGGCGCCTTGACTCTCCTTAGCAACCATATCTAAGGACCAGTCTCTGTTTTGATGATTTCATAGTGGGCAATGAATGAAAGGGAGAGATGGAAAGAGGGGAGGAGGGAATGGAAGGATGAAGCAGGGAACGAGAAAGAGAGAGAGAGAGGAGGGAATGAAGGGATGAAAGAGAGAGAGAAGGAGGAAGAGAAAGAATGAAGGAGGGGACGAGAGAGAGAGAGAAGGAAGGAGGGAATTAAGGGATGAAAGAGAGAGAGGGAACGAGAGAAAGAGAAGGATGGCGAACGAATAAAGGAGAGAGAGGAGGGAGAGAAAGAATGAAGGAGGGAACAAATGAGAAGGAGGGAATGAAGGAGGGAGCACTATAATTAGCTGAGAGAGTGGAGGGAATGAAGGGATGAGGGAGAGAGAGAGAGAGAAGGAAAAGGAAAGAATAAAGGAGAGAAAGAAGGAAGACCGAAAGAACAAACAAATGGAGAGAATGAATGAATGAAGGAAGGAAGGAAGGAAGGAAGGAAGGAAGGAAGGAAGGAAGGAAGCAAGGAAGGAAGGAAGGAAGGAAGGAAGGAAGGAAGGAAATCTGTCTCTGTTTCTCTCTCACTCTCTATCACTTGCTCTCTCACTTTCTCTCGTTATCTCTCTCAATTGCACTCTTTCTCTCTACCAAATGCAAGGATTATTATTATATTGCTCTCTACCTCACTCTCTCACATCTTCTCACTTTCTTACAGACGGACGGGCAATGGACAATGCAGAGAGTGAGGAAAGTAAGTTATCTCTCGCTCTCAGTTTCCATCTCTCTCAGTCTCTGCCTTTCAGTCTCTGTCTCCATCTATCTCTCAGTCTCTCTCTCAGTATCAGTCTCTCTCTCAGTCTCACACACTCTCTGTCTCTCAGTCTCTGTGTCTCAGTCTTTCATATGCTCTCGGTCTCTCACTCTATGTCTCTCAGTCTCTCTCTCTCTCCATCTCTCAGTCTCAGTCTCTCCCTCCACTGGATTCCCTCACCGCACCCCAGACACAGAGACGGAGCGAGAGGAAGAGATGAATGAAGAGGAGGAGAGAGCCCTTAAATTTTTTCTCTCTCCCTTCTCTCTATCTCTTTCTCTCAGCTCTTTTTCTCTTTCAGCTCTCTTTCTCTCAATCTCTCTCTCTGTCTCTCACAGACACGCTCTCTCTCCATCTCTCTCTCTCTTTCAGATATGGTCTCTCCATCTCACTCAGTCTCTCACACACTCTCTGTCAGTCACACACTTACTCTCTCTCTCCATCTCTTTCTTAGTCTCACACACACTCTCTCTCCCAGATGCCCCAACCTCCCCGCAAGATGACGGAGTGAGTGAATGAATGATGGAGAGAGAGGAGATGAACAAAGAGGAGGAGAGAGCACACAAATTATTTCTCTCAGTCTCCCTCTCTCAGCCTCTCTCTCCGTCTCTCTCTATATCTCTATCCCTCTATCTGTGTATGTGTCTCTCTCTATCTTTCTATCTATCTATCTATCTGTGTGAGACTTTCTTTCTCTGTCACTCTCTCCCAGTCTCTGTGTACATGTGTCTCTTACACACTGTATCGTTCTCTCTCTCTATCTATCCATATTTGTGTGTATCTCTCTTTATGACTCTCACACTTTTTCATTCCACCTTACACTCCATCTGTCTCTCAGTTAAACACACTCTCTCTCCATCTCTATGCACTTCTGACACATACACAATCCGTCTCTCCATCTCTCTCTTATTCTCTCATACATTCTCTCTTTCACAGCCTCCCCCACCCCCCCGGACACAGAGACGGAGAGAGAGAGAGAGAGAGAAGAGGAGACGGAGAAAGAGGAGGAGATGAACGAAGAGGAGATGGAAGCGGAGGAGAGAGCCCTCGAATTCTGGTTATCGGCTGAAACACAACCGTCTCCTAACCCAGTGTGGACGCCATTAAACGCTTTACTGTCGCGAGAGAGAGGCTCAAACCCTTTGAGCTTCACCACAGGGGCCTGTGGGGCCCGGAGTTTTGTCCAGAGATTCCAGCGTCTGTTCACACTTGATTCCCATCGAGGTTGTGTGAACTCACTTCACTACAATCAGTCGGGGACATGTCTGGCCAGTGGCAGTGATGATCTGCATGTTATCGTGTGGGACTGGGCGAGTCAGAGAGAGAGACTGAGGTTTCACACCGGTCACAAGAGCAATGTGTTTCAGGTGGGTTTGTGAGAAAGATGGAGAGAGAGATACAAAAAGTGTGTGTTTGTGAGACAAAGATGAGAGATAGAGTGAATAGGACTGGGCGAGTCAGTGAGAGAGATGGAGAGACAGAGATAGAGAAAGAGTGTGTAAGAGAGAGAGAGAGAGAGGCAGAGAGAGAGGGACTGAGATTGAGAGGAGCAAGACTGAGAGAGATGGAGTGAGTGTGGCCCTGAGCGAGTCCGTTAGAGGGATGAGTTTCACACCGGCCACGAGCAATGTGTTTCAAGTGATGATAATTCTTGTTAATCCTCGGGTTTGAGAGACGGAGAAAGAGTGTGTGAGACTGAGAGACACACAGAGAGAGTATGTGAGACTGAGGGAAAGTCGTGTGGTGAACAGTTGTTTTTCTGACTGGAGAGAATTGGTGTCCCCCAGGGGACGATATTTGGACTGCTGCTCTTTTTGATCTATACAAATGACCTGGACTTGAGTATATGGAGTAGAATTTCCAAGTATGCAGATGATACTAAGCTAGGAAAAGTAGTAAACGGTGAGGAAGGAGACTGCAAGACAACCGACATAGACATTTAATGTGGAGAAATGTGAAGCGATGCATTTTTGTGGGAAGAATGGGGAGAGACAATATAAGCTGATGGTAAAATCTTAAAGGGGGTGAAGGAACAGAGAGACCTGGGGTTCATATAAACAAATCTTTGAAGGTGGCAGGACAGGTAGAAAAAGCTGTTAAAAAAGCATACGGGATACTGGGCTTTATAAATAGGGGCATAGAATACAAAAGTAAGGAAGTTATGATGGACCTTTATAAAACAGTGGTTAGGCATAAGCTAGAGTACTGTGTTCAGTTCTGGGCACCACACTTTGGGAAGGATGTCAAGGCCTTGGAAAGGGTGCAAAGGAGATTTACCAGGGTGGTACCAGGAATGGGGGACTTCAGTTATGTTCATAGACTAGAGAAACTAGAATTATTCTCCTTGCAGCAGAGAAGTTTAAGGGGAGATTTAATAGAGATGTTCAAAATTCTGAGGGGATTCGATAGGATGAACAGAGAGAAACTATTTCCACCGGCAAGTGGGTCAGTAACCCGAGGACACCGATTTAACATAGTTGTTAAAAGAAACAGAGAGGAGGTGAGACATGTTTTCACACAGAGAGTTGTTCGGATCTGGAATGCATTGCCTGAAAGGCTGGTGGAAGCCGATTTGATTATAAACTTTCAAGAGAGAAGTAGATAATTATTTGGGGAGGACAAGTTTGCAGGGCTATGGGGAGAGAGAGGGGGAGTAGGAATGATTCCCTTGGATATCTCTTTTCATAGAGCTGAGTTAGACATGATGGGCCGAATTACTTCCTTCTGTGCTGTATAATGTTATAATTCTTTTGAATCTTTTGAAAGAGACTGAGAGAGACAGAGAGAGTGATGGATTGAGAGAGTGGGTGAGTGAGAGAGATGGAAAGAGAGACTGAATGTGAAATGCAGAAATGCAGAGCGTGGGAGAGAGACCGAGAAAAGGAGTGTGTGAGTGAGAGACTGAGAGAGAGAGAGACGGAGAAAGGGACGGTGAGAGAGTGTCTGTGTGTGTGTGAGAGAGACAGAGGGCGAGAGAGTGAGAGAAAATAGAGATGGAGAGAGAGAGTGTAGTGTGTATGGGAGAGAGAGAGAGAGACAGAAAAAAAGAGACAGAGAGAGAGTGATGTGTGTATGCGAGAGAAATGGAGAGGGAGTGTTTGAAAGTAACAGAGAGAGCGAGAGACAGACGGATAATAACAACAACAAAATTACATTTGTACAGCGACTTTCACGCCGGGAGGACGTCGCAAGGCGCTGGACAATCAGTGTTTCGGACCCGAGCTGGTGGTAGGGATCGAGTAGGATGGAGGGCAAGGGGGGAAGAAGAGTAATCAAAGGCACAAAGAGGAGGGTCTCGAGATGAGTCTTGAAAAGGGTGTGGGTGAGGCGGAGAAACTGCGGGATGGAGTTCCAGAGGGTGGGGACAGAGTGGCTGAAGGCCCGGCCACCAACGGTGGGGCGGGCGAGGCACGGGACATGAAGCAGGCGAGTTGCTGCTGAGCAGAGGGAGAGGGCAGGTTGGTAGGGGGTTAGGAGGTCGCAGAGGTAGGAGGGGGAGCAAGGCGACGGAGGGCTTTGAAGGTGAGGACCAGGATCTGAACTGTATCCTCTGTGTGATGGGAAGCCAGTGGAGGGGGTCATGGGGTTCATGCAGCCTGGTGCGGGAGAGGACACAGGCTGCAGAGAGGATGATCTATGGAGGGAGGAGTTGGGGAGACCAACACGCAGGGAGTTTGCACAGTCAAGCCTGGATATTATGCACCCGTATATGAGGGCGATACTGTCAGCGCCTGAGGTGTGGAGGTGCTGACAGGAACGAATCAGGAGGGCCTCGGTCTTGATGATAATAATAATCCTTGCAAAACACAAAATACTGCAGGTGCTGGAAATCTGAAACGAAAACAGAAGTCGCTGGGAACGCTCAGCAAATCAGGCAGCATCTATGGAGAGAGGAAAGTGAGTCAACGTTTCGGGTCCAGGACCCTTCGTCAGTACGAAAGGCTTCTGATGAAGGGTCGTGAACCCAAAGCATTGACTCACTTTCCTTTCCTAATAATCCTTGCATTTGATACAGCGCCTTATCATTCTCTCACACATTTTCTCTCTCAAACTCTCTCACACACTCGCTTATGCACTCTCTCTCTCTCACAGATAGAAAGAGACAGAGTACTATCCTCTCCGCGCTTTCTATCTGTCTCTTTGTTTCTCTCACACTCCGTCTCTCTGTGTCTGTCTCTCTCTGTGTCTGTGTGTATCAGACTCTCTCATGTACACTCTCTCGAAGACATGATAAGGTGTTGTATGAAACGCAAGGATTACTATTATAGTCTCTCTCAGTCTCACGCTCCGTTTCTCTGTCTCTGCATATGTGTTGTCTCTCTCTGCCTGTGTGTGTTTCTCTATCAGTCTCTCACACTCGCTCACACTCTCGCTCACACACTCACACACCATCTTTCTCACATACACTCTCACACACTCTGTCTCCATCTCTCTCACACACTCTCTCTCACTTTCACTGTTTCTCTCACACACACTCTTTCACACTCTCTCACTATCTGTCTCTCTCTCTTAGGCTAAGTTCCTGCCGAACACAGGTGACACGACGATGGTGATGTGTGCGAGAGATGGGCAGGTGCGAGTGGCTGAACTGTCAGCTACAGAAACATGTAAATCTACCCGCAGAGTAGCTCAGCATCGCGGCTCAGCCCACAAGGTAACTGTGTCTCTGTCTGTGTGTGTATCACTGTGTCTCTCAGTCTGTGTGTGTCTCTCTATGTCTTTCTGTGACTCTCCCTCAGTCTGTGAGGGCGCTCTGAGACGCTGTCCGGTGTGGAGGGCGCTATATAAATCCAAGTTGTTGTTGTTGTGTGTGTGTGTCTCTATCTCTATCATACAGACAGAAAAAGAGTCGGAGAGAGTGAGATGTCTCTCTCTATCTTTTGCTCCACCTCTCTGTGTGTCCGATATGTATGTCTCTCTCTCTCTGAATGTCTGTAGCTATATGTATGTGTCTCTGTCTCCCTTACTCTCTCTCTCTCTGTCTCACACTCACATACACGCGCACTTTCACACATAGACTGATGCAGAGAGGGACACACCCGCAGAGATGTCTCCCTCCCTCTTTCTCTGTGTGTGTGTCTCTCTCTCTCTCTCTCACACTCTGTCTGTGTGTGTGTCTCTCTCTCTCTCACACTCTGTCTCTGTGTGTATGGCTCTCTCTCACACTTTGTCTGCGTGTGTGTCGCTGTCTCACACACAGATACACAAAGAGACAGAGTGTGTGTGTCTCTCTCACACTCTGTCTCTGTGTGTGTCTCTCTCTATCTCTCTCAAACTCATGGAATGTGTGTGTGTGTGTGTCTCACACTCTCTTATGCGTATGATTCTCTCTCACAGTTTGTCTCTCTGGGTGTGTGTGTGTCTCTCTCACACACAGACACATAGAGAGACAGAGAGCGAGAGAGACATCTCTCAGTCTGTGTGTCTTTCTCTCTTACACTGTCTGTGTGTGTGTGTGTCTCTCTCACACAGACAGAGAGAGAGAGGGGGGCATATCTCAGTTTGTGTCTCTCTTTGTCTGTTACGCCCACATGCAATATATGTGTGCAGTCTCTCTGTCTCTCAATCTCACACTCAGTCTCTGTCTCACACACAGAGTGAAAGAGATGCAGACACTCACAATGTCTCTCTCCCTCCCTCCGTCTCTGTCTGTGTGTGTGTGTGTCTCTGTCTCGATCTCTGTCTCCCTGTTCTCTCTCTGTCTGTGTGTGGGTGGGGGTCTATCTTTGTATCTCTCTGTCTCTCGCTCTCTGTGTCTCCCTGTCTCTCTCTGCCTCTTTCTCACAGACTGAGACAGACACATCGCTCTGTGTTTGTGTGTTCGTTTCTCTCTCTGTCTCTCCAAACACAGACTGACATAGAGAGAGATGCACACACACTATCTCTCTCACACTCCTCTTTCTCTCTCACACACACAGAGACATCTCACTCACGCAACCACACACAGACAGAAATATGTCTCTCTCTCACACAAACACACGCACAGAGAGACATCTCTCTCCGTGTGTTGTCTCTGTATGTCTCTTACACACAGACTGACAAAGAGACACACATACTCAAATAATGTCTGTCTCTCTCACTAATACACACTCAATGTCTCTCTGTGTCTCTCAGCCTTTGTGTCTCTGTCTCACACACTCATTCTCTCACTCACTCTCTGAATTTCTCATTCTCTCTTATTTCCTCTCATTCTCCCCCTCTCTTTAATTCTACCTCTTTTTCTCATTCCCTCTCTCTTTCGTTCTCTAGCTCGCTTTACACCGAGACTCCCCCTCAGTGTTTCTTTCTGCTGGTGAAGACGCTGTGATTTATTCGATTGATTTGAGACAAGATCGATGTGCAACGTAAGTATCGGCGTGTAATTGGCTGCCACGTTTCACCCATAAAACACACAGTCATTACACTTTACAGTGTATCATGTGAAGCGCTTTGAGATGTCGTGACGATGTGATAAGGCGCTGTATCAAATGCAATGATTATTATTATTATTGTAAATGTGAGCATGAGATACACACACACACACACAAATACACACACACTGGGGTGAAAGGCACTGTAAATGTAAGCGGTGAAGCATTGTGAGATGTTACTCTCGTCAGTGTGCGAGACAAAGTGTGTGCAAGAGAAAGAGAGAGATAGTGTGTGAGATGGAATGAGAGAGTGTGTGAGAGTGTCTGTGTGCGAGTGTGCGTGTCTGTCTGAGAGAGATAGAGTGTGTGAGAGAGAGTGTGTCTGTGTGTGTGAGAGTGTCTCTGTCTGTGTGTGTCTCTCACGCCTTATCTCAGTATCTCTATCTGTCTGTGTGTGAGTGTGACAGAGACGAGCCAGAGAGTGTGTGAGAGAGAAAGTGTAAGAGCGAGATTGTATTTCTGTGTGTGTGTGTGTGTGAGAGAGAGAGAGAGATGGAGCGAATATCTTTCTGTATATATCTGTGTGAATGAGGGACTTAGTGCGTGGGAGAGGGAGACTGAGTGTGTGGGAGAGGGAGACTGAGTGCGTGAGAGAGAGAGAGAGAGAGAGACTGAGTGCGTGAGAGAGGGAGAGACTGAATGCATGAGAGAGAAAAAGACTGAGTGCGTGAGAGAGAGAGAGACTGAGTGTGTGAGAGAGAGACTGAGTGTGTGAGAGAGACTGTGTGCGTGAGAGAGAGATTGAGTGCATGAGAGAGAGATTGAGTGCATGAGAGGGAGACTGAGTGCGTGAGAGAGAGATTGAGTGCATGAGAGGCAGACTGAGTGCGTGAGAGGGAGACTGAGCGCGTGAGAGAGAGACTGAGCGCGTGAGAGGGCGACTGAGCGCGTGAGAGGGAGACTGAGCGCGTGAGAGAGCAACTGAGCGCGTGAGAGAGTGACTGAGCGCGTGAGAGAGCGACTGAGCGCGTGAGAGAGTGACTGAGCGCGTGAGAGAGCGACTGAGCGCGTGAGAGAGTGACTGAGCGCGTGAGAGAGCGACTGAGCGCGTGAGAGAGTGACTGAGCGCGTGAGAGAGCGACTGAGCGCGTGAGAGAGTGACTGAGCGCGTGAGAGAGCGACTGAGCGCGTGAGAGAGCGACTGAGCGCGTGAGAGAGCGACTGAGCGCGTGAGAGCGACTGAGCGCGTGAGAGAGCGACTGAGCGCGTGAGAGAGTGACTGAGCGCGTGAGAGAGCGACTGAGCACGTGAGAGAGCGACTGAGCGCGTGAGAGAGCGACTGAGCGCGTGAGAGAGCGACTGAGCGCGTGAGAGAGCGACTGAGCGCGTGAGAGAGCGACTGAGCTCGTGAGAGAGCGACTGAATGAGAGAGACTGAGTGTGTGAAAGAGAGAGACTTAGTGTGAGAGTTAAAAGACTGTGTGTGTGAGAGAGAGAGACTGTGTGAGAGAGAGAGAGACTGAGTTTGATAGAGAGACTCAATGTGAGAGAGACTGAGAGAGTGTGACTGAGTGTGAAAGAGAGACTGAGTGTGTGTGAGAGACTGAGTGTGTGTGAGAAAGAGACAGAGAGATTGAGCGTGTGAGAGAGACAGCGTGTGAGAGTGAGACTGAGTGTGAGAGAGAGAGAGATGGAATGAGAGAGACAGTGTGTGAGACAAAAAGTGTGTGTGTGTCTCTCTATCTCAGTATGCCTCTCTAAGCTCTGTGTGAGAGAGAGAGCAAGAGTGACAGAGTGAGTGCGAAAAAGCTAAATGCAAGTGGTGAAGCATTTAGTATGTGTGTTTCTCTGTCTGTCTTTGTGTGTGTGAGAGAGAGAGAGAGAGAGAGGGAGAGAGAAAGATCAATGTAAACTGTGAGCCGTCTCTGTATATTTCAGGAAGATTATTACCACAAAGGAACAAGACAAGAAAATTGGATTATATTCGATTTATATCAACCCTTGTGAACCTCAGCAATTCGCTGTCGGAGGTAAAGATCAATATGCCAGGTAAGAGAGACAGAGACAGACAGACAGACAGACAGACAGACAGACAGACAGACAGACAGACAGACAGACAGACAGACAGACAGACAGACAGACAGACAGACAGACAGACAGACAGACAGACAGACAGACAGACAGACAGACAGACAGACAGACAGACAGACAGACAGACAGACAGACAGACAGACAGACAGACAGACAGACAGACAGACAGACAGACAGACAGACAGACAGACAGACAGACAGACAGACAGACAGACAGACAGACAGACAGACAGACAGACAGACAGACAGACAGACAGACAGACAGACAGACAGACAGACAGACAGACAGACAGACAGACAGACAGACAGACAGACAGACAGACAGACAGACAGACAGACAGACAGACAGACAGACAGACAGACAGACAGACAGACAGACAGACAGACAGACAGACAGACAGACAGACAGACAGACAGACAGACAGACAGACAGACAGACAGACAGACAGACAGACAGACAGACAGACAGACAGACAGACAGACAGACAGACAGACAGACAGACAGACAGACAGACAGACAGACAGACAGACAGACAGACAGACAGACAATATGCTGTGTAGGAATATTCTACATTAACTGGTAATTTGTTGAAGGAAAGAACAAGAGTGACACAGATTAGATAAACAGAGAGAGATAATAATCCTTGCATTTGATATCACGTCTTCGAGACGTCTCAAAGCTCTTCACAGGATACTGTAGAGTGTAGTGACTGTGGTTTGTGGGCAAAACGCAGAGACACATACACGCAGATAAATATAAAGAGAGATAGATAGAGAGATAGAGGCACAGTGTGTGTGAGAGAGACACAGATATAATAATAATAATAATAATAATCCTTGCATTTGATATAGCGCTTTTCACGTCGGGAGGACGTCCCAAAGCGCTTTACAGAACACACTGTAAAGTGAATTGACTGTATATTTGTGGGCGAACGCGGCAGCCAATTGCGCACAGCAATGTCCCACAAACAGTCGTAGATTGAAAATGACCAATTTTATTATTGTTTTGGTTTTGGAGGGATTATTATTAGGCTCTGTGTGGAGTAAGGAAACTTGCCCAAGGTTTCGCCCTCTGCCTGGAATTGAACTCAGGTCTCTCAGGTCTCTCCAGATATATATATGGAGTCCTGCAGCTCAGTGGTTAGAGCACTCGCTTTGCGAGCGAGAGACCTGAGTTCAATTCCAGGCAGAGGGCGAAACCTTGGGCAAGTTTCCTTACTCCACACAGAGCCTAATAATAATCCTCCAAAACCCAAAACAATAAATAAATTGGTCATTTTCAATCTACGACTGTTTGTGGGACATTGCTGTGCGCAATTGGCTGCCGCGTTCGCCCACAAATATACAGTCAATTCACTTTACAGTGTGTTCTGTGAAGCGCTTTGGGTCGTCCTCTCGACGTGAAAAGCGCTATATCAAATGCAAGGATTATTATTATTATTATTATATATATAACTAGCTATACCTCTTGCTTCGCTTGCAAGCAGTTTCATTCAATCGGCCTTCTGTCTTTCGTGTGGCATTTTTATTTGTCCTTGAAAGGCTTGATCTTCGCTTCTTCGACATTTTTATTCCTTAAAGATTAGGAAAATGTACTGAACTCATTAGCATCCCTTCTTGGAGTCTATACGTGTGTGATGAGCTTGTTTAGGTAACGATAGGAGATCCCCGAAAGAAAATATGCACATGACATTCCCCAATTCAAGACCTTTATGAGTTATAAATCATATCTCTATGTCAATTGGTTATTGAGATCTTGGTGGACACACAGCCATTTTGTCTTTATTAGTATAGATAGATAGAGAGACACTCATGCAGAGACACAGCAACTGAGCCAGGCTGACCCACACACACATACATGCTCTCTCTAACACTCCCAGTTTCTCTCTGTCTCATTCTCTCTCTCAATCTCTCTCTCTGTCTCTTACATTCTCACATTCACATTCTCATGTTCACATTCTGTCTCTCTCGCAGACTCTCGGTCTCTCTGTCTCTCTTTCACACTCTATCATGCTTTCACAAACTCTTTCTCTCTTACTGTCACACTATCTCTCAGTCTTTCTCAGTCACACTCGCTCAGTTTCTCTCAATCACACACTCTCTCATTCATACTCTCTCTGTCTCTCACAGTCTCACATTCCCACTCTCTCTCTGTCTATCTCTCGCAGTCTCTCTGTCTCTCTCTCTCTCACACACTCTATCCCACTCTCTCAGACTCTCTCTCTGTCTCGCTCTCAGTCATACTCTCTCTCAGTCGCTCTCTCTCACACACTCTCTCGATCTCTCCACAGAATATATGATTGTCGTATGATTCAACCTTCTCAAATGAATGGAGTTTTGAAAAAGTTTTGTCCTCATCACTTGGTAAGATAGTCACACTCACTCTTTTACACTTACGTGCTCATAACACACACAGACACACAAGACACACAGATGCACACAGACAGACACACACACACATAGACAACAGAGATACACACATAGACGCACACACAGACACACACACTCACACAGACAGATACACATACACACAGATACATACACAAACATGCAAACTGTATTACATTAAAAATATTTTTTCTTTTGTTTCAGTTAAACAGTCAGTCAAAGGCTAATATCACTTGTCTTGTGTATAGTCATAATGGGTCAGGTAAGTTAGAGAGAGAGACTGAGAGAGAGCGAGAGAGAGACTGAGAATCTGTCTGCGTGTGGATCTGTGTGTGTGGATCTGTGTGTGTCTGTATCTGTCTGTGTGTGTGCGTCTGAGTATCTGTGTGGGTCTGTGTGTATGTCTTTGTGTGTGTATGTCTTTGTGTGTGTGTGTCTGTGAAACACATTGTTTATATATCTGTGTCTCTCACATACGCTGTCTCTCACACTTTCATACTCTCTCACGCACACTCACATTCACATTCTCTTTCTCACACAAACATTCTCTCTCACACGCACTCTCTCATACTCTCTCTCTTTCACACAGAGCTATTAACAAGCTATAATGATGATGATATTTATCTCTTTAACACATCGGACGAAAATGGGTCAGAATATATTAAACGTTACAAAGGCCATCGTAACAACGCCACAGGTAAGATCTCTTTCTCTCGCCGTCTCTCATTATCTCACACAATCTCTCAGTCTCTCTCTCAGACTCAACACAGTATCTCTCTTGCTCTCTCTCTCAGTCTCTCTCTTTCAGTCTTTCTCTCCAGTCTTTCTCTCTCTCTCTCTCTCTCACAAACACATACGCAGTCCTTATCAGTCTCGCTCTCTCAGTCTCTCTCTCCATCTCCCTCATACAGACACACACACACACACAATGTCTCTATCAATCTCTCTCTATTGCTCACACACACACTCTCCATCTCTCTCTGAGTCTGCAATTCTCCGTCTCTCTCTTCCACACAGACACAAACACAGTCTCTCAATCGCTCTCTCGCTCTCTCCCAGTCTCTTTCTTTCAGTCTCTCTGTCTCAGTCTGTCTCTCTGTCTCAGTCTCTCCCTCTCTATCTGTGTGTGTGTTTCAGTCTCTCTCAGTCTCTCCCGGTCTCTCTCCCATTCTCTATCTCAGACTCTCTCACTAGCTATCTGTGGGTATCTCTCTCCATCTCTTTCTCTCAGTCTCTCTCTCTCTCTCTCTATCGCTCTCTCAGTCTCTCTCTCGCCATCTCTCGCTCTCTCTGTCTGTCTCTCACTCTCTCCATCTCTATCTCTCTCTCCATCTCTGTCTCTCTCTCCATCTCTATCTCTGTCTCACACTTTCTCTCTCCTGCTCTCTCTCTATCTCTCAGTCTCTCACAGAACAGTGCAGAAACAGCCTTGGTCAAACTGACAAATTACATTTTGTCCATCTGCGACCAGGGCTCCCTCTGCCTCCTTGTCCTCCTTGACCTCTATGCTGCCTTCAATACCGTTGACCACTCTATCCTCATCCACTGCCTCTCCTCTCACCTCAACCTTCATGCTTCTGTCGTTTAATAGTTTCAGATCCTACCTCTCACACCGTCTCCACTTCATCTCCACAAATGGTTTCTCCTCTAGCCCCCACACCATCTCATGCGGCGTTCCTCAGGGCTCTGTCCTTGGTCCCCTCTTCTTCAATATCTACATACTACCTCTTGGTGACATCATCGGCAGACTTCAACTTCCATATGCATGCGGATGACACACAACTGTACCTCTCTGCCTCCACCCTTGACTCCAGGACCCACTGCTGTGCTGACAGAATGTCTGTCAGACATCAAGTCCTGGATGAGAGAGACCTTTCTTTAGTTGAACGTCAACAAGACCGAGGCTATGCTGATTGGCTCCCGTCAGTACCTCCACACCTCAGGCGCTGACAGCATCACAGTCCATGGTTGCACCTCCACCTCACTGAGCCAGTCTGGAACCTTGTTGTCTTCTTTGAACCTCACCTTTCTACCCCACATCCATGCCTTCCCCACCTCCGCAACATCGCCCAGCTCTGCCACTGTCTCACCCATCAGGCCGCCAAAACCCTCATACATGCATTCATTACATCTAGGCTTGACAATGCAAACTCTCCCGCACCAGGCTCCGTGACCCTATCACCCTCACCATCGCCCGGCTCCACTGGCTTCCCATCACACAGAGGATATAGTTCAAGATCCTGGTCTTCACCTTCAAAGCCCTCCATGGTCTTGCTCCTCCCTAGCTCTGGGACCTCCTAACCCCCAACCAACCTGCCCACTCCCTCCGCTCAGCGGGCTCTGGCCTGCTTCACATCCCCACCTTGCCAACATTGGCGCGTGGGCTTTCAGCCACTCTGCCCCCCCATCTCTCAGTATCTCGCTCACACAGACACACCCACACTGTTTTTCTATCTCTCAGTCTCTCTCCCTCTCTCTCACACACACAATAATAATCCTTGAATTTGATTCAGCCCCTTATCACGTCTTCGAGAAGTCTCAAAGCGCTTCACAGAATAAACTGTGAAGTGTAATGACTGTGTATTTTGGGTTTCCAGTTAAAGGAGTCAGTTTCTCAGTCTCTTTCTTACACACACACACACACACACACATACACACAGTTTCGCTCAGTCTCAGTCTTACACACAGACACATACACACAGTCTCTCTCAGTCTCTCTCTCACGAACTCTATCCGTGTGTTTGTGTGTGTGTATCTCTATCTCTGTATATCTTGTATATTAATTATAATAATCCTTGTATTTGATACAGCACCTTATCACATCTTTGCGACGTCTCACAGAATATACTTTTAAGTGCAGTAACTGTGAGTTTTGTGTTTCTAGTTAAATAAGTGAATTTCTATGTCTCTTGTTTCTCACTCAGTCTCCCTCAGTTAGTCTCTCGGTCTCCCTCTCAGTCTCTCTGTCTCTCACACACTCTTCTCTCTCTGTATTAATAATAATCTTTGACACACATACAACAATAATCCGTGCAAATATGCACAGAGCTAGAGAGAGGGATAATAATCCTTCCATTTAATATAGCACCTTATTGCATCTTCGAAACGTCTCAAGGTGCTTCACAGGATACACTGTAAAGTGTAGTGACTGTGTGCTTTGTGTTCCCAGTTAAGGGGGTGAATTTCTATGGACCGAGAAGTCAGTTTATTGTCAGCGGAAGTGACTGTGGACACATCTTCTTGTGGGAGAAAGAATCTTGTCAAATCATCCAGTTTCTAGAAGGGGATGATGGGGGAGTGGTGAGTGTGAGAGAGAGACACACAAGACAGAGAGAGAGCGAGTGACAGAGAAAGAGAGACCGAGACAGTGAGAGAGAGAGTATAAAAGTGTGTAGTTGTGTGTCTGTGTTTATGTGTGAGAGATAGTATGTGACAAAGAGAGAGTGAGAGAGAGACTGAAAGAATGAGTGTGAGAGAGACTGAAAGAGAGATGGAGACAGAGACCAAGAGAGCGTGTGTGAGAGAGAGGGAGAGAGAGAGCATGAGAGCTTAAGAGAGCGAGGCAGAGAGAATGTGAGAGAAACAGAGAGACTCAGAGAGTGTGAGAGAGAGACAGAGCGCGAGCGAGAGACAGATAGAGACTGAGAGCGTGAGGGAGAGAGTGGAAAAGAATGTTTGTGAGAGCTTGTGTGTGTGTGTGAAAGAAAGCGAGAGAGTGTGTGTGAGAGACTGAGAGAGAGAGACAGAAAGAGCCTGGGGGAGAGAGAGAGAGAGACAGAGGGAGTGTGTGAGAGAGAGTATGTATGTGTGTGTGTGTGTCTCTTTCTCATTCCCTGTCTGTCTCTCTCGCTCTGAGAGTGAGATGGACAGGGATGGAGGGAATGTGAGAGAGCCACAGAGAGGGTATGTGTGTCTCTCAGTCTCTTTTGGTCTCTCTCTCTCTCTCTTTGAGAGGCGACTGAGAGCGAGACAGCTAGCAGGAGCGAGAGAGGAGGGTGAGATATAGAGAGAGCGAAACTGGTGCTGTTTGCTGTTACAGGTGAATTGTATCTCTCTCTCTCGCTCACACTCCTTCCGTATGAGAGACAGAGAGAGGGAGAGAGAGAATGTAACAAAGAGAGTGACTGACACTATTTGTGTGTGTGTGTCTCTCTCGCTATGTGTGTGTGTCTCTCTCTTTGTGTGTGTGTGTCTGTGTGTGTGTGTGTGTGTGACTCTCTCTGGTGGAGAGGGATGGAGGGAGTGAGCGAGCCAGACACAGAGAGAGAGTGACTGATGTGTGTCTCTGTTGCAGGTAAACTGTCTCGAGCCTCACCCTCACCTCCCTGTGTTGGCCACCAGTGGCCTGGATCATAGCGTCAAGATCTGGGCCCCAACCTCCCAGCTCCCCAGCCCCCTGTGTGGGCTCCGTGAGGTCTCTCTCTCTGTCTCTCTCTGTCTGTCTTTCTCTCCATATCTCTCTCTCCGTCTCTCTCATTCAGTCGCTCTATCACACTCTGTCTCTCTGTCTGTGTGTCTCTCTCTGTCTGTCTGTCTCTCTCTCTCTCTCTGTATCCTTGCCTCTCTTTGTCTCTCTCTCAGTCTGTCTCTCTCTCTTTCAGGTCATTAAGAAAAACAAGAGAGAACGAGATTCTGATAGTTTGAGACAAAGTGATTTATTCGACAGTCACATGCTCTGGTTTTTAATGCATCATTTGCGAGAGAGACGTCATAGAGAGGTAAGCAATCTCTCTCCCACTCTCTCACACTCATACTATCTCTCTCACACCCACACTCTCTCTCACACTCTCACTCACTCTCTTTCTCACACTCACTATGTGTCTGTGTGGATCTCTCTCAGTCTCTGATTCTATCTTTCTCTCTCACACATTATTGCACTCGCTCTCTCTCTCTCTCACACACACACTCTGTCAATCACACACTTTCTGGGAGTGTGGATCCACAGAGGGTGCTTTACTGTGTCTCTAACTCTGACCTGGGAGTTTATACGGACAGTGTAGAGGGAGCTTTACTGTGTCTCTGACCCAGACCTGGGAGTGTGGACGCCCAGTGTAGAGGGAGCTTTACTGTGTGTGTGTATCTCTCTCATGCTCTCTCTGTATATCTGTGTGTGTGTGTGTATGTTTGTGTGTGTGAGAGAGAGTGTGTGTGTGTGTGAGAGAGTGATAATAATCCTTGCATTTGACACAGCGCCTTATCACATCTTTGAGATGTTTCAAAACGCTTCACAGAATATACTGTAAAGTGTGTTTTGTGGGCGAAATTCTCTCTCTTGCAGTCTCTCACACGCACTCTCAGTCTCTATCTCTCACACACATTCTCTGATCCTCACCTTCAAAGCCCTCCATGGCCTTGCTCCCCCCTACCTCTGCAACCTCCTAACCCCCTTCAACCTGCTCGCTCCCTCCGCTCAGTGGGCTCCGGCCTGCTTCACGTCCTCTGCCTTGACCATGCCTTCGATCACCCTCCGCCCCCTGCCCTCCCCGATCCCGACCCCCAGCTCAGGTCCAAAACACTGATTGTCCAACTCCTTGGGATGTCCTCCCAACGTGAAAGGCACTATTCAAATATATCAAGTTCCATGTATTGTACTTCAGACATAGTTGGGGGCCAGCAAACTCGTAGCCAGTGACTAACTTGAAGCAATTGATGCAAGTTGGGTTCTTAGAAATAAACTCCCTTATAGATTTTCCCCAGATCACCATTATCTTTATAAAATCATCTCCAACTACAACGAACCATGAAGCAACTCTCTGGTTTGTAAGTAACATGTCCTTTCACTGCCAATGCTTCTATGCACGAGTCCCTCCATGTTGAGACATTGACCTCTTGCTCTTGTCCACCCCACTGATCTACCCACTCTTTATAAACTATATATAGCTTTAATCTTTTAAGATTAAATGCTCAGAGACCAAGAATAATTGACAATTCCACTCTTCATAAAATGAAATTCCTGCTTGTTTAGCAACAAATTTAACTTTATACTATTACACGTGGAGTCCTGTAGCTCAGTGGTTAGAGCACTCGCTTTGCAAGTGAGAGACCTGAGTTCAATTCCAGGCAGAGGGCGAAACCTTGGGCAAGTTTCCTTACTCCACACAGAGCCTAATAATAATCCCTCCAAAACCAAAAACAATAATAAATTGGTCATTTTCAATCTACGACTGTCTGTGGGACATTGCTGTGCGCAATTGGCTGTCGCGTTCGCCCACAAATATACAGTCAATTCACTTTACAGTGTGTTCTGTGAAGCGCTTTGGGACGTCCTCCCGACGTGAAAAGCGCTATATCAAATGCAAGGATTATTATTATTATTATTATAATGTATATCTGTGTATGTGTGTAAGAGAGAGAATGTGAGAAAGTGTAATAATAATACTTACATTTGCTATAGCACCTTATCTCCCTCTCACCCACTCAGTCACACTCTCTCTCTCACTCTCTCTCTTACTCACACTCTCACACACACTCACTCTTACACTCTGTCTCTCTGTCTGTGTGTATGTATTTCTCTCTCACACACACTCACACTCAAGTCTCTGTGACTGTCTCTCACACACACACACACTTTTGCACACTCACTCTCACACTCTCATTATCTCACTCAGTCTCTGTGTGTGTGTGTGTCTCTCACACATACTCTCTCACATCCACACTCCCTCAGTCTCTCTGTCTCTATATCTCCCTCTCACACACCCTCTCCCTCACTCTCTCTGTCTGTCCGTCTGTGTGTGTGTGACACTCTGTCTTTGTTTTACTCTCTATCTGTATGTGTCTCCTCTCTCAGTCTCACTCTCACATTCTCTCTCGCTAATTCTCTCTCTCAGCATCATAGAGAATTCTCTCCTGATCTTGAAGCGGATTCTGAGGCGTCTTCAAATTCCACCAACACGTCGTCTGATGACGAGGAAATCGATGCCCCAGATAGAGTTCAATGTCTGCCCTCCTAAACGCTCTTCTCTCCATCCCTCCCCCTCTATTCACTCTTTCTCCCCCCCCCACCCACCCCCCTCGCGCTCTCTCTTTTTCTATTACTTAGAAAATGATTAATATGACTTATACAAAGAAATATTTTAAATGGATTTGACTCTCGCGCTCAATCTCTCTCAGTCTCTCTCTCAATCTCTCTCTCAGTCTGTGTGTCTCTCTCTCAGTCTGTGTGTCTCTCTCTCAGTCTGTAACTCTCAGTCTGTCTCTCTCTCTCTCTCTTTGTCTCTCCCTCTCTCTTAGTCTCTCTCTCAGTATCCCTCTCTCTCTCTCAGTCTCTCTATCTCTCTCAGTCTCTCGCTCAGTCGCTCTCTCAATCTCTCTCTTTCAGTCTCTCTCAGTGTCTCTCCTCAGTCTCTCTCTCTCTTGCTGCAGTAATTAAGTTGAATTTACAATTGAATAAATGTTTTTTTTTGCTGGTTTGAGAGTCAATTTTCTGACATACACAGACGCACACTCACAGACACATTCACACCCAACAACAAAATTATATTTGCATTCGAGCCTTTCATATCGGGAGGACATCCCAAGGAGTGGTTTGGACCCAAGCTGAGGATTGGGGAGGGCGGTGGGAGAAGAAGGGTGATCAAAGGCACGGTCGAAGAGGAGGGTCTTGATACGGGTTTTGAAGGAGGCAAGGGAGGGGTCGAGGTGGAGGGACTGCGGGATGGAGTTCCAGAGGATGGGGGCAGAGTGGCAGAAGGCCTGTCCGCCAGTGGTGGGGCGGGTGAGGCGGGGTCGTGGAGCAAGAAGGATCCCGCTGAGCGGAGGGGGTGGGAAGGTTGGGGAGGTTGCAGAGGTAGGCGGGAGCAAGACCATGGAGGGCTTTGAAGGTGACTAGGATCTTGAACTGCGTGATGGGAAACCAGTGGAGTTGGGCGAGGATGGGGGTGATAGGTTGCAGACCCTGGTGAGGGAGAGGAAACGTGCTGCAGAGTTCTGGATGATCTGCAGTGTGTGGAGGGAGGAGTTGGGGAGGCCGACAAGCAACGAATTTGCATTGTCAAGCCCTGGATGTGATGAATGCATCAATGAAGGTTTTGGCGGCCTGCGGTGTGAGACAGTGGCGGAGCACAGCTACATTGCAGAGCTGGGGGAAGGCAGAGCGGGTCATGACACGGATGTGGGGTAGAAAGGATAGTTGAGGGTCAAACAAGATCTCACGGTTCCAGACCTCAGGGAGGTGGAGTGTGTCCTTGGATGGTGATATTGACAGCACCAAAATTTCACTTGTCAGTTTGACCAAATCTGTTTCTATGCTGTGGGAGGCACAGAAGGGTTCGTGTAGGGAATGGCGGAGAGAAGGAGCAAAGCTGGGAAGCAACGATTAGTTCCAGGATATGGGAAAGGAAAGAGAGGTTGGAGATGGAGTTTTAGGGCAGGGATAGGTCCAGGGAGAGTTTTAAGGATAAGAGTGATTACAGCTGTTTTTAAATGGGTGTGAATGTTGCCAGTGGACAGCGAGAGGTTTATGATGTCTGTGAATAGAGGAGCAAGGAGGTGAAGCTCGGAGGTAAGGAGAGGGATAGATAGGTTCGAGGGAGCAGGTGGTCAGTTTCATGTGGGTTATAACGGTGGTGAGAGAGGAGGGGGAGATTGGTTCAAAGGTGGGGAGGGAGGCATGAGTAGCAGCCGGTGTACGAGGGGGAAATGGGGAAGGGGTAGTAGATGGAAGGGCAGAGGCAGCTGAGCAAATCCACTCGACTTTGGTTTCAAGGAAGTTCATCTCGCAGTTGGCATTGGAGGAGAGGATGGGCAAGGTGGGAAAGGATGGGTGTAGGAGCCAGTTGGTGATGGAGAAGAGGAGCCTTGGGGTGTTCCTGGCCTCCAAGATTGTCTTGGGAGTAGAAGGATGATTTAGTAGAGGCAAGGGGTGGAATGATAAGTTTTGATAAGGTCCACCAGATCCGCCGATGGACCATTAAATTTGAGCCAGGCTCATTTGGCAGCATGCACCTGAACCTTATGAGAGTGGAGGTGGTTGGTGTGACTTTCGTGCGTAGGAGACAGTTTGGGAAGTGAGGGGAACAAGTACATCAAGAGTGGTGGAGAGGGAATTTTGGAGGAGAGTGACTGAGGAGGCTAGGTCATTGCAGGAGGACGAGGAGTTCAGATGACTCCAGGACAGAAGAGAGGTTGGGGGGGTGGGGGTCCGTAGATGTTTTTCCAGGATATCAACGGACTGGGAGTTGCAGCTGGAGGAGGACAGGTAGATTTATAAGTGGAAGCTTACTCAGTTTCTGCAGATGACATTGCCAAGGGGGAGCATATAGATGAGAAAAAGAAGGCCAAGGATGGAGCCCTGGGGTATTCCACAAGTGACGGGCAAGGGCGCGAGGAGAAACCATTTGCTGAGATGAAGTGGAGGCAGTTGATTAAGTAGGATTCAAGCCATGCGAGTGTGGTCCCACTAAAGTGAATGAGGGAGGAGAGGTGGTGGAGGAGGATGGCGGATCCAGGAGGACAAAGGAGCTCTGATCACAGATAGAGAGGATTTCATTTCTTACTTTGATGAGCGCTATCTCTATACTGTGTTCTCTTTTACCTTCAATTATCTTCCCCTTCACCAACACCCCAAGCTCTCAGTGTCCCTTCAGTATCCTCCCCAGCTTGGGTACAAACCCTTGACTACAGCACCTTGGGACATCCTATGGACTTGGAGAAGTTTGGGGTGAGAGTCTGTAGTCTTGTTGAAATGAAGAATAATTTTGGACCGTGAGTTATATAAATATGTATTCAGGAATTTTGTTACTAGTTTACTTTATTTTAATTTGTCTTTTACTTAATCCTTTGCAATTCTACTAATTAAATAATGTAAGAACAAAGAATATTACTTGTCTTTTGATCATAACATTGACTGACTGAGTTCAGTAAATCGCAGAAGCCTCTGCCGTCAGTTTGTGAGGAGTGTCACAACCTGTCATCACGATTGGCATCTGTGAGCTAAAGCCGGAGCCTTTCGGGCAGTGAGCTTCCACCCTGTCCATCCTACATGATTCGCACAAACAGCAACGCAAAAGAAGATTTTACTCGTCTGGCCAAGCAGCAGATGTCATGTGTTTGTTTAATTGACTGTAAGCAACAGCAGTTATTGCATCACGTGCTTCACTGAATCCAGTCTGGGATATAAACCAGATCCTCTTGTCAGTGACTCAGTCATATTTATTAATTTCCATAGACACACATCGCTTCAATGAGGTAATTGCCCAGCAATTCTGCTAATGAAAGTTATTTGTTATCCTATTGCAACTTTTGGTACCCCGAGTAGGTTGGTGGTGTTGTGAATCATTAACTGCATTTACTCCATTAGATGGTAAGAGAGTTATATCTACTTTACAGAACAGTTTACTTTCCAGAGACAGTTTTATAAATAGAACATTCTCTTGTCTAATTGATGATGTGTCTGAGGCTCCAGGAATACCACGTTCTCTGCTCTATTATTTTTCACTCAGTTACTGAGCGGGTGGGTGCACAGTATCCTGGGCCACATGTGGCTGATGCCAACCCAATATAGCCCAACTGATTGGCAGGACTTGGAAGGGAAGAGCAGTCACTGGGAGCAGGGAATCCTCCCACTCAGCTTTCCTGACCGTATTGTATTGTGTTGGGTCTATTTTTGCAGCCAATCTGATATTTGATTGTGATCTCCTGAGAAGAGAGTGCGGAGTGTACATGGCTGCCATGGTAGTGGCTGATCTGATGGTTCTCCTCCTGATTATCCTCCTGCACCATATTCTCATCCATAATTTCCCACTTTTATTGCTCTCCTTGCCCCTCAGGTGTAGATTTCACTGATTAGTAAGTGACCGTGCCCTGGATAATCCCGTTTGGTTCACCGCATCCTTCGCTTTTGACAGTTTTGGGGCCATGTTCTGGCCGAGGCTAAGAACGGGATATTGTACTGCAACCTGAGGTGATATCAGGACTGATCTGTGCAAAGAACATTCCCTGGTCATACCCTCGTCTCCAATAAGGCTCACAGGAGACTCTGGGGTAGCGTCAACCCTGAGAACAACAAAGATGAAGAGGTGGAGAGCAGGAAAAAGACAACCATTACTGATCACTGTGTCTGAAAGTTTTATATTGTTGTGGATATAAATCAGCCACTCGGGGGGGTGGGGAGGGGGGGGGGCATTCCCGGCTCTCTTGGCTGCCTGTAGGAAGATGAACAATCCTGTTCTTCCACCTGTTTGGCGACGTCAGCCTCGTGTCCGGCGACATAATTTATCTCTAAATTTCACCTAAAACTCTGACCAAACAACTGCCTCTGAACCGCGACATTGGGGATTAACAGAAGGTGAAGTCATATCAGGATTTCGGTTTATAGAATTTAATTTTGTATTCTAATCGCCGCAGAATACACAATCACTATACTTTACAGTATATTCTGTGAAGCACTTTGAGACGTTTCGAAGACGTGATAAGGTGCTATATCAAATGCAAGGATTATTATTCACCTGATATTAACAGGGAACCTCTCTATAGTCTGATATTAACGGTGAGAACCTCTGTATAGGCTGACATTAACAATGACACCTCTATATAGTCTGATATTATAGCTTAAGTTTCTGAGATGCCGTCCGGCCTGAAGGGCGCTATATAAATGTAAGTTAACAATGTTTGTGAGTTTTAAATTTGCAGCTCTGCTCTGAAAAAACATTAAGAGGTACAATTTAGTAAATTCCTTGAGTAGGTGGATGCTTAATATCCCATGGCACAATTCCAAAAGAGAACAGAGTTTCTCCTGATGTCCTGGCAAACAAATCCCCCAAATAAAATTGATCGCTCAATCCATGGATGTTTGTGGGACATTGCTGTGTGCAAACTGGCTGCCTCGTTTTGCTCACAAAATACAGTCACTATACTTTACATTGTAGCGTGTGAAGCACTTTGAGACATCGAGACAACATGATAATGTCCAGGCCAATGGTCCATCAATGGTCAAATGGTTAATCATTTCATGGTTGTTTGTGGGACATCGCTGTGTGCATTTGTGCTGCTGCAAATACATAATGTCTCCATTTCACAGTGAATCCTTGAACCACTTTGAGACATCCTTCTGACGTGATAAAGTTTTATACCAAATTGAAGGATTATTATTATTATTATTGGAGACAGACTAACAGAGAGAGACTGACAGAGAGATATATCAACAACTAAAATTGAACAGAGTGGTGCTGTTTGGACCAATGCTAATAAACATATTAAAATCAAATATAATAATGACTAAACAAGATAAAGTGCTATATCAAAAAGCAGTATTGTTATGAAAACATAACGAACAAACTGTAAACATACAGCTAAATGTAGATACGTATTGGGTACAGCAGGGGGCGATGCGTGGCAGAGATTGTAATGCGGCTCATTTACAGCAACAACAACAACAAAATGACATTTGTAGAGCGCCCTTTACGTTGGGAGGACGTCCCAAGGCGCTCGACAGTCAGGGATCGGGACCCGAGCCTAGAGGAGGGGTGTTGTAGGAGTGAGGGAATGCAGAGAGGTGGGAGGATGACCGAAGGCACAAAGGGGAGGGTCTTGAGACCGGCCTTGAAGGAGGCAAGTGAGGAAGCGAGGCAAAGGGACCGTGGGATGGAGTTCCAGAGTGTGGGGGCAGAGAGGCTGAAAGCCCGGCCACCGATGGTAGGGCGGGTCGGGCGGGAGACATGGAGCAGACCGGAGCCCGATGAACGGAGGGAGAGGGCAGGTTGTTAGGGAGTCAGCAGATCAGAGAGGTAGGAGGGGGCAAGGCCATGGATGGCCTTAAAGGTGAGGACGAGGATCTTGAACTCGATCCTCTGGGGGATGGGGAGCCGGTGGAGTCGGGCGAGGGTGGGAGTGATGGGGTCACGGAGCCTGGTGTGTGAGAGTACACGAGCTGCAGAGTTTTGGATGATCTGCAACTTGTGAAGGGAAGAGTTGGGAAGGCCGATGAGGAGTGAATTCCCATAATCGAGCCTTGAGGTGCCGAATGCGTGGGTGAGGGTTTCAGCAGCCTGAGGGGTGAGGCAGTGGCGGAGGCTGGCAATGTTGCGGAGGTGATGGTAGGCAGTACCGGTCATGGCGCGGATGTGGGGGGAAAGGACAGTTCAGAGTCAAACAAGATACCCAGGTTCCTGACTGGCTCAGTGAGGTTGAGTGTGCAGCCGTGGAGGCTGATGCTGCCAGTGCCCGAGGTGCGGAGGCGCTGGGGTGAGCCAATCAGGAAGCCCTCGGTCTTGCTGACGTTGAGTTGTAGAAAGTTGTCCGTCAGCCAGGACTTGATGTCGGACAGGCAGTCGGTCAGGACGCCAGTAGTCCTGGAGTTGAAGGTGGAGGCAGAGAGATAGAGTTGGGCGTCATCCGTATACATGGCCCTTGAGCGAGCGGAGGTAGCCGGTGAACCAGGGTGAAGATCGGGAATAGGAGGCAGTTCGGGAGGTGAGGGGGGCAAGGGTGTTGAGTGTGGTGGAGAGGGTGCTGTGGAGGAGAGTAAATACAGAGGATGGGTTGGGCCATTGGGGGAGGGAGGAGTTCAGAGGACTCCAGGGCAGCGGAGAGGGATTGCAGGATGATCTTCTTTCACGGCCTGTGGTTGAGGTGGTAGGTTTGGAGGCAGTGGGGAGAGGGATTTAGGAGTTTAGGAAGATGAAATGGTCATCAGAGATGGTCTTGTCAGTGATGGCGACATCAGAGACGCTGAGGCCCCGGGTGATCACCAGGTGGAGCGGGTGACTGTGGGTGTGAGTAGCAGAGTTGATGTGGAGGGAGAAGTTGAGAGAGGAGAGGAGAGAGGAGGTGGAGCAGGGAGGGGGTGGGGGGGGTGAAGTGGAGGTTGAAGTCGCCTCGGATTATGATGAGGCGGTCGGAGCAGAGGCAGAGGGAAGATAGAAGGGTTGAGATGTCAGAGATGAAGGTGGGGGAGGATTTGGGGGGACGGTAAATTAGGAGAATTTTTAGTGAGAGATGGGAGAGATGGCAGAGGATAAGGTGCTCAAAGGAGGGGAATAGACAGCCAGAGGGTGGGAGGGAGACAGAGGGTGGGAGGAAGAGAGACAGCAGGCCATGAAGTTAGTAACAGCGGCTGAGGTTTGAGGGACAGGACGGGGAGATGTTGCTGGATTAATGTGGTTGGTCAACGTTTGGGTCGAGGGTAGAATCGATCGCTACAAATTGTAGGAATCACAGAGATTGAGGTCAAACACTGCAGTTAATGGTCTAAGATCGGATTTGTGTTTAGGTTTGATAACCATCTGTTACAATAGTTTGATGTGAGATCAGAGTGAATTTGTGTGTTGTTGTGTCATATGGAGTAACTGTGAGAAGGTTGGTTTGTTTGCCCAGAGTCAGTGTCTGTAAGGTTGGTTGGGTTGAGTGGCTGAGAGTCAGTTTCTGTCAGGGCGGGTTGTGGAGCATTAGTTTGTGTGGGAGTTGGTTCAGGGCAGGTGTGGAGTCAGTAGTGACTGTCTAACGAGGCCGGTCAAGTGCAGTTGAGAGTTAGAGTTGGCTCAGTGTGGTTGCCTCAGGTCAGTTGCTGCCAGGGCTGGGTTGGAGCAGTGTGCACGGCTGGGTTGCTAGTATCCGGCAATGTGTAACTGCCGAGAATCAGTTTCTGTTTAAACCAGTTTCTGTTTAAACCAGTTTCTGTTTAAACTGGTTTAACGTAGTTGTCGAGTCAGTTTATGCTGAGATTGGTTCACAGTTGGGTTTGTTGGGGTGAGTTTAGTCCAGTTGTTGAGAGTCGGTTTCTGTCAATGTTTCTTCAGTGAAGGCAGGTTAGTTGGGTTTGTTAGGCTTAGTTCAAAGGGTGTTTGATAGTTGTGGAGTCCTGTAGCTCAGTGGTTAGAGCACTCGCTTTGCAAGCGAGAGACCTGAGTCCAATTCCAGGCAGAGGGCGAAACCTTGGGCAAGTTTCCTTACTCCACACAGAGCCTAATAATAATCCCTCCAATACCAAAAACAATAATAAATTGGTCATTTTCAATCCACGACTGTTTGTGCGACATTGCTGTGCGCAATTGGCTGCCGCGTTCGCCCACAGATGTACAGTCAATTCACTTTACAGTGTGTTCTGTGAAGCGCTTTGGGACGTCCTCCCGACGTGAAAAGCGCTATATCAAATGCAAGGATTATTATTATTATTATAGTTGGTTTGTGTCAGGGCAGGTTCAGTGTAGTTACACTGTATGGTTTGAGTTATGCAGTGTAGTTTGAGTCAGTGGGTGCCAGGGTTGGTTGCTGTAGTTGGTGAGAGGCGGCCTCTGTCGGAGCCTTAGTCTAGTTGTTGGGAATTAATTGCTCTCGATTTGACCAGTGTAGACACGAGAGTTGTTTTGTGTCGGGGCTGGTTCAATGAAGTCGAGGTGTTGTGAGACAGGGGTGGCTTTGTGTTTGTCAGAGGATCTCTTTTCGTTATCGAGGCAGTTCATGTTGAGATTGTTCAGTGTATTTGATGAGTGTTGGTCAGTGTCGGGGCTGGTTCAGTGTAGGCACACAGCCAATTTATTTACAGCAGGTTCGTTGCACGACTTTAGACTATACGGTAAGTGAGGATACGTGGAAACTTCAAGCTACTTATGTCATCTTTCTTAGTCCTCCACCAGATGCTTAGCCATCCACCAAATGTTAAACCCTCAACCAGACGCTTAACCCTCAATCGGATGTCTAGCCCTCAACCAGACACCTAGCCCTCAACCAGAGGCTAATGCCTTAATTAGAGACTTAACCCTCAACCAGATGCTTAGCCCTCAACCACTTCTAACCCTAGCACTTCTGATCATAGTATTTTTAACCGTGGCACTTCCCTCCCTAACACTTCTAATCCTAGCCCTTCTAACCCCAGCTCTTCTAATACTATTACTTCTAACCCTAACACTTCTAAGCCGAGTGGTTTTAACCCTAGCAATTCTAACCTAGTACTTCTAACCCTAGCACTCCTGACCCCAGCACTTCTGACCCCAGCACTTCTATTTCCAGCTCTTTTAACCCTAGCAACCCTAACCCTAGCACTTCTAACCCTAGGACGTCTAACACTATCACTTCAAACCCTAACACTACTAACCCTAGCCCTTCCAACCCTAGGACTACCAACACTAGCACTTCTAACCCTAGCAATTCTATCCCTCGCACCTCTAACCCTTGCACATCTAACCCCAGCACTTCTAACCGTTGCACTTCTAAACCTACCAATTGTAACCCTAACACCTCTAACCTTAGCACTTCTCAGGCTAGCACTTCTAACCCTGTGTTAGCATTTGTTCTGTGTTTTTTTCCCACATATTTGTTCGTATTGTCTCCTTTCCAAACATCTTTGGTGTCTATTTTCGCTTTTTGGGGTGTTTTTCTATGTCATCATTTGTTCTGCGTTTTTGTCACGTATTGCATTATTGCTTTGGCTCTAAAAATGATGAGGAGTCATCTCAACATCTTTGACGCTTTTTTCGCATTTATTGGTGTTTCTATGCGCTATCGTTTCTTTTGCATTTTTTTCGTAATGTTCTACTCATCATTTTTCTCAATATCTTCCTATTTTCAGGTCTCGGCTGAAGACCTTTCTTTTCGACCGCACCTTTGGTCACCTTCCTCCCCCTCCCCTCTGGCCCCTCCCCCTCCCCCTGGCTCAGCCCCGGGATCCATTACTGTGAAGCGCTCTGAGACGCCGTCCGGCGTGGAGGGCGCTATACAAATCCAAGTTGTTGCTGTTGTTCTGCATCTTTTTCATGTGTCTTCTCATATTGCCTCATAATTGTTCACAATATCTTTGGCAGTTTTTTTGCATGTTTTGGCGTTTTTATATGTTATCATTTGTTCTGCATTTTTGTCGTGTATTGTCTCCTCATCATTTTTCTCACCGTTTTTGGCATCTATTTTTGCATTTTTTGGCTTTTTCTGTGTTATTTGTTTTGCATTTCTTTCATGTATTTTTTGTTGTGTTGTCACTTCATCATGTTTCCCAACATCTTTGGTGTCTTTTCTCTCGTGTTTGCGTGTAACGATTTGTTCCTCGTATTCTTTTCACGTAGTTTTGTTGGCTTAAGGGGTGGGGTTGGGAGAGTGGCCGAAGGCAACTCTCAAAGAGGAAAGTTTTGAGATGGGTCTTGAAGATTCGATAACAGCTTTTAAGAGAGAACTGGATAGGTATCTGGGGAAGACGGGTTTGCAGGGTTATGGGGAGAAAGCTGGTGACTGGGGTTAGTGAAAGTGTCGCTCTGTCAAAGAGCCGCACAGACTCGATGGGCCGAATGGCCTCCTTCTGTGCCGTAACATTCTATGAATCTATGAAAAAGGCAGCGAGCAAAGGGGCAAAGCGAGGGGCTCCAGGATGGAGTTCCAGTGGGTCAGAGAGGCCCCCAGAGAGGCCCGACTGCCGATGGTGGGGCAGGTAGGGCGGGGGACCTGAAGCAGGCCAGTGCAGCCTTTAGTACTTGGGAGATTGTGGGGTGGATGGTGGTTGAATGTTTCCAGGATGGGGCTGAGGATACTCTACAGAGAAGCTCAGGCGAGCAGTAAACAGAGAGACAGAGCCTGGACGGGAGCCAGGGGTCAGGGGTGATAACCAGCTGCAGGGTCTCGGAGGTGCGCTTGGGGTCTGTGCCGGGAGCCGTGATAGGAAATCCATTGGCCGTGCTGCCCCAGCACACGCTCACTGCCAGAGCTCAGCACATCTGGAGCAAATCTTGGAGGCTCTCAGGCTCCAGCTGCAGAGACACCAGTCAGACAGATTTCCTCTGCTTTTGCTGTTGTCCTGGCCACGCTCAGTGTCTCACACAGTTTGTTAGAAGCGTTCGCCTACTCAAGGCTTCGATAATAACAATATGGTTACACAGGGGAAGCGATCTCATACGCCACCCTGCCTGGGTGCCCTATATAAATGCAGTTGTTGCTGTTGTTGATAACAATAATCCTTGCATTTGATATAGCAGCGCCTTATATAGGTTACACAGTGTGTGTGTGTCATTGAGACGTCTCAAAGCGCTTCACGGGATATACTGTAAAATGGATTGACTGTGTGTGTGTGTTACACAGTGAGTGTGTCTGTTACACAGTGTGTGTTTTTGTGTTACACAGTGCCACACACTGTGTGTGTTGTAGTGTGTGTGTGTGTTATATGGTGTGTGTGTGTTACACAGTATGTGTTATGCAATGTGTGTGTTACACAGTATGTGTTATACAGCGTGTGTGAGAGTTACTAAGTGTGTGTGTTACACAGTGTGTGTGAGTTACAAAGTGTGTGCATTACACGGTGTGTGACTGTGTTACAGTGTGTGTGTTTTACAGTGTCTGTGTGTTGCACACTGTGTGAACACAAGCAGGAATTAATGTTGGAACATTCAGTGGTCTGGGAGGGGTCACTACGGAAAGCCAGAGCCCAAACTCAGACTGAACGCAACAAATTCCCCAAACCCTGGCCGATGGGAGGATGCCAAAAAATCATCAGGTTTATTTGGTGCCTCAAAATGTGTCTTAAGTGAGTCCAGGGTGAGAACTTTAACCATCCTCCCCAGTGACCCTGCCCGGCTGCCGATCATCCTCTGTGTAAAGAAACATTTCCTGGTGTCTGTACTCAACTTCCCTTTGCTGACGCCTGGGACCTCGTGATCATAGGAACGGTTATAAAAATAATAATCCTTTTACATTTAGCAGAGCGGCTTATCACATTGCCATCCATCTTTGGCTGCAAAATACACAGTCACTACACTTCACAGTAAACCCTGTGAAGTGTGTGTCGGACACAAGCAGGAATTAATGTTGAAACATTCGTTGGTCTGGGAGGGCTCACTGTGGAAACCTCGCTCAGAGGATCCAGTTTAAAATCCTCACCTCATTTTTAAAGCCCTCCACAGCCTTCTCCCTTACCTCTGAGGCCTATTAACACCGCACAAACCTGTCCGCTCCCTCCGCTCGGCAGGCACTGGCCTGCTCCATGTCCCCCGCCCTGCCCGCTCCACCATTGGCAATCGGCCTACAGCCTTTCTGCTCCCACCCTCTGGAACTCCATCCTGGAGCCCCTCCACCTCGCCTCTTCCCTCGTCTCCTTCAAAGCCCACCTTAAGACTTTTCTCTTTTGACTGTACCTTTGGCCACCCTCTCACCCCGCCCTACACCCTCCCACCCTGATCCGTCCTCCCGCCCTTCTTGATTCCAACTCCCAGTTCAGACGCAAACCCTTCACTGTCCAACACCTTGGGACCTACTCTGGACGTGAACGGCACTTTCTAAATATAATTTGTTGTTGTTGAGAGTTTGAAAGTGCTTCACAGGGTAAACTGTGAAGTGGAGTGACTGTGTATTTTCTAGGTGAAATGCCCCCAGGTTCCCCTCAGTCAGAGAGTCAGCACAGGGGCAAGGGGAGCGATGTGGACGTGCTTTGAATGAAATCCCTGTAGCGCTTTGATCCTGTCTCTCTGACTCTCTGAAACTTGCAAGCGGTAAAACATGTGGAATTAATAAGAATCTGATTGAGATATTGGGTTGGCCCTCCTCCCCCGCCTCCCCGCTCCTGGCCCATCTGTTGGAACATTCCTAACCAATGACTGAGAGCAATACCGACCCAAAAACACTCACAGACACACACTCCACAGCAGCTCAGACTGTGCGAGCAGCAGCCCAGACCCTTCCCCACCATGAGATCCCTCATGCGGACCCTCGCTGTGCTCTCAGCCCTCCTGGCGCTCGCTGGCGCCCAGCCCGCCTTCTTGGAGTACATCGAGAGGAGACTGGCATCATTTGAGGTGAGTGCTCGCTGCCCACCAAACTCATGCCCTCCAACACGGCGGAACATTGGCAGCGAGCGCCACCGTGTGTGTGTGTGTGTGTGTGTAAGCAACGCCGCGTGGCCATGGCTGGGGTGACACAGGTCGGGCAGGTCTCAGCAATGACGGCAGTAATGATTGTTTGTGGGCCAATGCTCTGCACAATTGGCTGGCGCACTTCGCCCAGAAAATAATAATAATCTTTGCATTTGATACAGCGCCTTAATCACCTCTTTGAAACATCTCTTCACCGTATATTCTGTGAAGCGCTTTGAGACGTCTCGAAGATGCGATAAGGCGCTATATCAAATGCAAGGATTATTATTATTACATTATTATTAACTTCAGGCTGATGTGCTCCTTTGGACTGAAGCGAACGCTGATAATAAAATGTAGCCAACCTGTGCTGTTGGCAGTTTCTCCCTCTGCTATGTTATCATCGAGACTAAGAGCTTCACGGGGTTTCACTGTGAAGCGCAGTGACTGTGTAACCGAGCGTTGTTCGATCTCCTCCAGTATTTGCTTGGAGACGTGGGAACTTCATCTGTTCCAACTGAGCAGAAACAGGCGATTTTCATCACTGTGTATAAATGAGGTCACATCCAGGGCATTGCGGGCAGGTCTGCCTTGTACTAAACTGACGTGTTTCAGAATTAGTCTGAATCTGTGTGAATTATCTTTCTTTTTCCCCCCTTCTCTCTGTCTCTCTCTCTCTCTCTCTCTCTCACTCTGTCTCTCCCCAGGTTCGATTCCCTGACAGGGTAAACCTTAGTTAAGTTTCCTTCTTCCTCACGCCTGTTTGCCTGGCAGTAAGTAGGAAGCTGGTTGTTAGTCGATTGACGCGTGGTTTTCTGGGGGTAACAATCGCTCAAAGTAAACAAAAACAAATTTTCGTCACTCAATCTGTGACTGTTTGTGGGGCACTGCTGTGCGCTGTGTTTTGCCCACAAAATCCACTTTACGGTATATTCAGTGAGCGCTTTGAGACGTCTCAACAACTTGATAAGGCGCTATAATAATAATAATAATCCTTGCATTCGATATAGCGTCTTATCACAGCGTTGAGACGTCTCAAAGCGCTTCACAGAATATACTGTAAAGTGAATTGACTGAATCAATTGCAAGGATTATTATAATACATAATAGTATGTATTATAATATAATAATATGTATTGTACATAATAATACATATCAATAATAATATACATAATAATACGTATTACTGTTATGCATTGTAATTGTTATTGCGTTATTTTTATGTTATTATTCTGTATCAAATGCAAAGATTATTGTTATTATGAATTATTATTGTTGCGTGTGGTGTGTAGGACCGTATCACTGTGTGGAATGATCAGACGCAAAGATACGCCACAGAGTACCGGGACTTCAAGAACCGCATCATCAGCATGGTGGAGAACATAGACAAGCAGCGGGAGGAGCAGAGGCGTCTGCTGGAGATATCGAATTCCCGCATCGAGCGCCTGGAGCGGGAGTTGGATTACATGGAGACACGGAACCCGATACCCACCTGCATTGAGATGGATGACAAGCTGATTGAGCAGCAGTTCACTCGAGGTCAGGATAAGAAGCCCAAGCAAGTCAAAGCCATAGGTAGGTGGGCGACAGCCAAATGCACAGCGCTGAGTGTCAGCCCGGCTTAGGCGCTCGTCTCTGAGTCAGAAGCATTGCACTGGAGTGTCAGCCTTAGACTGTGAGCGTAAAGTCCGAACATTAGGATTTTGAGCTCACAGTCAAGGCTGAAAGTCCAGAGAAGCGTTGCATTGTCAGACATGCCGTCCTTCAGATGAGACATTTAAGTGGTCAGAGCACTCGCCTCGAAGCGAGAGGACCCGGGTTCTCTTCAAAAATAAATAATACATAATAATAATAATATGGTCTCTCAATCCACAATTGTTTGTGGGACACTGCTGTGCGCACTGCAGACATGGGGTCAACTTCCACGTGTGCGCGAGTGACACCCAACTCTACCTCTCTGCCTCCACCCTTGACCCAGGACCCACTGCTGTCCTGACTAAATGTCTGTCAGACATCAAGTCCTGGATGAGAGTTAACTTTCTTCAGTTGAACATCAACAAGACCGAGGCTCTCCTGATCGGCTCCCATCAGCGGCTCAGGCACTGACAGCATCACCATCCATAGTTGCACCCTCCACCTCGCTAAGCCAGTCCGGAACCTTGTGTCTTGTTTGACCCTTAATTATCCTTTCTAACCCACATCCCCACATGACCCATTCTGCCTTCCCCAACCTTCGCAACATCGCTCGGCTCCGCCACCGTCTTACACCGCAGGACGTCGAAACCCTCACACGTGCATTTATAACATTGAGGCATTTATAACACAGAGGATACAGTTTAAGATACTGGTCCTCACCTTCAAATCCCTCCATGGGTTTGCTCCACCCGACCTCTGTGACCTCCTAACTCCCTACCATCCTGCCTGCTCCCTCCGCTCAGCGGGCTCTGGCCTGCTTCACTTCCCCTGCCTCGTCCGCCCCATCATTAGCAGGTGGGCCTTTTGCCACCCACTCTCTGGAACTCCACCCTGCAGTCCCTTGGGACGTCCTCCTGACATGAAAGGTACTATACATATGTAATTTTGTTGTTGTTGTTGTAGTACGTAATTGGCTTCCGCGTTTTGCCCACAAAATATACAACAACAAGAGTCCATTTATAGAGCGCCTTTCACGTCGGGAGGACGTCCCAAGGTGCTGTACAGTTGGGTCAGGACCCGAGCATTGGGGGGAAATGGTGAGGGGGAGGGAAGGGAGGGAGCGAGGAGGGGGTAGAGAGTCGAGGGGGGAGCTGAAGGCTGAAGAGAAGCCAACAGCCAATTCACTTTACAGTATATTCTGTGAAGCGCTTCGAGATATCTCAAAGACGTGATAAAGCACAATATTAAATGCAAGAATTATTATTAAATTTTACGCAGTTCAAACAGAACTCAACCCCTGAAGCTTCAGATGAATCCAGCATGTGAACAGTTCCTACAATGTTCTCTTGAATAACCACTTGTGTACATAATTCTTAATAAAATGCGGCAAATCAAGAAAGCTACAAAATAAAATACTGGATAATGTGACACCAGTAATCAAGAGGCCAAGAATTTTTCAAAACTCTTACAGCATCTGCTATGAACATTCCTAAACTTTAGCTAAAGTTTAGACAAAGTCACATGAAATCAAGTGATAAATTCCATACCAAACCTGTCTACTCACTCCCCTCAGTGGGCAACAGCCTGTTTCATGTCCCTCTGCCTGGCCCACCCCATCATCGGCAGTCAGGCCTTCAGCCTTTCTGTCCTTTAGAACTCCATCCCACAGTCCCTTTGCTTCGCTCCCTCCCTGACCTCCTTCAAGACCCTCCTCTTCGACCGTTCCTTCAGCTCCAAGTCCCCTCCCTGCCCTCCACACTCTCTGATCCAAACCCCCAGCTCCGGTCCGAATCCCTGACTGTCCAGGACGTTGATGTGAAGGGCGTAAATGTCATTTGTGTTGTTGTTGATAAGGCGCTATATCAAATAGAAGGGTTATTTTGATGATGATGATGATGATGATGAAGACACTAACTTTCGATGCTGTCCGACCCTTTCACAGACTGCGTACATGCCATCGGGAGCATCAGGGCCATGAAGATCGTGAAGAAGCTGGACACTCCGGCCGGCCTGTGGACAAGAGATGTCCTGTCGGACTCGGACAAGCTGTACGTGTTCGACGGCACCGGTAACGACACGGTGTACGAGTTCGCCAACATGCGGGACTTCACCGACTTCCCGGGGATGGTGAGAGCCACGAAGCTCCGCCTGCCCCACCCCTGGGCCGGCACCGGCCACACTGTATTCCAAGGCTTCCTCTACTACATCCGCACTCAGCCCGACTTCCAGGTCATCAAGTACCACCTGGCCAATCGCACAGTGGTGGACAGCGCCATGTTCCCGGCTGAGCAGCAGATCCCAGTGTACGGCCTCTCGCCGTTCACCTACATTGACCTGGCCGCGGACGAGGATGGGTTGTGGGCGCTCTATGCCACCCAGGAGAATGCGGACCACATCTGTCTGGCCAGGATGGACCTCCAGACCCTGGACATCGAGCAGATGTGGGATACGCCCTGCCCCATCCAGGACGCCGAGGGGGCCTTCGTGATCTGCGGCACGGTGTACGTGGTGTATAACAGCAAACTGCGCAGCCGCTCCCGCATCCAGTGCGTGTTCGATGTGAGTGACCTGGTGACCAGTGAGAACGCTCCCCTGCTCTACTTCCCCCGGCGCTATGGCACCCACTCCAGCATCAAGTACAACTCCGGGGACCGGCACCTCTACGCCTGGGACGACGGTTACCAGATCATCTACCGGCTCAGCATGAAGGACAAGTCTGAGCTGTGAAACACACACACACCCTCGCTGCAGCCCCCCTACCCACCCACAACTATCTCTTCCCAACCACTGCTGCTCAATCCCACCCCCAACTCCCTCCTCACCAACTCAATCCCTATTGTATATTCATCCCCCTCTTCCTCACACGCACACACCATCAGCAGACAAGCTTTCACTCACTTCCCCCAGGACATGCTATCTCAATACTCATGCCCCCGCCCACCTCCATCCTCTCTGAAGAACTTTGAAGCCCTTATCCTGTATGACAGGTGCTGCAACCAGTGTGAGTCACACCAGTCTATCTCACAGTCCTCGTCCTGGTCAGGCTCCGCTGGCTCCCTCTTCCATCTTCCTCTTCGACCATGCTTACAGTCATGTCCCCCCTCCCCCGGCTTTGTGTCAGCCCCACCACTGTGGAGTCCTGTAGCTCAGTGGTTAGAGCAATCACTTTGCAAGTGAGAGACCTGAGTTCAATTCCAGGCAGAGGGCGAAACCTTGGGCAAGTTTCCTTACTCCACACAGAGCCTAATAATAATCCCTCCAAAACCAAAAACAATAATAAATCGGTCATTTTCAATCTACGACTGTTTGTGGACATTGCTGTGCGCAATTGGCTGCCGCGTTCGCCCACAAATATACAGTCAATTCACTTTACAGTGTGTTCTGTGAAGCGCTTTGGGACGTCCTCCCGACGTGAAAAGCGCTATATCAAATGCAAGGATTATTATTATTATTATTAAGTGCTACCCAGTGTGAGGGGCGCTATGTAAATGCAAGTTGTTGTAGTTGTTTCCCAAAGCACTTTGAGAGGTTTTGACATGAGAGTCATAGAATTATACAGCACAGAAGGAGACCATTCAGCCCATCAGTTATCCCCACACCACCATGCTTGCTCTTTGGAAGAGCTACCCAAATTAATCCCACACCCCCACTCTCTCCCCATAGCCTTGCAAATATGTCCTACCCAAATATCTATCCACATTATAGGCGTATATCAACTGTAAGGATTATTATTAAAAAAAACTAAATTATACTTTTAAAACTGGCGTTAGTTATTTGTATGAATCAACGGAACAAACTAAATAGGAGGGAATGGCTTAGCCCACAGCCATGGAGTAAGTGCACGCACGGAGCAGGAAAAAACAGGGACGTAGAGCTCTGGGATCCAGCAGAGAGGCTGAGGAAATCAGTGATGTCAGGCACATACTGAGCAGGCTCCAACACTGACCACAACCGACTGTGGTCACGTCTCGGCCGATGATATTAAACTGGAATCGTTTCTGATCCCCAACCCAAAGTGAAGAGATCCAGGTGTGGCCCAGCTCAGTCACTCATTCGCGTCTCTGGCTCAGAAGGTTGTGGGTTCGAACCCCACGTCGGGACTTTAAACTCACACTAGTTCTGACGGTGCAGTGATCCAGCAGGTCTCTCCCTCAACAAGGTTTCAGTAATTAAACAAAACGGGTTTCTCACAAGCCAAAGATCAGCCTTCCCTCCACTCCCCTCCGCTAACAATCCTCACTTTCAACCTTGCTGCAGAGACCTTCAAAGACCTCCATGGCCTTGCTCCTTCCTACCTCTGTGACCTGCTAATGTCAGATCAACCCACTCAGCAGGCTGCAGAGACCTGCTCCATGTCCCCCGCCCGGCCAGACGCACCATTGGTTTTCGAGCCTTCAGCCTCTCTGCCTCCAACCTCTGGAACTCCATCCCACAGTCCCTTTGCTTCACTCCCTCCCTGGCTCCTTCAAGGCCTGTCTCAAGACCCTTCTCTTCGACCACTCCTTCGGCCACCCTCCTACTCTTACCCTCCCTGCCCTCCACCCCTCCTGAGCCCATTCCCCAGCTCGGGTCCAAATCCCTGACTGTCCAGCGCCTTGGGACATCCTCCTACGTGAAAGGTAATTTGTTGTTGTTAAGCACAGACACACATACAAAGTGGAGTTTTACAGCCCAACATCACACGAGCGGTTTCACAATAATAAATTGTTCATTTTCAATCTACGACTGTTTGTGGGACATTGCTGTGCGCAATTGACTGCCGCGTTCGCCCACAAATATGCAGTCAATTCACTTTACAGTCTATTCTGTGAAGCGCTTTGGGACGTCTAGAAGACGTGAAAAGCGCTATATCAAATGCAAGGATTATTATTATTATTATTATTATGAAGAAGCCTTTCGGTTCATCTGAACTCATCCCTCCAGAACACCCACCTGACTCTCCCCATCATAGCATCAAATTGCTTTTTAAATAAGTGCCAGTGTTGTGGCCTCAACTACCTTTCCTGGTAACCTGTTCCAGGTGTCAATTACCCTCTGGGTAAAGAAAAACCTGTGTCTGTCCTGAAATTGCCCTTTTCGTAACTCCAAACCTGTGTCCTCTTGTTCTACTGTCTTTTACATCCAAAAGTAATGATCTGAGTTTACTTTTTCAATCCCATTTAAAATGTAATCCACCTCTATAGGTCCCTTTGGTCCCGTCTGAGTTTTCTCTGAAGGCTGAAGAGCCCGAGCTTGTCTTATCATCGTTCGTTGCTCAATCCTCTAACCCTGGGGTTCAGCCTCTGCACTGCCTTTTGGTCTGTGATGTTTTGGTGTCTTGTTTCGTGGAGACCAGAAAGTACCTACTGGCAGGAGCTGGTACCCCGCAATCTGCCCTCTCCGCGCCCCCCATTGATTCAGAGAGAGTTCAATCTGCAGTGACAGCTAAACACCAAGAAAAACACACTCCTGGCGACGGCAGCCTCAGCGAGGCCAGCCCCCTCTCAGGAGAGCAGCCTTTTGTGCAGAACAATTTTACAAAGTTGAAGGTTGATGAAGTTGGCCTGTTGTTGCTGCCATAAACGGGCCTCAAATTGGTGAGTGCTCCGCACAGCATCCTGTGGGGCTTGGCTACGTTCCACCTCCTAAAGAGTAACATGAATGGAAAGTTCAACTCAAGGTCCAAATGTGGGTTAGAAAACAGAACAACATTTTTGCGGGGAAGGGGTTTTGTGCACGTCTTTGTGTGTGTGTCCGTGTCTGTATGTGTGTGCATGTGTGTGTAGAAGGGTTGTGTGTATTTGTTTGTGTGAGTATGTCTGTGTGTGTGTATGGGTTGTGTGGGTTCAAAGGTTGTGTGTGTGTGCACAGGTATAAGAGTTCTGTGTGTGTGCAAGGGTTTGTCTGTGTATGAATGTGTGTGCAAAGGTTGTGTGGGTATAAGGGTTGTGTGTGTGTGCAAGCGCTATGTATGTGTGCGCAAGGGTTGTGTGTGTGTGACTGTGTAATTGTGTGTGTAAGAGTTGCAGTGTGTGCTTGTGAGTATAAGGGTTGTGTGTGCATGCATGGATTGTTGTGTATGGGGAGGGTTGTGCGCGCGGGCAAGGGTTGTGCATGTAAAGGTTGTGCGTGTGTGTATGTGCGGGCGTGCAAGGGTATTGCACACGTGTAAGGATTGTGTGCGCGTGTGTGTGTGTGTGGTGGGGGGGGTTTCAGAGCAAAGTGAAAGGGGAGGACAAGGACATATGAAGAATCCTGAACTTTTCTTTTTGCAGAAAGAACCAAGTAATTAGTTGAAAATTGAAAACACAGGTTTCCTCACAGTCACCGAGTTAAGTTCCTGCCTTGCCCTCAGCAGCAGTCTACTTTTAATGGAAATAAAGCGTTTTATGTGCTGGAACGAAAGACATATGAAATCATTTTTAAAAGCTTTGTAAATATGTTCTTATTCCAGTCGACATTTACTCAGCCCCTCCAGGGGCGAACACACGCCACATCTGGCGCAGTGACCCTAACGGGGATTTTCATTGGCAAACACACTGGGTTTCATGTTGTGTAAATATCCCCCATAAATGTTAAAATGCCGGGCTTCAAAGTACAGTGCAGTACTGGGTCGCTTTGAACTATACCACAGCGAATGTTTACACTTATTAAACAGTCATTTCAGGCTAAGCAGAATTTAATAATAATAATGATATGTCCAAAGACCATCACATTCGATACTGGAACATCAAAAGATCCCAAAATATCTCAAAGTGGTTCACAGCATTCATTTTATATGTAGTAACTGTAGTTTTGTGGGCTCACCACACAGCAATATCCTGCACAGTGAAGTGAATGATCAATTTGTACGTCAGCCTGTCGCAGTGGGTAGCACTCTCGCCTCTTAGTCGTGGGTTCACACACCCATATCAGGACTTGAAATCATATAAGCTGACACTCCAGTGCAGTAAAAATATTGTGGAGTCCTGTAGCTCAGTGGTTAGAGCACTCGTTTTGCAAGCGAGAGACCTGGGTTCGATACCTGGCAGGTCAGGGCGAAACCTTGGGCAAGTTTCCTTACTCCACACAGAGCCTAATAATAATCCCTCAAAAAGAAAACAATAAGAAATTAGTCACTTCAATCCACGACAGTTTGTGGGACATTGCTGTGTGCAATTGGCTGCCGCGTTCGCCCACAAATATACAGTCAATTCATTTTACAGTATATTCTGTGAAGCGCTTTGAGACATCGAGAAGACGTGAAAAGCGCTATATCAAATGCAAGGATTATTATTATTAATAAGTCAGCGAGTCAGGCAGCATCCAAGGAGAGAGGAAAGTGGGTCATCGACCTGAAACACTAGCCCACTTTCCTATCTCCATAGACACTGTCTGACCTGCCGAGTGTTCCCAGCGACTTCTGTTGTTGTTTCAGATTTCCAGCATCTGCAGTATTTTGCCTTTTGTATATTCCAAAGCAGCGCTGCGGGTGTTACACTGACAAGGATGTCATTCAACAGCCAGTTGTGGGAATGAATTGCAAGGCCAGCCACCTTCTGAGTGAAGAATTCCTCATAATCTAACCTCTTGCCTCATTTTTCTTTCTCTCTTAAACAGACCCATCCTGACACATTCTTGGTGTATCAGCTCAGATAGTAAGTATTGGGAGATGTTGAGCCACGATTTCCAGCACATTCTCGCCCACTGCTGATACTCACATATTTCGCCCACAAAATACGGTCAATTCACTTTACAGTATATTCTGTGAAGCGCTTTGAGACGCTTCAAACATGTGATAAGGCGCTGTATCAAATACAAGGGATATTATTATTATTAATGACTGAAGCAGGAATGCTGCCTAATTTCTATCCCCCGACCGACCCCCGTACCATCAAGTGTAACACCAATCCTCCACACACCCCCAACCCAAACACACACACAACGGGATCTGCTAACTGAACACAGACTGTATCAATGGAATTCAGGACCTCCTTCTGCACTATGACTCAGTTGATTGCGTTTAACCTCTGGGTCAGAATATTGTGAGTTCAGGCCCTGTGTTCGGGGATGTTCAGGGATGCTACCCTGCATGAGGGGCATTATATAAATGCAAGTTGTTGTTGTCACTCACTCCCTGGCCATTTGGGTAATACTGATCTGCTGTGTTTGCCTACAAATATAGTTATTACACTTCACAGCAAAATCCAGTGGAGCCCTTCGAGTCACCCTGACAATGTGTTAAGGGCTCGGTCAGATGTCAGGATTATTCATTATTACTGAGACCGAATCACTGGAATTATTCAAAGGGGAACTGGATAAGCACTCGGTAAAAATAAGCATTAGGGGATACGGAGAGAGAGCTGGGAGATGGGATAGTGTAAAACAACAATAAATTACATTTATATTGTGCCTCGGCAAGTACGTCCCGAGGCCTCAGACAGTCAGGGATTTGGAACCGATCCGGGAGGTTGGGACCAGGAGGGGTGGAGGACAGGGAGGACAGGGATAGGAAGGTGACCAAGGGCGCAGTCGAAGAGGGTCTTGAGATGTGTCTAGAAGGAGGCAAGGGAGGGAGCAAGGCTGTGGGATGGAGTTACAAAAGGAGGGGATGGAGAACCTAGAGGTCAGATGGTGGAGCGGGCTGGACAGGGGACGTGGAGCAAGTCACAGCTGCTGAGTGGAGGGAACGTAAAAAGGCTGATTTAGAAAGGCCACAAACTGTTTCACACACGGCCTCTTTCTGTGCTGACAACGTCCGTGTTTCCTGGACCGGCGGAGCTCTTGATCATAACTGAAGGAGTTGTGCGAATCTTTCTTACAGAGCGATACAGCGTTTATCTAATGTATCATCTGTTTATCCCTTCCCCCATCCACACACTCCCAGAACTGTTAAACTGTCGTTTTTATTATTAAACTGTTGTCTTTTCAATGTTAGAGCAGGAGATAGACACCAAACCCAAACGGTGTAACTGTACAGAGAGCTTTCTTTCCAAAAGGGGAATATGTCCCAATAGGTGACACCGAAGCAACCAGGCTTGTCAGGACTACATCACTATCTAGTGGCTAGAACTGAAAAGAACATCTTAAACCCATGCTCATCTAAATGTCCATTAATACAGGGTGACCAATAACTCGTGATATCTACCCTATTATCTAAAAAAAAATCATTATTTCTTTAAGACGTATAGGCATTTGGTCCACAAAATAAACAGTCAATTCACTTTACAGCATATTTTGTGAAGCGCTTTGAGACGTTTAGAAGACATGAAAAGCACTATATCAAATGCAAGGAGATTATTATTATTGTTTTTGTAGTAATGGTGTGACGTTTTGGTCACCCTATATAAATCGTGCAGGGCCTGTAACATCCAAATAGGCATGAAGGGATCGGCCGATTTAAGTGGATTTGTTGGCCAAGACTTCAGGGGAAACTCCTTTCTCATTTTTAAATAGAATCGCAACCTAAACAGGCAGACAGGACCTCAGTTTAGAGTCTTATGTAAAGTCTTTATATAGGAAACATAAATCAACGATTCAGTTTGTGGCTCCAGCTCTCTGTTTAGATTAGATTACGGCGGCTCTTTACATTGTTAAACTGATAATTTAAAAGGTTTTGTTGGGGAAAATCACCAGTGCAGTGCTAATGGGCCAAATGACCCACTTCATGTCTGTGCTGTAACGAACCTCAACTAAACAACAACAACAAAATTGCATTTGTATAGCGTCTTTCACGTCGGGAGAATGTCCCAAGGCGCTGGACAATCAGAGTTTCTGATCCGAGCTGGGGGTCGAGATCAGGGAGGGGGGTGGAGGGCAGTGGGGTGATCAAAAGCACAGTCGAAGAGGAGGGTCTTGAGATGGGTCTTGAAGGAGGCAAGACAGGATGCGAGCTGGGGGGACTGCAGGATGGAGTTCCAGAGGGTGGGGGCAGAGTGGCAGAAGGCGTGCACACCAATAATGGGGCGAGCGAGGTGGGGTCGAGAAGCAGGCTGGAGCCCACTGAGCAGAGGAAGTGAGCAGAATGGTAGAGGGTTAGGAGGTCACAAAGCGAGGCCATGGAGGATTTGAAGGTAGGAGCAGGATCTTGAACTGTATCCTGTGTGTGATGGGAAGTCAGTGGAGTCGGGCGGATGAGGGTGATAGGGTCACAGAGCCTGGTGCAGGAGAGGACACGGGCCGTAGAGTTCTGGATGATCTGCAGCCTATGGAGGGAGGAGTTGGAGAGGCCGACAAGCAATGAGTTTGCATAATCAAGCCTCAATGTTATGAATGCGTGTTTGAGGGTTTCGGCCGTCTGCGATGTGAGACAGTGGTGGAGTCGGGCGATATTGCGGAGGTGGGGGAAGGCAGAGCGGGTCATGGCACAGATGTGGGGTAGAAAGGATAGTTGAGGGTCCAGACTGGCTTAGTACGGTGGAGTGTGCAACCATGGAATGGTGATACTCTCAGCACCACAGGTGTGAAGGCGCTGACGGGAGCCAATCAGGAGAGCCTCGGTCTTGTTGACGTTCAACTGAAGAAAGTTAACTCTCATCCAGGACTTGATGTCCGACAGACATTGGTCCTGGAGTCGGGGGGGAGGCAGAGAGGTAGAGTTGGGTGTCATCCGCACACATGTGGAAGTTGACCTCATGTCTGCGGGTGATGTCACCAAAAGGGAGGATATAGAAATTGAACAGGAAGGGACCAAGGACAGAGCCCTGAGGATCACCACACAAGGTGGTGCGGGGGCTGGAGGGGAACCCGTTTGGGCAGATGAAGTGCGGGCGGTGTGAGAGGTACAATCTGAACCGGTCAAGGACAGAATTGTGAAGGTGGAGGTGAGAGAAGATGCAGTGGATGAGGACAGAGTGGTCGACAGTGTCGAAGACGGCAGAAAGGTCAAGAAGGACAAGGAGGCGGCACAGGGGCCCTGGTCACCGGCGGACGGGGCTCCTTCTGAACGATAAACAGCATCACTCATAGAGTCCGAGGAGGTCACACACTTTACAGTGGGGGGTTGGGGGCGGGGCTGTGGGTTGGGGGCGGGGCTGTGGGTTGGGGGTTGGGGCGGGGCTGTGGGTTAGGGGTGGGGGCGGGGCTCTGTTGGGGGTGGGTCTGGAGGGCGGGGCTGGGGGCGGGGCTGAGGGTTGGGGCGGGGCTGTGTTGGGAGCGGGGCTGAGGGCGGGGCTGTGGGTTAGGGGTGGGGGCGGGGCTGGGGCTGTGTTGGGGGCGGGGCTGTGGGCTGGGGGCGGGGCTGTATTGGGGGCGGGGCTGGGGGCGGGGCTGAGGGTTGGGGGCGGGCTGGGGTTGGGGGCGGGGCTGTGGGTTAGGGTAGGGGCGGGGCTGGGGTTGGGGGCGGGGCTGAGGGCGGGGCTGAGGGTTGGGGGCGGGGTTGTGTTGGGGCGGGGCTGAGGGCTGGGGGCGGGGCTGAGGGTTGGGGGCGGGGCTGGGGGCGGGGCTGGGGCGGGGCTGTGTTGGGGGCGGGGCTGGGGGCGGGCTGAGGGTTGGGGGCGGGCTGGGGTTGGGGGCGGGGCTGTGGGTTAGGGGTAGGGGCGGGGCTGGGGTTGGGGGCGGGGCTGAGGGTTGGAGGCGGGGCTGGGGCGGGGCTGGGGGCGGGGCTGTGTTGGGGGCGGGGCTGAGGGTAAGGGGTGGGGCTGTGTTGGGGGCGGGGCTTAGGGTTGTGGGTGGGGCTGTGTTGGGGGCGGGGCTTAGGGTTGTGGGCGGGGCTGTGTTGGGGGCGGGGCTGAGGGTTGGGGGCGGGGCTGGGGCGGGGCTGACAGGTTAACAGGTCAGTGGAGGAGAAGACAAGATGGCGGCGGTCGCGACAGTGGCGGCGCTCGGCCTCAGGCGGTGTCTCGGCCTCAGGCGGTGTCTCGGCCTCGGGCGGTGTCTCGGCCTCGGGCCGGCGCTGGGGGCCGGGGCTCGGCGGGCGCGGAGCGGGGGGCCGCCGGGGCGGTTGGAGCACGTGGCGGTCGCGGTGCGGGAGCTGGAGGCGGCGCGGGGGTTTTACCGGGAGGCGCTCGGGGCGGCGGTGGGCCCCGCGCTGCCGCTTCCCGCCCACGGGGTCACCGCCGCCTTCGTGGAGCTCGGCGGCTGCCGCCTGGAGCTGCTCGAGCCGCTCGGGCCCGACAGCCCCATCGCCGGTTTCCTCCGCAGGAACCCCGGCGGCGGCCTCCACCACATCTGTCTGGAGGTGAGTGACCTCTCCTCCGCCCTCCGCCAACTCCGCGCCCGCGGGGTCCGCACCCTCAGCCCCGACCCGCGCCCCGGGGCCCACGGCAGAGCCGTCATCTTCCTCCATCCCAAGGACTGTCACGGCGTCCTGGTGGAGCTCGAGCAGCTCTGAGCCGCCGCTGACCGCTCACACAGCCCAGGACCGACCGATGCTGATCGATAAGTACAACCGGGAGGTGGAGGGCGAGTCAACAGCTCGACCGGGACAACGGTTGGAAGGCAATAGCAACCAGAAGATCGATGGATAATCGACAAGACATCAGGAAATCGACTGGTTCTCAACAGTTGCACCAGAACAACCCTCGCTAATCAATACACCAGGGCAACCCTCGCTAATCAATACACCAGGGCAACCCTCGCTAATCAATAATACACCAGGACAACCCTCGCTAATCAATACACCAGGACAACCCTCGCTAATCAATAATACACCAGGACAACCCTCGCTAATCAATACACCAGGGCAACCCTCGCTAATCAATACACCAGGACAACCCTCGCTAATCAATACACCAGGCCAAGCCTCGCTAATCAATACACCAGGACAACCCTCGCTAATCAATAATACACCAGGACAACCCTCGCTAATCAATAATACACCAGGGCAACCCTCGCTAATCAATAATACACCAGGACAACCCTCGCTAATCAATAATACACCAGGACAACCCTCGCTAATCAATAATACACCAGGACAACCCTCGCTAATCAATAATACACCAGGACAACCCTCGCTAATCAATAATACACCAGGCCAAGCCTCGCTAATCAATAATACACCAGGACAAGCCTCGCTAATCAATAATACACCAGGACAACCCTCGCTAATCAATACACCAGGGCAACCCTCGCTAATCAATAATACACCAGGACAACCCTCGCTAATCAATACACCAGGACAACCCTCGCTAATCAATAATACACCAGGACAACCCTCGCTAATCAATAATACACCAGGACAACCCTCGCTAATCAATAATACACCAGGCCAACCCTCGCTAATCAATAATACACCAGGACAAGCCTCGCTAATCAATAATACACCAGGACAACCCTCGCTAATCAATACACCAGGCCAACCCTCGCTAATCAATAATACACCAGGACATCGCTGCCCGGCCTGGTGTCTGACACCTGCAGAAACCCATCACCTGCTTTCTAAGCCGAACTGGGAATTCCGTGGCTGCGCTGCCGCCTACACCTGGAAATAATAAAACCGGGACAACGGCTGATCTATAATGTAACCGGGACACTGACCGCAGGTCACCGTGTTACTCGCAAAGGATTTCCGACAAATCGATCACAAACCCCGAAGCTCCGAGTGTAGAATCGATAAACAACATCGCTGAACGAGAGCAATCGATCGCGTCCTCTCCCAAACCGGGAGACGACCATCAGAAAAAAACTGAAGTGGCTTTTCACGTGAAACCAACCAGTCGTGTAATTCCGCGGAGCCGAGACTCGCCTGGGAAAGAACCTCGGGACCGATTTGATTTCAGAAATGGATAGTGTTGGGTTTGCAGATGATTCCGGAGCAGCTCAAGTCCCTTCGCGCCTCCTCCAGGAGTCAGGTCGGGCGCGGAGGGTTTTAGTAAAAGGCAAAATACTGCAGATGCAGGAACTCTGGAATGAAGACTGAGATTGATGGGAACACTCAGCACGTCAGACAGCATCTGTGGAGAGATGTCATCGACCTGAAACATTAACCCACTATCCTCTCTCCATAGATGCTGGGTGTTCCCAGCGTCCTGGGTCTTTAGGAGTTTTAATAATCCAGCCTCAACATCCTCAACCAAAATAAGTGACTTTCAACCCGTGATCCCGGGAGGTGTAATACACGCCTGGAGCAGCGCAATGGCCATGTGGCTGTGTGTAGACTTTATTTAGCGTTATGAATTGGTGTGTAATCAGGATAAACTGGGAGTCATTTCAAGGCTTCTTTTGGTTTTCAACCCTTAATATGTAACCTCGAGCATCTGACATTTCCCCCTTTAGCGTTCTAAATAATAAATGAATTATACCTAAAATATAACTACTTAACTTTTTTGCTTGGTCTGAATGTAGAAGTTTTCGATCAATATTCTGGGTTCTTCTGACAGACGGCTGAGTGGGGCTTAGTCCCCCAGACCACGCGGCGAAGGTGACGAGAGAGCAAGTCAGTCGTCGGTTTGAACTTTTGCGATGGGCTGTGATGGTTACATTCCTCTTGTGCTTTTATATTGCTGAACGAGGTTGGACCTGCTCACCCTCATTAACCCAATTAGACCGAAATATTCCACAACGGAACGAGGATTGCCCCCGCGGACAAACCCCGCCCCCAAGAAAACTCTTCTCGGCCTCAAATTGTCAAAAGACATTGCAGACCTGAACCACATCATCACGACCATCCAAGCAGTCAGGTGACGGGATGGCCTCTCCATCAGGGCAAACCCAAGCTGAGCCTCGTGACCAAGTGCTCAAGTGAGCTCTGTATACCACTTCCTCTGTGTGAGGGCAGATCACACTGCTCAGATAGGAGGTACAGCAATACCCATCCCAGCTCACAGAGTTGGGAAGCAAAGCTTTCCCAGGAGTTCAGTTCTTCCCATAATGCCCCAATTATGGGTGAGATTCAGTCATGACTGTAGCTCACAAACTAATCTCAACAGGAGAATGTTTCTGGCAGGTGCGAGCTCAAGGAGTAACTGATAAGAATGGATATTACACTTGATATTAGTCAAAAGGTTTTCACAGCATTGTTTTTTTGAAAGCGCAAGGGCAGGCAGTAACAGATCATCCTCCCACCCCCTACCCTCTTAGGGTGGAGGGTAGCTGGGGTAGGGGGGTGCGGGGAGGATGACCAAAGGTGCAGTCAAGGAGGAAGATCTTGAAATAGGCCTCCCAGGCAGCAAGGGAGGGGCTGAGGTGAAGGTACTGTGGGATGGAGTTCCAGAGGGGGGGGTCGGGAGGAGAAACACTGGTGGCCCAAACTCCGATGGTGGAGAGGGCAGGACGGGGCCATGACCCAGTACTTACCAAATGGAGGGAGTGGATGGGTTGATTGGGCTTTAGTAGGTCACAGAGGTAGTGTGAGGGAAGACTGTGGAGGCCTTTAAAAGTAAGGATGAGGATCTTAAACTCAATCCCCTGGGGGATGGGGAGCCAGTGGAGTCAGGAAGGTCGGGAGTGATGGGCTCAGAGTAAATAGTGTATGCCATTGCTGAGCTCAGCGGAGGATTCCCAGGCTGGAGAGAGGCTGGGGGACTGTCCAGGAGTAAGAGGAGATGGGGAGGACGGTAAGAAAGCGAGAGGGAGAATTGGAGGCGAGGGAAGAGGAATAGGGAATGGCAGCTCACGTCAGGAGCGGCAGCCAAAACACACTTAGGGTTAGCACTTAGCAGTGCCAAAGTACATGCAGCTGAGACGCTGCCAATTTGCACTTACAATTTCTTCACCGGTCACGGCAGGTACTGTCCCTGCCAAAGAAACAAGGTCAACTCCAGAGCACTGAACAATTGAGACAAACCACCACATGTAGATTCTGAAGGGCAATTTCCTTTTTTTTTCCCTTTTATAAAATTTGAGAATTTTCTCTCCACCTTCCCTCTACTCATTCACTGGCACTACAGTCGTTTTGTTTGTGGTCTGCTGGGTGTCTGACCCACGCAGAAACCCTTTGCTTAACCCAAACTACTGAAAGTTTACATAAAAATGGATATTTCAGTTTGCTGTGGAGTACTCTCTCTCCCAAGAGCCACAACTGATGGTAAGTTTTTTTTGGGGGGTGGGGGCGCGGAGGGAAGAAAGAGACTGCTGGAGTCTTAAACCCCAGGCTGAGAATGACAAATCTGGAATAAGAAATTTAGAGCTGACAAAATATCTCCATTTGGTGGCAGCATTGCCCACACCCAATTTAGCAGCAAAGTTAACACTCCCAACACCACAGAAAATAGCAATTCCTACTAAACAGTGTTTGTGTGTATCATGAGCACTTACTTTCTCGCATCAGCGCCTCCACACCTCAGGCGCTGACAGCATCACCATACAAGGACGCACACTACACCTCACTAAGCCAGTGTGGGACCTTGGCATCCTGTTTGACCCTCAACTATTCTTTCTACCCCACATCCGTGCCATGACCCGCTCTGCCTTCCCCACCTCCGCAACATCATCTGGCACTGCCACTGTCTCACACCACAGGTCCCTGAGACCCTCATACACACACTCACAACATTCAGGCTCGACTATGCAAACTCCTTGCTTGTCGGCCTCCCAACATCTCCTCCTTAGGCTGCAGATCATCCAGAACTCTGCTGCCCGTGTCCTCTCCCACACTAGGCTCGGTGACCTATCACTCCCATCCTCGCCCAACTCCACTGTATTCCCATCGCACAGAGGATACAGTTCAAGATCCTTATCCTCACTTTCAAAGCCCTCTATCTCCTTGCTCCCCCTACCTCCCTATCAACCTGCTCTCTCTGCTCAGTAGGCTCCAGCCTGCTTCACGTCCCCCACCTCACCTGGTCCACCATTGGCGGGCAGGCATGTCTTCGGCCACTCCACCCTCACCCTCTGGAACTCCATCCCACAGTGCCTCCCCGATCCCCAGCTTGGGTCCGAAACACTGAATGTCCAGTGCCTTAGGACGTCCTCCTGATCTGAAAAGTGCTAAACATTAGAATATACAGCACTCTCTCTTGGTGTATGAGCCGAGACAAAACATGTTCCAGAGCCGTTCGAGCCTTGAAGGTACCACACTCACACACCAGGACCATTGGCTAATCCTCGGGGGAGCTTTACAGTGGAATCTATGCTCCAGCCCATTAAGTTCACAACCACCGAAAGTACCACTTAGTCATCATGTGTCTGAGTTATACTGAAATCCATTGAAAACAAGTTCTTTCAGTACTGCTTTTTATTCTGCTCAATGTCTCGTTTAAAATACCTTATTGGACTTTTAACCCCTCCTCCCCACCCCCCCAGGCAGCACAAAATTGTAATGAAAAAAATCATAGGAAAAATACTTGTCCAGAAATATCAAAGGTCCCAAGGGCTGTGTGTGGGGGGGGGGGGGGGGATATTTCAGTGGGGGAGCCGACACCAACAAACATAATAGGGCAAATGGCTTCCAGTGCCTTGGGATGTCCTCCCGATCTGAAAAGCACTAAACATTAGAATATACAGCACTCTATCTCGGTGTATGAGCCGAGACAATACATGTTCCAGAGCCGTTCGAGCCTTGATGGTACCACACTCACACTCGCACTCGCCCACCAGGACCATTGGCTAATCTTCGGGGGAGTGAGCATTCCAACATTCTATGGCCTGAAGAATAAAGGCAATATGTGATGTGGCTCTGATGGGATCTGTACATTGTTGCTGCGAATTCAAGCAATAAAGATGCAGACGTCAGATACACAAATGTAACCCATTTTATTGGTAATTCAATGCGTTTCTAACATACTGTATGTAGAAAATACTTCAATCAGAAGACAAGCTACTTTGGAAACCAAAGACAATATAACAGTGAATTACAAGATAAAACAGTTTCATCACAATGACCCCCCTTTCCCAGTTTAAAGTTAGTATTATGAACTTTTTTTTAAATAACTATAATCTCTTTTGTTAAATTTATTATTTTTTTACAATAACCTCTACAGTTTTACTGCCAGACTAGCATAGAAAGATCAATCGTTTCTATGAGCTGCCTACACATTACATGTGATAATCACATAGCTATATCAAAAAGTAAGAAACTGCAGTTCATACAAGAACTAGTGTAGCAAATAACATTATACAAACCAGTCAAATAATCTATTATAGCAATATCAATGATACAAGCACGTAGGCTACTAACATTGTGGCATTCGCTACAATCATTCTAGTAAAAAATACTAACGTTCACCCACATATGATTAGCATTGGTAAATGCAGAAACAGACAGCAAAATAAAGGAAACATGCTGCAGCCAACAGTAAATAAAGACACACCTATATGTAACCATATATAAGTCAACCCTAAATATATATAATATATATATATTTTAAAGAGACAGTCCTTTTGCAGCCTACACAGGGTGTTTAAAAAATATCTCATCAGTTTGCTCTACTGGATCAGTTCAACACCCATTCCCCACAGAAGCTTAAATCAAAGTCCTCTAATATATAAAAATACACAACAAATGGCTGCCAGAACTACTTTGGAAGTTACCTGTAATTAAGTTCGGTCTCGATTTCCTTCTGCCCTCTAGTGTCCTTTCACGCGAAAAAAAATCAATCTGCCTTTCTACTGAAGACAGCAGTGACGTGGTTCATTAGATGAGTTAGTCTCACGTCAACCCATGATGTTCAAACAAACCCAGTGCAGGCCTATCTCTTTAAATGGACATTATAGATGCTAAATGACTTACACAGGATACAGATAGCTTCCGTACAAAACAGACAAGTTTTTGTTACTAAATAGTACTAAAGGTGCGCGGACACTTTGCAGGTTCACCAACAGATCAAGTTTGACCTGCGTTTATATGGTCAGAAACCAGCATTATTCCTTGGGCAAATGTTTCCATAAATAAAAATTTTAAAAATGTCCAAAATTTGGCATTTCGCTCCTTTCCACAATAAAATCCCACAGAAAGTTCCCATCGAAGCCCTGTGCTAGAGATCAGATTATCCCTCCCCAAAACAGTTTACACAACCATCCAGAATCTGATATTAAAAAACTCCCTGGTTCATGGCTCTCACCTGGGCATCTAATTGAGCTGCCCATGAAACGGCAGGCACACAGCGTTTAGAGAGGGAAAAACAATGGGCATTACCCCCAATGGCAGAACACAGACGTGTACAGCCCTTTGGCCTCAGTTACTAACCTATCAACACGTGCCACCGGATTTTAAGCCATTTAATAATCTGGCATAAGGATGAACGTCAGCTCAAAATGGCCTTATATTGGGTGACCCTAAATAAGCACTTAAATGCACCAATAAAAAGCACGCAGCAGACCAAAACTATAATATGCCACATCACGCCAATAACTTGTAGTTTCAGAAAAGGCAAGAGTCAGCACTGAGCACATCAGAAATCCTACACGTTGCACAGATGACAGACTCCAGACAATCAAAGGCTCCAGCACCAAAAACAACCCACAGGGGCATGGAATTAGCTCCCATCAGTACATTTGTTCCATTATGATTGGGTGCCAAACTTGTATCTACACAGGACTAAGCTGGACCACATAACAGGGTCAAGGCAACACCTCCAGACACTCTTATACCTTCAACTTCAACAATATTCCTTGAAGTCAAGATTAAAGGTGGTTTGTTGGGGTTCAGAGCTCTGCACACCGTTACCTGCGAGAAGCCAAATGCCAAGGAGGATATCTCTCTCTCTCTCTCTCTCTCTCTCTCTTTCTCTCACACACTTTGTTCCCATTCCGAAAAGTTTCCTTTTGAAACAAATCATTCCAACATCAATTACCTTCAGTCCGCTTGATCAGAACAGGGCGTCAACAACTGGAAACCACACGACATTCCAACCTATGACATGTACATACCTATACGGTGCACAAGATAGAACACCTACTGTAAAGATTGTGCAGAAACAGTAACCTGACCATGTGATGCTGATTAAGTGGCACTTTAGAGCACTTAAAAAGTTGTTTTGTAAAAACAGGATTCTTGTCCAGTACATTTCCATGAACTAAATGATCATTTCTCACTAACTGATTAAAACTGCTCCAAAAAGTCTGCCCACTCCAACAGGTTACAGGATTAAAGGTTTGCTACAGAAACAACCCAACCACCACCGTTTCCTTCCCAGCATTGTCACTGAATCCTGCTACACCAGTGAACAATACACACTTTTCTCTGAGGGCCTTCTACTGAGCACACATCAAATCCTTTGTAACCAGTGCATGAAATGGGGGAGGTGGGGGGAGATACAGAAAGAGAACGACACTAATTAAATGACTTTATAAAAAAAACATTTTGAAGAGAAAGGAGAAGTGTGTGCTGGACGTTTTAAAGACATAGCACTGAGCAGCAGGTTGGATTACATAGCCTCCTGGAATGGCTTGCGGGTTACGACAGACTTTTTAAATGAATTTCCAAGTGTGGGTGGGAATTCTCAGGTTGGTGCGGATATTTTTAAGCCTGGTGATGGGTTTCCCCGTGTGTCAGACACCCGGCTGAAATGTTTTAAAAGAGAACTTTCAATTTTGTTGTGTGATTCCCCCTGATTTCATGCCCTGTGAGGGGAGGCAGAGTAAATGGGCTTTCTTTGGTGTGATGTACATGAGCTTTGCAGGCCATCTACAGAGTGGCCTGCGCGACACCCCAGCCAGGGGCCTCCCAGGGTTAACATAGAACTGCACCGGACGGTCACAAGGAACTGTAGCATCCATAAACTACTTTTAAAAAAAAGTAATAAAAAACACATCTAGGAATGCAAACACCTAAAGCTAATTGCACATAATTTTTCTTGTCCAAAACTCATTAAAAAAACAAAATACTGCACTACCCACACACAAAACACGGTTTGCTCAGCCACACTAAGCAACATAATAAAGGAACAAAGTTAATAAGACAGTACACAGATACATGCAGTTTCACATTCTAACTAGCTTCCTGCATTAAAAGGAGCGGATTATATGTGCCAACTTGGTAATGAAAATTAAAAGCTTCAGAGGAAAAAACAACACTGCTTCAATTTCACTTCCCTTTTTAACTAAAGGGAATTTCAATTAAAATACTCAACTGAATTTTAAAAAGACTAAAGATTAAAAATGATTTAAATTCAGTTTTGACAGCACAATACTCTTTTCCGGTGCTACTTTCCCCCATCACTGTTTTGTACTCTCCAAAAAGTCCTCCAAATACATTTATGCACGAGTCCAACAATTTGCTAACTGCAACAAGTGGGGATTTCTAAAGCACAGTGTAGGAGTATTAATTCAACATACTATGTAAAAATCTGTTAAGGCACTACTAGGGGAAATAACTCATCAAATAAACCCCCACAACATTCACACTTGTGCAAAAACTGAGTCAAAGAACTACTTCCATTCAGAACACATAGGTGCGGGCTTCTGCAACCACTTTAACAATCGCTTTGTTTTGTCAGTGCTGCAACGTTTTTAAAAAGTTCCAAAATGCATTTAATGACACTGCGTGTACATTCCAACACGTTCCAACCTAATTCTTCTGCAAGCTGAGCTGTGTATGTAAAAAAATCCCCTTTCAGGCTGTCAAGGAATTAAAACAAGACTACTAAAATACAGAATTCAAGTATCATAATTGACATTTCATCAACAAGATTGTTGCAGCTAAATCTGTTGAAAGCTCGGAATTACACACCTTTCCTGCTCCTGCTGTGATGGTGCAGAAGTCTTATTACTCATTACAATAAACCAACCAGGCTCTTATGTACAGAGGGTATTGCTCCAGTAATCACCACTGTTTTTTACCCAAACATGGGACAGTGCCACACCTGCTGGTGATTGAAGGCCTTTCAGCAGCCTGTGTGGCACACTACACTCCAGGCAGGACTCAGGCTGGGTTCTGAACACTTCCAGACGCTACTAAGGACACAATTTCATGACAGTTCCTCACTTTTAGGAAGTAGCATTATCAGGAACTGAACAGTGCTCCAAGAGCAGTGATATGCAACACGCCAGCAATCCAGGAGCAGATACGCTTCAGTACATATGCACTCAAGAGCCCACACATGGTGAGAATGCGGTTCTCCTCCACATGAAGGGAATAAATCATGGATCACGTCAAGTGATAACTTAGCACATCTCACAGCTCAGCAGTCACTAACCTCTATGAACGCTCTTTCCCTCCCTCCCCACCCATCAAAATCAGACGTTTCCCAATTCACCCATTGGCTGCACATCCATAAGCAATCACATGATTGCATGCTCCTGATCAACCACCATGAAGATATTGGCAGGTGAAGTTCACAAAGCAAACTGGTTCAAAACATTCACTGAAATAATGATTGAATCTACAGCTTTAAATAAGTTACTAATCCCGCACAGGGGGTAGTTTCAGCAGTATACGGCCATTGGCTGAAAGGTTTAATCCCGACAAAAGCAGCCTTAGCTTTCCAATTCCTGCTTTCGCACGTAATTGCATCCTCTACCGCTTGCACAAACCAATACTGGAAGAAAATTCTGCATTAGTATGCTTTCAAGTTATGACAATATCCTAAAATTGAGACAATTTCGGTTTTGCCTATTTCATAGACAATTGAGTATTGGTTGGAAATTTGGAACCTCTTCTCAAATGCCCAATAGTACCACGAATCAGCAATGTGCCTGAAGGTGTTCATTAGTGAGTTAACACACATCAGGGTTAATCCAGGCTTCAAAGTGCTAGCCAAGCAAACCAGGACATCCATTACTCACCACTGTCACTATGTAATAGAGCTATAAAATGTATTCTATGAACTTCCCACGCTATAGTATTAACACTTTCAGCAGCATAAACCCATTTAAAGTTAACAGATTTATCAGTGTGTTCAGGCGAGAGGCTGGTAAAGAAAAGCAACAATACGTTTAAAACAAACATTAATTTGTCCTTTAAAAATAAACTCCCAAACCATTTTAAAATACATTTAAAATCATGATCTATATCCATCATCCATGGGGAAAAGAAAATGACAGGTTAAAAACACTCGTCTCCTGCACTGCAGATTGCTGAACACGCCTGACCAGCCACCACAGGAGAATTTCGGTCAAATGGAATGAAGTGCACTCCTCCTTCATACAGAATTGGTCTAGATCCCATACAGTAGCACAGCACATTGTGAGTGAGAGATCTACAGGTAAGAATACGGATTTATTTTAGGGCTGAGTGGGTAACCAGTGTAAAGAGCAGGGGCTCTGGAGGCATTAATGTACGACTGGGTGGCAAACTGATGCTGGTACTGGCTAGGAGCCACACTGGAGGCTGGCAGCAGACTGGGCCCCATGCTGACTGGCACCTGGTGGAGCAGGCTGGTTGGGTGAGCTGCATACGTGGCCTGTTGCAGGGCGTGCCGGGAGGAGCCTTGTGGGTTCAGGAGGTGGGCCATGGAGCTGGTGGTCGCCAAGGCAGCTGGGGCGTAGGTATACATATGAGGCTGTCCTGAAAGGTGCGTGGCAGCCGACACTGCAGTCAGGTGAGGGTGAACACCCGGGTGCGAAGGGCTGTTATGTTGGAAAGTGTAAGGAGCCTGAGCCAGGGTGGGTGTCACGTAGGCTTGTTGCCTGCGGGGAGCAGGATTCACACTTCGTTCTTGAGATATGGATCCAGATTGTTGGGCCTAAAAGAAACCCCAAAAAGTTAGCAATTAGCTCCATTTAAAGGTTTAAAAACAACAAGTCCAAGTTCCAAAATCCAAAGACAAGCTTATAAACTTGAGATAATTTAAAGGTTCTGCTGGAACTGTTTGAATACAGGTTTTTGTAACAAAATAATTATAATGGCTACTGTTTACTGGATGTATAAAACTCCAACACATCATTCAGCATGAACTGCAGGCAACACACACAGACAGGCTGCACAACTTCTGTGAAGCAGTCTTGCCAATTGAACTGAAGTAAAATCACTTTCCTTTCATCAATAAAAAAAGGTTTTAGCAAATGGTGCTCTGGTGTCTCCGTCTCCCCAGCAAAACTGTGCAATATTATTACAGCAATAGAAGACTGTGGGACACTGTCGTGCATAAACTGGCTGCCGCATTTGCCCAAAAAATAAAGTCACTCCACATTACAGTATATCCTGTGAAGCGCTTTGAGACGACATGATATGGCACGATATCGAACGCAAGGATTATTATAATAGGAAATTAACTCAAAGGGTGGGGATTGAGTTTTAGAGCGAATGTGACTGAAGAGGTTCCAATTCTTTTATTGAAACAACTTCATTAGCCATCATGCTGTCTCACAAACCATCATATTGGGACATGTTCCTGTTCCATCTTCTAAACCTTGTGAATCTGAAGATTGTGGGTTCACATTGGGACTTGAGCTCACAGTCTAGGCTGACATCCCAGGGCAGGACTAAGGAAGTGCTATGTAAGGTCAGTGTTACAGATGAGACAATAATAATAATAATAATCCTTGCATTTGATATAGCGCTTTTCACGTCGGGAGGACGTCCCAAAGCGCTTCACAGAACACACTGTAAAGTGAATTGACTGTATATTTGTGGGCAAACGCGGCAGCCAATTGCGCACAGCAATGTCCCACAAACAGTCGTGGATTGAAAATGACCAATAAGGACCAGTTTGCTTCTGGAGGATTTGGAAGATCTCCAAAGAAAAGTTATATTTTCTACACATCCTGGTTAAAACAAGACTGTCACACACCTGACTGAGGTTCAGGGGCTGCAGAGTGCTGATGGCGGAGCGCTGCTGCCGGTACATGGTTGGCATGGTGGTGTTTGAGGAATGCCCATTCATAGCCAAGCCCGTTTTAGCCTTGTAAACGTTTGAGAGAAAGCCTGTGGGTGAAACAAGAGAATAGTTGACAGACTTTTACAGGTTAAGCCATCCTATAGTACCCCTCACCCCTCAATGACGCTCATTCTCAGCATCACTTTTCTGATTACCCAGCAACTCTCAATACTCTAGGGACCTCTCATCTCCATTCAAGCAGCAGGCAGATCTGACAAGAGGGGACAGAGGAGAGATACTGACAGCAATAGCCACCTCTCCTCCTCCCTTGTAACTCCATACAAGGGGTCCCCGTGCTGCAGGAGGGAAGATGGAAAATGTGCATTAAAGCAAATCAGATTGTGTGACCATCAGATTCAACCTCCTTTCCCCACCCACATGAAAATGAAACGAGAACGTGGGTGTGCCCGCTGAAGTACACCACAACCGATTGTCATAGAGCCTTCAGGTGGAGAAGGACATGTATGGTCCAGTTTGGCATTTATATATATATTTTATAAAAATGTGAAAAAGTATAAATTCCTAGATTGAGGGTTACATTATACATAACCAAATAAATCTTTTTCCATCTTAGACTAAATTTGAGAACAAAGATGAAGCAATAGAACTACAATTCTGAATGCCAGGATAAACTAATGCACATTTTACCAGGTTCAGTTGGTGGTACTATTTCCTCAAAGTCAGAAGGTTGAAGATTCAAACTCCATGTCAGGACTTTGAGCTCCCAGTAATAGGCTAAAATTCCAATGCACTGCTGGGACACAGCAATGCATTTTAGAGAATGCATGTTAACCCGAGGTCCATCTGCCTGTTCGGGTGGACTTTAAAGATTTCATGGTGCTGTACAAAAACAGAGAGTTTCTCAACAACTCCCCAGAGAAAATGTTTCATTCACTTCATGGTTGTTTGTGGGGTCTTCCTGTGCACAAATTGGCTGCTTTGTCTGTCTACAAATTGTCACTGCACTTTACAGAAAACTAATGTGAAGAGTTTTGAGACATTGATGTGAAAGCGCAAAGATTACCTGACAAACTGTTGTTTTCTACAATGCTATCGTTGACTTGAGTCTTCAGAGGGGGTACAATGATAGTCCGAGAACTTGCACTATGACCAGTATCCAAAACATTTTTGCAAACATCTAGGAGGCTGCTGCTACCGTGAACTGCTCCGAACCGCTCGGAGTAAGGACTACTGCTACTGGACGAGTCAGACTCTAGTGAATCGTGGACTGTGACGTAACTGATAACATTGGATCGTGGTTTCGCACCGGAGCTGAGGGAGAGAAACAGTTACTTTGTGCAGATCACGTTTCACCAAGAAGGTTAATATTGTCTGATTCTCCAAACTTCTTTTATCTAAACTGAGAGAACTGTTCCAGAATCCAACGTATTAATGCCCTCAGTCCTGCTCTATTACCACAGTCGGTCCCTGATGCTGGTTGTCAGCAAGTTACACCAATGCACAAACAGCTTCCAGAGCAGAATTTGAGCGCTCGCTGGCACAGTCGTGTTTACTTGAAAAGAAAGCAAGAAAAATCACTTACTTTTCAGAATTTTTAAGAAACATTTCCTATAGCTGCCAGACTACTATCTTACAATGTATTTACTGCTTAAACCTAAACTAATTACTGCTTAAACCTAAACTAACTAATTAAAACAGCTCTCCTTACAGAGCCATTACAACTGCAGAATTAGCCCAACATCATTTATTTTGGGTGCATTCTCTGTTAATTTTGCGTACTTTACAACCTCATTATGCGTCCTATCATTTATAACCAGAATGCGTTTGCTTTTAGTTTTTTATATTTTTAAACTTAACTTTTTTTAAAAAAAACAAAGTGGAATCCTGTAGCTCAGTGGTTAGAGCACTCGCTTTGCAAGCGAGAGACCTGAGTTCAATTCCAGGCAGAGGGCGAAACCTTGGGCAAGTTTCCTTACTCCACACAGAACCTAATAATAATCCCTCCAAAACAAAACAATAATAAATTGGTCATTTTCAATCTACGACTGTTTGTGGGACATTGCTGTGCGCAATTGGCTGCCGCGTTCGCCCACAAATATACAGTCAATTCACTTTACAGTGTGTTCTGTGAAGCGCTTTGGGACGTCCTCCCGACGTGAAAAGCGCTATATCAAATGCAAGGATAATTATTATAAAATCTGGATTAAGAAAAGAAATTTGGATTGTCAGATCCAATCATTTCACAGTTCTGCTCCATCAATAACAATTCTTTAAAAAACTACTACTAATAATTTGGTCACTCAACTATTTGTGGGACACTGCTGTGCGCAATTGACTGCCACATAATATAGTCAATTCACTTTACAGTATATTCTGCGAAGTGCTTTGAGACGCCTCCAAGACGTGATAAGACAAATGCAAGGATTATTTATTACAGAACGTAATGAATGTCCTTTTTTTAATGTAATTTGCGGTGCCTCCATGTCACTCTTTACACTGAATAATGTCCAGAGTTTCAGGCACGGGTACAAAACATTCCATTGTTGTTCTGAAATTCAGCCAAAGTTCCTCTCCCTAGAATCCTCGATGGAGATGTTAGTTTAAAGGACAGGATCAAGCCAGACTCCAATACCCTGCAGGGTCAAATTACCTGAAAGCTCATGAATGAGCAATGGACACTTGAGAAAGTTTTGAGATGATCAACGAAAAAGTCAAAAACAGTTTGTCTGAGGGGGCGCGGAAGGGGTGACAAAAATAAAAACAAGTCAGTAAGAAAAAAATCATTGTTTTCATTAAAAAGGCTTTGTATTTAGAACCAGATTTTGTAGGTGAAGATAACACAGAAAGTGTCTGAAAAATTACCACAGAAAAAACAGGCTGTAGCAGCCAAGTGTTCATAGAGATTTTGCTCTTTCATCCTTAGACATTGTGAAGCAGAATTCACCAAGCACCACATTGTTTTGGGGTCAGTCAGGTATCTGACACATGTGGAAACCCAATGTCACGCTTAAGAGTATCCATACCAAGTTCCTCCTATACATGGAAATTCCAGAAATGTTTGTGGGATGGATTGCGCACTCTCTCCATGAAGGGACGTATCCTGCTTAATCAATTCTGGTAAGTTTATCCGACTGATACTTTGTGGGACAGTATTCCTGCCACGAGGATCCCTGAATCCAGATCCAAAACACAAATCCCAAAAGATGAGCTCTTTCCCAGCCCAGGGTGCTCACACATTGTGCTACATTTGAAGAAATGTAACTTGTTAAAATAGCACAATTCTACACTGGGTAAGGATTCTAACCAGATCCACCTACCTCCCAAGCCTGTACTTATTGTCTTCCTCTTCATCAGTGTCACTGCGGATGGTGATGACACTGACAGCCGGACTGGGTGTGTCAGGAATCACAATGGGTTGCCGCTGGTTATCGTGTGTTGTGCTGGTGTATGGGGACGATACACTGGCAGGGCTGTTCTGAACCACCATGTACGTCTGGGAGGGAGTGATGTCCAACACAGAGAGATTCCTGGCAGAAGATGAGGTCACTGCTGGTTTATACCTAGAGCGGTCGGTGGGGAAAAAACCTTGAGGTTGACACTTTGCTGACAATTCTGAACATTAGCTAAGGCTAATTTAACACACAAACTGTTGGCGATGCTCAGTTGTACATTCAACATTTGAAAGGAAGATAGTTACATGCGTTAACCTTTTAAAATTACAGCAGAAAGATTAGGCCTGAAATATGAAGATTCTTACTCTGTACTTGTAACTGATCTTATCATCCAGTTTCTTCTAAAAGCTTGTGATACAAAACTGTAATTCGTGCACAGATTTATTTTCATAAAGCTGCACTGAACACCCACTTAAAGGTTAAACAAAGGTTGAAAGGTTGTGGTTGAACAAATGCTTACACACGTGTTCATCCACAAAATACAGTCACTGCACTTTACAGTTTAGCCCATGAAGCACTCTGAGACATCCTCCTGGCGTGAGAGGCACTATACCAAATGAAGAGTTATTATTGATAGAATTATTAAGATACCAGTTATTTCATAGAGCTTCTATCTGCTTTTGAAAATAGGCGCAAGTGTAAAGGGTCTGTCCAGTGACCTTTACTGCCCTCTATACAGAAAGCCACACATGGAGATGGTGATTCACTCTCGCGTCCTGTACCGTATCTCCTTCAGTAATACACTTGAAAATCCATTATTTAGTCCCTAAATTACCAGAGGTCCAGGTGAAGGAAGCCTCTATCTTATGCAAAGTAGACCTACCCACTGCTAGGTCCATGACAGCATCTTGCAGTTTCTTACAGAGTCCAGCTCTCTGGGTTCAATTACCATCTATTCCAGCCGCTGATTACTCTTGGTTACATCTGTCCTAAGCTGGTCTTTAACTTTAAACAAGTGCCTTCTCGTCCTGTTGCCTTAACATATCTGAAATGATTCCAGATTTACTCTATCCAGTTAAATATCTTGGATACCAATTTTATTTGAAGCCAGAGCTCAGTGTCGATCATTAAAGCTGATACCTATAATGCTGGGGCTCAGTTTTAATACTCTTCTCAGATTTGTGTCTAGGGCCTGGAAGGGCCCTTACTTAATGTTACAGCAACCAGAGCCCCAGATTTTACCTGTTGTAAATAGGAGAACATTTTGTCGTAAACAAATTTTGTCGGGCAGTATAGGTCACTGGACAGAACTGTGGACAATTCTGAAACTCACTTTGAATTTGGAAGCCGTTTTTCCAGTTCTTAAAAGAACCAGCTTCACAATTACAAAATAATTTTTCACAGCTCTGCACCATCTTAAATTTTAAGACAAAGTGACAAGCTAAGATCTCTAAGGACGTTTGGCTCAGAACGGTATGTACAGCTCAGGGCAGCCAACAAATCCCAGTTGCAAGAGCTCGTACTCATAAACCCAAAATCAAAAGGAAAAGCTTCCAGAGAACAGCACCTCTAGCCTGAATTTCCTCTTCAGCTTTTTATCAGTGCGGCAGAGACCTTCAGAGCAGGTTATTAAGAGCCAGCAACAATGCTTGCGAGACACAACTGCTTAATCCAACAACAGCAACTTGCACTTACACAGTGCCCTTCAAGTGTCTCAGAGCGTTTAGCTCTGGTCCAGGTCCTCATATGTGAGGGGCTTTGGCAAAAAAATACACACTATTGGTTGTAAGGACAATTTGGCCTCTTTTCAGCACAAGCAGAGCTCTCTATCCCTCCCATAGCAGTTTCTTCCTTTTCGACTAAAAATCCACCTGGTTTATCCTGGAACCTTTTCCATGCAATTCTTGCACATCATAAAGCAAAAAAAAGTTTGCAGAACTTGGAACTGATTGCCATCAATTACTAAACTATGACTTGCACTTATATAAGTTACATTTGTATAACACCTTTCACATCTGGAGGACATCTCAAAGCATTGACTGGCTGGGACCCCAAGCTGGGGGTAACGCAGTGGAAACTGAACTACGGTGAGAAATTGGGGGGGGGGGGGAGGTGGAGAGAGGAGGGAAGTGACCAAAGGTACAATCAGGGTTAAGTTTCTGAAAGGATTTTTGAAAGCAGAGGGAGGAAGTGAGGCAGAGTTATTTTGAGAGAGTTCCAGAGGAGCATAGCAAAGTAGCTGAAAGCTCAGCTACCAATTGTAAAGGGATTTGTAGCAAACCTCAGCGGAGGGAGTGGGCAGCAGTGGTGCTGCAGGAGGTAGCAGAAGCCAATGGACTCGGGTGAGGATGGGCCATGAGCTTCCACAGTCTAGAGTGGGAGATGATGTGGGCTGCAGAATTCTGAATAAGCTGGAGCTTGTGAGGGGTGAGATGGGAAGGATGGTGAGGGTAGACTTCAAGAAATGAGGTGACAAAAACACAAATGAGAATTTTGGCTGCGCTGGGGATGGGTTAGGGACAGAGGAGGCCATGTTTCAGCAATGGAGAAAAGCAGACTTGTTTAGGTATAAGAAGAGCTGAGAGTAGAACAACATGACAAGACTTCACATTGACTTCATAAGCAATGAAGGAGAGCCAGAGTCAGAAGAGGAGACACTGTGGCAGCCAAGCAGGGTGGCTTCAGGTTTGTTGACACTCAGTTGGAGACTTGCCATCCGGCAAGTTAGGCTCACAGTGGTCCTCGGGTCAAAGGTGGTGGCAGAGACATATATATGAAAGTTGACGTCCACGTCTGTGGATGATATCATCAAGGGAGAGCGGTAGATGAGGAAAAGGAGGACCAAGGATAAAGCCCTGAGGAACACTGGAAGTGCCCATGCAGGGCACAGAAAGAGATGTTTTATGTGAAGACAGAAAATGTTGGGGCTGGTAAGAATGGAACTATGGAGGAAAGACAATGATGAAGGTGGGGCGGGGAAGGTCAAGGAACTACAGGGAGACTTAACAACAACAACTTGAACTTATATAGCGCCGAGCAGGGGGAGGGGGGGAGGTGGCCGTAAGCACAGTTGAAGAGGAAGGTTTTCAGGCAGGACTTGAAAAAGGAGAGAGGGGACAAGGTGGAGGGATTGAGGGAGAGACAGAGAGACTTAATCAGACAGAGAATATTATCAGTGGCTTTGACCAGTGTATATTATGTACCTATGCAAGTTTCATCAGAACTATTTCCATCTTGTTTGGAAACTTATCTCTATTATCATAAGGAACCACCTTTTGTATGTTAGAATTTGCAGTTCACTGAAGATCTGGCATTCCCAGTGTCACTGGCTTCTCAGGTTTCTTATAACTCCTGTCAGTCTCAGGAGAATTACAGCACACAGAATATGGAGATCCAGTTTACCTTGCCTTCAATTTTATGTTTAAAATGTTTTTAAATCGGTTGAAACATTCACAAATTAGTACTGTGCTGAGAAATAATTAAAAATAATCAGTTTGAAATTCATCACGGGAAGTACCTGAATTCAGTGATTTATATTTATTTAAAATACCTTCATTGGGTCAGACTTCGAATAAATTGAGAGATCCCTCGAGTATGAAACACGAATGACCTGGGTGTGCGGAGGCAGAAGCCCATTCCCCATTACCGTTCTCAAACCAGACGCCCTGAAGCCAGGTCACAACTTCCAGCTTGTAGTCTGTCTGTCAGGATCCCAGTTTACTCCAGCTTCAATGAAGCCAAAATCCTACCAACCAGCCACAAACACAAGATTGAATGCGCTACCGGGTTGAGGATATCAGCATCAAGAATGGAGTTGGGAGTGAAAGTGTATGGGATTGGGGCTGAAGGTTCCTCCTGCACACCTGCATAATTTATAATTGAATTTAGGCCATAAGTTATCCCCAGTTTAAGGTGATTGGCTTACCTTGCTGTGTGCTGCTGCCGGCTCCTCTTGGAGGATGTGGTGGTGGAGCTTTGCTGTGGGCGGACCACGTGGGCAACGCCAACATTCAGGGGCTGTGCAGCTGCTAAAGTCACATGACTAGCCAACAAAGATGGCTGCTGCACGATGGCATTATATTGGCCTGTATGTGCGTTTCTAAGAGGGAAGAAAACTGATCTTAGTGAAAATAGTCAGCAAACACACCGTTAAACCGGTGTTTTTCAAAGTTCTTTACAGAGCTTCTACGAACAGCAAGCACAGATGCTTGCACAGTATTATATTAATAGTCTGGCTTGACAGGGAGCATTCTCACTTGAGTCAGAAGGTCGTGAATTCAAGCCCCACAGTGGGGCTTGAGCTCATAGTCCAGGTCGACAATCCAGTGCTGGAGAAGCACTGTATTGTTCTTTGAATGAGATGTTAAAGCTGGGGTCCTGTCGGTTCAGAAGTCATCAAAGATCCCAAGGCTCAATTTGAAAAGAGAAGGGAGTTTCTCCCTCTTGGCTAACATCCACCAGACAAAGGTTGGTCATTCATTTCATGGCTATTTGTGGGACATTGCTGTGTGCATATTCGCTGTTGTATTTGAACTATAATAGTCACTATACTTTGCAGTAAATCCGGTGAAGCGCTTCAAGACATACTCCTCATGTGAAAAGCGCTGGACTAAACACAATGATTATTATTCCACATTTTCATAGCCTTTTGTGTAAAAAAATAACATTCAAATATAATGGATTTTGGACAGTCTTGGTTGTTAAAACACACCACCGAGCTCCAGAAGAATCCAAAGGAAGGCCAGATTGCTTACGCTGTAAAATACAAACTTAATTACACTGAAAGGAGAAGCACTCTGGACAACAAATGGCAAATGAAATGGAGCAGGAGATTTCAGCTTTACTTCACGCCTTGTCAAGCACACACACTAAACAAAATATACACCTCACTCCTATCCATAGCCCCAATTACCAGAGATGAAATGGGGAAAAAACAAAAAGGACATTCAATTGTATTTGCTTAATAAGAAGTGTCTGGAGGACTGAGGAGGGAGGGCTGCTATACGATGAAGCCAAGATGCAATAAAGAAAAAAAATCTCCCATGAGGGATATTACATTTCTAGACTTTTAATAATTTAAAGTATCGTTTCGAAAACCTAATTTGCACAAAGAGCATCATTTACTTGATGTTAATAGTTAGAACATCACTGAAATAGCCTCTAATTAAATCTCACTACTCTGATTCCCCTGAACAAGGCCAGGCATCTTGTCCAGAAGTCAAAAACCTGATGAGGCTGTCTGGAGGGCGCCTTGGCCAGCAGTGAGGAATGGTTACTAGCCTAACTTGCTGAGGCTGCTCATAACTAGTGTTACTCATCGGCCTTGCTTACATAAATTTGTTATACCTCACGTGGTGCTCATATTAACCATAAGAAGAAAGTCATAAGGTTTATTAACACCTTCAATGCTTTTACCACCAATGATTGGATACAGTGAGCAGGATCTGAGTGGCAGGGGACAGCAACACATATAGAGTTTGTATCAAACGCGAAGCTACCCACTCAGTCCTCAAGATGCCATCTCACGTGAAAATGACCAAACCAGAATAATATCTTGAATATTCCTCTTTATCTACTAGATCGTACACGGGTATGTACTTGTAACCAAAAATGAAAACTGCCAGCTGCAATAGCTCAATTCGATGGATTTGTCACAAATATGCAGTGAGTTTTTCAGATCTGACCTAAAACCATTCACAACAGTCGGGAAAATATTGTAAATTCCCAGCTCTTGACATTTAAAGGTAATGTGGTTCAGTCAGGTTACAGTAAACAAGGCAATAAAAAGCAATAAATCCTTCTAAAGTTGCTCAGCTAGTGGGTAGCCTGGAGCCTCTCTCCATACACTGTTATTTTAAGAACTTCACAAATCCTCCTACCCCGGTGAAAACAACCCAAACCATACTGCAATGCAATAATGTCCTCCTACTCAAACTGCACCAGAGCTGGCTCCCAGTACGAAATTGCTATCTGCTTGATAGAAACATATGAAGCTAAAGTAATACGAGGATTCAGTCTTTGCACAGCTTTTGCCAAAAATACACTTTATATTTACTGCAGCTTTCATGTCACCGTAAACTAGGAGGTTTTGTTTTGCAACAGAAGTGAGTTGGATTAGCAAGAGTTATTCCCACAGTGCAATAAACTTGAACCATGATTCTGTATTGGACCAATGTGACAGAGTCACACTGTTTCCCTCTTCTGCATCCTTTATTTTATCATATTTTGTGCCTAAACAACTAACTGCAACACCAAGGCCAAAGCCCTTCAGTGAAGTCACAACAATTCCTGAAGCACCAACCACGTTATCAAGTAAAATACTACACAGTCCCTAAATAGTTAATAAAACTGCGATAGACACCCTTTGCCAAAGGAAACGAATTGCTGAGTTACGATGGGTCTCCTTTGTCAGGATACTTGCCTCCATTCTGCAAGTTGCTGAGTGCTAGTCATTGTTTCTGGTATCACAGTGGCGTGCTGGACTGGGTTATGGACAGCCACTCCAGGCAACTGCTGCCAAGCTGACGGCAAAAGGATTTGCTGGGTTCCTCCAGGCCACGCCTGCTGCAAACAGAGAGAGATTGTCAAGATTGACACACCTCAGGGCACCGTCCCCCCCCCTCAAGAGAACACAAAGCGTCAAAGCTGAAGACCCCACACAGCTGGCAAGAGAAGCACAATGGTAAAACAAAGATCTGCCATGTTAGAGTCACACAACACCTCCCTCCAAAGCCAATACCTGCACAGGACAAGGCATTACAGTTTAATGAGAGAAAGAGAAAGTGAGTATTCCAATGCCTTTGCAGCTCTGAAGCAGAAACATACATTTGGATATTCTGTGCGATGAGCCATTCTGCAGGAATGCAAACACACAGACACAGCGATCTCTTCTAAGCAGGTTCATGCCAAGCAGCAAAGGGGGGAAACGGGATAGGGAACATTCTAACCAACCTGCGATCTGAGAAAGCAAAATGCATGTGGTCACTGGAAGCGACTGCAGAAATTGCATGATCCGTAAGAAAAAAAGGGAGACATGCTAGCACAGTTTTAATTCAAGACTACAAAAAGGTAAGTAGCATATCTTTGATTCAGCTACAATATTTTAGCGTTAAATGCTGGAATTATCTAGGCACTGTTTTTGCCATCAGGATCAATAACAAGTCAGTTTTTTTCTGTCTGATGTTTTGAATACTTTTATTTGTAGAGTACTAGGAAGCAATCTCGGAAGTGTTAATTACTCTGCTGAATGGTTTGAAGGAACCGAATAAAAGAAATGAAAGGATCAAATTGCTAAAGAACCCCAAGTTGATGAGCATAATAGGATTCAGATTCTCAGAGTCTGCAACTCCTCGCATATTATTTTCTCTTTTCTCCCCATGTCACAGCTTAACAGTTACAAGTTTTTTCTTCAAAAAAATGAAGATAAGTCACAAAGATTTGCACACAATCTTTGGGGTTACTATATAAAAGGAGATATTGATGGAGACACCTTTCAGTACAATCCTCCCAAGAAGGGTAAGTAGGCTGTCAGTCACATATGGGCCTAGTAAATTTATGATTCTGTTTAAAGATTACCGAGCTTCAGCCATATTGAAGGTGTCAGACATCAGCTCTATAACTTATATGGACTGATGTAAAAAGCCAGCTATCAAGCCAGAAAATATAGATATCTATCCATTCAAGAAAGAACTAAGGGACCTGTAGATAAAACAGGATAATCTGGTTGCTCGATTTGGAATGCAACTTGCAGGAATTTTTAATGGGATTCTTTAACTAGAGTCTAAAGTGGGATTGTGTTTAACTGGAAATATGTCACTCCAAACTGCAGGAATTCTCCATATCCGAGCAGTGTGCCTCCACGTACTGGTGTGATCTAGGCCAGTTACTAGAAGGAATCCCCATTTGAGACTTGGGAGTCATTCAGGAATCCCAAGAGAAGGATGCAAGTTATTTACAGTTTAGCTCACCTGGTTCCTAACAAATTCTATAATTTTATCAAAGATTCAAGTGAGGAGTGTATGAACATTTTAGTGAGTGTCTCGATGTGTACAGCAGTATGTGCAGAATTCATATTAAACGGGTAATGTCTTCATGGGAAAAAGTACTTCACGTGTTACTGTGCCAAAGAACCATCAGTGCTATCAAAATGTTCAGTGACTATCCTCTCCAGACATAGATGGGTTTCATGGAATGTGCTGCTTTGAAGTGTTACATAGGCCAACGTGGTAGCTAACCAGATCCATCAATATCCTATAAATAGCACCGATAAATGCCAAACTTTTTTTTAGTGAATTTGAGGGATTGAAGGATATTGGACAGGACCTATACACAGATTGTTCCTCTTCTTCAAAATAGTCTGTGGGATCATTGAAGTCCACTTGAAGCACCAGAATCAGCAAATAGAACATTGGTTTAACATTTGGTGCACAGGATGGCATCTCCAATAATGTTCTAAACTATTACTGATACTGGATCTGTTGAGAGTTCCAGCCCTCTAACACCAAACTGTTTGAAATAACAAACAAGAAGAATTTATGGAGACTAACCATTCCATTTAAGACAAAAACAGAATTTGGCCAAATCGATCGTCCACATCAATCCCAACTTTTCATCAAAGCACTATGCTGTGAACAAGACTAGTTAATGTTTGCAGTCTTCACTATGTGTTGGATATTATCAATTCAGATTACAATGGTACCATCAGACCATGTCAGCAGTCACTATTTGCTGAAATGCACCAATATGAGACTAAGGAATTCAATAAAGCGCTCCGAGATGCCGTCCAGCGTGAAGGCTGCTATATAAATGCAAGCTGTTGTTGTTACAAGGCTACTTGCAGACCTATAGAATATGGTGCTGTAGAGAGTTTGAATGGGGGAAAAGAAATGATCAAAAGATCAAACATATGGGCAAGACAAATTGTAGTTTACAATTTAAACAAAATAAATTCAGAATTAATAAGCTGCGGGAAAGTAAAATCCTTCAGGCTAGTAACCAAAGCACAATGAAGTGAGTAAAATATCTGCCTTTATAGCAAAGTATGGGCAAACTTGAAATAACTGAACCTAGGGAAAGGGCTCTTCCAACAAAGGTGATTCCCACACAGAGTTCCCAATGATGTCTAGTCAGTAAGGAAAAGTACCAGATAAAGAGAAAACAGATAGAAGTCAGCCTGGCACAAATTCTAAGGCTGCTTTAATAACACTGGCAGAAGCTCAAAGCACTCCTCCTTTGCTAGCCAGCAACTGGTATGTTAGGAGCTGGACAGTAGAAAAAGGATAACAACATTCATGAAATCCAAGCACTGCAGCGGTGGACAGGCAAACGGGGGTGTAATTCATTCTTCAGGATGTGAAAGTTAGGCCTTAGCTCTACTTCCAGATTCTACTATTGTCAGCAATGGTGTATTAGACATTCACAGTCCCTAGGAAATTTGGGGGTTCTACTATCCTGTCACCCTCTCCGCCATCCCACCCCCCCTCCTCTCCACGTTAGAACTCAGTCCAGTGTCGAGTAAGTTGTACAAAGAAGACTGTTCCTCTTCTTCAAAATCGTTTGTGTATTCTTTAAAGTCCATCTGAATAATCAGAATCAGCAAATAGGACATTGGTTTAACATCTTTTCCACAGGATGGCATCTCCAATAATTTTCTAAACTATTGCTGGTGCTGGATCTGTTGAAAGTTCTAGCACTTTAACACCAAATTGTTTGATATAATTAAGCAGAATGTAGGGGGACTGTCCTCTTCATTCAAGACCAGTATTCGGTATTAATCTTTCACTGTTGATAAACATTTGGCACCTCTAATCTCGCTATTCAAAATCAATCGATGTGTAACAATTTTGAACTCTCATATACACATCAGACAATTCCTCAAATGGTCAATAATTCATATAATACAGTACAATTGTCAGTGATCGTGAAGGTTACTTTTTTCCATCAAGTTACAAAACCAGAGCCTTTCAGAAATGCTGAGTGCTTTGATCCCACTTACAAACCATTTCATCAGTCAGATTTCTCAAAGGGAATAAGATAGAAAAGACGTCTAATGACGTGGAGAAAAAGGTACACAATGACACATGCTGCCGTTCCTCTGCAGCAGCCTCAGAGGAGCATCTGTTAGTGCACAGGATCACACCAAGTGGGAGCATTTACCAGTACTGTGGTCGTCTGGTCGACCAGCGCAGGCCGGCCGGCTGTGCAGTTCAGGGTAAAAGGAACCGCATACTGCGGAGCAACAGTGGCAACGTGAGGATGTAGAGTGGCCACCATCAGCGGTGTGCAGCTGCCCTGTAAAGGGGGGGTGGGAGTCAGTTATATGGTACAGTAGTTCTTCACTTGCAGTGTCCCTTTCGACACCCTGAATAGTCTGAAAATCGCATATGATCGTTGGCAAAAGAAATGTAATAAAGGCAAATAGTCTGCATTAATTAAATTTAGAAACTAAATACAGAAACTTGGTCTTTCAACATACCAAAACAACCTCAACACCATCTGTTTCAGTCAGATTCAAGGCTGGGCCCCAAAACAGGGGGAAAGAGAAACAGAAACTAGAACACTGCCACCCAGCTCACTGAAGTTCATTTGCAAACCCAAGAGAAAAAGTAAAGCCTCGCTTGGCTTATTTTGAAAACAAATATAGGAAACTGGGCGCGGTGTTAATATTTGATGTTCATCGGATTTATAGTACAGTAGCTTTGAGACACATTCTAGTCAGGCCTTTAAAAAAGGGACACTGCTAACAAAAGCAAAAACAGTTTTCATCATAGTTTTAAAGAACCACTGCCAAGCTAAGCTATGGATTACCATAAACAGGAACAGGTCATCTTTTGTTAAATGGATGCTTCGCATTCTGTTTATAAGTTTTGAAATAAATCTTGGATATCAGCAGGACAGCACTCCTCCATGCAAATCTCAAAATCTTAGACATAAAACTTTCTCCCATTAACCTTTAGCATCTGGCTTTAAAGCTATGATGAGTTCAGCATTTATAAAAATATTATGAACACTGTTAAAAAAAATCCATATTCCTAGAGAAACAGAGAAATTCATTAATACATTTCAGATCAGACACACCAAGTGGCATTGATGTAATGAAAGCTTTTGTTCGTAGAAGACCAAGTTACATGAATTCCGATGCTTCATTCTGGAAGACAGCTCTGTACTCGTGTATTCAAGATCTCAGTCCGCATTCCCATAAGAGAGATTTTTACTAACCCACAGGTATACGCAGAACCACAAAATACAAACAGTAAATTAACTGCAGCCATGCAAATTGGGTTTTAAAAGCTTTGAGTGGGCAACTAGTGTACTGTTAACAGGTCTTGACCAAGGGTTTGTGTCAAACAACTATAGAAACAACTTTAAGTCAAGTTTACCGTATTTACATCACCACGTGTCTGCAGAGACACATTTGTACAACAATAAAGAAACCCATTGTGAACGAATAAGATTTTAGGTATATGTGATACAAAACATCATGTGCAAAAGGTTGTTAAACTGTTCTTTCACACCTTAGTTTGAACTAACTGATGGGTGTGGTGCAAATAAATTGGTTTTAAGTTACGTGAATTACACAAAAAGACTTCCAGATAAAACATACTGTAAGTAGCATTAACGAATCAATCTCATTCACAGAATAATGCAGTCATCAAGTCACCAAAATCGGAAGGTTTCATGTTGAGTTTACAAACAGAAGCCTTTAACTTCTTATGTTTGCACCAGTAAATGTCCTAAACAATGCAGAACTTCAGTGAAACAATGTTAAATTACTGAAATAGTGAGAAAAACGTCAGGTTACCACACACAGAATGATCCATGTACAAATCAAGGTCAAAGCAAACTGACAAATCATTCTCCTCAAGTTTATCTGTACTTTCAATCCGACTAGTTCACATATTTGAGATTCAACTAAGTTTCTTTCCTCCAAAATAAAAGGTTTGCAGAAATTTCAATTAATAATCTTTTGCTTATTTGTGGAAAAACTTGGCAGCACTGAATCAAAATTGGAGCTGATACATCCTTGTTACAAGGATTTAACCGGCTTAGGCTACGTCAGCAAAAATTCTGCCATCATAGCTAAGGTTTGAGAGTTCCTATTTACCACATAATTCAACTAATTCTGTACAGATGCACTCCATTTTGACTACATTTGACATGTACTACAGTCAGATAGTTGTGCAGATAATGGATAGTGCCATCGTGCCAGAAATTGATTCATGCTACCAAGATACGGATTTTTCAATAAAAAAACTTGTGGGGGCAGGGGTTGGGGAAGAGTGGTTGGTCCTGAAGAGATTATACATTTGGCGTACCCAACGCTAATTAAATGACAAACAGGAATTATACTATTTTGATTTTACCACATAGTGAGAATAGAAACTAAAGGTAATTATCAGTTCTGATCAAACACCACTTGCCTAAATTGAGATAATGGTGCCAACTTAGCATCATGTTAAGTGGCTGCAATTAATGATTAAAATCTAATTCAACTGAATTCTTAGCGAAGAGATGAGCAACAGAACTAGTCCATTACACTTAAACTTCTGCATTTCAATAAATCAATTTAAACCACAATTTGGGCTTTTGATAGTATTGAAAAGCAATTTTTTTAAGCATTCATCAAAACAGACCATCCATGACAATCTATACAAGAAAACAAGTTTAAAACTAGTGGATAATAATCTCGAATACTCCCAGAACTAATTGTTACATTTGTTCCCCACCATCGTTTTTGCAATGGGACTTGATCTCTGTACATTTATAAATGATAGGCTCTGGAACTTCATCCCCCAGTGCCTTCGCCGCTTCCTCCCTTTCCTCCTTCAAGGCCGGTCTCAAGACCTTTCTCTTTGACCGTGCCTTCAGCTCCCCTCTCGACTCTCTACCCCCTCCTCGCTCCCTCCCTTCCCTCCCCTCACCCTGACCATTTCCCCCCTCCTCGCTCCCTCCCTTCCCTCCCCTCACCCTGACCATTTCCCCCCAATGCTCGGGTCCTGACCCAACTGTACAGCGCCTTGGGACGTCCTCCCGACGTGAAAGGCACTCTATAAATTAAATCTTGTTGTTGTTGATACAAATGCAACTGGAGGATTCTAGTTTGAGGTTCATGCAAACCTGTACATCACAATGGAAGCAGCAGAACATCCAGTAGCATTGACGTGGCTTTAACCTGTCCAGCGTGGACAATGAATAGTCTAAAGGTGCATTGAGTTAGAAATTTTGAGTCTGACCTTTAAATGAGGTTTTGAGCAGCTGCCAAGTAACATTTACAGGAAGCTCCTGAATGGTTAGAATGGACAGACTGGCTCTGGTGATGGCTCAGAGGATAAATGCTCTACTTGGCAAGGTACTGCACCACACAGATCAGCAAAGTATTTCGTTCAATACTTGACCTGTGCTAAATTAGGTAATCTCAGTTTGGACATTACTGGAAACATTATAATTAAACTGTGTCCCTGGTCTTGAATGGAGGGAAGGGATATAAGAAATAACAGAGTTTCCAATCCTTGTTGCTTTTCAATGACTGGCCAGTGCACATGTGAATAGGAAGCAATGGCAATATCAGGCTCAGTGGATAGACTGCCAAAATATTGACTCGACTCTCATGGCAAATAAGAGGCCATCAACACCCAAAATATAACCTGCCTTCAGGGCACGAGGAAAAAAAGGGCAGAAAATTGGAGGGGAAAAGTTTTAATTTTAAAACAAATTGATCAGCCACTTACCTGCGTGAGCACACTGGGCTGAATCTGAATGGACTGTGGAGCAGGTGCCTGTGGCACGACAGGCATCGCATTCTCCACTCTGACAGAAAAGCCAGAATGCTTTGCAGATGGTGGCAGCCCTGTCAGAAAACACACAAGACAATATCAAACTGGGTCCAACTGGTCAATCACCGCTAGGCGGCACTATCGCGCACAATCGAAAAGATAAGACGAAGGAGTGATAGAATTGCGTAAATCCTTCGCCCAATTGAAAATGAAGCCAGCTCCACAAAGTATTTCATGCATCTGGTAATAAAAATAAACTTATTTGTTTAAACTGCAATAAATATCACTCCTTGTTTTTTATTGAGCATTCCCGAGACGTCCCCGATATAGGGGATCAGCAAATACCCTGAAAATTTGGATGCAAATGTAAGAAACGGACTCCAAAACAATGCAGGAAAATCTCTCCCTAAGGAACCGACTGAAGATGAAGTTTAGTGAAGATTAATGAGAAAATGTCATAGGTTTGGAATGAGGGCTATCATCACAGAGTGGTAAAAGCTGGGGTTAACCTGATTTCACTTACGGGAATGTTACATTACAAGGTACAACACACCATTCAACCTTAAACCTTCCCACACACGTCTCCATGACCAGTTTGAAGAGCAATAACAAGAGGCGTTTCAAAGGTCAATCAAGGCCAGTCCTTCTCAACTCATCTGTGGTAACTCTTACATTTTTACTAATGTAAACATCCTCCTTTGATGCATTGCTTAAGCTGCCTAAAAAGCAACAGAAATATATCTTGGATATTAACACTGGCATTTCTGTACTTCAAAACAAAAGTGCTGCCAAGCACGACTGCACTCCACCCACATAACTATGGGCAAGTTTGCACAAATAGCTTTGACCTAGAAACTGCACAATGTTATTCTATACCTTTAATCCCTTTCCCCACACTGGCTACAAGAAGAACATGAAGGGTGAGAGGAGAGGAGGTGGGGGAGGATAGAGTGGTCAATGGCTCCAGAGAGGTCAAGGAGGACAACGAGGCAGAGGAAGCCCTGGTCTAAGATGGACAAAATGTAATTTGTCACTTTGTCCCAAGCTGTTTCTGTGATGTGGGCAGCACGGAAATCCAATTGAAGGGGTTGTGAAGGGAGTGGCAGGAGCGAAGCTGGGAAGCAACCGCACTCACTGCTGTGTGATAATGTAAATTTCCACTTTCAGGCCCTCCCTTTCCTCTTGCTTTTGTGTCAATTCCCACAAAATAATAATTCTTGCATTTGATACAGCTCTTTCACACTGGAGGACATCTCCAAGAGTTTCACAGGATTTAATGTAGTGATTTTTTTTAAGTGGATATGGCAGCCTATTTGCTCACCTCACAAACAACCATGACGTGATCAATCAAATTTGGGGGATTTGGCCACATCTTTTCAAATACTGCTTTAGGATCTTTAAGGTACACCTGAACAGGCAGGCGGTCGGTTTAATGTTTCATCCAAAGAACACCACCTTCGACAATGTAGCCTAGAACTGTTTTGGATTGTCAGCCTAGACTGTGAGTTCAAAGTCCTAATGTGGGGCTTGAACACGTAGCCTTCTGACTTAGGCAAGATTGCTTCCAACTTAGCCATGCTGACACCAAAACAGACACAGATAAAACATGAATCAATTTAATAAAAAAGGAATTAGACCACACACAGACTTGGAAGCCTTAAAAAGTCTTTAAAATTTCAAGTCCTTTGAATGTATAACAGAATTTAAAAAGCATTCAAGGGATACACAAGGGTTTTCACTTCTCTTGTGTAGATTTGTGGAATGTAGTGATGCCACTTACCTTGAAATGCTGGGCACACAATGAGGGCTTGCTGGAATGGGTCAGGCTGTGCGCACAGCTGTGTGGGTCCAGCCTGCAAAGGCATGCTGGGCTGTGCAACTGCCGCCATAGGTGCTGCTGTAGGCTGGTAGATGGCAGATGGGTAATTGAGCAGAGAGACGTCAGCGTTGGTCAAGGAAAAATTTGCAGCTGTTGCAGAGGTAGAAGCTAGCGTGCTGGCCTGAAAGAATTAAAAAGTCAAAATAAAGTATAATACTTTAATACAACACATGTCTGACTGGCACTGGATTTTTCAGCTAACTGAACAAAAGGGTAAGAATATCAAGCCAATAAAAAGTCACACCTCACCATTTATTTACTAATTTAATTTTGTCTCCTACTTTTCTCCCCAAACTTCAATGGGGTACTGCATCCTGATCCTCTACCTAGGCTCTCAATTTTAAAGAATTGGGTTGCAAACTCACTGTTCAATTTTACTTTCACTACAGTGGCCAATAACAACAACAATTTGGATTTATACAGTGTCCTCCACACCGGACGGCATCTCAGAGCGCTTCCATTAATGGATCCTGGGGCCGAGCCGGAGGGAAGGGGAAGAAGGTGACCAAAGGCAGAGTCGAAAAGAAAGGTCTTTAGCCAAAATCTGAAAGTAGGAAGAGGCGAAGGGAATGAGGAAGGGAGTTCCAGAGCCTAGGGGCATAGTGGCTGAAGACACGGCTGCCGATGGTGGAGCGGAGGATTCGGGGGACGAGGAGGAGGCCAGACCTGGTGGAGCGAAGGTAACGAGCACTGTTGTGAGGAGAGAGGTCAGAGAGGTCAGGGGGGGCAGAGGAGTGGAGGGATTTGAAAACAAGAGTGAGGATCTTGAAATCAATCCTCTCTGAGACAGGCAGCCAGTGCAGTCTGGCAAGGACTGGGGTGATCGGGAAGTGGAGTTTGGTGCGGGTACGAATGCAGGCGACAGAATTCTGGATGACCTGGATTTTGTGAATGGTAGTTGGGAGGGGAGACCAGCAAGGAGGGCACTTGAATAGTCCAGCCGAGAGGTGACAAAGGCATAGACCCGGTAGTTGGGCAGGTAAATGTTTGATGTCTGAAACCAGCAAAGTGACTTCAATGTTTGCCTTTAAACTTATTAAACTAAACAGTTCAACAAAGCTCACAGAATTCCATGCATACTATGAGGATATCAGAAGGAGCAGAACTGCCAAAATTACTAGAATTAAAGGTCAAATTACTATTTCTTGTTTGAGTTCTTAAAAGGCTCCATGCCCAACTACCTTCAAAAGAAGTTGAAAAGAAACATTGGTTTCTATTCTGGAATGCAGAAAAATTTCAAGATGAAACACCTTTCCTTATTGCAGAACAGATCAACTTCAAGATCACTTCACCTCCCAACCTCTCTGCCCTGCTGACATCCCATTCCTCTACCCACTGCCATCGCTCAGCTGGCTCAGGTCTTCTGCACATCCATCAGCCCCTCCTCCATTGCCAGCCATGCCTTCAGCCACTAAGCTCCGAGATTCTCTCTCCTTGCCTCTACCCCTCCACCTTGCCCCCTCTTTGGCCATCTTCGACAATGACTTGCATTTATATAGAGCCTTTCATGTCGGAAGGACGTCCTAAGACACTGGAGAGTTAAGGGTTTGCACCCAAGCTGGGGTTTGGAATCAAGAGCGGTTGAGAGTAAGTTAAAGAGGAAGGTCAAATCGCATTTTGCAATCTGCGATGAGGAAGGTCAGATCGCTTCTGAAGACTCCTCTGCAACTGTGCGTACATTTACCTCCCCTTTCTCCCTGGCCCAGCATCCAGCTTCGCCAGTGTTGAGTGCTCAAAGGTACTGCCCATGTGAAGGGCACTATATAATTGCAAGTTGTTTGCAGCAGATGTTTGTGTTGGTACACCATAGTGAAAACTATAGCTTGTTTGGGGTTATAATTTCCTGTTACAAGCACCTCCTGAAACCTGAAGTTTAATCTTAAGCCATTTTACTCGACTCTCCAGCTTCTCAACCCATTCAATGCTTTAATGAAGTGCATATATTTAGCCTCCAGCCACTTTCTATCCATATGTGTGCTGGGCAGAATTTCTACAATCATTTGGTTCATTCTCTTCAAAACTGTCTTACTCCTGCTAATTTCTTCCTATCAATTTATCTGTGATAAGTTAAATATAAAACGTACAGCAATACACAGATTTTTTAAAAATTATTACTCCATACACAACTCACATCAATTAAATGCATTTTCATAAATCATCATAACTGACATTTAGCTGAAATTAATAAATATTTTAAATATGCTAAAACAATATGGCATTCTAAAATGTGAATGAGAGTCAAAAATAAATATTGGCCACTTTAACATGAAAGGTTGCTATGGAAAACTTCCAACAGTAATATTAAGTTATCAATGATACATGTGCAAAGAGATAATGAAAACTGTACCAGTCTAATCACAAGCACCTTTATTAAAAGATTAAAGCCTGCCTCCCAGAGAGGAACACTTAAATAACTGGCTTAATAGTCTTGAACATATGCTATAATTCTGGCTCAAAATACATACTGAATTCAGAGAGCTTTTCCTCTTGTCAAAAACACACTACTGTGCACAACAGACAAGGGTACTGATCAATACCTGATTGTGCATGTTGTTGAAGGCCATCGTCAGATTTGTGCTTGTGTTTGGGGCAACGTGTGCAATAAACGGGCTTTTATTCTGGTTTACCACGTCATAATTGTTCACTCGCCGTTTGCAAATCTCCATATTATGAAAGCAGGACTTCACACTGCAAGAGAGCATTAAAACATCCTGTTATGTAAAATAGGCAAAGGTGGTTAAAAGATACTAAAGATACAAGTAGCACTGCTTTTACTCCGACTAGATAATGCAGATCACAAATTGCAGCATGAGTTTTCTACATCTACAGTTAGGAGGAGCTGAAGAAAACAGGTGATCAGAGGTAAATAGTAAACATTATCCCCACAAAGTGATAAGGAAGGCACTATATCAAACGCAAGGTTGATAAGTATGAGGATGATTTCTACTTTCGGGTTGTTTGAGCTGGATCGTGCAGACTTTTGATAGCAAGAAATCAAATCTAGTTCAAAATAAAAGTAATTAATAGCTTTGCCGGTGGTTTTGTGGATAAATGTGGGACTGAGTAGATCATGGTGGTGAGAAGACTTTCAACCCTGATCACTATCCATCAGCTTATGTTGGAAAAAGTGTCCAACATTAGGCAAGGCTGAGTATTTACTTGGCCATAATGCACCCCATAGTTACATGCATGACAGAAGTCATTTCTACTCGCCACCCAAGCTCACACAAACAGTCAGCTGGCAAAGTAACAAGGACTGCTGGCCCGCAGGGAGCATATATCATAGCCTTCAGAAAATCAAAATAAAGTCAGAAGATAAAGCATGCCGGGGTGGGGGGGGGATAGAGGGAATCTATGGCACACAAACATTTCCAAATACTATTAAACTACACTGTACATTATCTGAGTTTGTAATTCTAAGATATTATATCACACTTCATTCTAGCATGGGTTCACTTTAAACAAGCATGACTTAATCACTTGCACAGCAGGAGCCAGTAATGGGCAACGCTAAGTGTGAAAAGCCGGCTGTTTTGTGAGTGCCTGTGCAGTGACGATGCCGATCATATGATCAACCTCAATACGGAAATGCTGATCGGGAAACACATCTTGTTAACCTTTCCCCCCCACCAATTACCCTGTTAAAACCGGGCTCTACTCCACGGTGTTTTTAACCAGAACACAGATCAAAAAGCATCTCTTCTTAACTTATCATTTCAAATAGAGGAAAATAGACCAAGAGAATCTAACTATAAAGTAAATTCCAGTTTCTACTTTGGTTCAGTTTGGATATTATGCTTTATAAGATTTTTCAACAAATCTGTTTTAAACTGTTGCACAAAATACAATTAATATAAAGAAACCCATTTCACATTAGCCCCAATAATAAAAGCATCTTGTACTGTAATAAGAACCACAAATTAGCTCTGAAACTTTTATGCAATTTTAAAAAGCTTACTGATTGCTATGGGGAAAGTCAAGTAGATGTGTCATTGTAACAAATGGATGGTTCAAGGTTTTTAACGGGTCAATTCTCTTGTCAGCATCTATCGTCAACATTTTCTTCAACAAATCAATATATTCCCTTCGGTCTGCCTTCTCCGCCAACATGTCCGTTCCCTCCAAATCATTTGGCATATTCACCTGAAAGTAGAGAATATTATTAGAAGCCTGGTCAAGCCCTAGACCCCCCCCACCCAAAAAAGATCCAAGGTGAAAATCTCCATGGACCCATGTGTAGACTCTCCTAACGCACCCTAATCTAATCTTGCACTGAGTGCCCCAATGAATGCAGGAAGCCACGGTTTACTGTGTGCAATATTCCAGATTTAACCTGCAATGAAAATACCACAGGATGACCAAAAAGTTGTGATACCATTACAATGTCTAATAAGTCGTAGAGAAATGATGATTTTTTTTAGATAATAGGGTAGATATCACAACTTTTTGGTCATCCTGTAGTAGAAATGCTCTGCTACTTGATGAACTTGAATTGGATGCATTTAGTTTCAACTGGAATCAACTGTTAAAACATAGAAGAAATAGTGTTGCAACAACAACTTGCATTTATATAGCACCCGTAGCACTATGTAAATGCAACTTGTTGCAGATGTGCAGCTTTAATCTTAATGTCTTAAAAATTGAAGCCAAATGATTCGCTTTTGTTACTTGAACTCCCATTTGCCACAGACTCACATCAGATGAAAGCATAGTCAACATCCCCATTCTATGCCTCTGCTCAGCACCATCCAACTAGCCTCTAGAAGATACACAAGAATGGCCTGAGCTGACCGTCCAATTGTTGCTTGCATTGGCAAAGCAATTCGCCAGCACTCCCCACAGCAAAGATTAGGAGCACCATTTGGAGAATCATAAATTTAATCTGCAATGGAAACACTTGCAACTGGGCATTACACTGAAAAAGAACTTAACACATCCATTTGGCAGTTTCCTTTCAGACTACATCTGTGGCTCTCATCTGCATAACTGGAAATAACAAGGTTCAACTAGAGTCCTCTACAAGTAATCTATTTATGGATTAAATACTGAACCACACCCACCACAATAACTAATCCAATATCAGTAATGTATTAATCAGCAAAGTGTAATTAAACATCAAACAGAGTAACAAAAATGTTTCTGAACTACAGCTTCATTATAGAATCATCCTTTAAACATGATTGGCCACGTATTTTTAATATTAAGGTTAATGAGCCAGAATATTTTACAGAATCAGATCAAGTCCCAACACAATCTTCATCTATTGATAATCTACCAGAATCATCCAGGTGTAAAGCAAAGAATCCAATTGGCAATCAATCACTCAAGAAATTCCTGCAATACATTTACAAACAGCCTACTTTATCGAGGACCAGGGGACATACTAGTTTCAGATAGTTGTGGCAAGACACTATCCAAATGGTGACCGAGTCTTAAACTGGTAGTAAAAACACATTTTATCTGGTTTTATTCTATACAAAGCACTGTATGTACTTCATAAGAGATCAAGAATTAGCACAAAAATACCACTACCAACATGGGCTCCGTAGAAAAATTCAAGAATAAAAAAGCTGAGAAAAATTGCCAACTGAATAAATAGGCTTTCAATGCTATCTATTTAGGCTCACACATGAATAAAGGCCAATAAAGGTCAAAGTTCCAGATGAAGGGAGCCAAGCTGCTCAGGAACAGTACACTGGAAGAACTCAGCATCTTCAGAAGACAAGAGAAAATGGTGGGAAGAAAACAGTATTGCAATTTGATCCAAATGACATAACACTGCATTCAAGCGGCACCTGAGCTCACTGATTTGTTGCATCAATGCCTAAAACAGCACTAGGAAGTACAGAGCTATAAAGATGAGAATGATTCAAAAATGGTTTTGCACCATCTGACCAGTTACAAAACACTCTAAAATTCACAAGGAAGAAAGCAATTGTGCAGAGAAATACAGTATATGATGCTTATATGATTACACAGTATTGATAGAAATATTAGCAATCAATTATTACCTGTGCCATATCATCCAAACAGTTGAAAATATACTTTCTGGCTTCCTTCGATTTAATTCCCATCTCTAACTCGTGTTCTTCTGGTGTCTAAATAGGAAAAATATCAGGCCAAACAAAGCATTAAAATACCAGCACTCGTTACTGCAGTGAACGTAGGATCAGTATATTAGCATCACTGGCTACTTTCCCTGTACATTGAAACCCTGCAAATACTGGTGGGGGGTGGTGAGTGGAGGGGGAGGGACAGACTTTAGAGGATTTCTGCAGTTTACTGTGTACACCATGTGGTACTTGTGGCAACATGATCAGGATTCTAATTAGAGGGCTGATAATTAGTAGATAATTAGTAATGGAGGTGGATGCATTGTTCCCCAGGGCATCATGATTCCAATTTACTTTGATACTTACAACAACAAATAACATTTGTAAAGTACCTTTCACATCGGGAGGATGTCCCAAGGTACTTGATTTGGACCCAAGCAGAGGGCTAGGACCAGGGAGGGAGGATAGTGGTAGGAGGGTAGCCGAATGCGCGGTCGAAGAGGGGGTCTTGAGACGTGCTTTGAAGGAAGCAACGGAGGGAGCAAGACAAAGGGACTGGGGGATGGAGTACCAAAGGGTTGGGCAGAGAAGCAGTTTGGGTGGCTCAGACAGAGAAGCTGTTTGGGTGGCTCAGACAGAGAAGCTGTTTGGGTGGCTCAGACAGAGAAGCAGTTTGGGTGGCTCAGACAGAGAAGCTGTTTGGGTGGCTCAGACAGAGAAGCTGTTTGGGTGGCCTGGGCAGAGACATGGAGCAGGCCAGAGTCTGCTGAGCAAAGGTAGCAGACGGGTTGATAAGGAGTTAGCAGGTCACAGAAGTAGGGAGCAGCAATCCCGTGGAAGGCCCTGAAGGCGAGGATTTTGAACTCTATCCTCTGGGGGATGGGGAGCCAAATGTATCCAATGAGGGTGGGGATGATAGGATCATGGAGGTTCCATCTGTCTGTCTGAGGTTAACAGAGCAGACAATTCACTCCATCACTGTTTGTGGGACACTACTGTGCGCTATTTGGCTTGTGTACAAAATGTTCGCCTACAAAATAGTCACTATGTGACTTTACAATAAACCCTGTGAAGTGCTTTGAGACATCCCTCTGTGAAAGGTGCTATATCAAATGCAAAGGATGACTATGATGAATGCCTCTGGGCAAGCTGAGCAAACACTGCACACTGCTCCTCAATTAGACACTGCTACTTTCCCCATACATGCAAATAGCTCGTTAATTATGTGGGTAAAGGAGACAGAAATGGGGAGATTGTTCCACAGTCACATGAAACACAACATGTATATGACAAAAGAGCAATTTTTAAAAAATCTAATCTGTATAAACAAAGAATCCTTTTCAAATTAATTGTAACAGAATAGAACTGGTGTTTCGTACAGAATGAACCCTCTCTTTATAAATATGCAAATCTAATTTCAAAATTAATTGGCAAAAGATGTTCCCCACATTTATAAGAAGGGAAATAATTTAGAAAATCGATGACTGACCTTAAGTCTCCACAATGGATATCCCGAATCTGGATCTCTGTTAAAAAACCTTGTCGTCTTTGTTCCTGCACTTAGCAAGTACTCAGCTGGTAAACCTTGTGTTTGAGAAATGTAGCGAATCTTAGGGAAACAAAAAAAGTCATTAGATATCCACATATGGACCTGTCAAATGAAGGAAGATTGTATTAATGACAATCCTTGCATTGGATAGAGCATCCATAATGTTAAAATTAAAATTAAAACATCGCAAAATGCTTCACAGGGAATTGACGTCAAATGTTGCAACTTTGCCATTGACTTTTGACAAACACGGCAGCCAATTTACACAGCCATCCATGTCCTCAAACCAATTCAGTGGATAACCAATTAATCTGGACGAAAGTTGGCAAGGACACCAGAAGAAATTCCCTTTTCTTTTCCAATTGTGTTATGGGATCCCAGCATGTGTATGACAAACAGCAAGTTTTAAAAAACTTGGGAGACCTGTAGCATATTGGTTAGAGCATTCGCCTCGCAAGCAAGAGGACCTGGATTTGATTCCCGGGTGGACGAAACATTGGCCAAGTTTCCTTACTTCTCCCGCCTCTGTTTACCAAGCGGCAAATAAGAATCCGATTGGCAGATCACTTTTACAGGGGTAATAAACTTGAAAAAAAAATAATATTAATGTGGTCACTCAATCCATGACAGTTTATGGGACACTACTGTGCACTATTGGCTGCCAGGTTTCACCCACAAAATATACAGTCAATTCACCTTTCAGTATATCCTGTGAAGCTCTTTGAGACGTTTCAAATACTTGATAAGGCACTATATCAAATGCAAGGATTATTATTATCTTTAACAGCTACTTGAACAGGTAGATGGGCCTCACCATGTCTCACATGATGAACAGCACCTTGGATAATGTGGAGCTTCTGTGGTGCAGTGCTGGAATGTCAACTATAAATTCAAATCCCTACATGAGGTTTAAATGCAGAACTCTGGCCCAGAGGTGAGACCAACTGAAACAAGCTGCCACCCAGATATCAAAACTACATACAGAATTTTTTTCTGTCTCATTCATTTCATCACTGTTTGTGGGACCTACTGCAAGCAAAATGGCTGCTAAGTTTGCCTTTATTAGTACACTTTGACAATAATTCCTTGCAAAGAACTTGGGATACATCTGAACCTGATAAAACTCTATAAAATTACAAGTTCTTTCTTCCTACTCCTTCACCGTTTTATTCTAACTTTCATTCGACACTACATTGCTGAACAGTGGCTTGTGTAAAACTGAACTGGACAAACTACAAAAATCCCAAATCTGGGGCAAGTTAGCCATTTAAAATGGAAGCTCAAGAAATGTCCTGAGAAATGCCTTTCTTGTAGAATGCCTCAGGTGACATTGTTGAATGTACTTGAGATTACTTAATCCAGAAGCCTGCCAGACATCATACACAAATCCAGGACTAGTTAAACTGTTGAAATACTTCAGACTTTCAGCCAAGTCTAGATTTATCTTTTGTGAAAATACACGGTGTCGGAAAATGCATGGACCCCCTCCTATTATCTATTCTTTACTTCAGTAAAATAGTACTTTGGAGTAAATTATGTACAGCCTGTAGTTCCGCATTGAAACATACCACATATATTAATGGGGAGGCCATGCAGCTTCAATAGCAAACTGGTAAAGTACTCATTATAGTCACCTTTGCACATCACACATTATCATTTCTGTACAGAGCTTTTAGAGGAGGGAGGGAGGGGTTCAGCACAAAAAATGACAGCTTGGATACAGTGAACAAGATGCAAGTTCTGGACCCTGATACAGAATAAGGACATCGTTAAAGACAAGGAGATGGGCAATAAGCCAAATCTTTTCAAAACGTGTTGTTTATTTTGGAAGCGTTATACTCTTGAAACAATTCGCTTTTCCGGGGGTAATAACCCCTTAAAATAATAATTTGGTCACTCAATCCATGACTGTTTGTGGGACACTGCGTGTTTCACCCACAGTCAATTACAGTCAATTCATTTTTTACAGTATATTCTGTGAAGCACTTTGAAACATCTCGAAGACATGATAAGGCGCTATATCAAATGCAAGGATTGTTTTATTATATGGAGCCATTAAAATTTTGAGTATTAAATTGATTCTAAATGCTAGGGAAGCTTCAAATTTGCTACTACTTGTATTGGTGGTGCACACCTTTGACCCTGAATGAATGGCACCTTCATAGAACTTCGGATTACTCTTTTATATTGCATTTGTACGTGACCACTTAACTTTACCCACTTTGTTTCACAGTCACTCAAGCTGCCAATTCTCCCCCCAAAATCATATCTAATTTCAGATACACTTTGTTTGCAAACCGGCACGTTCACTCCCCAATGACCAATTATGTTAATAATTTGGTTCAGTTGGTAGCATTCTCGTTTGAGTCAGCACGTTGTGGGTTGAAAGTCCCATCAGCGCTTTGAGCTGTCTAGACTCTCATTTAATAATAATCCTTGCAGTTTGTATAGTGCTATTCATGCCAGGATGATGTTCCAAAGAACTGTATGTTTACTTTAATTTAAAATTTTAATTAAACTTTAAGTTTGTGATTTTTAAATTATATTTTGTGGTGAAGCACAGCAGCTAATGTCCCACCAACAATGACCAATTTTATGTGGGATTGTTGACCAAGACACTGGGAGAAACTCCCTTTTCTTTTCAAAAAGTGCCATGGGATCTTTAACATTTACTTGAACAGGCAGACAGAGCCCCAGTTTAACATTGCAGCCGAACACAGCACCTCCAACAATTCAGCACACCCCCAGCACTGCATTGGAGTGTCATCTTAGACCATATGAGTTCCAAGTCCTGACGTGCGGCTTAAACCCACAACCTTCTGACTCAAAGGCAAGAGTGTTACCAACTGAGCCAGTGTGACACTTCATGCAGTATTCGGGGAGCACTGCATTGTTGAAGGTGCCATCCTTCAGAGTCCTGTTTGCCTAAGGTAAACATTGAAGATACCATTACAGTTTCAAAAAGAGAGGGTGTTTATGTTGCCTGAGACAACAAACCTCCAGATAAGTTGGCCATTTATATCACACCTGTGGTACACAGCTGTACACCAATTACAGTAACTGCCTTGTTTGTCTACAAATGGGTACTACACTTCAGAGCAATCATCTGTGAAGCACTTTGAGGTGTTGTTTTGTAGGCACAAAGATTATTTTATCAATGGATTGTAAAAGGCATATTTACTCCATACCACCATGCAGTCAGTTTCTTGCCTGCCTGCCTATCTTACATTTGTGCATAAAAGTGGAAACCAAAGGGCCAGAAAATATATTGAAAACAAAAGGGCTAACATTTACATCATTGTGTAATTTCCCGACTTTGTTATTCTAAATTAAATCTGTATAACAAATTGAATTGTCACAATGTTTATGATTTTCAGCATTTATTGTTATTAAATATAAAAGCAGCTTATGTGCTGAATATTCAGTTTGGTTACGGAGCTATCACAGCCTCACTTCCTGTAGAGCAGTACTGACGCCAAGCTGATAGGAATTGCTGACATCTGCATTACATAAAATCTAGGTTTCTGTCTTATCAACCAAATAAAGTCTGTTGCAATGCTCCACCCTCTTACTGGGTTCTCTTCTAAGAAATGAAAACATGAGGACATCCTATCTGGTTTCAGACATGCTACACAAGTTACAACTTCAAAACATTTGATAGGCAAGAATACAGTATGTCCCTTTGATGGTAAAATTCATACCAATGCTGTAGATTAGTGATCTGTGTGTGAGCATTCAATATTTGGATGGTGGTCAAACCAAATAGTTAAGAATGTCAATAGATAGATAGATACAGAAATGACAACATAGGCACATGACCGGACCGCACCCATAGCTTTATTCTTTGTTGTTTTACTGAAAACAGAACTGGGAGTTCAGATCTTCAGTTATTGCACATTTTTCCTTTACTTATCCAAATTGGTTTCAGACCACTTTGTGTACAACGAAGCACATATTAACATCCAAAGTTCAAGAGCACTAGTGCGCACAAATTCATTATAGGTTGAAGTATTTCTTTATAGTGCACTTTTTGGACTAATACTGCACTCTGAGTCACATCATTCGAATCTATAGGCAATTACCTCTAGAATTACCTGGAAGTGGTGCTTTCATAACAGTAGTGTGACACAACTTGACTGTGAGCAACATATAGGCTCATTCCAGATGCCTTGAACTGACTACAATTAGGATAATGCACTGCTTTGAGTGCATCAAAAAAAATAATCCTTGCTTTGAAATAATACCTTACCACACTGTTAAGACGTCTCAAAGTGCTTCACAGAATATACTGTAAAGTGAATCAGCTTTATATTTTGTGGGCGAGACGCAATAGCCAATTGCACACAGCAGTGTCCCGCAAATAATCATGCATTGAGTGGCCCCAATTTTTTTTTTAAAAACGTTCACTCAAAGCAGATGGTTACTCACCTAATTGTACATCAAATGTCTGAAATCCCTCACAATCATAGCCTCATGACCATAGACTTAAAATTAAAGATCGGGCAAGATTTTGGAATGGTTTTCAATTTAATTCTACAACTGAAAGCAAATCCTGATAAAGAACTGCAGAAAAGCAGCCTATAAAATGAAGACTGAATTTAAGAATTTTCCAAAATTTTGCACAACTATAAACTTGAAGATGATGGTTATTGACTAAGTCACCGGACTCGACTCATTTTGGTGTTGATACAGTCCAGACACAAAACTGGTTCGGCAAAACATACAACCATAAAAGAGAAGTTTCAGCAAATTATGGGGATTACCTTCAATTAAGTGTATGAAAATTATAATCCTGCAAGCTTCGAATGAATCGTTATAAAAGATTTTAAAACTTATTTTGAGGGGGGCCAAGTTTACACAGTAGTTACCACAGTGTCATTTCACTTCTAAATCTAGGATTAGAACTTCACTCAATTGAGCTTACCTGATCATACTCTGACGCTCCTGGATACAATGGCCATCCCAAAAACATCTCTGCTATCACACAGCCCAGTGACCACATGTCAATTGCTTCACAGAACGGCAGCCCAAGAATAATCTCAGGAGCTCTGCAGAGTAAAAAAAATTTTACCAATCAAATAAAAATTCAAATACACTACCACAGATTCTTAATTTAAGTTACACCTATATGTGTCACATACTCAAATTTGCTACTGTAATTTCTAAATAAAAAGTGCTGATCAAAAACTCTGCCGCCCACATACTCACCCGTACTAAATTCTGCACCACCATCACACCAGTTCTAGCCAGGCTCCACTGGCTCCCTATCGCTGAATGGATCAATTTCAAGATTCTCAAATCCCTTCATGCGGCATCTCCCTACCTCTCCAACCTGCTTACTCCCCAAACCACTACCCCCTGCCTCTGCGTGACTGGCTCCAGCCTCCTGCATGTTCCTTGTGCCCTCCGTTCCACTATTGGCGGCCGCAATTTCAGCCACAACGCCCCAAACCCTGGAACACTCTTCCTCTATGCCTCTGCTTTTTCCCTTCCATCCCCATCGTCAGGTCACACCCGAAGACCTTCCTATTCGACCGTGCCTACGGTCACCTCCCCCTGGCTCGGCACCGTGCTCCACCATTGTCAAGCTCTCTGGGCCGCTGAGTGAGGGGCTCTATATAAATGCAAGTTGTTGTTATTATTAATAAAGTGTGATATGATAAAAATATAAACATTTAACAAAGCAGAGCACCCAATAAAGAATATAAAAACAGTCGGAAGGTCAGAGAGTACAATTCCATACAAATGTACATTTATAAAACAACAACTTGGATTTATATAGCGGCCTTCACCCGGGATAGCATCCCGGAGTGCCTGACAGTGGCGGAGTCTGATGCCAAGCCAGGGGGGGAGGGAGGGGGTAGGCCACCGTAAGCACGATCAAAGAAGGTCTTTAGGCTGGATTCAAATATGGGGAGGGAGGGGGCAAGGTGGAGTGATTAATGATATACTGCCTTCCACATTGGGAGGCTGTCCCAAAGTGCTTATACCACATGAGCTTTAAAAAAACTAATTTAAAAGTGAGGATTGACAATCGATTGCTTTGATGGATTTATTACCAGAGCTCTACAAACACTAAAATAGTGTATTCATGCAAAGCAAGCGACTAAGAATAGAAAAATGGGAGAACATCAAATGGGTTTAGCAATCCGCAAGTGGCCAAATGGTGGTGGTAACCGTTAGGATTTAGCCATCCGAGTATTAATAAATAATTAATAAATAATCCTTGCATTTGATATTGTGCCTAGTCTAATACAAACATAATCTGTTCTTTTCTAGTTCAGTAAAAACAAGTTTTAGCTGTAACGTAAACTGCTCTAGCAGTCTGAACCAGTTGCTAAAAATTCTTTGGGTACGAAGCATCAGATCCCCAGGTAACGCTGTAAGAATGCACCATTTGGTTTATAAACAATTAACTTTTGGGTTCTTAATACAATTCAGAAGGACAAAAGATCCCGAATCTCTCTTCGCTGTCTACTTCCCATATCGTGTTTCATTAATTTCCACAACTAGCGAGGTGACCACAGGAGAACGAATACTGTACATCACCACTGTAAAAAGTATTCTGTTTTCAATATTTAAATAGGGACGAACAATGTAATGACGATGCTCGTTTGCTTATTCCTAAGCATGAAATTATACCACCAATTACGAAACTATACATCACAAAAATATACTCTATAAGAGGGTGGAGGCTTTACTGTGAACAAAGATTACACTTCAGGAAAATAACATCTGTTGGTTTCATAGCAGCTTCTGGCCCAGATTCTATAATGCACCAATACCACAAGCAGCAACAGCTCAGTATACACACGCACAATGTGTCAGGACATATTGTGAGTGGTTTGAATATACATGAGCCAGATCAAGCAGACTTCTAAATGGGCCTCAAGTGAAAGAGTTTGAAACAAACTACAATATGAAGTTGCCAGTCAGCAAAAGCAAACAAGCTAGCAAAATCAAGACACTACAACGCCTCCCAACACAGACAGCCTTGTAAGGGCTTGCCCTGAATTTGCAATGGTATCGAGGACTTTAGACCACACTTCAGGAGTGATTTTAATGATACAAAGCCAAACAGTACAGAAGAGATTAAAAATACAAGCTTATCATGATAAGCCTCTTTATAGCCATCAGGTCTGTTTTCCTACCCACAGACATTTTTTTGCCCCAACCTCGATAACAGCAAGTGCAAGATACCGCACAATGAATATCATCAGGTTAATAAAATGAAGTAAGCCATCACAAGCAACCCTGATACTGTCCTCATCCACAGCTCAAGCACGTATGCTGAAGTGATCAATAGGGAAAACCCTGCACAATTGTCTCTCTCCCGAGCCTGGGCTCACAGGTATCAGCCATAGCTCTGTTGTAACACATTCCTGTGAATGCTTGTCCTCATGTTCATGTGTTTCTTAGTGCAGGAATTCTTTAATAATAATCGAGTCTTCGAGAAGTCTCAAAATGCTTTACAGAATACACTGCTAAAGTAAATTGACTGTACATCCTGTGGGCATAACCTGGCAGCCAGTTGCGCACAGCAGTGTCCCCCAAACAGTTGTGGAATGAGTGACCAAATTATTATTATTATGTTGAAGGAATTATTAGCCTCCTAAAAGCAATAAAACCTTTGACAATTGTGATGGCAGCACAATTAACATTCTGCAATCAAGTGTTTTTTCCATTTACACATGAAAGTAAAAATTAAGTCATTTCCCAAAGTAGCAAAATGGCATCAGGTATATTTGCTTCTGTGATCTTGCCACACCCACATCCAAACAAAACCTAGAAATATGTAGGGGTGATGAATATTTGTGGAAAGAATATTGTATAAACTAAACACACAGATGGGTGGAGACTGGTGTGGATTATAAACACCAGCACAGACTGGTTAAGCTAAGTGGCTGTTCCAGTACTGTACACTGTGTGTGAATCTTCTCCAGCACAGCAACAATTTACTATACATTGAATCTTGAAAGTTATTCAATATTGGTTATTTTATGCCGCTAATTTCAAGCTAACCTAATTTTCAAAAGATATTTAACTCAAGAATTCCTAATATCATACAAATAGAATGTACAGTTTGATTTTACATAATAATCCTTGCATTTGATATAGCGCTTTTCATGTCTTCTCGAAGTCTCAAAGCGCTTCACAGAATATACTGTAAAGTGAACTGACTGTATATTTGTGGGTGAAATGCGGCAGCCAATTGCGCACAGCAGTGTCCCACAAACAGTCGTGGATTGAAGTGACCAATTTATTATTGCTTTTTTTCTTGAGGGATTATTATCAGTTGTGTGGAGTAAGGAAACTTGCCCAAGGTTTTGCCCTGCTGGGAATCGAACCCAGGTCTCTCATTTGTGAGGCGAGTGCTCCAACCACTGAGCTACAGGACTCCGACAGAACATTCCATAGAATAAATGCAATTTTACATATTTTTGCCAGTGCAAAAGCAAAAACGCAACATACTTTTTATACAAAAAGAACTTTTAATACAGTAATTGCTTAAATATCAGTGCTTTCCTTTGGTTATTCGCCACTAAATGCAGTATTTGCACATCTGTTGCTATAGTTCAATAATAAAAACACTTCCTTTTATTCTCAGCAAAAGGTATATTCCACCCCTGTGTGTGGATGCAAAACCAATTGGTTTGATAAAAACTAAAAATAGATTTCCAGGCCGTAAAAAGTCTAAAGTTGAAAGATAAAAATTTAAATTTAAAATTAAATTACTTTTCACAAACACTATACACAAAGGATGCAATTGTTTGGGTGCATTGGTTTATAACAACCGGTAAGCTTCCCAGAAAGCAGCATCATTTGCATCCCTGTGATGGCCTTTACATACTGTGGCTGATAAGGCTACTTACTGAATAAATATGGAATGCACTGCAATAGTGAGCTACAATAACTCTGTCCATACATTCTGGATTCTTTTCACTTGTTATGCTTCGCATTAATAATAATCCATGCATTTGATATAGCACTATCAAGCGTCTCAAAGCGCTTCACAGAATATACTGAATTAACTGTCTATTTGGTGGGCAAAATGCGACGGCCAATTGCACACAGCAGTGTCCCACAAGATAATAATAAACCAAGAAGAGGTACTAAAAAGGTTGTCAGTGCTCAAGGTAGATAAGTCACCCGGTCCGGACGGGATGCATCCTATGTTACTGAGGGAAGTCAGGGTGGAAATAACGGAGTACAATTTCCAAGTTTGCAGATGATACTCAGCGAGGAAAAGTCATAAACAGGGAGGAGGACAGTAGCAGAATGCAAGGGGACATAGACAGATGGTAACATGGGCCGACACGGGGCAGATGAAGTTTAATGTGGTGATGCGAAGTGATGCGTTTTGGGAGGAAGAATGAGGAGAAGCAAAATAAGCTGATGGTACAATCTTAAAGGGGGTGAAGGAACAGAGAGACCTGGGGGTCATATAAGGAAATCTTTGAAGGTGGCAGAACAGGTAGATACAGCTGTTAAAAAAGCATCCGGGATACTGGGCTTTATAAATAGGGGCACAGAATACAAAATTCAGGATGTTATGATGAACCTTTATAAAACACTGGTTAGGCCTCAGCGAGAGACTGCGTTCAGTTCTGGGCTCCACACCTTAGGAAGGATGTCAAGGCATTGGGGAGGGTGCAAAGGAGATTGACCAGAATGGTATCAAGAATGAGGGACTTCAGTTAACAGGAGAGGGTAGAGAAGCTCGGATTATTCTCCTTGGAGCAGAATAGAAGTTTTCAAAATTATGAGGGGATTCGATAGGGTGAGCAAAGTGAAATTATTTCCACTGACGGGTGGGTCGGTAATCCAAAGACACTAATTTAAAATAGTTGTTAAAAGAAACAGAGGGGAGGTGAGGAGAAATGTTTTCACACAGTAAGTTGTTCGGATCTCGAATCCATTGCCTGAAATCGTGGTGGAAGCCGATTTGATAACATTTTTAAGAGAGACGTAGATAATTATTTGGGGAGGACAAGTTTGCAGGGCTATGGGGAGAGAGTGGAGGAGTGGGAATGAATTGGATGAGCTTTTCAAAGAGCCGCCACAGACATGATGGCCCGAATGGCCTCCTTCTGTGCTGTATAATTTTATGATACATTGATTGGGAGTAGCTCCAAGAAATACGGCGGTGCTACAGCTGCAATATAATCACCAGCATATCAAAGGCACATTTCATCTAACTTAGTCACTTTATCAATCAGAAAAGGGCAATTCAAGTTTTTCTTTGTAGTGGTTAATAAATGCACAGTGCGATATAGAGCCTTCCAAACTGGGCACGTCCAGATTCAATCCCCAGATTGTCACAAGTTATCTCTCAGCCAGAATAGCTGAATCAACAGTTACGAATTTTAATCACTCTCCACTAAACTCCTCCTAGAATGTGCATGTGTGTAACAACAACAACAACAACAAGATTCCATTTATAAAGCGCCTTTCACGTCAGGAGGACGTCCCAAGGCGCTGAAATTGGATGTAGAGATTGGATGAAGTTTATCTGTGATTTCTCAGATTTCGTGCCATACATTGGAATGCATCAGGGAGAAGAAAGGATATCCTTTATTTAGGATTTTACAATTCAGGAATGCACATTTCCTTGACTAGTCTGTGTTTGATCAGAGATATAAAAATGCAGGTTTTTTCCATATATTCACCGAATGGGGACAAGAAAACAACACGCCACCAACAATGTGTGGTGTTTGCGTACATATTGAACAACTCGCATTACGCAACCTCTTTCAAAATTTAAGGCTGTCGTCGCATTTTACTGAAAGTCCACCTTCTGGAGGCTGATGTTTGCAGGTGCAGTAAAGAACAGTCCAATTGTTACCGAGCAGTCAGAAAGAACCTGGTTGTTACTCGATTGGCGCATTGCTTTTCCAGGAGTAATAATCTCTTCAAAAAAATGAATAAATAAAAAATAATAACGTGGTCACTCAATCCATGACTCTTTGTGGATCATTGAGGTGCGCAATTGGTAAGCTACATCAAATGCAAGAACCATTGTTATTAATTATTACTATTATAGGTGTGTGTCTAAATTTTAAAAAATGTTCATTTTGCTCATTTTAACAACCTGAATTACTCAGACTTTAACAATCAGGCAGAACCTCATAGAAGTTCTAAAATTCCTACTCGCATAGATCTTGCTACAACGGTCAAAACAGCTGCCACATGGCCGGGTGAGAGCAATGGCCACCTATTCCCACAGTACCAGGCCGCTCAGAGCCAGGATTCACTGAGGGGCCTCAGTGTGTGGCCGGCTGGCTGAGTGGTGCAGGTAAGCTTGTCCCGATGACGTATCCGATATTTTACTTACTGGGATGTATAGAATGCGATTTTTATTTGTTGTAAGCGTGTGATGAAATAACTTATTCACATTTTGCATGGGAAGCGGTCTGGATATTTACAGCATGATGATACAACAACAACAAGAATTTATATAGTGCTCCTCACACAGGGTCACGTCCCAGAGTGTTTATATAACAACAACAACAACAACAACAACAAGATTCCATTTATAGAGCGCCTTTCACGTCAGGAGGACGTCCCAAGGCGCTGCACAGTTGGGTCATGACCCGAGCAGGGGGGAAAGGAAATGGTCAGGGTGAGGGAAGGGAGGGAGCAAGGAGGAGGAAGAGAGTCGAGAGGGGAGCTGAAGGCACGGTCAAAGAGAAAGGTTTTGAGACCGGCCTTGAAGGAGGAAAGGGAGGAAGCGAAGGCACTGGGGGAATTTTACACTTATCTGCCTATGTCCGACCGGTTATTTATCAACCATCCCAGGACTAGCAAATACTTCCAATACTTTAGGTTGATTTTAATACCTTGCTCGAGTATTGCCTAGCAAGTTCAAATAAAAGTTTTTGCTTTATGTAATGCGATAGTTGTGACTTTCCAATTTCCAAATTTAAGACCATTTCTCACAGAGCACTATTTTTGAGATAATCACACAGCTCCCATTGTATGAAACATTTAAGCACATTTTCATTTTTTTTACGATCAACTTCTGATGTAGTTAATGACTGCACATTGGTAGGCAAAAGTATTGTTGGTCAGGACACTGGGAGAAACTCCATTCTCTTTCATATAAGTGTGATTTAATGCTACATTTATAAGGTTCCACCAATTTAAAACAATGCCCAGGTGTCAGTCTAAAAAACACCAAAGACAACTTCATAAAATGTATACATTTTGTTAAACAGGAAAATGTTAAAACTGTATTCTCATCAGGCTTTAAACTTCATGTGATGAACAGTTTATCTTCACCCAACAGAACCAGGTATCAGCCTGGCTCAGCTGCCCTCGCAACTGAATCAGATGGTTGTGGGTTCACTTCTCATGTCGGGATTCTGAGCGCAGTCTAGGCCACCATTCCAATGTATTGCTGGGGTGTGCAACATTGTCGGAGTTGCTGTCTTTTGAATGAGAAGTTAAGCTCAGATCACCGACTGTCTGGTCAAGCGGATATTAAAGATCCTGTGCCATTATTCAAAAACAACAAGGAGTTTCTCAGGGATCTGGCCAACAATACTGCAGATCAAATTGGTCATTCACTCACTTCATGGCTGTTTGTGAAACATTATTGTCTGCAAATTGGTTTCCACATTTGCCTATCAATCCACAATCACTCCACTTTGCAGTAAATAAAGCGTTTTGAGATGTTGACAACATAAGAACATAAATGCTAGACGAAAAATACCAAAGTCCATTTAGTTCGCTTTCCACCTTCCTGGTGGTCGCATACACACATTCCCAAACTATCTATGTACTGTATCCCACAATGTTACTTCCTAAAACAAAACTATCTAATCTGTGTTTGAAAGAATCAACACTTCCTGCTTCAACTGGAGAGCCTATTCCACAAGTTCACTATACGCTCACTGAAATAGTGTTTGCCTAGATTTGTTCTGAATTTACCCCCTCTAAACATGATAGGGCTTTATAGCAAATGAAAGGATTATTATTTTCCCAGTTTTCTTATGTAATATTCCCCCCGCAATTTTTTTCCCTTTTTGACACCAAAAATTGACTACCTTATCACCCTTCAAAAAAAAACTGGGTTCTTATTTTGTGGATACAAAAAACAAATGATGTTACTTAAGCATTTAACTTCACAATCTACTTGAAAACCAATTTAGAGATGACCAGTTCTGAGCTGCTCAAAGCCGCTGGTACCTGGAATTCATCCAGTTTCCTTTATGAGAATTCCAGGCAATGGGGACAACGGCAGTCACGTGCAAATTACAACAGGTTTATTTGTGTTGAGACTTGGGACATTTATTCTGGCTACAGACCCTTCTCTATTCCAGGAATCCAACAACACATACAGTAGGACAGCATAAAAGCACAAGCCTGAAAACACCCAGTTGGTGTGCTGCTGTGTCTGTATTGTATATGAACATAATCCAGTGATGAGAAACATTTATGGCTCAGCTGTTATTACCTGACGTGCGTACGTTGAACTCGCATCTGATGTAATTGCTGCCCACCACAGTGACTGGCTGCTGGTGATGCTTGAAGCACAGAAAGAATTCTCGTGCGAAAGTGAAGATAATCTTTTACATCAGCAAAAAACATGTAAATCACTTTGTGGGCAGCTAAATAAGGCAACTCACTCTCTCTTCAGGCTACTTTTCAGCATTTTTTTTCCTGTTTGGCACTGATGTTAACCAAAATCCCAAACTAATTAGAATACCTCACACTGACAAGGGCAAAATAGGACAGTCTAATGACTGCTCTAAATAGCAAGTTTCCACTTGCTCAAGCTCCTTACGTAGATGCTCAAGCCTGGATAAGATGAACCATGAGTAAGAACAGCTTTCTTAAGTCCCTACAAATCTGTAATGACAAGGTCCACCTACCTATTGGCAGACTGCCTTAAATTTCAAAGTCTTAAAAGGTTTTTAGGATATGCAAGACCAACTGGAAAATAATAAGATAGTATGTTGGACATTTTAAATACTCAATAACAGATTTGCCTGTAAAGGTCAAGCTTAAGTAAGGACCCTGCTATCAAAGCAAACATGTATAGTAATGAGCGTCGATTTAAGGTATAGGTGATTAAAAGGGTCTAGATGACAAGCAGGTAAATGGATCATGCACGTGGGATAGCTGCACTAAAATCTTAAAACGAATTATTGAACCGACTATAGTCATCTGTAGTAGAAAACTGCAGCTAACAATAAAGTTTGCATTACAGAATAATAGCTTTAAACCCTGCCTAAGCAGCTTTCACACAATTTTCTAAAATGTTTCAGTGTTACGCACCATTCTCAGCACTTCTGTGCTTGGTTCTATCATTATATCCAAAAAGTTCTTAAGCAGAATTATCTGCTCTAAAAGGATTCAGGGACTTCAGCACTGCCATTCTAATCCACAACTTACAATGAGTGTCACCATGTAAGCACTACTACAGACTTTGAATGGAAAATATCTGACCAAATATATTTCACGTGTATTCTCAAAGTGAACACAAGCTGACATAGCTAATGAGTTTTGAAACTTCCTGAGTAAAGCACTTCACTGTATCAGCACTTTATGAGAAAACTGGCATCAGAATGCTTTGTCATTATCTATAGTTAAGGTGATAGCTTACTCTCTTATAATTGCAGAAAAAATATATTTTGCATATCCCTGATCTAGAAACTGGAATACAAAATCAAGAGTATAGCAACAGTAGATTTGCAAAAGAACAGATGAGAATTTGATCTGAAATGACCATTTCAAATGAATTCAAGGTTAAACTGGTTTATCCGTGAGCGCATTTAGCGCGTATCTCTGAACAAAATCTTCAATGATGGTAAATGGCATTCAAACGCATTGAAACAAAATCACTGATAGGGTGTGCCCATGTGCTAGAACGCAGGTTTAGACCGGTTTCCCAGGTTAATTCCCAGTGTTTCTTCAGTTGATTTGTTTGCAGGCAAGAAAGCTAAAATTAGCTTAGTGGAAATAATTGATCTGCTGAGGATTTCCGGCATTTGCTTTCATTTAAAATTAACCTACTTTTTGACTGCATTTAGCTCTTTGCAGTTGAGACAGTTCACCTGTTTTTATGTCACGTTTTTGTTTTCAATAATTGGTTCAAGTCAATATTCTTAAATTGGAGGGAGGCTGGGTAGGTACCGTTATACTCTAATTTTTAATGGGAAAAAAGGTTAAAGAACATGGTTCTTCAGTTTGAAAATGATGTCTGTTATGCAATACAGTAGCATAAGAACTCATTGTCAATTGGGCCAATTTAAAGCAATCCAGGTGTTTTAAAATTGAACTGTTCTTCGATTACTTCAGGACTGTATCACAAGAAATATTGGCAGAGGCCTAGAAGGAGCCAGAAAAGAAGAAAAATCATTGATGCAAATTTACTGCCAGATCTTGCTGCTATGGAAAGTATGCCACTGGGTGTCAGCTGAATTTGTGCCACCAGGACTTCAACTCAATTGAAGTTAACACCGTTTGCAGCGCTGCAGTCAAAAGGGACTTTCTTTCTGATGTTAAAGTCAAGGTCCTATCTACCAGTTCTTCAGGACTCTGCAATTGTACTGACGATCCTGCAATTATATAGGAAAATAATAATAATAATCCTTGCATTTGATATAGCGCTTTTCACGTCGGGGGACATCCCAAAGCGCTTCACAGAATTTACTGTAAAGTGAATTGACTGTATATTTGTGGGCGAACGCGGCAGCCAATTGCACACAGCAATGTCCCACAAACAGTCATAGATTGAAAATGACCAATTTATTATTGTTTTTGGTTTTGGAGGGATTATTATTAGGCTCTGTGTGAAGTAAGGAAACTTGCCTAAGGTTTCGCCCTGACCTGCTGGGAATTGAACTCGGGTCTCTCACTTGCAAAGCGAGTGCTCTAACCACTGAGCTACAGGACTCCATTCTATAAGAAAGGAGAAGATACCTTCTCCTGGTGTTCTGGCCAAAAATCAAGATAAAATTGGCTGTTTGTGAGATATGTGTGCACAAAATGCTTTCCATCTTTGCCTGCAAACAGTAACTACGCTCACAGTAAACATAGCAATCATAGAACAACACTATTGAGTTGTTCACATGATAAGGTGCTATAAATGCAAGTTTCTTTCGAGCAAAATGACGTCATGACATTGCTGTTACTACATTCCAGGCTGTAATCCTTGCACGCACATAAGAGATAATAATAATCCTTGCATTTTTGATATAGAGTCTTATCATGTCTTCGAGACACCTCAAAGCGCTTCATAGAACATACTCTAAAGTGAATTGGCTGTATGTTTTGCGTGTGGAGTAAGGAAACTTGCCCAACGTTTTGCCCTGCCAGCAATCGAACCCAGGTCTCTCAACAACAACAACTTGGATTTATATCGCGGCCTCCACGCTGGACGGCGTCTCAGAGCGCTTCACACTAACGGATCCCGGTGCCGAGCCACGGGGAGCGGGAGGAGCGAGAGGGAGGAGCCAGGGGGAGTAGCCAGGGGAGGGGGAGGAGCCAGTGGAGGAGCCAGGGGAGGGGGAGGAAGATGACCAAAGGTGCGGTCGAAAAGAAAGATCTTCAGCCGAGACCTGAAAATAGGAAGAGAGGGGGCGAGGCGAAGGGAGTGAGGAAGGGAGTTCCAGAGCCTCGGGGCATAGTGGCTGAAGGCACGGCCGCCAAGGGTGGAGCAGAGGACTTGGGGGACAAGGAGAAGGCCAGACCCGGTGGAGCGAAGGCAACTGACACTGTTATTAGGAGAGAGGTTAGAGGTCGGGGGGTGCAGAGGAGTGGAGGGATTTGAAGACAAGGGTGAGAATCTTGAAGTCGATCCTCACTGGGACGGGGAGCCAGTGCAGTCTGGCCAGGACTGGGGTAATCGGGGAGCAGAGTTTGGTGCTCTCGCCACTGAGCTACAGGACTACAGATAGATCCTAGAACAGAACTGGTGCAAACAAGCTCCGCAGCAGCAAGAATAGTGGCATCCGATTGTCAGTGCCTTGACTTTGTACCACTCCTTCAGCCTGGAAATGCAGCAGCATCCGTGATGAAATTCCAAATTTTAATCTCAGAGGCATTTATAACCAGTGACAAACAGCTATTAGTGGTCATAATGCACAAACTGCACTGTGTGCCTGCGGACACGTGTGTTTGTGTGTGTATAACCACAGACTTGAATGTTTAAAAACCGGTAAATCAATAGTAAGCTTTAATACTCTAATTTTGAACGGGAAAAAATGTTAAAGAATATGGTTCTTCAGTTTGAAAATGATGTGTTATGCAATACAGTAGCACAACAACTCTGTGTCAATTGGGCCAATTTAAAGCAATTCAGACTCACATTAAGCAATGGAAAGCAAGCAAACCTGGAATAACATTCAAACATGGCAAACAGCATTTCATAATCGGTATTCCCAGAATGGAGTAAAAACTCTGAAAGGGAAATCAAGAAAACAATATGTCTAAGAGTTCTTGAAAAGGAGAAAACCTGCTACTTTTGATTTTAATCTTTAGTTGAGTACGCTTACCCACCTCCACTTGCATTATACCCAGAGAAAATTGAACTTTTAATAAACCATCTTGATCAGGCAGATGTTTAAGAATCCACAGCACTACTTGAAAAGAGGCTCTGGCCAACAACCTGCCCCCACCACCCCCACGAAAAAAAATGGTGAGACATTGCATCTATATTAGATGGAACTATTGCAATCACATAAAAATACACATTATAGTAAATCATGGAGAATTTTCAATGATGTGATGAAGTACTACATGAAATGCAAAGATTGAAGTGAATTGACTGTGTCTAATTGGAAGCAAGATTTTTAAAAAATTACCACCTGTACATTTGTCACAGGGAGAAACACCATGAAACAAATGAGTAGTTTTCCTGCCATTTTCACAAGGAGAAATAGAAAAAAAAACAAGGGCAAATTCCAGCTACCATGCTGCCCAGATAAATAATGTGAATATTGTAACTACAGACTCCTTTTTCTGGTGTAAAACACTGAAGCTGGTATAATAGAGTAGTGAATGGCATACTCAATGGCCATTTCTCTTACTTAGCCAAGAGAAGGTACAGTGGCCAAAAATATAGCTGTAAATTGATAAACTATTTTGCATGCCGCTTAAACAGTTTATAAAAGGTTATACTTGCTGGTATGCAAGCACTTGGCTCCTCAGGCAACGAATGCACTTTGAGGTGGTTCTGCAGTATAAATCGAAAAGATACCAGAGTCCCAGTCTGGTGTAATCTCAGAATAGATTAACGAGATTTTTTGAACATGACCAGAAATGTGATTCAACAACCTACATATCGTCATGATTTCACTTGCAAAATCTTTCAGGGGATTTTACAGATATTAATACTAGGAAATTCCTTTAGCAGTAAAGAGCTGAACCACATCCCTTACTCTGAATATTTCTAAGGCATGAACCACTTCTGCAGTGTTTCCTAATGGCACACTAGTGCAATTCTCAAATCAGCAAACCGGATCAACATTGGCTCCCACTTGCTACTGTAAATGACAGCTTCACAACCCAACTCCCCCTCAAAGGTACACCACATTTACACTGCAATAAGCAACAAACTGAGATGTATTGAGGACCACAGCGAGAGGACAAGTAATCTTCTCAGCCACTGGAAGCTGGGCACCATTCTTTGCCTGCAGGAAAGCTGAACTTTCAGCCAACATATAAATGTTAAGGGGTTTTCACATCATAGACCCACATGGATTCCCCACACAATAGGAAAGTCCCATAACCAGAGGTTGTCAGCTGTATTTACGCAATTGTTCTGGTGCTGAGGCCAATGCTGACTATTCCACCTTGGGTGAATGGGGTAAATTCCACAACGTGAAAAGACATGGGCTACCGCAGAACTACCTCTAAAGTGGAATCCCAATGAAACAGAATTTTTAAGTTAGCATGTAGTGTCGGCAAACCGCAACTCATCTATGTCAGCAACTTCTCACAAACAACGAGATTAATGACTAATTCGTTTTGGGGTAAATTTAGATGAGAGAAGAGGAATGGCCAGGATACTGGGAGAACACCTTACTTTTTTTTTTGAAAATGTGCCTTGGGATCTTTCACATCCACTTGGACCATCACAGTAAGGGAGGTAAGTCTTCAGTTTAAATGCATCATGCAAAGCACAGCAACTTCACTACCTGCTACTTTCATTTATGATCTTAAGTCTTATTGTGGGGCTCAAACTCAAAACCTACTAGGGACATTTCTTGGGCATGCGATATAACAATAAAAAATCCTTGCATTTGATATAGCACCTTATTACATCTTCGAGATGTTTCAAAGCGCTTCACAGAATATACTGTAAAGTGACTTGACATTTAATGATGGCCAGTCATCTGTAAAAATTATTATTGCTTTTTTTAAGGGATTATTACTAACAGAAAAGCAATCCACCAATCGACTAACAACTGGGTTCCTACTTACTGCTAGGTAAACAGAGGCGTGTGGAGTAGGGAAACTTGCTTAACGTTTTCCCCGGTCCAGGAATCAAACCCAGGTCCTCTCACTTCGAGGCATGGGCTCTAAGCGCTACACTACAGGGCTCCATTTGCTAGTCCAATATAGGCAGAAAGTTAGGTTGACATTCCAGATGACAGGGCATCATTAAACACATTTCTCATGATTTGTCCTAGGCAAATACATCACTTGCTTGCACTGGGATATTTCCTACAGTATCTCAGCTTTTACTGAACTGAGTTAGAAGGGTTAAAAGGGGTTCTCCAACTGACATTTCAGTGGGATGCACCCTGGTGTATTATGTTTGGATAAGAGAGAGTACAGAGTTGGCTCCAGTTCGACCTTTTGGGTTTCATACAGTACCTTTCAATAGTAGGATTGAATCTTGGGGCATAGAATTCTGCCTTCTATGCTGCAACCCAACATTTGTCAGGTTGGCCAGAGTATGGCCACATCTTTGGGTTGAAGCTCAATTTCCCTTTTCACAAATGGACAACTCTGGATCTCTCTCATAGGCTATTTCTGCTATGTATGAATATTGTATCACATGAAAATAAGGGATTGCACATCGTTATAAAAATGATCTGGTATATTCTTTGTAGAAATAGAGAAAGGTGTCCAGGGCCCTCAGAGCTAATCTGATTGGGTTTCAACTGTTTATTTTTAAATACTTGAAGCAGAGCTGAAAGTCTCCCAATGAACCCAATAAAGAGTATCATCTGTTCTAGAACAGTTTCTTTTCAATGTCAGGCATCACAGTTCAGGGAAATTCATGGATTATTGTATACATTGTATATAAATTTCATTCCTTTGATTTTCCTCTTTAGATATTTCACTTTTCTTTACCAAGATGATACCAGGACTGAGAGACTTTATTCATCAGGAGAGGCCAGAGAAGCTGGGATTATTTTCCTTGGAGCAGAGAGGTTAAGAGGAGACTTAATAGAAGTTTTCAAAATTATGAGGGGATTCGATAGGGTGAACAAGGAGAAATTATTCCCACTGACGGGTGGGTCAGTAACCCAAGGACACAGATTTAAAATAGTTAAAAGAAACAGAGGGGAGGTGAGGTGGACATTTTTTCACACAGCAAGTTGTTCGGATCTGGCATTGCCTGAAAGCATGGTGGAAGCCGATTCGATAACATCTTTTAAGAGAGACAAAGATAATTATTTGGGAGGACAAGTTTGCAGGGCTATGGGAGAGTGGGGGAGCGGGATTGAATTAGATAGCTCTTTTCAAAGAGCCCTCACAGACACGATGAGCTGAATGGCCTCCTTCTGTGCTGTATAATTCTATGATTCTTCATCTGAGATCATTTAATAATGTACTTCCATGGTGCAGGGGACACAACCCTTTCCCTTCACCAATATAGGTAAACACAAAGTCATGTCATATCTCCCGTCCACAACTGCTTTGCAAGATTTTTTTATCACTTTTCTACCTATGTAAAGCAATTGGTTTTTTTTACTGTTCATTTGGATGTTAAACACTGCTCACATTTGTATTCTGGTCAGGTTAAAACCTCTTTTCATAACCCTATTTGGACATTATTTCTCAATCATTGTAATCTAGTAATTTAAAATCTACAGTGTAGATGCAGCAGAAATAATGGCAGGAACTGCTGAAGCATTACCAGCAATTCCTTTCTCATTTTATTTTTACAAAAAGTCAAATATGAAGGATGAAGTATCAAACTGGTTTAGGAACTGGCTCCAATCCAGCCCTGAACAAATTTCAACAAAACAATCACTTTTTTTATTTATGATGTGAAAAGCACTATACCACGTCTCAAAGCACTTCCCAAAAATAGATTTAAATGAATGTTATATAGGCAAATGTGCACACGATGTCCCGCAATCAATGAGATGAGCAGCCAATCAGTTCGAAATTTGGAGGTAAAGTTGGAATAGGAGGTAAATACAAGACAAGTGAATCAGGACAAAGATTCCACGCATCTTTGAACAGAGAAGCAATTCCTTTATCTCAAACAGAAAAACAAGATTCCCCATGGCAGCTTTCCACATTTTACACCAGCCTTGATAATTAAGTGCTTCCATGCAAGAACAGTAAGTGTGCAGAATAAAGCTCCCTTTATAAAAGGAATGAACAGTTTATTTGCCCACCAGGAGGCACTGAAATAGTCAGAGGACCACAATTGTTTTGTATTTATTATGTTTATGAAACACAGTGCTCAACCCAGTAATTGCAACACATTTGAGAATAATGTGCAACATTTCAAAGAAAGCAAGGCTGTGTAAACAGAACGTGAAATATGCAAGCATACAAAAAACACAGCCCATCAAATCCATTCATATGAGGCTCCATTTAGACTTTGAAGTCAAACAAATTAGGAGTCCACATTCAGCCCAGGTGTACAATTAGAGTACTACTGCATACTGCATTCCAGGCTAACCCTTCAATACACCACTGGGGGAAGCGTTGCCTCCTTTAGATTTCTACATACAGGAAGCAATTAGTGAAGCCTTCAGAAAAATAACATCTGAGCCTCCCATTTTAGATTCAAAGAAAGGAATAGGAGCTGGCCATTCAGCCCATCGAGCCCCCTCCACCATTTTCCGAGATGGTAAGCAGCAGCACTGCCAGTTATTGGTCCTGTAACTTTAATTTGAAGCCACAATGACCGACAGAGTTGAGCAACAAAATATTGGATTACACACTACCAAATTGAACAGAACAAAAAATGACTCACGCTAATGCCACACTGACTGATACATTTCAAAATAGGAATGACTCCCCGCTGCTAGGGCCTGGGGGAGAAATCCTACCTGGTTGTAAACTTACACTATTTTCTCAGCATTTCAGAAAATGCAGAATTTAGCATTTAACTTTAGTCTCAATTCCAGAGCTGATTTTCTGAACGTTGATAACACAAAAAAAGTTCAAAATTATTTAACAATTTTTATTCTGCACATTGTGAATCCCCAGGAAATAATGTAAGTCATTATTATTAATATAAATCATTATATTATATTATATTATCAATAATAACCATTGCATTTACAAGTCTAGACTGAGATAGGGGAGGAGAATGTGAAGCTATGCCCGTGCAATACTGGCACCTGCCCCACTCCTTGGTCCATATGTCAAAGAGATGGAAGAATACCATCAAACATTCTTCCCCCCCCCCCCCCCCCGGACTGGAAAATCCCCCTCCCCAGCTGAACTTGTCTAAATGAAATGAACACAATGAAAAGCGATTATCCTGACTTTTTTTTAAAAAAATCTCTTCATGAGCCAGCAGCGTACTTTCAACTTGATGGAAAATTATTTTAATCATAAACTGGACTATATTGTTTCAAGTGAATGCCAGGAAGGGATTTTTTCCAAGCAAATAAACTGAAGATCTGAAGTGGCTGCATTTTCAATCTGTGTATATGGTCACAAGCCTGATTACCAGAAGCACTTTTATTTCAAATTCCAAGAAAATACAAACACACACTCAAGAGTTCAAGTTGCCATCATAAACTTGCCAATAACAGTAAGAGCACAGAATTACTTGCCAACACAATACAAGTTCAAAATAGCTTAAAACACATTAATGTGGCTACAAACTGCACATCTACAGCAACACATTTTAAGTTTGTTATTTTAAATAAATGTCTTCTTTGAAACAGAATTCATTGTAATCTTGTCAGAAAGTCCCCATTGGCTAAAGGACATAACCTGACCAGCTCATATTGGACTGACCTTTCTGAGCAACACTTTGGCATTTAACTGTATTTAATTTCAGTCAGAAACTAGTCAAGCTAAATCAGGGGAGAGGCTAGAGGATTTTGGTAAAACAAAAGTGCGAACAACTTGGTGTGGAAGCCTTAAAACAATGATAACTTTACAGTCTTTCACGTCAGGGGACATCTCACCATGCTTCACAGAGCATGTGTGTTGAAAAATTCAAGGACAATATCCGCACCTCTGAACCAACAAAGCATAGAACAATGGGCTTAATTTTATTGGAACCCCTTCTTCCTAATCTCCTCCTCTTCCTCCATCCCTTCTCTCCGTTCCTGTGGCGACTATAAATCCTTTTGCTGAGTTGGTCAGATAAAAGGGAAGAAATATAACCAGTTAAAAGAATACAATACTGAATTGTAACCGCAGTACACCTTATACATAAAAGCACTACTTTACACAATTTCTTTGAACCTTTCAAAGTGCTACTTTTACCAGAATTGCACAATGGCATACCATCGCTGCAGAATGGAAAAAACTAGAAGACTATTTAAAATACCATGACCTCAATGCATTTTCTATATACAGGATGAAGTGTTGCAAAAACACATTTCCCTGCATGAGTCAGACGTGCTAGCTTCATTTCCACAGTGATCATTGCATTGGTCATACACGCTCAAAATTAGAAACAAAATAAGGTTTAATCCCTTCGCCTTGAGTTAAAAGGCCACTTGTGTATTGCTATATGTCACAACTTAGTATTTCAAATTTATAGCAAAGAATCAGAGAGAAAAAAAACATAAGGGAAAGAGTCACAGATTGTGGTCGTTTTATACTCTAAAACATTTGGATTAGTTCAGAGTTCATTTCCACCAAGCTGAAGTAGTCAGGGCCAATTCTTTGTGTTAATTCAGTAGACTGGTCTCTGCTACCCAATTCCTAATTAGTGTTCAGTGTTGCATTATGTAGGTCGACACAGGTAGACAATACGACAGCTGTATAATGGATACTTCACCCAAGTGTGTGTGAGTGTATGTGGGGGGCGCGTGCGGCTGGGAGGTGCATGCGTTTGTGTGGTCTGCGTGTGGGTGCGTCTGTGGCGGGCAGGCGGGCGTGCGTGATGGGATTTTTCCCATAACTGGCAACTTGAAAATAACAGACAATTGAAATTATGCTACATTTGATTGGGTAACAATAGCAAAATATACACATGGAATAAAGAAATTCTTAAAAAAAGTTGGTTACTTTACACTATTTGATAAAGGTCTCATTTGCTTTTCGAATGCAAAAATGTGGTTAAAATTCTAACTTTGTATCATGTGCAAACTTGGATAGAATAATTCTACACCTCCATTTAGATCGTTGGTAGCTATAAGCTGGGCCCTCAAATAAACCCTGAGGAACATCACTCCTTACTGCTCAGCAGTCCTAAAATATCCCCTTAATACTATCTCTCCCAATCAATTTCCCATCCGTGCCAGCAGGTTGCCTTCAATCTCATGTGCCTTAATTTTAGTCAACAATCTCTTAATGTGGAAATTTATCAAATGCCTTCTGAAAATCCATGTTAACAACATCCACTGACTTTCCTACACACACCACCTAAATGACTTCTTCAAATTAACTTTTTTTTCCCCCAAAGTGGCTTCTCCCGGCACAAATTAAATAACTCAGCAGACACTAGACCTTTCCTCAGCAGACACGAGACTGAGACCTTTCCAGTCTGTACTCAAATGCGTTCACCCACTGAGTTGGGAATTATAAAGCAAGATATCTTTAATACATAAGAAGCCATTTGTTAAAATGAAATATTGATTCCACAACAACTTGCAATTATATAATAATAATAATCCTTGCCTTTGATATAGAGCTTTTCACGTCTTCTAGATGTCTCAAAACGCTTCACAGAATACACTGTGAAGTGAATTGACTGTATATTTTGTGGGCGAAACGTGGCCACGTCCCAGAGCGCTCAAATTCTAAAATGTTTAAGACAAGTCATAAAAGCTTTCTTACATAGAAGCATATAGCACAGAAAGAGGCCATTCGGCCCATCGTGTCTGCGCTGGCTCCGAAAAGAGCAACCCAACTCAATCCCACTGGCCCGCTTTCTCTCCATAGCCCTGCAATCCTGTCCTCCCCAAATACCCATCTACTTCTCTCTTAAAAGTTATTGTTGAATTGGCTTCCTCTACCCTTTCGGGTAATGCATTCCAGATCCGAACAACTCACTGAGTGAAAAAATGTTTCCTAACCGCCCCTCGGTTTCTTCTAATAACTATCTTAAATCGGTGTCCTCAGGTTACTGACCCACCCGCCAGAGGAAACAGTTTTTCCCAGTTCAACCTATCAAATCTTCTCATGATCTTGAAAACCTCTATTAAATCCTCTCCTAACCTTCTCTGCTATAGGGAAAATAATCATAGTTTCGCTATTCTCTCCTTATAACCAGGGAGAATAATCCTAGTTTCGCTATCCTAGTTTCATTCCTGGTACCTTCCTGGTAAACCTCCTTTGCACCCTCTTCAATCCCCTAACATCTTTCCTAAAGTGCGGTGTCCAGAACTGAACGCAATACTCCAACTGAGGCCTAACCAGCATTTTATAAATATTCAATGTAACCTCCTGACTTTTGAATTCTATGCCCCTATTTATAGTATCCTGACTGCTTTAACAGCTTTATGGACCTGTCCGAGTAGATTTCCTTATGTGGACCCTCAGGTCTCTCTGTTCATTTGCGCCCTTTAAGATTGTACCATCAGCTTTTACTGCCTCTCCTCATTCTTCTGACCAAAATGCAACACTTCGCATTTCTCCACATTAAACCTCATCTGCCACGTTTCTGCCTATTTTATCAATCTGTCTGAGTCCTCTTGGAGTCTGGTGCTAACCTCCTCACCATTAACTACTTTCCCAGCTTAGTATCGTCTGCAAATTTGGAAATTGTGTGCCCTATATCCAGGTCACTAATATAGATCAGAAAGAGCAGTGGTCCCAATACTAACCCTTGAGGGACACCACTGCACTCCTCCCTCCAGTCAGAAAAGCAACCGTTTACTTCCACTCTCTGCTTTCTGTCTCCTCGCCAGTTCTGGATCCATGTGGCACAGTCCCTTTAATACCGTGGGCTTCTATTTTGTTTATAAGTCTCTTATGTGGCACTTATGCCTTTTGAAAATATAGATAAACTATATCTACTGCACTACCTTCATCCACCTTCTCAGTCACTTCATCAAAAATTCTATTAGGTTTGTCAGATACGATCTGCCTTTAACAAATCTGCGTTGACTGTCCTTTATTAAACCATATTTTTTAAAGTGAGAATTTATACTGTCCCGGATTATAGTCTCCAGAAGTTTTCCTACTACTGATGTTAGGCTGATTGACCTGTAGTTCTCAGGTTTATCCTTCTGCCGTTTTTTGTACAGGGGAGTAACATTTGCAGCCGTCCAGTCCTCTGGCACCATTCCAGTGTCCAAAGAGGATTGAAAAATTGTGGCCAGAACCTCCGCTATTTCCACCCTTGCTTCCCTCAGTAACCTAGGATGCATCCCGTCCGGACCGGTGACTTATCTATGTTGAGCACCAACATGCTTATTAGCACCTCCTCTACTTTGATTTTTATCATATCCAATTTCTGTTCGCACGCTTGTGATATTGTGGCATTGGTTACATCCTCTTCTTTTGTGACGGCAGTTGCAAAATACTTTTTTTTTTACATCAGCCATGCCCCCTGCCTCAATAAGAAGATTTCCACTTGGATCCCTATTTGGACCCACCCTACCTTTGGCTAATCTTTTACTCTTGATGCACTCATAAAATACCTTAGGGTTCCCTGCTAATCTTTTTTTGTACAATCTCTTCGCCCCTCTTATTTCTCTTTTCACTTCTCCTCTGTACTTCCTATATTCTATTTGATGATCCTGTGTTTTGGACCTGACATTTGTCATAAGCCTTTTTCTGTTTTATTTTAATCCCAATTTCTTTAGTCATCCAGGGAGGTTTGACTGTCCTACATTCCCCTTTGTGGGAATGTATTTGCTCTGTTCCCAAGCTATCTCCTCCTTGAAGGCTTCCCATTGTCCGTTTGCTGTCTTACCTGCCAATCTTTCTTTCCAATCTATTTCAGCTAGGTCCCTTTTGAGCTCACTGAAATTAGCCCACTTCCAGTTGAGGGTCTTTACCTTTGATTGATTGTTGTCCTTTTCCATAACAATTCTACCTAATGGTATTGTGATTACTATTATCCAGATGCTCTCCTACTGAAACCTGCTCCACTTGCCCCACTTCATTTCCCAGAACTGCTTCCTTCCTCGTTGGGCTGGAAACATGCTGATCCAGAAAGTTCTCCTGCACACATTTCAGGAATTCCTCCCCTTCCTTGCCCTTTACACGCTGTGTTTCCCAGCCTATGTGAGAATAATTGAAATCCCCCATTATCACTACTCTACTGATTTTGCATCTCTCTGAAATCTGCTTGCAGATTTGCTCATCTATCTCCTTCCCACGATTTGGAGATCTATTGTAAATATCTAACAGAGTAACAGCTCCTTGTCTGCTGCTGAACTCTAACCAAACAGATTCAGTTTTTGGACCCTCTAACACATCGTCCTTTTCCAGGAACATGACCGTGTCCCTAATGAGTATTGCACCCCTCCTTTTTTCTCTTCCCTATCCCTCCTGAATAGGTTGCAGCCTGGAATATTCAGCTCCCATTCCTGTCCTTGCTTGAGCCAAGTCTCCATAATTGCCACATCATAGCCGCATTTAGCAATTGAGCCTGTAGCTCACCACGCTAATTGGTCACGCTCCGTGCATTTATACACATGCACTCCAAGACCGGCTTAAGTGCCAGAGGCACTTCCTACACACGTTTGTCCAGAACCATTCTGGAGTTCCCACATGGAACACAGTGTGCATGGAATGGGTCTGCCAAGTTTTTCAGACATGTTTTGTAATATATCTCAACAGTTTCATGGTAAATAGGTAAAAACAAGTAATTTCACACCTTTTGCTCTCTTGCTCACACTCCTTATACATTAAACGCCTACTGACCGGCACGTGATCTTTTGTGCAGGCTCTTGGGGCTTTTGTTTCTCCTTTACAAGTTCTCACCTGCACTGAATTCCCTCTCTGCACCGAATTTCCACTCTCACCTAATTCCCAAATAGAATTCTCACTCTGTTCCTCCTACATGTTTACTACTGATGGACGGTTGAGATACAACTGATATTGCTGTGCGCCATTGGCTGCCACATTTCTTCCACACAAAAAATATACAGTCAATTCACTTTACAGTATTCTGCGAAGCACTTTTGACACGTCTCGAAGACATAATGAAGCACTATATCAATGCAAAGATTATTATTAACAGTAAAACTCACAAGTCATATTAGTCGGGACTATAAGTCATACCATTTAGTATAACTTCTGTCAAGTCCGAATTGGAGGCAAACTGTATAAATCATAAAATCCGATTTAATTTATATTCACCATATGTGTAATTCATTGCAGACGATATGTGCACATGCAGTATTCATCACTGCAGTTGGTAAGTGCACATGCAGTGACCGGTCAAGATTATATTTCCTGCGATTTCCATGATCCTTGATCCCCTCGGAATCGCATTGAATTGCGGGATAGTAAACTCTTCTAAACGTGCATCGCGATAGATCAAAACTATGTTGCCCACGATTCAATGCACCCAGTAAGTGCAGGAATCGTGGTGGGTAGGGGAGCTACAAGTTAAGGGGTGATTAATATGAGTAGTGCAAAGAAATCTAAGTGGCCTTGATAGGAAACTGAATGGGACTTGGGTGAATATATGACCTAGCCGATTTATAAAGACAAGACGTTTCTCAGATCAGTGAAGCCTTTCTTGGTTTAATAAACTATAATCAGCAAATATATTCACTAACCATAGAATATATTCACCACAATGCAAAACGTAAATGAATCAGTCATATTGACTAGGCTAAGAGCAGATGTACATTTGCACTACAGAAGTTTTTCCTACAATTAAAGAAACTTTCAACAACTGTAGAGTTAAATTAATTTAACATGAATACTTAACCCAAATAACTGGATGTGTGAACACCACTGGATATGGAACAAGTGCAAAAGAAATCCTGCACAATGCTGTAAAGGTAATTATAAAATTGCATAATGGAAGCTGAGCTTCAGGTACTACCCACACAGTGAGGGAAATATCACAAATGACAAATGTATAAATGTATAAACATAGATAAGAACAGCTTGTGACCGAGTGTTTCCACCATCAAGCTCCTTTTCTTTCTCTCACCTCCCTCCACCCACATTGTTATAATGTGTTTACCATTTCATTATTTTCCCTCCTCCATAGAAACAAAGGGGCCAAAAGACACACATCATTCTTGTTCCTTTTCAAAGTCACAAAGCAGGTTAAGCTTGTGTAAAGAGGAAAGATTATTTGGGCCAAGCTGGCTCTTAGGTAACACTTCTAGCAATAGGTGACTGGAAAGGAGTCAATCCTCTGTTGCAGTCTTGGTAATTCTGTACCTGAGCCAGGAAGATTCACAGAAATCTAAGACATTTAGATATTTATACATCCCTCATTGGGGTGGAGTGGGGGTGGGGGGGAGGAGAGGAGGAAAACAGCGTGCACAATGTACCAAACAAGTAAAACCGTACATGCAGTACAGCTCCAACATAGCACTTCCTTATAACACTGATTCAGTATAATGTAGGTGCGTGTGGACCCAATTCAGTGCACTGGGTGCGCAACCGCCATGTTCGCTTCCCTTGTGTCAGCTGGCTCTCAAGCTAAAATGTTCAACTTCCACATCATTAGGTCATCGCCAATGTCCTCTGTTCTGTAAGTGAGCAGGGCACAGAAAGTCATGTTGGCAGACATCTGAAGACCGAGTAGTTGGCCATTTTTAGCACACATGTAGCTGAAATGTTTAATCGCTGGGTCATCAGGTCTATGCCATCACTTTGTGCCTTATGTATACAAAGCACATAGGAAGAGGAAGTGACATTGGCAGGTCTCAATGACCCAGAACTTTTTAAAAAAACAGTGAACATGTTGGCACACCGAGAGCGAGCTAGCTGGATACACACATGCACAGTGAACCAGACAAACTGCCTCATTACAAAATAATTCTTCCGCTTCATATATAAAGAGGTTTAAAGTCAAAATTTATTTAAAATTCCTGTACTTATTTACGTGTATTTTCATTACCTTATATACAAAAATTTCATTAACTTATTTACAAAGATAATCATGTAAGAAAAAAATCATTTAAGAAAACGGTTGACATAAGTGTTAATAGAACAAAGCCTTTAATACTGTTAGGGACCCAAATAATTTGTCGACAAATGTACAGTTTATGTCAACGTCGACATAAAGAATAAGTTCTTAAAGTATGAATGTGCAGACAAGGGACCACCCATTCATACTTCACTGTATCGACATGGACAGTGTGACATGGACATAATCAGGTTTGAGATAAGGGGGGATGGCTGCAATGCTACAACAAAACCTGCATTTTTACAACCACTTTCTAAAAAGTAATGGGTGAAAACAGGATACCATGCTAACCCAGTAACTTTCACAAATGAGCCCGTCGTCCCAATTTACTTTGCTCCATTTAGTATTGTTAATACAAGTCGACCATAGAAGCAAGACTAGGAACAAAGAAACACCCTGGTTAAAGTCACATCTGCACCAATTAAAGGGAGAGACTGGTATAAACAAACCCTCACCTGACTCGTGCGTGAGATGTAGTCCACTTATCACAACAGGAGATCACTCTCAATCAAGATACGCCAACATAACCTCAACCAAATTTGATTTTGTTATTCAGTCATTACAGTAAACACTTCTGTGTAATACACTGACAAATGGGATCACACTGCAGAAAAAGAAAAAAAAGTATAATATTGCACTGACCTGTAGTACCGAGACTGAAGATACGTGGAACAAACAGCTTTTAACACATGACTGGCTGAACCGAAGTCTATAACCTTCACCCTGTAGGGCTGACGTTGTGGATCCACCAGCATGATGTTCTCTGGTTTAAGGTCTGCATGAATCAGGCCAAGGATCTTTAGTTTCATTAAGGCAGTGGCCACCTGTTGCAGGATAGGTCGAATGTACTTCAATGGCAAAGGGCTGAACTTGTTCTGTTTGAGAAAGTCGTACAGATTCTGTTCCAGCATCTCAAAAACCAGACAGGTGTGGTTCTTGTGCTGAAAGCACTCATAGGAGCGGACAAAGTTGTAATCGTCAGCACTCTCAGTGCTCAGCCGAGTTAGAATGCTCACCTCGATCTGTCCCTGCCGTGCATAGGACGGATGGTTCTTCAAGATCTTGATAGCCACTATTTCATTAGTGCCCCTTTTCCAACATTTTACCACCTGACCAAATGTGCCACGGCCCAGAAACTCTAATACTTCGTAGCTATTGGTCATTGAGCAAAGTATTTCATGTTGAACCAGCTGATAATCCCCCTCATTACTGGAGCTGCCATTCTTTGAAGTCACAGTAGATGTGGTGGTGGTGGCAGCATTACCCACCGCAGTCCTGCCTGTGTTGTTCTGAAGCATCGGAGGCGGATGTTCCTCAATTATTTGCACACTGCTGCTGCTATCAATCTCCTCACTTTTTCTCTTCAAACCACATTTTTGATACGTATCCAACAATTTGACTGTGCTCCTACGCGTCAAACTCTGAACTCCATTGGACAACCCCACAGAGAGTGCTGTCGAACTGCTCACGCTCTCAGCACTCGGAACCAAGATACGCCCAGACGTGGTTGGGTGCTGTACGCCCTGGTCATAAGAGAGGAGACTGTTAGATGGCTGATGTGATGAGTTTCCTTGTCCTGGAGTCACTGGTGGGTTTTCACTCAGATTGCAATATTTTGTGGCCGTGCCCTGTCCTGCATCCCAGTTTGAGGGCTCCACTTTCAATTTCTTCACGTTACAGAAGGCACTGGACTTTACTGACATCGGTGAAAACACTTGCAGTTGTGAGGCCATACCTGTCAAGAAAGCAAATTAACATTGGGTGACCGACTACACTGGTTAGACAGGACATCTGCACTCGGCAACGACATCAATATCATGCAGTCAGTCAGGAACAAAGTGCGTAGGCTATTAAAGTAAATTTGACTGCAACGAAGCTCTTTTTCCTTTCTGGTTAATAAACAAACCTATGAACATGACAAACCATTAAGGAATACATCCAAATAATGGGGGGGAAATGTGGGAAGTTTCATTTACATTAGAAAGAATTACATTCTTTCTTTTACTAAAAAGTAGTAACTCGGGAAGGGAACATGTGAAATGTTTAGATACATTTCTATAATAAATTAATATGAACAGAACAAATAATTTCAAAGAAGTTCTGCAGAAAGCTCGGCATTACTTAGCCTAAGTGGTTTCCTAGTAAATATTTTTCATTCCAGAATTGTTTTTAAAGAATCAGAAAACTGCTTATTAGAGCCAACACACACTAGAATCATACTAAATCAGAACCATATATTATAAAACCCTGTACACAGGTTGCATTTGACTCCGATTTTGAATAGATTAGAGATAGGGATGCAACACGTAGATTAAAACCAGGCAGCATCTAAAATAATTGTGAGTTGTTACAATATCCCAGTTTTCAACCAACAAAAAAAATCATTTAATTTACACGGAAGGTATGTTCTCCTATTGGCTGAGTGAGAAAATGTAGCTATTGTCTCATACTGTACCATACAGAATCGGAAGATCTCAGGATTGATCTGGGGATCTGCTAAATTAACTGATCTCAACCAGGGCAGTCCTGTAAGGGGTTAATATGATGGTTCTCTGTGCTTCAGGTATTTCAGTGAGGACAAGATTAGGATCACTGGTACACAGCCAAGATAGAATATCTTGCTGATTGATTGTTAACTCTTCTCACACACATGGAATGGCCACCTGAACGCAATTATGAAATGATATCCCTAAACAGGTCAGCACTTTCAGGACAGGAAGGACAATTAAACATCTCTAATGCAAGATTAAAACTAGTAATAGCAGACCTAACAATTAATCCCAATTTAAAAATAATCTCTGCTAAACAGATAATCGTTTGCAACAGAGAGAAGGACTGGTCCGGTCACCCAAAATTTCTAGCTAAGTGTAATTACAATGCCGGTCTGGCATTTACTGGCTATTTTTAGTTGAAAAATACCGACCAGTAAGTGCTGGTACCGGCATTGTAATTGTTTGCAACTCCAACATGCTCATAATGGGCGAATTCAACTTCCATCTAAACTCCCCTTGCACCACATCCTCAGACTTCACTGCCCTCCTCTCCTCCCTAAACCTCACCCTCCACATCAACTCCACAACCATGGCCACCCCCTCAACCTCGTCATCACACATAGCCTTGACATTTCCAACTGTGCATCATGGACAAGGTCATCTCGGGCCACTTCCTCATCTCCTTCTCCTCTCACATCCCTCTCTCCTCCATCAAGCCCTCAACCGTACTTTTCCGCTCATGGAAAAGGCTTCCCCCAAGACCCTCACAAAGGCCCTCTCAGCCTCAGACCTCCTATCCCTCTGGCCTTCCACCCGCAGCGACCCTCAAGCAGCCATCAAGCTGCTCCATGGATGCTCTCCTACACCTTCAACTCGCTTGTCCCCCTGAAATCCAGGACCGTCTCTAAACCCATTCGTTCCCCCGGTACAACAGCCATCTCCGCTCCCTAAATCCCAAACCTGGCTGTTCAAGCGCAAGTGGCACGGTCCACCATCAGCTGTGGCTCAAGCATATTTACACCTACCGCCACTCCCTGTCACAAGCAAAAACTGCAGACTACTCAAACATCATACTGGAGCCCAACAATAACTCCAAAATCCTGTTCTCCACTGCCCACTACCTCCTCCGTGCGCCCCCTCAATTATCACACCCAACACCAAGTGCAAAGTGGTCATGGATTTCCTTACAGCTGGCAGCTTCATCCTTCTGCCTGTGTCACCTACCACCACCCCATTCCGTCTCACTCACCCACCCCGCCCTCAGCTGCTACCATGGTTCCCATCCTACATTAATTTGCCCCCATCTCTCCTTCCTCCCTCTCATTCACCATCACCACAGTGAAACCCACCACCTGCTACCTCAAACCCTCCCCATCCAACTGCTGATCACCCAGCTCCCCTTCCTCTGCCCACTGATGACAGACACTATTAACCAGTATCCCTCCCCAGGATCAGTCCCACTCCCCCTCAAAACAGCAGTCATCACCCCCCTCCTTAAAAAACCTACCCTCGATCCCTCCAACCTCGGCCACTACCACCCTATCTCAAACCTGCCCTTCCTTGCCAAAGCTCTGGAACGCGTTGTTGCCAACCAACTTCAACCACACCTCTCCCTCCACACCCTACTCAAACGTCTCCAATCCGGTTTTTGCCCTGCCCACAGTACAGAGACAGCGCTTGTAAAAGTCACTAACTATATCCTCTCTATCTGTGACCAAGGGTCCCTCTGCCTCCTTGACCTCCCCGCCATGTTCGACACAGTCGATCACACAATCCTCTTCCAGCACCTGTCCTCTATCATCCACCTCAGTGGGACTGTATTTGCTTGGTTCGAGTCCTTCTGCAAATGGCTTTTCTTCTCACTTCCACCCAGTCACCTGCGGGGTACCCAAGGATCCATCTTTGGCCCCCTTTTCTTCCTCATCTATATGCTCCCTCTCAGTGATGTCATCCACAGACACGGGGTTAACTTCCATATGTATGCAATGACACTCAACTTTACTTTTCCACTTCCAGCTACGACCCCCAGTCCCCCGATGTTCTGTCAGTTTGTCTGTCGGACATCAAGAACTGGAGGAGCGCAAATTTCCTGCAGTTAAAGGTTAACAAGACAGAAGCCATATTCTTCGGCTCCCGCCAACATCTTCGGTCCCACGGTTCCGACCTCCTTAACTTACCCAACCTGTACTTAAAACTTGCCAAATCTGTGTGCAACTTAGGCATCAGGTTTGATCCTCAAAAGCTGCCAAAACCCTTGTCCATGCCTTTGTCGAATTGAAGATCCTCATCCTCACCATTCACTGCCTTGCTCCCTCCTACCTCTCCAACTTACTATCCCCCTACCTGCCTGCCCATACCCTCCATTCCTATGGCTCCGGTCTGCTCCACATCCCCCGCCCCAACATCGGTGGCCGGGCCTTCAGCCCCGAGGCTCTGGAACTCCATCCCCCAGTGCCTTCGCCGCCTCCTCCCTTTCCTCCTTCAAGGCCGGTCTCAAGACCTTTCTCTTCAACCGTGCCTTCACCTCCCCTCTCGACTCTCTCCCCCCTCCTCGCTCCCTCCCTTCCCTCCCCTCACCCTGACCATTTCCCCCCTGCTCGGGTCCTGACCCAACTGTCCAGCGCCTTGGGACGTCCTCCCGACGTGAAAGGCGCTCTATAAATGGAATCTTGTTGTTGTTTGTCACCTCTCACTGGACTACTCTAACGGTCTCTCATCCTCCATTATTCACACAATTCAGCTCATTCAAAACTCCGCTAGCCGTATTCTTACCCACACCAAACTGCGTACCCCGATTACTCCAGTCCTTGCCAAACTCCACTAGCTCTCTGTCACAGAGCTGATCAATTTCAAGATCCTCACTCTAGTGTTTAAATCCCTCCATTCCATGGCACCCCACTAACCTCCTCTCTCCCCACAGCAGTACAGGCTGCCGCTGTTCTACTGGGTCCGGCCTCCTCCGTGTTCCCCGAATCCTTCGCTCCATCATTGGCGGCTGTGCCTTCGGCCACTACACCCCGAAACTTTGGAACTTTCTCCATCAACCCCATCGCCTCGCCTCCTCCTTCCCCATCTTCAGGTCGAGCCTGAAGATCTTCCTCTTTGACAGCTCCTACGGTCAATTTTCCCCCTCCCCCTGGCTCAGCCTCAGGCTCCGCTATTGTTAAGGGCTCTGAGACACCGCCCTGCATGGAGAGCGCTATATAAATGCAAGCTGAAGCCAAATTGTTCAAATTGAAATAATAAAGAAGCCACTTTCTGCTTGTGGATTCAAAGTGAGCCAAAGTGGGTCTTCCTGGCCACTGAAGGAGAGCAAGGCAGGATTCTGCACACGAGCGGGCCCATGGGAAAGGTTTCCGTTTCGAGCCCGGTCCAAACTCAGATATCTGGAGTCTGGTAAGCCGGGGTTTACTGTATTTCAAGCATTTAATATTTCATGGAACCATAGAACAGAATCATAAAACATTACAGCACAGAAGGAGGCCATTCAGCCCATCGTGCCTGAGCCGGTTCTTTGGAAGAGCAATCTAATCAGTCCACTCCCCCACTCTTTCCCCATATCCTTGCAAATGTTTCCTTTTCAAGTATCTATCCAATTCCTTTTTGAAAGTTGTTTTCACCACCTTATTACAATTACTGTATTGAATATACTGTAGTAGATTACAGTGTTTTACGTACCCAATGAGGCTCTGCAGTATGTTTCATCGCACACTATTGCAGCATTCAGTAACTGGGCAACCACCATCAACCCACATAACAAACCAACCTGCTGTGATTCCCACGCTCAAACTGACCAATAAAAACCTCACCAGAACGAAAACTGAATGCAACTCAAAATAGGAAAGATGCACTTACCTTGTATAAGCAGCAGTCACGCCACTCCACAGGCAGCTTACCAGCAACTCTTCTCCCAGACAATAGCCCCGTAGTAGCCAGACTGTCTGTCTTTCTATCCAACGTCAGTTGGTCAGCCCTGACCCAGGTCTCGCCCTGACCCAGGTCTCCAGCAGCAACGCCTACCCACAGCAAATACTAGCACAAGCAGCACAACCTTCAAGGTGCCTTTTGTTCAGACAACCACAGCTTCTCCAGACCTCTTCTTCCTTATGTTCCACAATGGATGTTTTACAACTTAACGGTTACTTGACAGTCTGTACGTCTCCACTGAGATGACCGGAGGCAGCGTGCCTTAGTTTCGAGCAGAAGCCTGCATAAACAAAGAAAGCAACTTTATAAAATATATACATTTTGTTTACTCATTCTCAGTAGCGCTCTTCTCATTCATGTGATGAACAGTTCCTCTGGAACCCACAGAACTAGGTATCAGTAGAGCTCAGTTGGTGGCAGTCTCGTCTCAAGTCTTTGAATTCATAACCTAGGATGATACTCCAGTGCAGTGCTGGGAGAATTCTGCTTTGCTGTAGTTGTAGTCTTTCAAATGAGAAGTTAACTGAGACTCTGTTTGTTAATTAAGATCTTAGTCACTACACTTCACAGTAAAATCCTGTGAAGCACTTTGAGACTTCAACAACCTCCTAAGGAGGATTATTAACCTCTAGTCCCAAATCCAGTGCTAACTGAGCTGACTGTCAGCGGGAATCAGTGAAAGTATAGGTAGAAATTGGTTGCTCAATAGAACCCAGAGGGTGGTGATACAGGGAATGTCATCAGGCTGGGAGAACATTACCAGTGGAGATTCCCAGGGGTCGGTTTTGGGACCTCTTATTTAATATGTTCATAAATTATCTGGATCTAGGAGTCACAAGCACAGTGGCTAAATTTGCAGATGATACAAAGCGAATGAAGGTGCCAGACTGCAAAGCTGAACAGGATAAATTACAGGAGGAGTTGAACATACTTGGGAATTGGGCAGATCAATGATAGATTAAATTCAATGTAGAGAAATGCAAAGTGCTTCACACGAGGAAAAAGATCCAGGAAGGAACTATTATTTAAATGGAAACAAAATATGTTTGGAAAATGAAAAAAAGAACCTGGGGGTCCTGATTGATAATAAATTGAAACTATCTCAACAGTGCTCGGTGGCAGTGAGTAAGACAAACCAGGTGTTGGGTTGTATTAAAAGGGCAATAGTGAGCCGAACTAGTGGGGTAATACTGCCACTTTACAAATCATTGGTGCAACCTCACTTAGACTACTGCGTGCAGTTTTTCTCATTGCAGTACAAAAATGATACTGCAGCGATTGAGAGGACAGACGAGGACAACCAGAATGATTGAGGAGATGGAAGGCCTGGACTATGAGGAACGATTGGGTAAACTGGGCATGTTCACACTGGAGAAGAGAAGGTTGAGAGGAGATATGATTGCAATTTTTAGGATTCTAAAAGGATTGGATAATGACACGCTGTTTTATCCTGTCCCGAACAGTAGAACCAGAGGACCTGGCCTGCGACTGAAGGGGGGGTAAATTCAAAACAAATCTGAAAAACCTATTTCAGTGAGCAAGTAGTAAATGTATGGAACAGACTCCCTAGGGAGACAGACGGTGGAAGCAGAAAGGGTTGATTCTTTCAAAAGCAAAGTAGATAGATTTCTTTCAGGAAATAATATCTTGGGATACAGTATTTGGTCTGGTACATGACATGTGCATGTGACTGCCAGGATCGTGAAAGACAAACTGGATGGTCCTTGGTCTTCTTTCGTCTGGTAATTATTATGTTTTTATAGTCAGTCTTCGGTGAACCCAAATAACAAGTTCAACACAGCTACAAATTCTACAATAGCAAAGTAACAAGGACTCAAGCTCAGATGAGAGAAGGCCCCCAAGCAGTTTAGATTCAAGCACCTTACATAGAGTGGGACATACTTGATATTAGCAATCCAAAGAGAGAGAGAGACATTTAATGTTAAAGATGCTGTATCAAATGCCAAGATAATTACATGTTCCCATACAACAGCAAGCTTAAAAATGGCTCAAGTAGAATTTACATTATAGTTTTGTGGGGAGAATAGTCTTCTTCCTCAATGCCAGGAGCTACAATGAAGCTCTTCCCAATTGCATATCTTTAACCAGATAAGAGCACATCCAACCAATCTGCAGTTGGGCCTCAGAATGCCACTAAAACCAGTCATTGGGAAATCTATGAATAGGCCCAGGGTGGCATGTCTGCTCAAGTTCCAACCCCTTCCCTCAGTAAAGTTGCGGTAGGAAAAATATGCAATATAACCATATAAAAACAGACAATTTATTTTTAAAGTTCCTTTCAAAACTGGAAAACATGCTAGCCTGTTTCCCCAGGCAAGCTGAAAGACTGGAATTTTTCCGTAGGGTTTCCTGTATCTAACAACTGCAAACTAAATCTGACCCTAATGATAAATCTCAAGGATGATAAGTTTTACTGCTGAACATTAGAAAGCTGTTCCCAAGACTACTATTAAAGCTACTAACTTGATTTGAAAAATGTAACATTTGGAATTCTGATTTCTAATCCTGGTACTAGAAAAACATTTGCCAAAAATCAAGTATTTCTTTCTGCCTTACCTCAAAAGAGAGACAGCTTGTAGGTTTTGCTCATAGGTCTCTATAAAAACATCACAGAATATTCTGAACAAAAAAGTGATGCAGTTTTCTGAATTGTGTAAATGTAAAGTTTAAACTAAGCTCTACAACCAGAATTTTCAGTGGGAAATTAACAAATTTATACACATTGCTTTGTCCCTAACCAACTTACAAGCAAGTTTAATTCAACATTTACAGCCTACATGACTTCCTTTATGTATTGTTAAACAAGCTTTAAACAACTGCAAATAGTTTTTTTCCAAAAGAGATTCAGAACACAGCTCTTAGCACAAAGAACCACTCCCACCCAGTTCCTCCCCAATTAGATCACCAGCGATGTTTATGCAAAAATATCACCTCAAGCAAAACCTCTAGAAAGAGAAGGAAAACAAAGTGACTTACTACTTTAAAACCCAGAAAGCTGTTGTGTAGTGACTATTTGTAGGCATACATAGTAGCCAATTTTAACACAGCAAAGTCTCATAAACAGACCTGAAATTATGTTGGCTAGGACACCAGGAGAAACTCCCTTCTCAACAGTATCAAGGAGTCTTTAATATCCCCTACAGCACTCCACCAATCTAATAAAAAAAATTGTTGTTTGATGTCGCAACTTTTAACATCATCAACGTCTCAAAGCAGTTCACAGGATACATTGCAAAGTTCTACTCTCGAGTCCCACGATCAGGCTTCAGACCCAAAGCTATCTGCTGAGCCAACCTTCTCTCACTAGTATCATCTGGACAATATACACCTATTTATTTTGATCACCCAACATCCATACAAATAACTTTAGTATCCTTTTGTGAACATACGTATGTGGTATGTGACCATTTAATGTAGCAACCCGGAGGGCACCAATCAATATCTCTAACACTAAAGCATAAAAATCAACATTTCAACCTTCAGTCCACACTATCAAGGTCACCAGCAAACAGTTTCTGTATTCCCACACAAGAAATAACCAAAAACAAATTGCCTGTGAAATACATCCAAATTTCTTATTCGTACTTTGTTTCCTATTAAGATCATAGCTCCAATTTTTTTGGTCAACTGTGTGTCTCACACATGGGAAATCAACATGGTTAAGAACTAAACATTTCTACCTTATGCATGGAAATGACCCATTGCACACTGCAATGCTTACTTAATTTCAAAAAAGTATTAGGTGCAGGTTCACTGGAGCCAAAGCTTGCAGACCCGAGAGCGTGCGTTGGGTGCTGCTGGAGTTTAAATGGTTAAAACCACATAGCTTGCCGTTTCAAGCGCTGTCTGGCAAGCTTCCAGCCTGCTGTGCGCAATTTACTGCCGACTTGCATCCACAAAATATTTAGGCAATTCATTTCACAGTATATTCTGTGAAGCGCTTTGAGTCGTGAAGATGTGATCAGGCGCTATATCAAATGCAAGGATTGTTATTATTGTCCCACTAGGACCACCCTACTGTTACTTCAAAATGAAAACACAAATCTAAGGCCAAAAGTGTTCTAATAATCAGACTAATAATACAAGGTACCAAAAACAGCTCAAAGATTTCCTCGTCAACTGAATCTCACAGTCAAGTTGCAGGCGTCGTATTACCATTCCAATGCCCGAATGTCAGCATGCAATGTACGTGAACCAAACCAGATTGTGATGCTTGCTTAATCTAGCTGACCGCAACTACATTCAAGAAGCCACTGATTATTTAAAAACATACACCATGGGTGCTCAATATCGCCATTAGCAAGTGGCAATGTCAGTCATTCTAATTCAGATAACACGACTAAACTGAGCATATTCTGAAACATCAACACAGAAACCTCACTGATCTCATCCAGCTGCACAAAACAATATTGCACAGCTCTTCTTGCACAAACACAGCCAAGCAAACCAATTATCCACTCATGAAATAAGTTTATAAAAACACAAGTTACATTTTTGTTGACCACATTTGTTCCACATGTAGACGAGGCAACTCTATTGACAGTCTTATTTGTATGGTAAAGAGGATCCAACTCTTCTATAGAATCTTCCTTTTCAACTGAAACCATTAAAATCACAATAGGAGCTCAATAACTCCTCCAAACAACAACAACAAAATTACATTTATAGAGCACCTTTCACGTCGGGAGGACGTCCCAAAGCGCTGTACAGTCAGATGTCGAAGCCCAAGCATGGGGGAGGGGTGGTGTAGCAGTGAGGGAAGGCAGGGAGGTGGGAGGGAGACCAAAGGAACGGTCGAAGAGAAGGGTCTTGAGACCGGCCTTGAAGGATGCAAGGGAGGAAGCGAGGCGAAGGGACCGTGGGATGGAGTTCCAGAGTGTGGGGGCAGAGAGGCTGAAAGCCCGGCCACCGATGGTAGGGCGGGTCAGGCGGGAGACATGGAGCAGCCGGAGCTGAACGGAGGGAGCGGGCAGGTTGTTAGGGAGTCAGTAGGTCAGAGGGGGCAAGGCCATGGATGGCTTTAAAGGTGAGGACGAGGATCTTGAACTCGATCCTCTGGGGGATGGGGAGCCAGTGGAGTCGGGCGAGGGTGGGAGTGATGGGGTCACGGAACCTGGTGCGTGAGAGTACACGAGCTGCCCAGTTTTGGATGATCTGCAGCTTGTGAAGGGAAGGGTTGGGAACGTCAATGAGGAGGGAGTTCCCGTAATCAAGCCTTGAGGTGACAAATGCATGCGTGAGGGTTTTGACAGCCTGAGGGGTGAGGCAGTGGTGAGTCTGGCAATGTTGCGGAGATAACGTTCGCACCCATTAGTGAAAATGATTAGTGACAGTGTCCCACCCCTGCGCAGTCACGTGTAGAGTTCCTCTGGGCACTATCTGTGGCCCCCTCCAGAGAAGCAGCAGGAAATCTCGCCAGACAGCAATACCAATGGCAAGTCTTAGCTGGTTAAACTCCAGCAGTACCAACACACACTCTGGAGTTCCTCCAGGAAGAGAGTGTGTATTCCATTCCAACAACCTATCTCTGGGATTTCCATGTGTAGGTGGATGCATAGAATTCTCAGCTTGGTTTGGATACTCTTAAGCATGGTGACGGGTTTCCGCATGTGTCAAGACACACAGCTGAACAACAAAATTCCCATCATCTATATGCTGCAGTCTCTAATTATCAACGATAGGGCCAAACATACACAGACTCTCTCCACACCCCAACAACAACTTTCACCTATATAGCATTCTGCATGCAAGGTAGCGTTGCAGAGCATTCTACCGTCAATTCCAAGACCACTGCTGTTCTGAACCTTTAGACAACAAGTTATGGAGCAGCTCTTCTTTTCTACATCAGCTCCACTTATCGTCTCCTCACATCAGGCGCTGACTGGATGCTCACTCCAACTCCTTTAGCTGGTGCGCAATCCTGTTGTTTCACACCTCCGCATCATCACCCACCTCCCAACACCCCCAGGCTGTTGAGACCCTCATCCATGTTTTAATTACCTCCAGACTTCATTATTCCAAACACCTGGAAGTCTGCCAGCAAGAGATGCACCAGGGGGATAAGGACAGGGAGCAACTTAGGAAATTTTTCATTAGTAGAGAATTGGTGCTCAGGAAACTGTTAGCACTAACAAGTGACAAATCCCCTGGTCCAGATGGCTTGCATCCCAGGGTTTTAAAAGAGGTAGCTTATAAGATGGTGGAGGCCTTATGTCTGATTTTCCAAAATTCCTTGGATTCTGGAACAGTCCCCATGGATTGGAAGATCGCAAATGTCACACCACTATTTAAAAAAGGTGGAAAGGAAAAGATGGGGAACTATAGGCCAGTTAGTCTCACATCAGTGATAGGAAAAATTTTAGAATCATTGATTAAGGATGTGGTAGTGCGGTATTTAGGGCACAATATAATTAGGCCAAGTCAACATGGCTTTACAAAAGGGAAGTCATGTTTGACAAATCTCATATAGTTTTTTGAGGATATTTCCAGTAAACTAGATAAGGGTGAATCAGTGGATGTGGTCTATTTGGACTTCCAGAAGGCATTCGATAAGGTGCCGTATAAAAGGTTAGTCCAAAAGATAAGGGCCCATGGAATTGGGGGGAGCATATTAACGTGGATTGGGGAATGGTTAACGGGTAGGAAACAAAGAGTAGGGATAAACGGGTCCTTTTCAGATTGGCGGGATGTGACTAGTGGAGTGCCACAAGGATCAGTCCTTGGGCCTCAGCTATTTACCATCAACATCAACGATGTAGATGAGGACATCGAAGCTAATATATCTAAATTTGCGAATGACACAATACTAGAAGGAAGTGTCAACACAGAGGTCAACATTAAAAAAATGCAGCGAGACATAGATAGGTTAGGTGATTGGGCAGGTAGGTGGCAGATGAAGTATAATGTAGGGAAGTGCAAAGTCATCCACCTACGTAGCAAAAACAGTAGAGCGGGTTATTTTTTAGAAGGGGAGAGATTGGAATGTGTTAGTGTCCAGAGGGACTTGGGTGTCCTTGTACACCAATCACAGAAAGTTAGTCTGCAGGTGCAGCAGCAATTAGGAAGGCGAACGGTATGTTAGCATTCATTATGAAAGGATTAGAGTATAAGAGTATGGAAGTCTTGCTGCAACTGTATAGGGCCCTGGTGAGACCACACCTGGAATACTGGGGGCAGTTTTGGTTTCCTTATATAAGGAAGGATATACTTGCCTTGGAGGGGGTGCAGCGTAGATTTACTGGGTTAGTACCAGGGATGAAGGGGATGAGTTACGAGGATAGGCTGACCAATTTGGCCTATATTCTCTAGAATATAGAAGAATTAGAGGGGATCTTATAGAAACCTATAAGATCATCAAAAGGCATGATAGAGTAGATAGTGGGAGATTGTTTCCCCAGTTGGAGAAACTAAAACCAGGGGTCACAACCTTAAAATCAGAGGCAGCCCTTTCGCACTGAGTTGAGGAAGAACTTCTTCACTCAAAGAGTGGTGAATGTATGGAACTCACTACCCCAAAGGGCTGTTGACGCTCAGTCCTTGAACATATTCAAGACTGAGATAGATAAGATTTCTTATTGCAAAAGGGATTACGGGATATGGGAATAAGTCAGGGTCAGGTTATTAGCTGGAGTTAGATTAGAAGATCAGCCATGATTGAATGGCGGGGCAGGCTCGAAGGGCCGAATGGCCTACTCCTGCTCCTACATGTTGTTACGTTATGACCTGCTTGATTAAACTCTCCCTGCACAAGCCACAAAACATGCAGAATTCAGCAGCCGATTTCCTGTGAGCCCATCCTCACTCAGCTCTACTGTTTCCCTCAGCAGATTAAATTCAAAATTCTCATCCTTACTTTCAAATGCCTCCGATCCCTACCTTATCTCTGCAACCTCCCCTCCCACTTGCTAGCCCTGTTCGAATTCAAGATCCTCATCGTCACCTACAAGGCCATTCACGGCCTTGCACCCTCCTACTTCTCCGACCTACTATCCCCCTACTTACCTGCCCATACCCTCCGTTCCTCTGGCTCCGGTCTGCTCCACATAACCCGCCCCAACCGCCCTACCATCGGCAGCCGGGCCTTCAGCCTCTCAGCCCCGAGGCTCTGGAACTCCATCCCCAAGTGCCTTCGCCGCCTCCTCCCTTTCCTCCTTCAAGGCCGGTCTCAAGACCTTTCTCTTCAACCGTGCCTTCACCTCCCCTCTCGACTCTCTACCCCCTCCTCGCTCCCTCCCTTCCCTCCCCTACCCTGACCATTTCCCCCCTGCTCGGGTCCCGACCCAACTGTCCAGCGCCTTGGGACGTCCTCCCGACGTGAAAGGCGCTATATAAATGGAATCTTGTTGTTCGACAAACACTCCACTCACCTGCTTCACACTCCCATCTAGCCATCGATGGACAAGCTTTCAGCCATTCTGCCTAGTCTCTGAAACACGATTCAAATCCCTCCACCTTGATCTCTGCCTTCAAAACTTGGCTTAAGCTCCACCCCTTTGACCGCGCTTTCAGCCTCCTACCCCCAACCCAACATCCAGTTTGGGCTCCCATTCAGTTTTGAAGTGCTTTGAGATATCCTCCCAACATGAAACACACTGTAAAATGTAAATTGTTGTTGAATATGGAGAGGGACAACCAACAGATATAACCTTAGGCAACAGATTTCCAGAATCCTGTTGGGACAGACTTCATATTTTGACATGTACAGATCTATTCAAAATGTTATTCTGGTTAGTTCTCTAATCTGCAGTGTTCCTCAAAAAAATATTAGTTATGGGTTGATCAAAAGAAGTTGCAGAAACCTCATATTAAAGACTCCTTTATAAAAATGTCAGTGTTTTCTCAGACAGCAAGATGCAAAAAGCACACATCAATGCAAAGTTTGTTTATTGGCAGTAATATACCGATTGCTGCAAAAAAAAGGAATCAAACCTCAGTAATGAAGTCATTCTTTTCAAACCATTACTCATTGTTCTTTACACTTACGGTAAGCGTATTTCAGCTGTTTCTCATTTCTCTGGTCAAAGCACTGTCAGAACAAAACGAAAACCACTGGATTGAATTTCCCTAAGTAAATAAATCTAGCATAATCCCATCTTCCACCCCATCAGGGAAGTTGCTGAACAGACAGCCAGTGCCTCACGGGAAGAGATGAAAGTAAGTAGAGGAAAACAACCTAAAAACAATATTGGTGTGCCATTTAGTGCCTACCACAAGGCCCACCCTCCCATCTAAAGAAATACATGGCTCAAATCCCCCTGCAAACACAGAAATGTGGCTGGGGCTGACAAATAATGTAATTAGGAAGAATATTCTATATTTAAGGGTTGCTGATCAAGAGCAGACTTCAATAGAAAAGGAATGATGCACTAAATTGGGAATTGGTGACATTTCTACTTCTAGGAATTTATCAAAGATACAGAACGTCTACTTCAAAGCTTAACTTCCCAAGGCGGGAATGGGAAAGCTTAGTAAAGAAAATGCAGTCTGGCTAGCAAGATTTAATTAACGTCCTTGCTAAACAGCAGGGCATCTTGCAAATACAATTAAATGTAAGTACATATTGTTTTACACAATATAAAAACACATAGCCACACACTACATATTAAATCCTTTTTCAGAACTTAAGAATGCACAGGTCAAACTTGAACTTAAATTATCCTTCCAAATTTGCACACACAAAACCTAACCACTTAAGCACATGTATGTCTTAAATCTACAGCTAATTACCAACCTTCCTGTACAACCTTTAAATGTTTAATCTGAATTAAATACATGTATGAAACTGCATTATAAATCAGCAATTTCACAATGTTTTTATAACAACATGGAACACAACTGCGCAGAAAAATCCTCCAGCTATAGCGTCTGACACTAACTTCCCTGGGCCTCTTGAAACAATTTCATAACCAACCCTCTAAAGAAATTTCTCAGAGCCTTTTAAGCTTTGTGCAGTTGAATATACAACCACTCATTGGGTCAGAAATGATCTGGGCACAAAGCTCTCTTGATGGACTAATAGGTAATGGAACTACCCGGTACAGCAGTAAGCAAGAGTCGATTTCCAATACATGTTGGGCAGTAATTTCAGGAAAGAGCATTTGAGCCCTGGGCTAGGGAACAGAAAAGGTAAAGCATGTATTCCCTCTCCTGATCACTATCCCTGCGAGAGTGCTTGTGTGAATACTGACTGATCAGGCTTAGTCTGTCAAGCATCACTAGGCTCATACATGAAGAAAAGCTCCTGAGTAAAACAGATTAATAGCCAGAATGAAGAAGCTTAACAATTACCAGAGACAAGGCAGACTTGGGATACATTCCTTACACCTGAGGTTAAGGGATGATCTGACTGAGGTGTTCTGAATGAAAGGAGTTGGCAAGCGGGGCGGGCGGTGACCATCGTTTCCCTCCAATAGAAGGTTGCAAACATGATGACAGTCATCAAAAATCAGAACTAAACTGATTAGTGGCAAAATCAGAAAGCAAAAAAAAAGCAACATATCTTATAGTTGCAAATAGGTAGAATCAACAAGATAAAATAGGTTACAATAGATAGTAAATAGTAAAAATAAAGAGAATAGGAAAGAAAATAGAAAAAGGATAGGGTAATCCAAGTACACTCGTAAGACGGCCTTTCTTTAACAACATGCTTTTCGTCATTAAATCACTAGTTTTATTTAGCAATTAGTTTGTGAACAGCAGGCCAATTCTAGAACTGGAAAATAAAACAAAGCTATCCCACCTAAAGGTAAACGTTATTACCTCACTTCGTAATCTCAGTGAGACGGATTCACAAAACATCCCAATTCTTTCCAAAACTCCTCACACTCACTGAAAATACTTTCCATCAAATGTGGTACAACTATTCACTTTATATTATTTCAAAGGCCTGCAAATGTAATTCTATCAGTTCTATATATAACAACAAAATGACATTTGTATAGTGACTTTCAGGTCGGGAGGACGTCCAAGGCACTGGACAGACAAGAGTTTCTGACCTGAGCTAGGGGTCGGGATCAGGGAGGGTGAAGAGCGGGGGGCGCAGCAGGGTGATCGAAAGCACGGTCGAAGGAGGGTCTTGAGATGCGTCTTGAAGGAGACAAGGGAGGGGGTGAGGCAGAGGGACTGCGGGATGGAGTCCCAGAGGCTGGAGGCAGAGTGGGGCGAGCAAGGCAGGGGACATGAAGCAGGCCGGAGTCTGCTGAGCGGAGGAAGCGAGCAGGATGGTAGGTGGTTAGAGCAAGATCATGGAGGGTTTTCAAGGTGAGGACCAGGATCTTGAACTGTCTCCTCTATGTGATGGGAAGCCAGTGGAGTCAGGCGAGGTGGAGGTGATAGTATCACAGAGCCTGGTGCGGGAGAGGAAAAGGGCTGCAGAGATCTGGGTGATCTGCAGCTTATGGAGGGAGGGGTTGGGGAGGCCAACAAGCAAGGAGTTTGCATAATTAAGCCTTGATGTAATGAAAGCGTGTATGAGGGTTTCGGCCGCCTGCAGAGTGAGACAGTGTCGGAGCCGGGCAATGTTGCGGGGGTGAGGGAAGGCAGAGCGGGTCATGGCACAGATGTGGGGTAGAAAAAAATAGTTGAGGGTCAAACAAGACTCCAAGGTTCCGGACTTCCTTAGTGAGGTGGAGGATGCAACCATGGATGATGACGCTGTCAGCGCCTGAGGTATGGAGACGCTGACCAGAGCCAATCAGGAGAGCCTCGGTCTTGGTGACGTTCAACTGAAGAAAATTAGCTCGAGTTTACTTCATTGACAAAATGCCACATGTCCATAAAATAACAGTTTAAAGTTAAATAAGAGTGTACGCACTCGAGAAGAATTTCAAGATGAAGAACACCAAAGATCAAAAGCTGCCAGGAGAGAGAATGCCAGGACTTTGGTTAAATGTTCTTCTTTTCAGCAGCCAAATTGCTAACCCACCCAAGTATTACATCTCACCATGTTTTCAACCTTCCAGTGAACTTAGCCACAGAAACTTTATACATACTGTATATTGTTTTAAAAATAAAATCAAAACAGTCCCACAGTGCTTTTCACACTGAACCTTTTTCACAACTGCTAGCAGGGCAGTAAAGTTCCAATATATCAATACTTTGTGTATGAGCCTATTAAATCAGATTAAATCATCCAAATCCAAACCAAGCTTCACCTACGTTTTCTGCACCACGCACTCCTCCCCACCCCCAGCCAGCACACGCAGGAGTAGGAACCCTGAATATTTTACCCCCATTTTAAAGGGCAGAAATATCAATTATTACAACTGAAATGCTATCTTAGTTAGTTTAACAGAGACCGGGGATTAAATATAGAGTTTTCTAGTGGGACTGGATGGCTTAATTTTACACTGGGCAGAGCTTTAGCAATTGGGCCACCAAGACACTTTATAACTGGGCCTGATGCTGATACAGGGTCTGCAGTTAAAATAATGAGGGATTGATTGCTAAGAGTACATACAATCCTAAAGATCAAAGAAGTATATTTTATCCACTCCGTTCAACTGGCTCCAGCTTTCTGCATGCTCTTCGTGCCTTCCGATCCACCATCAGTGGCCACACTTTCAGCCACTATACCCCGAAATTGTGGAACACTCTTCCTCGATCCCTCTGCCTTGCCCTTTCCTTCCCCAACTTCAGGTCACGCCTGAAGACCTTCCTTTTAGATCGTGCCTATGGCAACCTCCCCCGGCTCGGCAACGTGCTCCGCCACTGTCAAGCGCTCTGGGACCCTGCCCTGTGTAATTGTTGTTGTTGCTGTCATTTTACATGGGGGAAGAAAGGTCACATTTTGTCCAAAGAAATGTTAGCTGCATGTTATGCCACAGACTGCATTCCATATGAACTACATTTGTTCATTCTCCTGCTGAGAAGAGGTCAAGTTATAGTTTGGGACTTAGATTGTCTACTGGTACAAAGCATTTTAATACTTACTAAAAGAGAATCTCCATCTGCTACCCATTCTAGTCTGCAACAAGATTGTAATTAATCCCACAAAACGATTTAGACAAGCAGGTTAACAAACAATTCAGCGAGTGAGGTACCATTTAAATCATAATAAATCTTCTGGGAAATGATCATACTCGGTGATGTACACTCAATCAATAGTAGCACACTCAGACCAACTCCACATCAATTTCAACATAGCATCTCGAAAACAGGTGCAGCAAAATTATTTAGGGTTCAAATGACATTCATCTCCCAAGTCCCCCAGTTGAAGTGTCATCAACCAAATTCATAAATAAACAATACAACTGGAAGATCATCATTTAACAACCAAAGAGTTTCCTGTATTACTCCAAAATAATTTAATGGGATTTATAGGAGATATATACCACAATATATGGATTATAACCTTGGCTTTACCAACTAAAACTTTAACTCTCTGTAAATATATGTATATAAATGAAGATGTTAATGTGCTAGATTACAGATTTATTGTAATAATCTAGTTTGAAAAACTAATCCAAAATTCCTCTTTAGTGAAGAAAAACAGAATGTTCGGGCAGATCCTAAAACAAGCCTAATACTTTCCTATCCTCTGCTGAAGGCAATGACTTCAAGGGCACCTCCAGCCAAGTGGCAATTCTTCATACACAAGACTTTTAAAAGTGAGGCTATTCACTGTGGGACACTGCTGTGCGTAATTGGCCAAAGTATTTTGCCCACAAAACATACAGTCAATTACTGTGTATTCTGTGAAGCGTTTTGAGACGACTTAAGATGTGATAAGGCACTATATGAAATGCAAGGATTATTATTATAACCTACCACACAAATTAGATCAAAATACAGAAAATGTACCAAAATGCATTAATTCAAAGGGGAATGCTTCGCACGTGGCTTTTAAGAATTTTCTTATTTGCCCAAATATTTTTTTTTAAAAAAACTTCCCAAAAAAATTTCAAAAGCTAAATACAAACACTGAAATCACACCTTACATAAAAGACCCAAGTACACAAGCTAGTATTTAAATCAATTGCATTAAATGAGTATTGATATTCCACCACTAGTACTTAGTAAACACCAGCTAAAAGCTAGCAAATCAGATTCAATATTTGGCTTGAATTTTATAGTATTCTCATACTGAAACTTTTCAAACCCCTAAATAATATGTATTTGTAGGCACACACGGCAGCCAATTCTCATACAGTGACGTCCCACAACTAGTCATGAAGTAAAATAACTTCTTTAAAATCTAGGGGGATTTTTGACCAGAACACCAGGAAAAAATACTTTCTCTTTTTGAACAGCATAATGGGATATCTAATTATATCTCTACCACTATACCTCTACCACAGACAGCCCTCGGTTTAACATTTACCTAAGGGATGAGATCCAAGTATTCAAATTATCAAAATAAACAGAGCTTCGAGACACCATTTACAATTTTAAAAACACACCCAACATCTGGAAAGCCAAGAATTGGCATTAACCAACACAAACATAACATGCCGACTCTTTGCAACAGCAGGTAAACGACCATCATACTGCAGTACATGTTAAATGGACTATGGAAACAGAACTAATATCGCAAACACACAATGCACTGAGTAATGTGAAACCAACGTTCCCACTACTTCAAATGCAAATGTATTGGCATCACATACCTGACAGGCAATCGAATCGAGATACAGAGGCCACCAAAACAAGGTGCGGGTGTAAAGCTGGGAATAAAGTTTTACATTACGACTCCAAGACCAGTACCTTATACACGATCCGAAGATTCACATTTGACATGGTTGAAAAGTTAATAATTCACAGACGCACTAATGTCCAACGTGCAGTAATGACTGAACGCGTATGGACACTGGGATCCATTTACTGAACACGACTGATAATAATAATAATAATCCTCGCAGTTGATATAGCGCTTTTCACGTCCGGAGGACGTCCCAAAGCGCTTCACAGAACACACTGTAAAGTGAATTGACCGTATATTTGTGGGCGAACGCGGCGGACGATTGCGCACAGCAATGTCCCACAAACAGTCTTAGATTGAAAATGACCAATTTATTATTGTTTGGGGTTTTTGGAGGGATCATTATTAGGGCTCTGTGCGGAGTCAGGAAACTTGATGGGGGAGAAGCTCATCTGTAAACACCGTCACCGCAACATACGTCCCCGTGTAATGAAATGACGAGTGCAGTGATGTTACAAATGGCAATTAAACAGAGTCGGCTTCAAATGTAAGCAATGCCGCGGGAATACTAAACAAACAATGGACCGGCCGCTCGGTCCCCCCCACCCCACCCACACCCCCCGCGGAAAGCAAACGTACAAAGTTTGAAATAAAACGGGAGACTACAGGAGAGGGAAAAACAAAATGACGCTGAAAAGTGTAACAAAAGTTTTGGCGCAGCGAGAAACCCCGTTTCAAAACAAAGATCAAATGTGGGAGGTCACACCCCCCCTCACACCGGCACAGCCGGGAAGCTGGAGCCCGGGGGGGGGGTCGAGGCTTACCTGCCGCTGCGGGGGGGGGGGGGGGTCAGTGCTGTGAGCCGCTCCGGGAGCGGTGCGGTGACGGTAAGAGAGGCGGCGGACAGCCCCGACCCCGCACCATGTCGTTCGGCTCCTCCGCCCTCCGCCTCCCCTCCGCTCCTGCCTCCCCGGCGGTGCCTCACCAGCCCTCCGCGGTGCCGAGATGGGCCGAGAGGCCGGGCCGCGCGACTCGGTGTCCCTCGGGATCAGCGGCGGGGGGAGCGGGGGGGGAGCGGGTGCGAGACGGGCCGCATCGCGACTCTGCCTGCGGGCGGGCGGGCGGGTGTGTGCGCGTCCAACCCGCTCTGCGGCTCCGCTTCCTGCTCTTGTTTGGGTTTAATTTCCGCCACAGGAGGAGCGGGTGGTGGTGGGGAGGGGGGGGGAACAAACGCGACGCGCGTCACGTGACGTGACGCCACGCACAAGCACGACGCTCGCTCGCTTGACGCACGCACGCACGCACGGGCGGGCGGCGTGGCCTCTGGAGGTGAAGCGAGGAGGGCCCCGCCGCCTACCACAAACTACCACACACCAGAGCGCGCGCGCGCGCGCGAGAGAGAGAGAGCCGCCGCCGCGGGCCTCCTCCACCGATAAAATAAAAACGGGGGCGGGGTATCTGGTTGGCGGTCCCGGTCCCTTCGAAGACCCGTTTTTTTTATCGCGAAAGGAAGCGGTGGTTGGGAGAGTGATTTGATTTGAACGGGGAGCGGCGCATACTCCCCCCCGTCCCCTCCTCCTCCCCCCCGCACGGCTCGGCTCGAGCGCTCCCCGCGCAACCGCCGTCAGCCCTGCCGCCCGCCCCTCCCCCCACTGCTCACCTGCAGCTCTGGTTGGCCTATCGCGCACAGGATGTCCCGCCTTCTCCCCCTCCCCGATTGGTGGCTTGCAGACGCCGTCCGTCGTTCGGGCGAAATCGGACGCCGACGTCATGCCATGGGGGGGGAGGAACTGGGTGTGCGCGTGCGCAGTTGGAGCGGCCTGCCGCGATGCAGTGTGGTAGTTGTAGTTTACTTTACTGTGTGTGTCCACCACAGCTGTGATCCGATTGGTGGGCGGGGGGCGGGGTGGGGGGGGGGCTGTGACGCTACAAATATCAGCTCTTGTTTCAACCTGAACATCATCCGGGTTACTCTGGCTGTCTGCAGATCAGTTTGTACTCCCTCCTACATCTTCCCCACTTACCCTCCCTGTTCCCTTCCCCATCTCCCCCCTCCCTTCCCCATCTCCCCCCTCCTACCCCATCTCCCCCTTCCCGTCCCCATTTCCCCCTCCCTACCCCATCTCCCCCCTCCCTTCCCCATCTCCCCCTCCCTTCCCCATCTCCCCCTCCCTTCCCCATCTCCCCCTCCCTACCCCATCTCCCCCCTCCCTTCCCTACCCCATCTCCCCCCTCCCTATCTCCCCCTCCCTACCCCATCTCCCCCCTCCCTTCCCTACCCCATCTCCCCCCTCCCTTCCCCATCTCCCCCTCCCTACCCCATCTCCCCCTCCCTTCCCCATCTCCCCCTCTCCCCCCCCCTCCCTTCCCTACCCCATCTCCCCCCTCCTTCCCATCTCCCCCTCCCTACCCCATCTCCCCCTCCTACCCCATCTCCCCCCTCCCTTCCCCATCTCCCCCCTCCCTACCCCATCTCCCCCCTCCCTACCCCATCTCCCCCTCCCTTCCCTACCCCATCTCCCCCATCTTCTCCCCCCTTCTTCATCCCCCACCAATAAAATACAAAAAGCAGTTTTTTTGCAATGAGTCGCATTCAACTGCAACAACAAATTAGATTTACATCGCACCTTTCACACCAATAATAATGTTGTCAATAATATTGACAACACCACCTTCATAGGGTGCGAGAAAATAATAATTCTCCATTGTTTATGGCCGGAAATAATTAACACATTTACTAAATCTGTCCTTCAGATGAGATGTTAATCCGAGGTCCCGTCTGCCTGTGCAGGTGGATGTTAAAAATCCTGAAGCGCTTTTTCCGGGTGTTCTGGCCAACAGTGCCCCAAATAAAATTGGCCACTCACTTCCCTAACTTCAAATTGGCTGCCATGCTTGCTCACAAAATAGTCACAATATTTTACAGTAAATCCTGCGAAATGCTCGGAGCCATCTCCACGACATGATAAGACGTATGAAATGCAAGGCTTATTGTTAATTTATAACTTTTGCTTTGTGTCCTGTTTCCGTGTTTCTTGGTTGTTTTTTTCTGTGCTCTTGCGATACGTACAGTGCACAATTCAATCTAAGGATGTCCTCATGACATTAAAAGGTATTACATAAATATTTATTATTAAATTTCTTTTGTATTGTAATTCCTAGGTAAATGTAAGAAAAAAACATTTTTATAATACCCTATCACGTCAAAACATCTCAAAGCGCATCACAAATAATTATAGTCAAGTATAATGACTGGTTTTGTGGATGAATACAGTAGACAGTTTACACCAGCAATGTGCCACAGTGCATTTTTTAAGGAATTGTCACTGGTGGGGACTGCACTGAAAGGGGCACTTTTATCCCACATCCAGAAACATTAACATTAGATTTCTACAGATGAAGCAAACCTTAGAATGATTAAAATATGAAAACAGGAATCTAATAAATAATAATCAAATAATGTCTTTAATTATCAAATAATATTCTGTAAAATTTGCCTAAAATCCTGTAAAAACTGCCTAAAAACTGGTGTCCCTTTGGTGACTCTCGATGAAGTCATCATTACCTTTATTGTTATTTATTATCGAAGGGCAATTTACTGGTGGAGAGTTTTGAAATGACTGCTACGGAATTGCTAGGAGCTGATGGGGATTTTTCCCATCACTTTATATGTTAAGCAATATCCCAATGTGCCATAAACAGCAATCAGCTAAATAACCAATTTACCCAGAGTTTTTTGGCCAGAACATTGGGAGAAACTCTCTTCTCTTTTCAGAAAGTGTCGAGGGATCTTTAAAGTCCACCTGAGCAGGCAGCCGGGCAGACGGAGTTAGGTTAGAAGATCAGCCATGATCTTATTGAATGGCAGGACAGGCTCGAGGGGCTGAATGGCCTACTCCTGCTCCTAATTCCTATGTTCCTATAATACTGTAAAGTTTTATCCTGTGAAGCTGTGTGTTTTGCGGGGAATATAGTAACTTTTAAATTTTCTGACACAAACTGACTATCTTAAAACATTGTTGAGATGACTCAAAGCACGTCATAGAATATACGATAAAGTAGTGTTTCCGGTGAGAGTGGACAAGCAGAGGGCCGGGGGAGGGGAGTGTCTGAAACTATTAAACTCACTCAGGTTCAAGGGGAAGATAATCCACTGTAATAATCAAAATTCCAAGCTTTAAACATGTCAGTATCAAACGATGAAGTGAGTGAACAATTTATCAGGAAGACTGTTGGCCAGGATCCAGGGGAATTTTGCAGAAATTCCCGAATATTTAACCAATGATTTCACAGCTAAACAAATGCTACCCATGGTAAAGAAGTACAAGGAATCGAATCCTGGAAAATCCGACTGTGGAAACGGGAATATTACAGAGATATAATAATAATCCTTGCATTTGATATAGCCTTATTAAGTCGTTGAGATTGACCAAAATTTATTTTATTTTATTTATTTATAACAACAACAACAACAAGATTCCATTTATAAAGCGCCTTTCACGTCAGGAGGACGTCCCAAGGCGCTGCACAGTTGGGTCATGACCCGAGCAGGGGGGAAATGGTCAGGGTGAGGGAAGGGAGGGAGCGAGGAGGGGGGAAATGGTCAGGGTGAGGGAAGGGAGGGAGCAAGGAGGGGGAAGAGAGTCGAGAGGGGAGCTGAAGGCACGGTCAAAGAGAAAGGTTTTGAGACCGGCCTTGAAGGAGGAAAGGGAGGAAGCGGCGAAGGCACTGGGGGATGGAGTTCCAGAGCCTCGGGGCTGAGAGGCTGAAGGCCCGACCACGATGGTAGGGCGGTTGGGGCGGGGACGTGGAGCAGACCAGAGCCAGAGGAACGGAGGGTACGGGCAGGTAGGTAGGGGGATAGTAGGTTGGAGAGGTAGGAGGGAGCAAGGCCGTGAATGGCCTTGTAGGTGAGGATGAGGATCTTGAAATCAAGGGATTATTACCCCCAGAAAGTGATCTACCAATTGACTAACAACAACAAAATTACATTTGTATATGCCTTTCACATCGGGAGTACGTCCCAAGGCGTTGGACAATACGTGTTGTTCGGTCGGGATCGGGGAGGATGGAGGGCAGTGGGGCAAAGAGGATGATCGAAGGCACAGTTGAAGAGGAGGGTCTTGAGCCTGGTCTTGAAGGAGGCAAGGGAGGGGGCGAGGTGGAGGGAGTGCGGGATGGAGTTCCAGCGGGCGGAGGCAGTGTGGTTGAAGGCCCGCCCGCCAATGGTGGGGCAGGCAAGGCAGGGGACGTGAAGCAGGCCATAGTGCACTGAGCAGAGGAAGCGAGCAGGTTGGTAGGGGGTTAGGAGGTCGCAGAGGTAGAGAGGAGCGAGGCTATGGAGGGCTTTGAAGGGGAGCACATTGAACTGTATTGTGTGTGATGGAAAGCCAGTGGAGTCGGGTCAGGATGGGGGTGATAGGGTCATGGAGCCTGGTGCGGGAGAGGACACGGGCTGCAGAGTTCTGGATGAGTTGGGGAGGAGGGCAAGCAGGGAGTGTGCATAGTCAAGCCTGGATGTTATGAATGCGTGCGTGAGGGTCTCAGCTGCTTGCGGTGTGAGACAGTGGCAGAGTCACGCGACATTGCAGAGGTGGGGGAAGGAAGAATGGGGCATGGCACAGATGTGGGGTAAAAAGGATAGTTGAGGGACAACAAGACCAAGATTCCGGACTGGCTCAGTGAGGTGTAGTGTGCATCCTTGGATGGTGGTGCTGTCAGTGCCTGAGGTGCAGAGGTGCTAGCCAAGCAAGAGGGCCTTGGTCTTTTTAACACTTAACTGTAGAAAGCTCTCATCCAGAACTTGATGTCTGACAGGACAGCAGTTGTCCTGCAGTCAGAGTGGAGGCAGAGAGGTAGAGTTGGGTGTCATCCGCATACATGTGGAAGTTGACTCCATGTCTGTGGATGATGTCCCCAAGAGGGAGCATATAGATATTGAAGAGGACAGGACCAAGCACAGAGCCCAAGGACAAGATTCCCACTACATTATTTTGAAGAGCAGGGAGCTCTGGCCAGTGTACTGCTAGGATGAGATCATCCTCCTCTCTTCAAATCTACCGCAAAAGGATTAAGTCACTTGTAATGAAGTTAATATAAAGTGCACAAAAAAATAATCCCTGATTACTACTCATGAATAGTCAGGGCACATACATTTTGATGTCATCAGATAGAAAAATAGTGACCCTGAGCACATGGTACTCATTCTTTAATGAACATTGAGCCCCCCCCCCCCCCGCTGAATTAGGGTATTCAATGATAATTGTATTGCACCAACAATTCCTTGATGTAATTGGTACCTTTTTATGATCCAATTCAAATCATCCTTAAGTGACCCAATGGGGAAGCAATGCACCTTCCTATCCACTTATGCAAATTATAAATAGTCAGTTACACTGTCAAATTGTTGAGGTTAAAGTCAGACATTTTGGCACCAAAAGTATCAAAAACAACTCTACATACATAAAAAATTATTTAAAGGGCTACTCAATATACTTATAGCGTGCATGTGCCAGTTCTACTGAATTTCAGTACTTTCCGAGTTTCCCCGAGCACAATCGGTAATTTCTAAGCAAGTGCGCTTAGAAATTGTTTTAGCAAACACATAAACTTTACAGGACATATTTTAGATAACAAACAGACATAGTTTGCCATTGAGAGCATTGTCTGGCAAACTTTCCCACTGCTTGTCCAGATAGGACCACCCAAACCATTAGGGCTTTGGCTTACAGGGTTAACAATACAAGATTACATTTGTATATCGCCTTTCACGTCGAGTGGATGTCCCAAGGCGATGGGAAGGGAACTCAGTGTAAGGATTCTCTGCCCCCAGTGACTGGTCTTCCCTTCCAGGTCCTGCCAGTGAGCCGGGTTGATTGTGCTGTCAACAGCAGAGCCCCGGAGTACTGCCAACATAGAACCGAACTAGAGATGTCACAGGGGGTTGGCTTGATTCTGACATTCCATTGCCAAACATATCACCTTGGAGCCAATTCAGCTCCACGGAAAGCCCCCCCTTACCTCCTCACCAGGTGGGTCCTCAGTTCCTCCAAGGTTAATTTCCAGCCAGAAATGAACAGCTGTTTGCACCAATCAGCCTCTTACCTCGGAAACCATTGCAGAGCGCTTAACAGTGAAGGAGCCTGAGCTTGGTGGGAGGTGGGGGAGTCAGGAAGGCTGTCGAAGAGGCAAATGTTTAGAAATAGTTTGAAGTCGAGAGAGATTTAGGAAGAGAGTTGCAGAGAGTGGGGATGAAGTGGCTGAAACTTTGGCCACTGCTGGTGCAGAGGAACAGAGTGGGGATGGGGATGTCAGGGGCACCTCTTTCACCTTTTGCTGGTTAGACTCCAGCAGTTACCCCAACCACACTCTGGGGTCCCCAAGCCTTGGCTCTTGCCTAATACTCTGTGCATTAGGTAAGCAGGAAGCATCCCTCCAGTGAGTGTGCACATTCCATTCCAGACACAAGGGAAAGCTCCATGTGTAGGTGGCAGACACACTGTGATAGTGATGGGTTACCGCAGGCCGGCAGTGACTGGTTGACCATAACAAACCTCATGGCGTAACCAGTGGGTAATGCGTCTGCGGGACACAGAGGCAGAAGATTGTGGGTTGATAGCCTGGTCAGTGCAGATTACACAGATTTACATAGACTGAACAGCACTGAAACAGCCGACTGGCCCAACCAATCCGTGCTGTGTTTATACTCCACACAAGTCTCCACCCATTCCTTACTCCCTTCCAAGCCCTCTATTCCCCTCTCGCGCATGCGAAGGTCTAGCTTCCTCTTGCGTGCACTATCTACACTATCTGATTCAACCACCGCTTCAGGCAGCGAGTTCCACAATCTCAACCAGGGCCACAGAGGGGGTTTTACAGACAGACCACCTCCCTCACCGCCCCCCGGGAGATTGGCTTGTCTGGAGCAGCAGGAATGGCAGGAAGTGAAGAAAAAGTTGGGAAATGGAAGTACAGTAATTTGGCGTCTGTGAAGTTTCAAAACAGGAAACCTGGTAATAAAAGTTGCCAGACAGAGGTCCTGATAACATCAATCCCAAATACCAAGTGTGACTCGCAGATGTCTCTCCAAATTGTTCTGCTCTGAATTTACACAGCCCGAGCAGCAGCTGTGTCTGCCGTGTCCACTCAGGGCTCCATGGTCAATGGTCGGTGGTCGGGGAGGGACGTGGTAAAGGACAGTGCCAGCAGCTTGTTCTGTTCTGAATTTATGAATTTTTCTCCTCTCGGCACCAACATGAGAACAGCCTCACCTGTTCCCCAATACCTTGCCCATGGGACCATTCTGTTACCAGCTGTCCCTACCTGTACATACACTAAACGGGGTGGGGGGTGCGATTACAGAGAGAATGTAATGGTGCGACTCCGCTGCACTGGCATGATGTGAGGTGGTGTTGTGGCCTGAATCCGACATTCAACCCTTAATGATAACAACACACAGCGGATCCTATGGTCGGATCCAGTCTAGAGAAGCTGTGATTCTCTAAAACTGGATTCCTGTAACTTGGTGGTTAGAGTTCTCGCCTCGCAAGCGAGGACCTGGGTTTGATTCCCGGGCAGGGTGAAACATTAGGCAAGTTTCCTTACTCCACACACCTGTTTACCTCGCAATAATTAGGAACCCGGTTGTTAGTCGATTGGCAGATTCCTTTTCTGGGGCTAATAATCCCTTCTGAAAATATATATATAAAAAATAATAATTTGGTCACTCAATCAATGACTGTGGGACGCTGCTGTGCACAATTGGTTGCCGCTTTTTGCCCACAAAATACAGTAAATTCACTTTACAGTATACTCTGTGAAACACTTTGACACATCTCGAAGACGTGGTAAGGCTTTATATGTAGAGTCCAGTAGCTCAGTTGCTGGAGCACTCACCTCGCAAGCGAGAGACCTGGGTTCAATTCCCGTGCAAGGTTAAACGTTGGGCAAGTTTCCTTACTCCACACGCGTCTGTTTACTTAGCAATAAGTGGGAACCCGGTGATTAGTTGATTGGCGGATCACTTTTCTGGGGGTAATAATTCTTTCTCAAAAAATAATAAATTGGTCACTAAATCCACAACGGTTTGTGGGACACTGCTGTGTGCAATTGGCTGCCCCGTTCCACCCAGAAAATATACAATCAAGCGGTATATTCTGTGAAGCGTTTTGATACACCCCGAAGACGTGAAAATGTGCGAAATCAAATGCAAGGATTATTATATTCTCAACTCACAGCAACAATCTGATCGAGATTCAGAACTTTATTGGAAGTGTTCTATGCTTGCTCAACGATATTTCTCCCTCCTCTCATTCAATGCCCATCTCAAGACCTCTGACAGCTCAGCTTTCCTTCCCCAGCTCAGGGGCCCAGCTAGCAGCTTTGAGACGTCCTCTTGCCGTGAAAGGCATTGTATTTGTGTAAATTATATCATAGATTACTCTACATTGCTGGAATAAGAGGCGGAGATTTTGGATAATGTAGTGAAATGGGAGCACATTCCACACGTTGCATCTCAGACCGCTTTGCCAGTCACACAGCATTGATCTGCACACTGGAGCCACCTGCTGCAACAACAATGTTGCTGCAATAAATACTGTACAGTGCTTTCATCCCACTTGATATTTCGTAGCCCCTTATCACGTTGTCGAGACATCTCAAAGCACTTTGCAAGGTTTTAAGTGCTCTGAGACGCCGTCCGGCGTGGAGGGCGCTATATAAATCCAAGTTGTTGTTTTACTGTGAAGTATAGTAACTTTGCATTGGTAGGCAAATGTGACAGCCAATTTGAATACAGCAACGAACCACAAATAGCCTTGAATTGAACAACCAATTTTATTTGGGAGATTGTCGGCCAGGACTCTGGCAGCAACTCCCGATCTCAGACAGCGTCGTGATAATGAGCTGCACAAAGGCACTGGTACCACATTAAGTTGCAGAGCGATGCAGCACAGAAACAGGCAATCGGCCCAAACAGTCCATGCCGGTGTTTATACTGCATCTGAACCCCCACCTTCCCTATTCCCCTCTCTCTATCCCCTTTATTCCCATCTCCCTTATATGAGAGTCTCTAGCAAGAGATCACTTGTTATTTACTGACCAGCAGGCAGCTTTGCCAGTGCCCTCAATGACAACCTGCACAGTATTAGCTGGTTACCTCAACGTTGGGGTCCTAAACTCTTAGGATTAGGTGGAAAGGGTGTGATCCTGTGGGGAGAGAGAGTACGCAATGTATGCCAGATAACAGATGCCACACATATGTGGAGCTCTTAACCAGTGTGTGTGTGTGTGTGTGTGCGTGAGAGAAGTACCCAACTGATCAAAAATATAACAAAGATGGCTGAATCTCACTGGGGATAAGACCCGGGGTGGGGGGTGGGGGGAGATTGCAAAGACTGGAACTGTGTTTTCAAGATGGAAGGATTTTGTCCTCTTGAAGAATTAATAATAATCCTCATGTTTAATATACTGCCTTATCGCCATTGAGATAAGCTCTCGGGGGAGGTGGTGAGAAGGAGAGATCAGAGCAGAAAGGAAATCAGCCTGAGGGAAAGGAAAAGTGAACTCTGAATATCGCAACCCCCCCCACCCCCAGGTTTCCAGCAAATCCGTTCCTTCCGTTAAGACCAGACGCTTCTCTGTGAACTGAAAAGCACCTGTGCCAGGGCTCATACAGCTCACAGCTTTTATTTATACTCATATCAAACAAACAGCATCTCTGAGGTCAAACACATGCTGTTGGGGAATAAATCAATGCACAGGGGCATCATGCCCGTGTTAATACAATCAGTGTCGGTCACAGTGACTAATCAGTCGTGTATTTGATGCAGAGCTTTTAACAACAATTAACAACAGATTGCTGTAATCAGCGCACTGAGCACAGGGCAGCGACGCGCAGCCCTGACATTTCCATGTCCTGAGCTTTGCTCCCCTGATCCCAGCCTCTGCCTGACAGCAGTGACACCCAACACTGAACATGTCACAATGTGAAGACTCCCAGCTCGGTGTCTCTTAAAAGTCTTTTTAAGATGAACGTTACTTGCATCTGTTTAAGTTTCATCAAATCTCCAAAACGTGTGAGCAGCTGACCATGTCTCCTGGAGCCCTGGGGGCAGGAGCCCTGGGACTGAGGGGGGTGGGGGCCGCACGGTCAAGGCTCTGCTCTGCTTGGAACACCAAGCTGGTCTCTCCCGGTGGCCAGAGCCGCTGCAGGACTAAGCTTCCCCACCGCCCAGGGTCAGGACCACGGATTTCACCACACTGAGAAAGGCCTCGAGCATTGCCTCCCCCTCCGTGTCCTGCTTCACGGTGACCCTCAGGCCTTCCTCCTCCTTCTCGTCCCCTCCCAGCCACAGCTCAGCCAGCAGCAGCGAGCCTGCCCGCTCCCTGCCGTACACATAGGCCTTCCATGGCTGGGCCCCGGGGCAGCTGACAGCGATGGTCTGCAGGTGGAAGCGGTAAAAGGCCTCCTGCACCGTGTGTGGCTCCGGGGCCCCAGCCCAGGGAACAGTCACCCCTCGCACCCTTGCTGCCTGGCTCCACGTCTCCTCGAAGCTCCTCGGGGACAGATGGACCCCGGGAACCAGGCACATGACCCCCGGCCCCAGGGCAACCACTCCGGGACCTGAGCAGAGAGCACATTACGACCATTACTACAACAACATGCATTTACACAGCGACTTTCACGCGGGGCAGTGTCGCAGAGCATTTAACAGTGGGGGAGCCTGACGCCGAACCAGGGGGAGGTGACTGTCAGCATGGACGAGGTGGAAGGTCCTAACACCCTCTGCCCCCCACCCCCATCCCACCCCCCACCTATCTGACTGTGGCTTCAATCACCACCCTCCTACCCCCAGCTGTCTCCTGGGATAACCGCCTGCAGGAATAACAGGGCCAGGAATTGGATTCTTGCTGACAATCACAGCTTGCCAGTCCCGTCAGTGTGCGTCCACCTCCCGCCCACATGTGGGAACCCAGACTCCAACTAGAGCCTCTGGGATGGAATGCGCACTCTCCCCCTAGCGATGCAACAAAAACAACAATAAAATTACATTTATAGAGCGCCCTTTACGTCGGGAGGACGTCCCAAGGCACTGGACAGTCAGGGGGGAGGGGTATTGTAGGAGTGAGGGAACGCAGAGAGGTGTGACCGAAGGCACGATCGAAGAGAAGGGTCTTGAGACCGGCCTTGAAGGAGGCGAGGGAGGAAGCGAGGCGAAGGGACTGTGGGTTGGAGTTCCAGAGTGTGGGGCAGAGGGTCTGAAAGCCCGGCCACCGATGGTGGGCGGGTTGGGCGGGAGACATGGAGCAGACCGGAGCCTGCTGAACGGAGGGAGAGGGAAGGTTAGTAGGGAGTCAGCAGGTCAGAGAGGTAGGAGAGGGCGAGGCCATGGATGGCCTTGAAAGTGAGGACGAGGATCTTGAATTTGATCCTCTGGGGGATGGGGAGCCAGTGGAGTCGGGCGAGGATGGGAGTGATGGGGTCGCGGAGCCTGGTGCGTGAGAGTACATGAGCTGCAGAGTTTTGGATGATCTGCAGCTTGTGAAGGAAAGGGTTGGGAAGGCCGATGAGGAGGCAGCCTGCTTACCTAATGCCAGAAAGTATTAGGCGAAGGTTGGTGAGACCCAAGACTTGGGGACCCCAGAGAGTGCAGTGGGGTAACTGCTGGAATCTAACCAGCTAAAACCACATAGCTTGCCATTGAGAGCACTGTCTGGCAAGCTTTCCCACTGCTTGTCTAGCTAGGACTACCCTGGCCATTAGGAATACGGCTTGCAGCGTTAACAGTAGCTGAGTGGTAGAATTCCCTTCCCCTCTGTGACTGGTCTACCCTTCCAGGTCTTGCTGATAAGCCAGGAACCAGAATAGAGACTGCCATAGCGGGTGGATTGATCATTTCATTGGCAAACTAGCTCAGCCCCAAGAAGATCTCGCTTACCCCCACCAGATGGCGAGCGAACGTGCGTCTCTCTCTCACCCGTCTCCTGTACTGCAGGCGCCAGTGCCTCCGGTATGGTTAGAGACTCTGCATTCTCGGCTGTGAGCCGCGCCCACCGCGCTCTCCCATAGACTGGGATCAGGGTATTGAAGTCCTGCGCCCAGACATGCACTGCTTCGCTGGCCTGGCTGCTGATCACCCCCAGCGCTGGGTCAGACTCGGGGCCACAGACAACTCGCTTTGCCTCCTCGGCTCCTTGTAGCAGCAGCCTGTAATAGAAGAGGCCACGGTCCCGCACAGCCATGTCCAGTTCCTCCTCTGTCAGGCAAACAGTAGGCAGCTCACAACAACAGAAACAACGACAACAGCAAAAATAACTTTCACTTATATAGCGTTCTCCACGAGGGAAGCGTCTCAGAGTGCTTAACAATGGCGGGGTGTGACTCCGAGCCAGGGAGGGGGGAGGAAGGTTTTCAGGCGAGACTTGAAAAAGGGATGAGGGGGGGCAAAGAGGAGGGATTGAGGGAGAGTGTTCCTGAGTTTTGGGGCGTAGTCGATTGAGGCCTCGCTCCAGACGTCGATTTAAGCCTCAGTCCAGGTGTCGCGCGTGTGAAGTCGTCTTGGACCCCATTCCAGGCTTCCGCCGCGGGAGGCCTCGGACCAACGAACTCCTGCCCTCCCCCACTCAGCTCCAATGGGTCTCTGATTGAGCCCACTCGTCAGGATGGCAGAAAACAGGATTTTCCCCCCTGTTTTTGCAATCCAGCCTCCAGCCCAAATAGATCAAACAGGTAAGTTAGAAGAAATTTCTTCACACAGAGAGTAGTGGGAATATGGAACACGTTACCACAGGAGTTGTTGAGGCAAATAGCATGGATGTATTTAAGGGAAAGCTCGAAAGGTACATGAGGGAGAAAGAAATAGAAGGTTATGCTTGAAGGCTTAGTTGAGGAAGGGCAGGAGACTAGTGGAGCATAAACACTGGCACAGACCAATTGGGCTGAATGGCCTGTTCTGTGCTGTATATTCTAATGTATTCTAATGGATATCAAATGCAGGGACTATTATTATTAAACAGCCACATAGAGAACACCCACCTATAGTGTAGCACAGCAGCCGGCCCAGTGTGTCCTGACACTCTGCCGGGCGGCTCAGGAACAGCCTCACCATCGCCGTGAGGAGCTCGAGCTTCACGCCTGCGCAGTTCTCCGTCCTCACAGCCTCACCATCTCCTCCAGAATGTAGGGGGTGTTGGCCATCTGCTCTCCGTGCATTCCCAGCAGCCAGATCAGCGCCTGCTTCCCCTGCTCGTGAAAACGGGAAGAGAGGTTAGAAGACAGCAGTTACCTGCAAAGGTCTTACTTAAAGCCCCCTCCTTAGCCTCCTTCAAGTCCAACCGCAAGACCCTCCTCTTCGACCATGCTCGGGTCTGAAATGCTGTACTCTGTCCAGGGCCTTGGGACATCCCCCACTACGTGAAAGGCGCTATACAAATGTTGTTGTTGTTGTTGTTGTTGTAAAGAGGATTTATTTACCCGCTCAGAAGGAGCCCCACCCAAGCCCCATCCACCCCCACCACCTCACCCACCCTCTCCCCTCCTCTGACTGACTTCGTTGCTTTGGACGCTCTCCTCACAGCCGGGCAGAGCCTGACACACGGCCGGGATGCACTGAGGGCAGAGCCACACGAGATCCCTGAAGGTCTGAACCACAGCTAGACAGAGACAGAGAGAGACAATCAACTTCATAACAATAATACTATTCCTTTTATTTGATATAGCGCCTTATTGCGTCATTTAGACGTCTCAAAGCGCTTCATAGAAGCGTAAAGTGAACTGTAAAGGGCAGTGACTGTATTTTGTGGGCGATATGCAGCAGCGAATTGCGCACGGCAGTGCGTGGACTGAGTGATGACCACATTATTTTTGCGGGGTGGGGGGAGGGATGATTATCCCTGGAAACCAATCCGCTAATCGGCTAACGAGCGGGTTCCAATGAATTGCTAGGTAAACGGAGGCGTTATTTCAGCATTCGCAAGCTGAACAAAAGTGAGCTAAAACTGAAGGGAAAGCGTGAAGCAACAACCACCACCATCGCCACTTGCTGAGCGCTCCGAGATGCTGCCCCACGGTTGTTGTTAAGACGGTGTGCTGTACCTGACGTGATGTGCTCCTGTTTGAGTGCAAGCAGCCCGGTCAAAATATCCACACATTTCTCACTGTAAGTCCGGGCGATTCGACCTTAAAATACATCAGAAATTCTGAGCTGAGGCTCTAGGAGACACCATGGTTCCATTTCCCACACTCCCACCCTACCCCTAAAGCATTGGCTGCGGGTACAGCAGACCCTCGGGTCTATGCTCAGTAAGGTAACAATAACACCAGCAACACCATTCATGTCGCCCTTCACATCAAGAGGATGCCTCAAAGTGCCTCAGAGGTTTTATTGTGACGTTTAGCGACCGTTTATTCTGTAGGAAACGTAGCAGTCAATTTACGCACAGCAACGTCCCACAAATAGCCATGAATGTCCAGTTTTATCTGGGAGATTGTTGGCCAGGACACCGGGAGACACAAACTGCCTTTACTTTTCAAATAGTGCCGCGGGATCTTCACTGTCCACCTGAACAGGAACAGACGGTACTTTGGTTTAACATCTCATCTGAAGGATGGCATCTCCGATAACACAGCACTCCCCAAAGCCAGTACTGTATTGGAGTCTCAGCCTAAACTGTTGGCTCAAAGTTCCAAGATGGGGCTTCAACCCACAATCTTTTCACCCAGAGTTGAGAGCACTACTGGCTGAGCCAGGCTGACAATCGGATTTGAAGGTTGTGGGCTCAAGCTCCAGATCTCTAGTTATTGGTGCAATATTGGCAGAGGTGCCACCTCCCCTGTGGGAGATAATAATCCTTGCATCTGAAATAGCGCCTTATCACGTCTTCGAGACGTCTCAAAATGCTTCACAGAATATACTATGAAGTGAATTGACTAGGTTTTGTGGGTGAAACGTGGCAGCCAATTGCACACAGCTGTGTCCCATAAACAGTCTTGGATTGAGTAACCAAATTATTATTTTAAAAAAAATTTGAAGACATTATTACCCCCGGAAAAGCGATCCGGCAATTGACTAACAAGCAAGTTGGCGGCCCTGCCCTCACCTATGTTGAGGATGGCCACCTGTGCGAGCTCCACTGAAACGTCGGTGCAGGAAGTCTGCAGCTCCTCCAGGATGTGCTGCACATTCTCGTCGTTCACCAGGTCGCACAGGATCTCCATCTTCTGGTACTTCACGTAGTTGGGATCCGAGTAGGTGAAGAAGAACTTCTTGTAGTGGGCGCTGAAGTGTCCGGGGAGGCTGCGGAGAACCTGCCGCACGTGGCACAGGCCCAGGAAGCACAGCTCAGGGCACTCGGCTGTGCAGGCTGTCAGCAGCGGCCCCCGGACCCTCTCCAGCACATCCCTCTGCACCGTGGGGAAGTCCTCGGCCAGCAGGAGGAAGAGCTTGGTGGTCGCCATAACCACGCTGGGATGGCTGCTCTTCAGGAAACTGTCCAGGATATTGAGAATGTCGAAGACTTCCTCCTCGCCTCGTGCCTTGTAGCGAACCAGGAAGCTCAGCACCTCACTCTGGCCCCAGGCATCCAGCTCCTTCATTCTTAGAACCAAACACATGAAAAGCTCAATGCCCACTGATCACGCTCCTTCTCTGAGGGAATTTAACAAATCAAAAGGCAATAAACTTGTCCAGACCGATCTGTCCACTCTCTCTGCTCAGCGGACTCTGATCTGCTCCACGTCACACACCAGGCCTGCCTCTTCATCGGCGGTCAGGCCTTCAGCCTTTCTGCTCCCACCTTTTGGAACTCCATCCCACAGTCCCTTCGTCTCATTCCCACCCTTTCCTCCTTCAAGGCCCATCTCAAGACCATCCTCTTTGACCGCTCCTTCGGTCACCCTCCTACCCCTATCCTGCATGCCCTCCACCCCTCCTGATCCTAACCCCCAGCTCGAGTCAAATCCTTGACTGTCCAGCACCTTGGGACGTCCTGACGATGTGAAAGGCGCTGTGTAAATGTAATCTGTTGTTGTTGCTGCTAATGGTGTTTGGAACATTGCGGGTTCTTGTGCCTGCTTTCCTCCCCTCCTCGGCTGATCTCCAATAGCACAATTCAGGATCTGCTTTGACAATACAGATGTACTGCGAAGGCAACAATCATCCTTACATTTCTTACAACATCCAAATCTCTCAAAACTCTCTACAGTAATTGCTGTAAAGTTGTGACTGCGTATTTGTAGGCAAATGTGGTGGTCAATTTGCACAAGGCAATGTCCCCAAAAATGACCTATCATGAAGTGAATGACCAATTTTATTGTTAGTCAGGACACAGGGAGAGAGAAACTCCCTTCTCTTTCACAATAGTGTTGGGGCTTCCTTAGGATTCACCTGAACAGCCACAGATGGGACCTTAGCTTAAAAATCACATCCAAAGCATTGCACTGCTGACAACACAGCCCCACCCCACTGTGCCCGAGCATAACCCTAGAATGTGAGATCAAAGTGTTGATGTGGGGCATGAACCCACAAGTTCCCGACTCCGAGGCAAGAGCACGACTGACCGACTGCCCAGACTGATACCTAAACATAGCTATTGACTGGCTGTGGAGAGATATCACAAGTTGACATTAACCGACAGACCTGTTTAGCAGGTGATGTGCGATGGGCTTATTGATGACCATTCCCCCCTCGTGTTTGAGGATCTCCTCCAGCGCTCGCAGGCAGTTCACAATGACGATGGGGTCCGGGTCCCGCAGCATACTGTACAGCTCATTCACCACAGCACCATCTGGGGAGCAACACACAAACTGCAACAAACTTTCCCAGTGAAGCCGATCAACAATAATAATATGATTCTTGCACTTCAGACAGCGCCTCATCACGTCTTCGAGACGTCTCAAATTGCTTCACAGAATATACTGTAAAGTGAATTGACCGGGTTTTTTGTGGGCAAAACGTGGCAGCCAATTGCGCACAGCAATGTCCCCACAGTGGTGGATTAAGTGACCAAATTATTATTAATTTTTTTGAAGGCATTATTACCACCAGAAAAGCGATCTAGCAATTGACTAACAATCGGGTTCCTACTTACTACTAGGCAAACAGAGGGGTGTGAAGTAAGGAAACTTGCCCAACGTTTCGCCCTGCCTGGGAATCAAACCCAGGTCCTCTCGCTTGCGAGGCAAGTGCTCTAACCATTAAGCTACAGGACTCCATGCAGCAATGGACAATACGCTCACTGTGCTGCGCCCCAGGGTTGGTTTCCGCTTCTGAACATTGCTCTCTGCACCACCTTCTCTGGTCCTAGCATTCAATGAAGCGCCTATAATACCAAAACATCTCAAAGTGCTTCACTGAGAGAACTGCTATCGCGTGTATTAACTGTGTATTTCACAAGAACGGTTGGATGAAGAAGGCCCCTCGGCCCATCCAATCACTTCCTTGGGGGGGGGGGGGGGGGGGCGGTCAACCGTGTGTTTGACCCATGCGGAAACCTATCACCATGCTTAAGAGTATCCAAACCAAGCTGAGAATTCCATGCATTCACCTACACATGCAAATCCCAGAGATACCCTGATAATAATCCCTCAAGAAAAAAATAATGATTTTGTCACTCAATCCATGACTGTTTGTGGGACACTGCTGTGCGCAATTGGCTGCCGGGTATCATCCACAAAATACACAGTCAATCTACAGTATATTCTGTGAAGCGCTTTGAGATGTCTGAAAGACGTGAAAAGCACTATATCAAATGCAAGAATTATTATTATAGATTGTTGGAATGGAATGCACACTCTCTCCCTGGAGCGACACATCCTGCTTACCTAATTCCAGAGAGCATTAGGTACAGGTTGACTTGAGAGCCAAGGCTTAGGGACCCCAAAGTTTGGTCAATTTCTCATTAGAGAAAAAGCTGCCTCAGTATTTACCCACATCGGCGTCCCTCTGGAGAGTCAGCATTTTGGCGCATCCGAGGACAGCTACTCGACGAACGTAGGAGGCTTTGTCCCTCAGCCCACTCCGCACTGGCTGCTGAACGTACTCGCAAACACCAGGCATCCTAAACACAACACAAGGTCACTCAGTCTGGATCTCCATCATCACTCCACTGAATAGTGACTCACCTCCTCCTGGGGGCGGGGGGAGCAGGCGGTGACGGGTATTAAGGGATACGGGGCAAGGGTGGGTAATTGAATTTGAGGTACTGATCAGCCATGATCTTATAGAATGGCGGAACAGGCTCCAGGGCTGAATGGCCTATTCCTGTTTTTATGTTTGTAAGTGTACTTTTAATCAAAACTGATAGCCAAGATGTACACAAGGTCCAAAAAATTGTGAATGAATTAACTGAGGCTTTTGTTCATGCCTCAGTTCCCAGCTTTATCTGATCGTCCGCTTTCTCTTAAAGGGGTCAACTCTTTTCGGAGTACGTCTCGAGCAATGCACTGGAACGTCAGCCCAGACTGAGAAGATATTAGGCCAACGAGTAGCTGTCGCGATGATTGCTGAGAGCATCAGTAGATTGTGTGCTGTAACAGAGGGGTGAAGGCAAACCACAAAAGTCATGTTTCATTAGAATAAAATGCTGACTAATCCTTTTATTCCAAACTCCCTGAAATCCTTCAGGAATGTCCCCTTCCCACCACCTCCCAAAGACCCCCGCTGTAAAACACTAATAACAAACCTGAGGCTGCACATGCTCCTCAACGCCAAGCCCCTGACCATGGGGTTGGAGTCTGCACAATCCTTGCGGAGGGTGTTGATGGCAAGAAGGGCCAGATCGGGTTTGAGGGCTGCATACGTGCACATATACAAATAGACCAGCTTCTTCTGGACAATGTCCACCGTGGCGCTGGCCTTCACCATCTCCATGAAGAGCCCGGAGACATCCAGGCCCTGAGTCATGAACCTGATCACCTTTAGAACCACGTTCCTGTACCTCAGTCTGTCCGCCTGCAGGTGTGGGTTGGCCAGGGCCCTCTTCAGCTCCTTCACCGTGTCCTCAGAGCCATAGTAAGGCATCTGTCCAGACAACCAGTGCTTTGGCGCTTCACACCAAACACACAACAGATCACAAATTCTCAACACAATTATTATCGGAGCCTCTTACATCTGCTTCATCTGAAGGGACAGCCAACAAGACGTTCATTTACAGACAGTCCGACTAAGATAATAACAACAACAATAATCTCAGTCACTCGATCCACGGCTGTTTGTGAGACGCTGTGGGGCTGCCCCGTCTCACCCACAGATAAACAGTCACTACACTTTACTGTATATGCTGTGAAGCACTTTGAAGATGTGAGAGGGCGCTGTATCGAATGCCAGGATTGTTGTTACATAGTACACACACACACACAGATATATAAACATAAATAAGATGATTAAAGACACGGCCACTAAGTTGGTTACAAACACAATCAGAGCCGCGGCTCCGGGCACTGCAGGGCGGGGCCGGCACCCCGCAGGGCGGCGGCTCCTCATTGGCCGACACCAGTAACACCGACAGCCATTGGGCAGCTGCACAAAAGGAACAAGGACTCAAAATGAGCGCGGAGTGTCCCGGCGCCTCAGTGCGGAGCTGCTGCCCCCTCTGGCCACACACTGACACTGCACCGCCAGCCTCCACAGCCCAACACCACACTCAATAACAACAACTTGCACTGATGCAGCGCCCCCCACCCAGGGTGGCGTCTCAGAGCGCTTCAAAGCACTGATAATAACCCTTGCATTTGAAATAGCGCCTTATCGTGTCTTTTGAGACGTCCCAAAGCGCTTCACAGAATATACCGAAAAGTGAATTGGCTGTTTTGTGAGCGAAACGCGGCAGCCAATTGCTCACAGCAGTGTCCCACGATCAGTCACAGATTGAGTGACCAAATTATTCATTATTTATTTTTTGAAGGGGTTATTACCCCCAGAAAAGCGATCCGCCAATTGATTAACAACTGGATTCCTACTTACTGCGAGGTAAACAGAGGCGTGTGAAACAAGGAACCTTGCCTAACGTATCGTCCTGCCCGGGAATCAAACCCAGGTCCTCTCGCTTGCAAGATGAGTGCTTTAACCACTAAATTACAGGATTCCACTTACGCCCCAGACAGTACCTCACACCCCAGCACTGTATCTCATGGTCTTAAACCGCATTGCAAAGATTACAAGGGAGCCTAAGCCAGGAGGGAGCTGGGGAGGTGGCTGAAAGAGGTACAACAACAACAATTTGGATTTATATAGCGCCCTCCACACCGGATGGTGTCTCAGAGCGCTTCACAGTAACAGATCCCGGGGCTGAGCCAGGGTGAGGGGGCGGAAGGTGACCAAAGGTGCGGTCGAAAAGATCTTCAGCCGAGACCTGAAAATAGGAAGAGGGGACGAGGCGAAGGGAATTCCAGGTAGGTCTTCAGATGTTCATGTGGGTTAGGGAAAGCAGAGATACAACAACAATTTGCATTTATAGCATTTGTGTAAGAGGCAAAGTGTAAGAATTTAGAGGGAGACAATTCAACAACAACAAAATTTCATTTATAGAGCGCCTTTCACGTCAGGAGGACGTCCCAAGGTGCTGTACAGTTGGGTCAGGACCCGAGCAGGGGGGAAATGGTCAGGGTGAGGGGAGGGAAGGGAGGGAGCGAGGAGGGGGTAGAGAGTCGAGAGGGGAGCTGAAGGCACGGTCAAAGAGGGAGGTCTTGAGACCGGCCTTGAAGGAAGAAAGGGAGGAGGCGGCGAAGGCACTGGGGGATGGAGTTCCAGAGCCTCGGGGCTGAGAGGCTGAAGGCCCGGCCACCTATGGTAGGGCGGTTGGGGCGGGGGATGTGGAGCAGACCGGAGCCAGAGGAACGGAGGGTACGGGCAGGTAAGTAGGGGGATAGTAGGTCGGAGAGGTAGGAGGGAGTGAGGCCGTGAATGGCCTTGTAGGTGAGGATGAGGATTTTGAATTCGATCCTCTGGGGATAGGGAGCCAGTGGAGGCGAGCAAGGGTGGGAGTGATGTGGGCGCAAACACGAGCTGCGGAGTTCTGAATGACCTGCAGTGTGGAGGGAGGTGCCTGGAAGGCCGGCGAAGAGAGAGTCCAGCCTTGAGGTGATAAAGGCGTTGACCAGAGTTTCCGCAGCGTGAGGGGTGAGGTAGTGCCGTAGTCTGGCGATGTTTCGGAGGTAATGGAAGGCGGTGCCGGTTGTGGCGCGGATATGAGGAAGAAAGGACAGCTCAGGGTCGAACAGAACCCCGAGGTTCCTGACTGGCTTTGAGAGGTGGAGAGTGCAGCCTTGGATGCTGATGCTGTCAGCGCCTGAGGTGCGGAGACGTGAGCCAATCAGGAGGGCCTCAGTTTTGCGCACGTTGAGCTGAAGAAAGTTGTCTCTCGTCCAGGGGAAAGGTGCAAAGATGGCTGAAGATTTGCCAACCGATGGTGGAGCACAGGGCGGAGAGCAGGCTGAGGGGAGGGAGATATGGTGGTGCGAGGTCAAGGAGACATTTGAAAGGCAAGGATGAGGATCTTAACATTGTTTTCCTAAGGTAAGAGATCCCAAACAGAGGGCTGTGGACCCCGCAAGATTGTATCGGGGACTGCGGAGTTGGGAGACACACTGGAAGTGCAAAAGCTACGGAAGCCTAGTGAGACTGGAAGCCCTTAGAGCAGTTGTAAAAGGCATGTTCTCATGGTTTCAAGGCAAGGTATTCCAGGTCTGCTTTTTGTGAGGGGGCTCAGTCAGGAATAATGTCCTAGGGTTGGGGGGTGAGTCTTGAGCCCAGAAAGTTTGGGAACCTCTAACAAAGTGCTAGGGGGTTAGGCAAGGAAAATAATCCATATATATGACATACGGCAGGAGAGGATGCAAGCTACGGGGATGGCCTGAGGTTTACAGAGGGCAAAGCTGGGGAAGCGTAGATCAGGCAAGGTCATCAGATTACAGAAATAAACCATGCACTCCTTTGTTGGCTGAATGAGTAACAGAGCTATCCAGATCAGCATAGCCCACAAAATAGCCAATTCACCTTACAGTATATTCTGTGAAGCAAGAACTTTGAGACATCTCAGCAACGTGATAAGGCGCTATAGCAAATTCAAGGATTATTTTCATTATTGTGGTATTTCAGACTGAATTGTGTTGTGTGCTTAATTAGCTGATCTCAGTTGTGCCTTTTTAGAGAAACTGGCGAGACAGTCACCTCATGTCCAATTGCTCGGCAGCAAGACAACAGCTCAGCACCAAAATGGAACATTCAACCTCTTCCCACGAAGTTGGCTGTTCCCTTCATGGCCATTTTGGGACATTGCCATGTGCAAATTTGCCTATAACTACGGTCACTACACTGGTCATGGCTTACCTGTGAAGTTCATGGAGATGTTTTGATTTAAGGCATAATATCAAGTGTCAGAATTATTAGTTTTAGCTGATGCTCCAGTGCGGGCCTGATTCAGCGGGGCTGTCCAAATCCTTGAATGTCCAACCCCTTGGGATGTTCTCCCAATGTGAAAACGTAATTTGTTGTTGCTGTCCTATGTAAAAGACAGTAAATCGAGATCTTGTAGCCTGTTCTTCAGATGGACGTTAAAGATCCCATGACACTGTTGGGAAGAGAAGGGAGTTTCACCCCGTGACCTCAGTTTCAAGTCTCATCTGAAGGACCTCCTAGAGTATTTTACTAGGTTGTAAGCCTAAACTGTGAGCTCAAAGTCCTGACATCACTATCAGACGAAAGAGCAAATGGACGACAGACACATTGTATAATCTTCATAATTAGTTTAATCTAAAGCACGATGGGTTACCGATCCCATGGAACTGTACCCAGAAAAATCACCATTTTGAGGAGAGGCAAGAGAAAATTGGTGAGATAGGAAAAGGAAGCAAAACGGTTACAACACCTTTGCTCAGAGATTCTCCCGTCCTTCCCTGGCAGTGGTGGAAATAGTACAGCAATAACTCAAACTGTCAAACGTAACATTCACCCAAACTACACAGACAATGATTCGATTCCATAAACTATTGAATAGGCATTGGATAAATCACGTTTTGTTTATGAATCCTTAATCTGGAGCTCATGGAAGTAGAAATCTTCTGTATTTATTGAAATCAAAGGCATAGGTTTTTCATTCCAAACGTAAAAGGGAAACCTTGTTAATAATGCAGTTGGTTGAGTCCCATGTCTAATCTTATAAGAAAGATGGGAGAAAAATGGCCAACTTCTGGGTCGTCAGGTCACTGCTGAAGTCACTTCCCCCTCGCTTCACACACGTGCTCATCAGCAGTGATCAGGAACTGCTCGATTAGGGTCTTTATCTCTATATTAAAAGCAAGTTACAACTGAGTCGCCGTTCCTCTGAAAATCAAAGTTTGTCTTAGAAGTAAAGTTCCTTTCCTCACAAAAACCTCTAAACATGGGCCTGTGCTTAAGATTTGGGTCCCTTTGCACGAGTAAATACTGTGCATTTCCAATGTTCAGACGATTAAACACGTGAACAGAAACAAACGGTCCCTTCTCAATGCCCCAGGTCCAAGTAGTTAGGGGAAAAAAAACACACACTGAAGGTGGACCTGGCACCTTTACATTACAGTTATTGAAGACTCTAATCGTAATAGTGGCTTATACATGCTTTATGCCTCTTCTTAAAGTACTGCTCAACAATTGCATCAAAAGCCTGCAGACTGGCACAGCACCGAGCACTGACTGCCATCCCATTCGTCATGCTGTGCTTTCTCTTTCTTGTCCTCTTAACATGTGCTGAGGAACTGGAGCTACTCGCTCTCTCCAAGCTGTCTTGCACATCGGAGGACGAGGATGAAAGGTTGCCGTTTGAAGAGCGTGATGTGTTTGCGTTGGAAGCCAGATCCAAGTGGATTCCAGAGGGCAAAGAGCTGCTGCTCACAGCTGGTCGTGTACATTCCTCACCACCCCAGACATCTAACAGTGATGCCTGCCTTGCTTTCACATGAATGGGCATCACCTTCACGGGTGAGGGTGCTTCGGCTCTCTCAAACATGGCTAAAGGTATTCTGAATTTTCTTTTAAGAAAGTTAAGTGCACTGTCAACAGTATTGGCCTTAGACATTGACTGCGGACTAAAATCCTCCGCCATTATATCGTCGCAACTCTCAAGGCTATTCTCTGATTCACTCGGATTGCTGGCTCCATTGCAATCTGGTCGTCCTTCCTCTGGTGCTTTCTTTGAATCCGGTGAGTCAAACACCACACCCCTGGAAATATTGAGACTCCTCAACCTCGAGTTCACCTGACGCAATGGTACTTGCTGGCACCCTGTGTCCTGCTGCATAAACCTTTCCACACTTTCTGGAACTTTGAAGCGTTGTGACTCGTCACGCGGGCTAAGGTGGTGACGAAAGTAGCTCTCGCAGCCCATCCCTCTGACAACAGGGATAAGAGAGCAAGGCCTCAGCCTGGATACAAATTCTTGTAGTTCTTCAAACGAGGAGTGATCAGAGTAGCAAACCACATGGATATCCGGGTGGAAAACCTTATGCTTTCGGCTCGTGGGTAAGATGGCTTTCGTAGGATGTTCCCGATTCCATCGGATCATGTTGTAGCTGTTAATCTTACTCTGTTCTACCACTCGGATTCTTCCCGCTCCCTCCTCCGATGTGAAGACATTAGGCAGCCCTAACAACTGGAACATCTCAAGTCTCTGCGGACTGACCACAATCCATGTTTTAAAGGCCAGTGCGAGTTCTGTTAATAAGGACTCCTTGCCCAAACAATACAAACCTGTAATGAGACACAGAACATCACAAAAAGTCCATCAAAAATTCCTCTGAGGTTTCCACAACTTTTCCTTTAAAAGCACACAACTTGAATTTTTACTTTAAAAGTAAAAGTTTGAGTATTTTTAATGTTCGTAAAGGGGAAGGTTAGCGCTGAGAAAGCGTTGACTTAAAACGCAAAGAAAATGATTCAACTTGGTGTCCATTAGGCACGCATAGTTTAGATATAGAGAAGATAAATGCAGACTAAAGCACCTATCAAAGTACCTCAAACACAGACCCACTGGGTGACGGTTTAGATTTTTACTCCAGGTACCGTGAACACATCTTCTTGGTGAAACTGTCAAGCTAATCAAATTGCTGCTAAGCTGTTACAGTTATACATCACATTGAGGCTTCTCCAGCTAGTAGAGAAGAGGCGTTCACCTGATCCAAACAACATGTAAACCTATCTCACTGATCAATAGTGTTATATTCTCCTTCCTGCTTCTTATCACCTCTGTAAAGCATATCAAGACATTCATCCTACACGAAGAGCATTATATAAATGCATCATAGGAAATTTGGAACAGGAGACAGACATCGAGCACCCTCTGCCATATCAATTCATGGCCAATACACGACACCGTCCCATAATTTTTTTTACTCCTCAAGCATCTGTGTCTCTCAAATTCCTCAACTGATTTCTCATCTCTGGTTTTCTGGGGTTGTGCCACCTTTGTGAAAAGGAATATTTCCTCTTTTCAGTCCTAACATCGAGTCCTGTAGCTCAATGATTAGAGCGCTCACTTCGGAAGCGAGAACCTGGTTTTGATTACCAGCAGGGTGAAATATTGGGAAAGTTTCCTTACTCCACACGCCTGTTTACAGCAGTAGGTAGGAACACGGTTGTTAGTTGATTGGCAGATTGCTTTTCTGGAGGAAATAATCCTTTCAAAAAAAATATTTTAATAATAATTTGGTCACTCAATCTACAACTGTTTGTGGGACACTGCTGTGCTGGGTTTGGCCCACAAAATATACAGTCTAATCATTTTACAGTATATTCTGTGAAGAGCTTTGAGACGTCTTGAAGATATAAGCGACTTTATCAAATGCAAGGATTATTATTATTGAGTGGTTTCCTTGGCTCTTCATTTAATTTCCCAGATAAATCAAGGTGAGAATTTAATAAGCTGTTGCAGAGCTATATCAGTAGATAGGTCAGGACATAAAATTCAATACACATTGTACTTTGGGACTAAAACCTCCCAGTGTACTGTGTTCAGTTCTGATCGCCATATTACCTGAAGGATATTGAAGCACTGGAGAGAGTACAGCGAAGATTTTCAAGGCCATTACCAGGAATGAGTGGATACAGTTAGCTATCAAGGAAGATTGAATGGGTTGCAGCTCCTCCCACCCCCACCCCAGCATTCCGAGGTGCTACACCTTGTGAAGTACGCTATATAAATGCAAGCTGTTGTTCTCTGTCTGGAATTGAGATGATTGAGAGGGGATCTAATAGAGGGTAAGATTATGAAAGGTGGACATTAATAAGCTGTTTCCACTTGTTGATGAGTACAAAACAAGAGGGCATAAATAGAAACTACCCAGTAAAAGATCTAATAGTGAGTTTAGGAGGAACTTCTTCATGCAAAATATCTCAAAGCACCTTTCGGAAGATATAATGGGTTTGAAATAAAGTGAATTACACAGACCAACATGGCAGCTAATTGTCACCATCAATATCACACAAACAAGAGCAGCCAATAAAAGTGAAGGTGGAGGTTAAAAAAACACAGCTCCTACACATATGTGGAAAGACAGTAGCACCACTTCCAGCAGCAAGAGAATGATTGAGAGTTCTACAGATCAATGCTGCTCTTACCGATTACTATATCATGCTCAGGGTAACTCCCAATAATGCCTTTGATCTGTTCAGCAGCATCCTGACGCGCAAGTACTGTAACCTCTGGATCGCAGTTTGTGTTGTCGAGATACAAGATGTCAATCCTTTGCTCTCGATTCAATGGTGGCTGCTCAAACATGACTGGCGTGTATCGGAAATCAGCTGTAAAATAATCAGAGTAGCTCAACGAACTTCCAGGTCAGCTTTCCGTCAATGCGCCGTATCACTCGCAAGTTTGAATCTTGAAAGGTTTGTGCAGCATGATCAGAAATCACCACAAACAGCAGCAGCAAATTGCATTTATATAGCAATTATACTATATAAATCAGGAGGACTCCCAAGACGTTGGATGGAAAATGTTATGAAATGTTACCATAAAATGGCATCAAGCTGAATCTTGGAATCAAGCTGAATAGTAGAAAGATAATTTAAAAACATTGCAGTTTATGGGGAAAGGGAGAAAATTGCTGAAAAATAGGATAAATGAAAAATGGGACTTAAAAAGCAGAGGTTGCAATGACACAGTCGAGATGGGCTGTAGCTGGTTAGACTCCAGCAGTTACCCCAACAAAGGTTCTGGGATCCCCAATTCTTGGCTCTTGCCAAACAACACTCAGTGCTTTCTGGAATTAAGGAGGCAGGATGTATCTCTCTGGGGAGTTCTCTTCTCTTTGACCGTGCCTTCAGCTCCCCTCTCGACTCTCTTCCCCCTCCTCGCTCCCTCCCTTCCCTCCCCTCACCCTGACCATTTCCCCGCTCCTCGCTCCCTCCCTTCCCTCCCCTCACCCTGACCATTTCCCCCCTCCTCGCTCCCTCCCTTCCCTCCCCATTTCCCCCCTGCTCGGGTCATGACCCAACTGTGCAGCGCCTTGGGACGTCCTCCTGACGTGAAAGGCGCTTTATAAATGGAATCTTGTTGTTGTTGAGTTAGTGCACATTCCATTCCAAACACAGAAATTTCACGTGAAGGTGAATGTAACTCAGTTTGGTTTGAATACAGTGATGAGTTTCAGCATGTGTCAGACACCCAAATGAACAAAAAACAAAAATAGTTGACATTGATTACTTGTGAAATGCTTTAAGACATTTTAACATTGTAGGCCTGGTATCAAATGCAAGGGTTATTACATAAAGAAATACGTGATTCAGTTGACATTGTTTCCAAAAAAAAAATATTCTCATACCTGTGTACAGGATCGTGCCAAAGTAACCCTGAAAGAGAAACATAGCAGAACCAGGACAGTGGTTAGCATCCATTAGTGTCACAGTCATAGTTTCTCTGCCAGCTTCATCAAGGTTTAACAGGTGACTCTCGTCCAATTCCAATGGGTGAATCCACATTTCATCCACCTAATGATGAGTAAAGGTAAAGTGATCTCATATGCAGTGTTGCACGAACCCTAAAACAATCAAACCATCCTTCCTCTCTGAGGATCGATGGCTTCTCAATGGAATCTATTCTAGAAACTCTTTTTGTCTCCATTCTTTTACTTCCTTTACAAGAAAATAATGTGCCGAACTAATAGAAATACTTCTCTTTACAGGTAAAGGAAACACACACCAGACACCTGAAAATCCACTTGGTCTTAGCCTGTAGCTTGTGGAGTCCTGTAGCCAGGATTACTGCTTCTGATTTCTACCCGTTTGTTGGTGTGGAGTCCTGTAGCTCAGTGGTTAGAGCACTCGCTTTGCAAGCGAGAGACCTGAGTTCAATTCCAGGCAGAGTGAAACCTTGGGCAAGTTTCCTTACTCCACACAGAGCCTAATAATAATCCCTCCAAAACAAAACACTAATAAAAAATTGGTAATTTTCAATCTACGACTGTTTGTGGGACATTGCTGTGCGCAATTGGCTGCCGCGTTCGCCCACAAATATACAGTCAATTCACTTTACAGTGTGTTCTGTGAAGCGCTTTGGGACGTCCTCCCGACGTGAAAAGCGCTATATCAAATGCAAGGATTATTATTATTATTATTATAAGATCACTCTTACTCAAATACAATATGGCACACAATAATGGAAAATTCCTCAATTTAAATTGGAAAAAAAGCTGGAAAGCAAGATTAAAAATAGAACTTAAAAAGCAGAGGTAGCAAGATGGCTGAACAACGTACACTGTGCCAAAATAATACATTAAAACCTGCACCCCCCCACTCAATCTAAACAGCTGTTGCAATGATTTACACAAATTCATATACCGCCCGGCTGGGAGAAGACCCCAACACTGTTCACTCATCACTTTGAGCACATGCTTAGCTTCACAGAGCTGCCACAACAGCAATTATAAACTGAGGTTGCACTTGTTTTTAAAGCTTTTGTTTAAAGTGATGTGAAGAGGGCCGTATAAGACAAAATGGTCTTAAGCCTAGGACAAGGTGGAATTTCAGGTGAGGTCAAGAAACAGACCTTGCTGAGCAGGCGTGCACAAAACTCTGTATACAAATTTTTCAATCATCTGTCACAATAACAAAGGAAGCCTGTATATAATTGGCCATAATAGCAGAGCCTATGGGTTAGGGAACATATTTAGATTGCACAGTACAAATAGATCAGTGCGCCGAAGTCAATATGTTCTACCTTGCAACTTGCAATAGATTTATTACGAGTAGTTAATGATATACATCATGTAATTCTAAAATATGGCTATGGCTATCATTGGAATTCACATTACCTGAATGCTTGCCTGATTTTGCAACAAACACCAATGCCTCATGACACTTCCTTATAACCATCCTCCTCTATCGGCTAATTTTTCTCATTCACTTCAGTACGTTCCTGGTTCAAATCCTACTTGACCCACTGTCACCATTTTGTCACCTCCAATGGTTTCTCCTCCCATCCTGGTGCAGTCACCTGCTGCATACCCAAGGCTCTATGCCCAGCCCCTTGTTTTTCTCAGTACATGTTCCCCTCTCTGTGATATCATCTGCAGACATGGTCGTCTTCCACATGTATGTGGATGAAACCAAATCTTTTCCTCCTCTTGCATGTTGCAAAAAATCTTACACCACCAGAATCACACAATATTTCCAGGATTTTGAAGGACTTTTCCCGCAACAGTGGCACGTTTCCACTTTTAATTCCACTGTACATTAAGAACCTGAAATAGACCCATTCACCATTTTACTAAAAATAGCTACAAAAAAACTAAAAATGTTGTGTGGAAACTTTTCTGATATTGGGGCAGATGACTCTGCAAAATCACAGGCAGTTTCTCTGTGTCTAACCTTGCTGTGTGCCCAATGCTGACACCAGGTGCTTAATATGGAATACTCTAGCAATAATCTCTCTTACTTTGAGAAATCCAAAACTTAAATATCTTAAATTAAGTAAATATCTGAAATTGTATCAAGAGTAGGAGAGCAGAGAAAGAGAAATTCTGAGCAACTAACTTCCTCAAATCCAACACCTTGTCCTGCACCACACACCTGCCCCCAGTGTATAATGGTAATGTAAAATGGTAAAGTGCCCCACTCATAACACGAATATCACTTAACTTGGATGAGCACAAAATTCAACTGAAATAAATATCTGAAATGATTGGTATGAGGACATGCCTGAAGTTTCCAGCGCAGCAGCTTGGCAGTTACTGGAGAACAGTAGATAGGCTTCTTCCAGGTGGATGATAATCCAGAAGTGTGGTCTGTGTGCATGTGCGACAAGAAAAACAACCGGATGTTGCTGCACTTCCGGATCTGCCAAAAGTCCACAGCGATTGGAGTGAACGGGATCACGGTTCCATTCATATTCGTCTAAACCAATTCAGCAGAATAAAACATTGGAACTCTTCATAAAAGGACTGAAGTATAATAATCCTTGCATTTGACAGCTGAAACCTTTATTCACACATTCAAAAACCTCCTGCATCAATTTTTCTGATGCCCTCCTCACCGGTGCACCCTGCTCCACCATTCATAAAATCCAATTAATTCAAAACTCTGCTACCCACACCTCACCCGTACTAAACTCCGCACCACCCATCATCCCAGGACTTGCCAGGCTCCACTGGCTCCCAATTGCAGAACAACAACAAATTACACTTGTACAGCACCCTTCATGTCAGAAAGACGTCCCAGGGTGTTGGACAGTCAGGGTTCTTTTTAGTTCTGAGCTGGAAGTTGGGGTCAGGAAGGGTGGAGGGCAGGGAGGGTGACTGAAGGCATGGTCGAAAGGAAGGTGTTTGGCACTTGAAGAACAATCAATTTCAAGATCCTCACACTGAAGTACAAATCACTTCATGCCCTGGCACCTCCCTACCTGCTTAGTCCCCACTCCTCTTCCAGCCCCTTTTGCTCAGCTGGCTCTGACCTCCTCCATGTTCCTAATCCCATCCATTCCGCCATTAGCAACCGTGCTTTGAGTCTCAAAGGTCTTGAACTCAGACTTTAGAGACCCTATCTCACCTTGAATGCGCAAATTTGCATGCAAATTCAAGTTGTTCAAACCACTTCACAGGGTATCCTGCAAAGTGATGTGACAATGTTCTGTGGGTGAATGTGGCAGTCAATTCTTGCACAGCAATGTTCCACGAAGAGCCATGAAGTTAGTGACCAATGTTATTTGGGGGTTTGTTAGCCAAGAATCTTCCTTCTCTTTTCAAATAGTGCCATGGGATCTTTAACCTCCACCTGAACAGATAGGACCTGTGTTTAATGTCTCATCTGAAGGATGACATCTACGACAATGCGACGCACTGTCAACACTGCATTAGTGCAGCATCTGAAGAGTATATGAATTCTAAGTCTCAATGAGGGGCTTTAACTCATAGCCTTCTGACTCAGAGGTGAGAGTGCTACTGACTGAGCAAGGCGGACACACATTCTTTACTGAAGGCTCTTTAGTTTTTTTTAAAAAACACCCAATTAGCATTCCTTGTTCCAAAAAAAAACACGGACTTGCCAACATACTACCGGGTACCGATTCGGTGAAGTTTTTTTGTTAAGCTGAGATCCGGTATGTGCACATTTCGGGCAATTCTGAAATTCAGCCGTGAAGTTTTAAAAGAATCTGTAGAATACGGCATCAGAACGAGGAATTTTAGAATGGTGCCCAAGTCTCGGTACAGGTGAAACAGCCATGAGGTGACCTTTACCCGGAGATCTGCCAGCCAGGACACCAAGAGAAACTCTCTTTGCTTTTCAACTCGTACTGCGGGAGCTATTGACATCCAGGCAGGTGGAAAAGACAAAAGGAGCAATAGGACGGTCTCGTCATCGAGTCCACTTGAAAACAAAGTCAGATGCGAGTGGTATTTAATTTAATTCGAAATACACACGTACCCTTCGTCGTGTACACCCGACGACAGCGAACGACAACGGTAAAGCAGCGTAAATGGCGAGGACTGTAAAATGCAGCTGTACCTGTGCGGTCGCCGTGGGTCCGGCTCCCGGGTCTGTGAGGAGGCCCCGCTGCCGAGCGCTGAGGGCGAGGTAGGGAGGAGTATCGGCTCGGACACCGGGAGAGTTCCACTCCCCGGCCCCCGCTTCAACACCGGTAACCGGGAGGGGGGGGGGTGACCGAGGCAGAGAGGAGGCCTGAGGAGCGCTGAGGTAACAGCGACCTCTCCCGCGCGAAAAATCAGCCTGACTAACCGTATCGCGCAGGCGCACTGCCCGGCGTTGAGCCCCCCCCCCCCCTTGCGCACGCGCGCTGCGCCTCCCGGGCCGCTCACCCTGTTGGAAATTCTCGGCCTCGTGTTGTGTTGTTCTCGAGCGGGCGACGGGCGGCTCCTCCGTGAGTGACAGCTGGCTCCGCGAATTAGCATGCAGAGAGGGCGGGGCAGCGCCGGGTCACAGCGCGTAAGGGGGGCGGGGGGGGCGGGACAACCGCGCCGATGCCTTGTCCCGCCTGTGCCCGCAGCGCCCCCTGGCCTGGGCTGACCAGCTAACCGGAACTGAAGGCTCCTCTCCAGGGCAAAGGTGGTCCATAATAGGATGGAATTTAGCATCAAGTTAGAGAGACAAGTCACAATAATCCCTCCGAACCCAAAAAACAATAACACAATGGTCATCTTCATGTTTGTGGGGCGTTGCTGTGCGCAATCGGCCGCCGCGTTCGCCCACAAATATACAGTCAATTCACTTTGCAGTATATTATAATAATAATAATAATAATCCTTGCATTTGATAGAGCGCTTTTCACGTCGGGAGGACGTCCCAAAGCGCTTCACAGAACACACTGTAAAGTGAATTGACTGTATATTTGTGGGCGAACGCGGCAGCCAATTGCGCACAGCAATGTCCCACAAACAGTCGTAGATTGAAAATGACCAATTTATTACCGTTTTGGGTTTTTTGGAGGGATTATTATTAGGCGTGTGAAGCGCTTTGGGACGACGAGAAGACGTGAAAAGCGCTATATAAAATGCAAGGATTATTATTATAGAAGTAGTTAAGTCCGAAGCAAAGGTCTTAAATTTAAGTAGAGCCAATTTTGCTGGTATGAGAGAGGATTTAGCCCAAATAAACTGGGAAATTAGACTTAAGGATTTGACGGGAGACCAGCAGTGGCAGACGTTTAAGGAGATGATGCAAAATTCCCAGCGAGCACGTATTCCTTTGAGGAATAAGAGTGACACGGGAAAGGTGGCCCAACCGTGGCTAACTAGAACAGTTAGGGACAGTATAAAGTTAAAGGAAGAAGCCTATCAAACAGCTAAGATGAGTAGTAAACCCGAGAATTGGGAGAACTTTAGGGGTCAACAAAGGAGAACCCAAAAAAAGTGATTAAGAGGGAGAAAATGGAATATGAGGGCAAACTAGCGAGGAACATAAAGACAGACTGCAAGAGTTTTTATAAATATATAAAGAGGAAGAGGCTGTCGAAGGTAAATGTGGGTCTGCTACAGGCAGAGACGGGGGGAATTATAGTAGGGGACAAAGACATGGCAGAGTGGAGACCTGTAGCTCAGTGGTTAGAGCACTCGCTTTGCAAGCGAGAGACCTGAGTTCAATTCCAGGCAGGGCGAAACCTTGGGCAAGTTTCCTTACTCCACACGCCTAATAATAATCCCTCCAAAAACCCAAAACAATAATAAATTGGTCATTTTCAATCTACGACTGTTTGTGGGACATTGCTGTGCGCAATTGGCTGCCGCGTTCGCCCATAAATATACAGTCAATTCACTTTACAGTTTGTTCTGTGAAGCGCTTTGGGACGTCCTCCCGACGTGAAAAGCGCTATATCAAATGCAAGGATTATTATTATTATTATTATTATTATTAAACAAGTACTTTGCTACTGTTTTCACCTTAGAAGACACTGAAAACCTACCAAGAATAGAGGGAGTGGCTAACAGATAGAAAACAGAGAGTAGGGATAAACGGGTCATTCTCGAATTGGCAGGATGTGACTAGTGGAGTACCACAAGGATCAGTGCTTGGGCCTCAGCTATTTACAATTTACATCAATGATCTAGACGAGGACATTGAATGTAACGTATCTAAATTCGCAGATGACACTAAACTCGGTGGGAGAGTAAGTTCTGAGGATGATGCAAAAGGTTGCAACGGGATATAGATAAGCGAGGGGAGTGAGCGAGTAGGTGGAAGATGGAATTTAATGTGGGGAAGTGTGAAGTTATTCACCTAGGTAGCAAAAATAGAAAAACAGATTATTTTCTAGAGGGGGAGAGATTAGATAGTGTTAGTTTTCAGAGGGATTTGGGTGTCCTTGTACAACAGTCTCAAAAAGTTAGTTTGCAGGTGCAGCAGCAACTAAGAAGGCGAACGGCATGTTAGCGTTCATTGCAAATGGTTTAGAGTACAAGAGTAGGGAAGTCTTGCTGCAACTGTATAGGGCCCTGGTGAGACCGCACCGAGAGTATTGTGTGCACTTTTGGTCTCCTTATTTAAAAAAGACATACTTACCCTCGAGGGGGTGCAGCGTAGATTCACTCGGTTAGTTCCTGGGATGAGGGGACTGACCTATGAGGATAAGCTGAATAAACTAGGGCTATATTCTCTAGAGTACAGAAGAATTAGGGGGGATCTTATTGAAACATATAAGATTCTTAAAGTGCTGATAAAGTGTCACTGATGGTCTGTTTCCCCCAATAGGAGAATCTATAACCAGGGGTCACAGTCTGAAAATTAAAGGTCAGCCTTTTAGAACAGAGTTGAGGAAACATTTCTTCACTCAGAGGGTAGTGAATTTATGGAATTCACTACCCCAGAAGGCTATAGATGCTCAGTCCTGAACATCTTCAAGGCTGAGACTGATAGATTTTTTTAAAAAAATAGAGGGATTAGGGGATATGGGGATAGGGCGGGTAATTAGAGTTAGGTCTGAAGATCAGCCATGATCTTATCCAATGGCAGGGCAGGCTCGAGGGGCCGAATGGCCTACGCCTGCTCCTATTTCTTATTTCTAACCTGGAGGCTCCAGGCAGGCATTGCAAGTCAGCACTCTACTCTGAGTTACATAGATTGTCACTCAGGCTGTGGAATCTGTCACTGTGTGGGACTTTGAGCTCACAGACTAGACTGACACTCCAATGCTTGGCTGGGAGACCACCACGTTGTTGGAGGTGCCGTCTGCTTGGACAAGGTGGACGTTAACGATACCGCAGAACTACTAAAGAAGAGAATGATTTTCTCCCAGTGTCCTGACAAACATCCCCCCTCAAATAAAATTGATCATTCATTTATTGGTTATTTGTGGGACAAACTGTAGCTTGTAGAGTCATGTAACTTAATAACAATAATAATCCTTGCATTTGATATAACTCCTTTTCACATCTTTGAGACGTCTTAAAGCGCTTCACAGAATATAATGTAAAGTGAATTGACTATATTTTGTGGGTGAAATGCGGCAGCCAAGTATGCACAGCAGTGTCCCACAAACAGTTGTGGATTGAAGTGACTAATTTTTTTTAAGGAATTACTACCCCCGGGAAAGCGACCCGCCAATCGACTAAGAACTGTGTTCCTAATTACTGCTAGGCAAACAAAGGTGTGTGGAGTAAGGAAACATATTCAACATTTTACCCTGTCAAAAATCGAACGCAAACATTGTTCGATGTTAATAATCAATGTGTTGATCTATCCTTTTGCTCTTCATTTGATAACCTTGGAATCAACTACAAACTTACCACCAGGAGGAGGTAGAGAACACAGCACATCCCCAATGGCACACCAAGAAAAATAAATTATGTTAGAGAGATTTGATGAATTCCAAGAAATCCAATTGGAACTGGACTGTCAGAGGCCTGGCTAGTGTATGTGTTTTTGTGTGGGTGGGGGTTCGCGGGACTGGGGAACAGCGTCACTTGGGTGGGGAATATGCTGTTGAGTGCATGGGAGTGATCTTTTGGCTGAGTGATGTGTTGGGTGGTGGGGAGCTGTGTGGTGGGTGGTGGGGAGCTGTGTGGTGGGTGGGGGGGAGCTGTGTGGTGCGTGGGGGGGAGTGTTGTGTTTGGTGGGAAGAATGGTGTGTTCGTGTGGAGGGAGGATGGCATTGGGTGGGCGGAGCACTGTGTTGGGTGTGGGGGAGAGGTGTGTTGGTTGGGGGGGAGCAGTGTGCTGGGTGGGGGGAGTAGCGTATTCAGTGGGCGGCTATGTTGTGTTGGGTGCTGGGGAGCGATGTGATGGGTGGGGGGTAGCAGTGTGTTGGCTGGAGGGACAAGTGTGTTCGGTGGGGGGAATGATGTGTTGGGGTGGAGGGAGCAGGTTTTGGGTGGGGAGAGCATTGTGTGGGTGGGGGGAGCGGTGTGTTCTAGTGGAAGAAGCGGTATGTTGGGTGGGAGACTTCAGTGTGTTGGGTAGAGGGGAGCAGTGGGTGGGGGGGAGCCATGTGTTGGGTGGGGGCAGCCATGTGTTGGGTGGGGGCAGCCATGTGTTGGGTGCAGGGGAACAGTGTGTTGGGTGGAGGGAGCCATGTGTTGGGTGCAGGAGAGTGGTGTGTTGGGTGGGGGGAGCAGTGTGTTGGGTGCAGGAGAGCGGTGTGTTGGGTGCAGGAGAGCAGCGTGTTGGGTGCAGGAGAGCGGTGTGTTGGGTGCAGGAGAGTGGTGTGTTGGGTGGGGGGAGCCGTGTGTTGGGTGCAGGAGAGCGCTGTTTGGGTGCAGGAGAGCGGCGTGTTGGGTGCAGGAGAGTGGTGTGTTGGGTGCAGGAGAGGGGTGTGTTGGGTGGAGGAGAGTGATGTGTTAGGTGGAGGGGAGCGGGGTGTTGAGTTGGGAGAATCGTGTGTTGGGTGAGTGAGAGTGGTGTGTTGGGTGGGGGTCACGGTGCTTTGGGTGGTAGGAAGCAATGTGTTGGGTGGGGGAGATCGGTGTGTTAGGATAGGTGGAGCAGTGTGTTGGGTGAGTGGGGGAGCTGTGTGTTGCTTGACGGAGAGCAATGTGTTGGTTGGGGGGAGCAGTATTTTGAGTGGGGGAAGCGGTGTGTTGGGTGGGGGGAGCGGTGTGTTGGGTGGGGGGAGCAGTGTGTTGAGTGGAGGGGGGCGGTGTTTTGGGGTGGATGGATCGGAGTGTTGGATGTTGGGGGGAAGTGGTGCGTTGGGTGCAGGGGAGCATGCAGTGTGTTTAGTGGGGGACTTCGGTGTGTTGGTGGAGGGGAGCGGTGGTCGGGAGCAGCCATGTGTTGGGTGGGGAGAGCCGTGTGTTGGGTGAGGGGGGAAGAGGTGTGTTGGGTGTGCAGGGAGAAGTGCGGTGTGTTGCATGGTAAGAGGTGGTTGGGTGGGTGGGAGAGGTGTGTTGAATGGGTGGGGGAGAGAGGTATGTTGGGTAGGGGGAGCAGTGTGTTGAGTGGGGGTGGGAGCGGTGTGGTGGCTGGATGGGAGGGAGTGGTGTGTTGGGTGGGGAGGAAGAGGTGTGTTGGGTGGGGAGGAAGAGGTGTGTTGGGTGGGGAGGAAGAGGTGTGTTGGGTGGGGGAAAGAGGTTTTCTTGGGTGCGAGGGAAGAGGTGTGTTGGGTGGGGGGTGCGGTGTGTTGGGAGGAGTGGGAGGAGCAGTGTGGTTGTGGGTGAAGTGTGTTGGTTAGGGGGAGCGGTGTGTTGGGTGGGGCGAGCGGTGTGTTGGGTGGGGGTTGTGGTGTGTTGGGAGGAGTGGGGGGAGAGCAGTGTGGTTATGGGTGAAGTGTGTTGGGTGGGGGAGAGTTGAGTTGGGTGGGGGGAGCGTTGAGTTGGGTGGGGGGAGCGTTGAGTTGGGTGGTGGGAGCGTTGAGTTGGGTGGGGGGAGGGTTGAGTTGGGTGGGGGGAGCGTTGAGTTGGGTGGGGGGAGCGTTGAGTTGGTGGGGGAGCGTTGAGTTGGGTGGGGGGAGCGTTGAGTTGGGTGGGGGAGGGTTGAGTTGGGTGGGGGAGCGTTGAGTTGGGTGGGGGGAGGGTTGAGTTGGGTGGGGGAGCGTTGAGTTGGGTGGGGGGAGCGTTGAGTTGGGTGGGGGGAGTGGTGTATTGGGTGGGGGAAGCGGTGTTGGGGAGCGGTGTGTTGGGTGGGGTGGGAGTGGGGAGCTCGTCGTTTGAGGGGCCGGGGACTGGGCTGAAAGGAAGCGGAAAGATCTCATTCTAAGTATTACAAAAATAGCAAAAAGAGTGTTGAGGGCGTTTCTCCCTGTGTCCTGACCAACAATCCCCCAAATAAAATTACTTCCTTGCTGTTTGTGGGACATTGCTTTGTGCTATTGTGTTCTACACGGTGTTACTCCCCCTAACTCTGCGACCTCCTTACCCCCTACCATCCTGCTCGCTGCCTCCGCTCAGCGGGCTCCGGCCTCCTTCAACACCCCCACCTTGCTCGCCCCACATTTGGCGGGCAGACCTTCCGCCACTCTGCCCCCACCCTTTGGAACTCCATCCCAAGTGGCTCCGCCTTGCCCCCTCCCTTGCCACCTTCAAGACCCTCCTCTTCGATGTGCTTTTGATCTCGCTGCTTTTCCCCCTGTCCTCCACCCTCTCCCCCCCCCTGACCCCCAGCTCGGGTCCGAAACACCAATCGTCCCAGCGCCTTGGGACGTCCTCCGACATGAAAGGCGCTATACAAATATAATTTTGTTGTGGTGAAGTGACCAAAGGGCCTTCTTTAACTGAATGGTGCGACCTTGTGAGCTTGTTTGTAAAATATTTCAACCTCTTGCTACAAGCAATTTGGATGAAAAATCAAAAAGACCATCAGTGCTCTGAGTTACAAGCTGCTGTTAATTAGAGCCCTGGGAATGTGCCTCCTCGTCACAGCGAGATGAATTTCCTCTGAAATTACAAACACATGGAGACTCCTGCCAATGCTGGGCTGAGCAGTCTCAGTTCAATTAAAGATCCTATGGCTCGAAAACAGAAGAGAGTTTCTGTCTCCTGGTGTTCTGCCAAATAATCCTCCAGATAAAATTGCTCATTCACTTCATGCATAATCTTTCTGCATAACCACCCAATATTCAAGCCATCCGATGTGGGCTAATTGTTATCACTCAATATCACAAAACAACCTGCTGAAGCCAACCAGATGTTGTTTTTGAAGGAAACGTAAAGATATGAGAGAGTAAAATAAGAGTGCGTTGAACAATAATATTGTTCCCTGGGATGCCCTGGAATGTCTTTCCAATGTGAAGGGCGCTAAACAAGTGTAATTTGTTGTTGTTGGAATAATAATAATAATCCTTGCTGTTAGAATATAGTAAAATGCATAGGGTTAAGTGTGATTTTGGCAGAAAGCAACACATGCTGTAAGATGTTATACTCTGTGAAGTGCTTTGAGACGTCTAGAAGATGTGATAAGATGCTATATCAAATGCAAGGATTATTATTATTAAGTAGGATCTTTAATATCCACCTGAACAGACAGATGGGACCTTGTTTTAATGTTTCATCAAAGTATAGATATGGAATTAATATTGATTATTTCCCTTTAACTATCCGTATTGATCTACATTTATACAAAGCATATCTCAACATCTATTCCTTCTGGATATTATTGCTAGTAGTAAATCTGTTGAGTTGCCATATTGGCTGTTTTTTTCTCTCTCCCACTCTCTCCAATTGTCTCCTCTTCTCCCTCCTCTTCTTTTCTTGCCCACCTCTGCCTTCCCATCCTCCTTCTCTTTCTCCTCCTCATGTCCTGATGGAGCTTAACTTCCTTTTTTCACATCTACTGGGATGTTCCATATATTGTGACCCCTGACCTGTGAGAGCGTTGTGTCTTAAAATCATAGACGCGACTGGATTTTGGACGCAATATGTCGGCAAATCAGTTCCGAATTAAGACTGAACTGAAGAATGTCCGACAATACTGCAGCACCTTAAAGTTTAAGCCAAACAGTCTCGCAGGCTAAGACTGGGTGGAATTGATGGCAAGTCTACCATATGGTACCTTAACTAAGCTCCAACCTGTCCTGACCTGATATGTACATGCGAGTAATAATAATAATAATAATCCTTGCATTTGATATAGCGCTTTTCACGTCGGGAGGACATCCCAAAGAGCTTCACAGAATATACTGTAAAGTGAATTGACTGCATATTTTGTGGGCGAACGCGGCAGCCAATTGCGCACAGCAATGTCCTCAAACAGTCGTAGATTGAAAATGACCAATTTTTTATTAGTGTTTTGTTTTGGAGGGATTATTATTAGGCTCTGTGTGGAGTAAGGAAACTTGCCCAAGGTTTCACTCTGCCTGGAATTGAACTCAGGTCTCTCGCTTGCAAAGCGAGTGCTCTAACCACTGAGCTACAGGACTCCACACCAACAAACAGGGGTAGAAATCAGAAGCAGTAATCCTGGCTGATTCTCGTCTCCACCCCACTCACTAATCCAGTGGGAACAAAGCCAATTTCCTTCTGAGCTCAGAGCACCATGGTGCCAAGCTTTCAAGGGAAGCCTTATAAGAAAATCTCGCTTTATGGGAGGAAACACAATGCAGGACTACACTCCCGATTCCTGTCGGTAGACATTCCCAAATGCAATTCGCTTTCCTGTGTTTGCTAAAAATAAAACTGATGCCTGGCAACTCTATGTGCAGCAGACCAAGCTGAGACTAGTTTTCATGTAATTCTTTGCAACGATGCATTTCATCAACAACAGGAACAAGACACACCCTGGACAAAACCTGACCCACCGCACTACAGTGAGATAAAGATCAGAGGGGAAGCTTCTTGCTTGGATGTGTTATGCAACAATGACACCTTGCATCTTCACAACGCCTTTAGTGTGGGTAATGTCTCGGAAGTGCTGAAGCTTGTCGCGAAGCCGGAGAGAGAGGGGAGGTGGTCAAAGAGGAAGTTCTCGATGCAATCTGAAGAAGGGCAAGGAGGGGCAATATGGAGGGATGCTCTCCGAAGACTGACAAGCAGGGAGTTTGTGTAGCTGAGCTTGGATGTGCTGAATCCATGGATGAGGGTTTTGGCAGCCTGAGGCGAGAGACAGTAGTGGAGTCGGGTGATGTTGCGAAGGTGGGGGAAGGCAGAACAGGTCATGGCATGGATGTGGGGTAGAAAGGACAATTGAGGGTCAAACAAGATGCCAAGGTTCTGGACTGACTCAGTGAGATGTAGAGTGCATCTGTGTTTTGTGGTGCTGTCAGCCCTTGAGTGTGGAGGTGCTGACGGGAGCCAATCAGTCTTGTTGACATTCAATTGACAAAAGTTAGCTCTCATCCAGGAGCAGTGCAGTTGGTAGCATGTTTGTCTCTGAGCTAAAATGTTGAATTCCAACATCAGGACTTTGAATTCACATAGTTTAAAGCCGAAACCCAGATGCTTGAGTGCAGATGGCAGAAATCCGGCCTCACAATTCACCACCAGCTGTGACTGGAGCACCTCAGCACCTACCGCCTCTCCCTTTCACAGGCCCAAACTGATTTTTTCTTCAAAGTCATCCTGGAGGCAAACAACAATCCAAAAACACTGTTTTCCACCGTTCATCACCTCCTCCGTGCACCCCCTCAAGCTCCTTCTATCCTCACATCAAACCCTAAGTGCGAAGAAGTCCTAGACTTCTTCGCCTCAAAGATTGAAAACATCTGCTTGGCTGCATCGTCCCTCCCGCCCATGTCCCCTTCCACCCCACCCAGACCATCCACACCAGCTTCTGCCTGCACCACAGCTCCTGCCACTCCCCATTCCTTACACTTCTTTGCTCTGAATTCTGCCTCCTCCCTCTCAACCACAATCACCCGCATGAAGTTCACAACCTGCTGCCCCCTCCCCACCCCCTCCCCACCCAGCTGCTGGTCACTCAACTCCCTCTCCTCGCTGCTGGCTGACACGGTCAACCAATTTCTCTCCTCAGGCTCTGTTCCACTCCCCCTGAAAACCGCTGTTATCCCTTAAATCTCTCACACTACCATCCCATCTCCAACCTACCCTTCCTTGCTAAAGTCCTGGAATGTATTGTTGCAGGTCAACTTTGGTCACACCTCTCCCTCCGCTCCCTCCTCAAGCCCCTACAGTCTGTTTTGTGCCCTGACTGCCCACATCACTGAGACAGCGCTTGTCAAAATCACAAACGACGTCCTCTCTACCTGTGACCAGGGTTTCCTCTGCCTTCTTGTCCTCCTGATCCTACCTTACCCCAAATGCAGCCGAAACCCTCGTGCATGCCTTTGTCGCCTGGATTATTCAAATGCACTCCTCACCGGACTTCCCAGCTCTGCTATTCAAAAAATCCAGCTCATTCAGAACTCTGCCGCCCGCCTACTGACCCGGATCAAACTCCACACTCCCATCTCACCAGTTCTGGCCCAGGTTCAACTGGCTTCCCATCACCGAACGGGTCGACTTCAAGATCCTCACGCTCGTATTCAAATCGCTTCACTCCCTGGCACCTCCCTACCTCTCCGACCTCCTTACTCCACAATCCACCACCCAGCACCTCTGGTCAACTGGCACTGGCCTCCTGCTTGTCCCTCGGACCCTCCGCTCCACCATTGGAGGTCTGACTTTCAGCCACTATACCCCGAAACTTTGGAACCCTCAATGTCTCCACCTTCCCCTCTCCTCCCTTTTTCAGGTCACGCCTTAAATCCTTGCTTTTTGATCGTGCTTTCGGTCACCTCCCGCGCCCACCCCCCCCCCCCCCACCTCAGCTCGGAGTCAGGCTCCTTCATTGTTAAGTGCCATGAAACTCTGCCCTGTGTGGAGGATGCAATATAAGTGCGAGTTGTTGTTATTGCTGAAGTTCAGGCTGACACTCCAATGCAGTGCTGGGGGTGTGCTGCATTGTCAGAGATGCCATCCTTTGGATGACAGATTAGACCAAGATTCAACAGCAACAAGAAATTGCTCTTATACAGCACCTTTCACATCAGGAGGACGTTCCAAGGCACTGGATATTTAAGGGTTTGCACCCAAGCTTGGAAATGGATTTCAACGTGTGGGGCCAAGGTGTGTGAGGGCCACAGGGTTGGTGGTGAGAAGATGACTGAAGGCAAGGGAAGGGAGCCGGAGAGAGAGGGGAGGTGGTCAAAGAGGAAGTTCTTCAGATGCAATCTGAAGAAGGGCAAGAAGGGGCAATATGGAGGGATTGGTGCAGAGAGTTCCATAGTTTGGGGATATAGTGGCTGAAAGCACAGTCGCTGTACGATATATAGCGATGTTCAAGTCTGGAAGACATCTCAAAGCACTTCATAGGAACTACATGGCAGCCAATTTGCACATAGCAATGATCCACAAACAGCCATGAAGTGAATGATTAATTTTATTTTGGGGACTGTTGGCCAGGACACCAGGAGGGAGAAACTCCCTTCTCTTTTCAATTAGTATCATGGGCTCCTTAACATGCACCTGAATAGGCAAATGGGCCTCGGTTTGACATACAGAGGATGGCACCTTGGACAATGCAGCCAATCCTCAGCATTGTACTGAGTGTTAGTTCCTGAGCCTGTGTCAGTGTGCCCGCAATTCATCACTGACTGGAGGGGGTCTGAATTGGTTGTACGTTGAGGAGGTCAAACCCATCCTTTGGCTCTTTGGCTCTGAGGCCAGAGGTGGGCAAAAGAGTAAATGGGCTGTTGAGAAGGCGGCAGATCTACTTCTGTAAAGAGTCCACATTGAGCAACTGTCAAAGATAAGATACAGGAAACAACAGTGGCTGAGGATATCCAGAAAGAGCGGACAGAGTGAGAGGTGGAAGAGTATTAGACATTTGGCAAATGAAAGATGAGAATTGTGCAAAAATTGCAGATCTTTGTCACTGGCACTGGGGTGGTTGTATGTGAGAGAGTGCGTGTGAAACAGAAAGAGTGTGTTTGTGTGTGAGAGAAACACTGTATGTCTGTGTGAGAATGTGTGTGTGTATGGAGGAGGGTGTTTGTGTGACATTGACCTGATCAGTATTCAGGGAGGGTGTGGGGGTGTGTTGCTGCCTTTAACCCTCCTGGCTTTCTGCTCCTCGCTCTCTCACTTGTGTGGAGTTTGCGGAGCTGCCACAAGCCTCAGGATCAGGAACCACAGCAAAGAGAGGAGAGAAAAGGACAAGACCAGGGTATAAATCCTTTACTCCTGATCGTGTGTTGCAGATGATATTTTCACCTTAACACCATTTGCTAAGGGATAATACTTAGGCTTTTGTTTTGCAGACATGTCTGGAAAGTCGATAGAGGAGATTGTGAAAGATATTAATTCCACCAGATGTGTTGGGATTGAAATCACCAACAACAGCAAACATTTCAAGCTGTCTCTGCCTGCGTGAGTACAACACTTTCTGTAAACTTCCTGGAAACTTTCTAGTTTTGTGTAAACAGAAAACACAAAGAAACGGATATTTTCAGATTTATTTGAGGCCTTGGTTGAGATAGGACTGTTCACTTTCCTGAGATAGTGCTCAGTGAGAGAGGTCCGAAGTGTTGATTTTTATTCTGTTTTGATTGTAATTTCCTCCCACATTCCCGGTGTCTCCACCACCCTCCTCCCCCACAGCAAGAATGACATTTCGAGCTCTGAGCTCTCTGGTTCGATGTTTATGTTACACATTGTTTGAGGATTCGTGCCCTTCACATAGGGGAATGTCTCAGAGCGCTTCACAAAGACGGGTTGGACACCGGGGCACAAAAACACATGGGGGTATTTATAGAGGGTCAAAGTGGATGGAATTAACAGTGAATGAAATTGAATCAGCAATGAGCAGCCTCCCACAAACAGCTGTGGATTGAAGTGACCAATTCATTATTTATTTTTTGGAAGGAATTATTACCCCCAGAAAAGCGATCCGCCAGTCGACTAACAACCAGGTTCCTACTTACTGCTGGATAAACAAAGGCTTGTAGAGCAAAGAAACTTACCCAACGTTTCGTTATATATATATTATATATATATATTAGCATGGATTGAAGAATGGCTAATGGGAAGAAAAGAAAGAGTAGGGGTAAACGGGTCCTTCTCAGATTGGCGGGATTTGGCTAGTGGAGTGCCACAATGATCAACTATTCACAATCTACATCAACATCTACATCTACATCAGACCTGAGTTCAATTCCAGGCAGAGGGCGAAACCTTGGGCAAGTTTCCTTACTCCACACAGAGCCTAATAATAATCCCTCCAAAACCCAAAACAATAATAAATTGGTCATATTCAGTCTACGACTGTTTGTGGAACATTGCTGTGCGCAATTGGCTGCCGCGTTCGCCCACAAATATACAGTCAATTCACTTTACAGTGTGTTCTGTGAAACGCTTTGGGACGTCCTCCCGACGTGAAAAGTTCTATATCAAATGCAAGGATTATTATAATTAGTTATTATTATTATTTTCTAGAAAGGGAGAGACTAGATAGTGTTAGCGTTCAGAGGGACTTGGGTGTCCTTGTACACCAGTCACAAAATGTTAGTTTGCAGATACAGCAAGCAGTTAGGAAGGCTAACGGGATGTTGGCATTTGTTACAAAAGGATTAGAATATAAGAGTAGGGAAGTCTTGCTGCAACTGTACAGGGCCCTGGTGAGACCGCACTTACAACAACAACAACATGATTGCATTTATAGAGCGCCTTTCACGTCGGGAGGACGTCCCAAGGCGCTGGACAGTTGGGTCGGGACCCGAGCAGGGGGAAATGGTCAGGGTGAGGGGAGGGAAGGGAGGGAGCGAGGAGGGGGTAGAGGGTCGAGAGGGGAGCTGAAGGCACGGTTGAAGAGAAAGGTCTTGAGACCGGCCTTGAAGGAGGAAAGGGAGCAAGCGGCGAAGGTACTGGGGGATGGAGTTCCAGAGCCTCGGGGCTGAGAGGCTAAAAGTCCGGCCACCAATGGTAGGGCGGTTGGAACGGGGGATGTGGAGCAGACCGGAGGGTACGGGCAGGTAGGTTGGGGGATAGTAGGTTGGAGAGGTAGGAGGGAGCGAGGCCATGAATGGCCTTGTAGGTGAGGATGAGGATCTAGAATTCGATCCTCTGGGGGATGGGGAACCAGTGGAGGCGAGCGAGGGCGAGGGTGAGGGCGAGGGTGAGGGTGGGAGTGATGTGGGCGCGAGGCCTGGTGCGGGACAGTACACGAGCTGCAGAGTTCTGAATGACCTGCAGTGTGGAGGGAGGGCCGGGAAAGCCGCGAGGAGAGTTCCCATAGTCCAGCCTTGAGGTGATAAAGGCGTGGACCAGTGTTTCAGCCGCGTGAGGGGTGAGGTAGTGCTGTAGCCTGGTGATGTTCTGGAGGTGGTGGAAGGCGGTGCCAGTTATGGCGCGGATGTGGGGCAGAAAGGAGAACTCAGGGTCGAGCTACAGGAATCCACAAACTAGCGAGAATGTGGACTCACTGCTGGAAGCTGTGGTTGAAGTAAAGCACATCAATGTATTTAAGAGGAAACTTGCTGCAGATATGAAAGAGAAGGGAATAGAGGGGAAGAGGAGAGGCAATTGGGAAGGTTGGAGGCGCGGAAGCTCGTGTGGAGTAAAAATCCCTGGAATAAACAGTTTGGAGCGAATGGCCTGTTTTGTGCTGTAGCATTTTATAACTCCATTTGGCAACTCCCACCTCCATTTTTCCAACTCCCTCCCCGCCGGTCTCCCCAACTCCACCACCTCATGAAATCCAACTGATTCAGAACTCTGCTGCCCGTACCCTCACCAAACCAAACTGCGCACCTTCATCACTCACTCCAGTTATATAATCCTTGCATTTGATATACCGCCTTATCACTTTTACTATTTTATTATTATGATTATTATTATATTATCCCGACATTGAGACATCTCAAAATTCACAGAATTTACTGTAAAGTGAACTAACTGTGTATTTTGTGGGCGAAATCTTGCCAAGCTCCACTGGCTCCCTATTGCAGAACGATCAATTCTAAGATCTTCACACGTCAATATCAATTCACACACTAGATCTCTGACCTGCTCACACCCACTCCTCTATCAACCTTCTTTGCTCAGCTGGCTCAGCCCTCTTGCACATCCCTCGTTCTCTCTGTTCCAACCATCGCAGCCTTGCTTTCTGCCACTATGCCCTGAAACTCTGTCACTTCCTACCTCAATCCCTCCACCTGGCCTCCTTGCCTGTCTTCAGATCACACCTGAAGACCTTCCTCTTTGTCTGCGCCTACGGACACCTCCCCTTTCTCTCTGGCTCTGCATCAAGCTCCGCCACTGTCATGCGCTCCGAGACACCGCCCCGCGTAAAGGGCAGTATATAAATGCAACTTGTTGTTCTCGTATGTGATTTACAGGACCTATGCTTACTGTGGCCGTGTGAACATCCCCCCAGACCCCACCATAGAGAAAGGGCAGAAAGGAGTATCTGTATTCATCAAGACTCCACTGTCAGCCTATGGCTGTGTTGGTGTCCTGAGCTACATGTTTGATGACCAGCAAATATCTCTGCTTTTCTCCAACCCTCTCGACCAACTGAAGTATAACGTCGAATATGCCCTCTACATTCCTGACCAAACAACACCGACCGATGAAGCTTTATATAACAATATGTACTACCATTTGTCGGAGACCAAATCCTTCACGAAGGCGTCCCTTGGCAGAGGGAATGCAACGCTACAGATTGTCACTGACCAGATGGAGGTCACAGCTACAATGGCAAATGAGAAAAGTAAAGCCATAATCAAACTGCAGGTCGGAGATGCTTCCTCAACTCCTTTCAGTCCCAACTGATGTGATGTTTGGTGAGAAACGAACGGATACTCATATCTGTCACAGCATCGCTGCATTTAGCCGTCCTCCCCGCAGATTGCAAAACAACCCCTTCTTAAAGGCTTCGTTAACTGAGTTGTACTCAGCCCCTCCCCAAATCATATTTCCACCCGCTTCCTATGCACAGAGGGAGTTTGCTCAGGATCACTCACAATGCCTTTTCTATATTGGTTCTTAAGCGAGTAGAAATAAGCAGAATTAATTTTCTACTTATCTTTTCCAACATATAGATTTCGTGGGACTCAAAGAACCAAAATTCATTGCTCGCTGCTTTTCTGCCCTCAATTTATTTTTGAAATGAATCTTGACTTTATTTTGCAAAACATTTTTAGCACCACTTTGTAATGCCGTGATTTGGAATAAAAGACAATACAAAATCAAGTGTTTATGTGTTACTTTGAACTCATGGTGTATGGTGACTCCAGCTCAGTGCTGGGGATGCCTTACATCATTTCAGAGGTGCCATTGTTTGGATGAGAAGTTAAACCGAGATCCTGTCTGTACTTGATCAGTTGAACCTGGCACTATTTTAAAACCTGGCACTATTCCTGGCACGATTTTGTTTGCCTGGCCCAGGAAATGTACCCAACCAACAGCATCTTGGCAATCTGTGATATTATTTAAAACCATCTCACACTGCATTTCCCTCCCTCTTTGTGGACATTAAAGGGTTTCACCATTTCCTGACTGTAACAGATTCATCAGGAGACCATCAATTGGTTTTGTAATTGTAAAATAGTTTAAGCAATCAATATAAACAGTCAGCACATTGAACAGTCAGCTTAACTTGTTGCTCAAACTGAGACAATAGATACAGTAAACAACAACAACAAATTACATTTGAAAAGCTCCTTTCACATCAAGAGGACATCTCACACGCTGCACAGTCAGGGATCCACACCTGAGCTGATGGTGGAGTTCAGGAGGGGTTGAGGGTAGGGAGGGGAGGGGTAGGAGGGTGACCGAATGCACAGTCGAAAAGGAAGGGTCTCGAGACAGGTCTTGAAGGAGGCAAGTGGGGTGGGGGGGGGGGGGGGCGGTGAGGCGAAGGGACTGTGGGATGGATTAAAATCAATTACCCAATTCCATTGGGAAGCTCGCTGACCCTCTATGATAACTTAGACTTTTCCAAAATGACTTTAAGAGGAATAAGAGGAATTTTGGCTTCCTCTTATTGTGCTCAAGCACCTTGGTTGCTCAGACCCCGGGACAGGAGGTCATGTAATCAGAACAGAAAGGAGACAATCAGTTCACTTATCTTTTCACACATATAGGTTTCGTGGGACTCACAGGACTAAACCCATAAACCAGTTCCCCAATTAGGGGTGGTAAGCGGGGACTCCCTGGAAATGAACTGAACTGGAAAATTGATTATGTGCAGGAGTGTGAGTGAGCAGGGTCTGGCGTGTTTGTGAGTGTGTGTGGGAGAGAAAGAGTATGTATGTGTGCGTGTGTTGTGTGAGAGTGTGTAATAATAATCCCTCCAAAACAAAACTATAATAAATTGGTCATTTTCAATCCACGACTGTTTGTGCGACGCTGCTGTGCGCAAATGGCTGCCAAGTTTCGCCCACAAATATACAGTCAATTCACTTTACAGTCTATTCTATGAAGCGCTTTGAGACGTCGAGAAGACTTGAAAAGCGCTGTATCAAATGCAAGGATTATTATTATTATGTGAGTGTATGTGTGAGAAAGAAAGAGTGTGTTTGTGTGTGAGAGAGACACTGTATGTCTGTGTGAGAATGTGTGTGTGTATGGAGGAGGGTGTTTGTGTGACATTGACCTGATCAGTATTCAGGGAGGGTGTGGGGGTGTGTTGCTGCCTTTAACCCTCCTGGCTTTCTGCTCCTCGCTCTCTCACTTGTGTGGAGTTTGCGGAGCTGCCACAAGCCTCAGGATCAGGAACCACAGCAAAGAGAGGAGAGAAAAAGACAAGACCTGGGTATAAATCCTTTACTCCTGATCGTGTGTTGCAGATGATATTTTCACCTTAACACCATTTGCTGAGGGATAATACTTAAGCTTTTGTTTTGCAGACATGTCTGGAAAGTCGATAGAGGAGATTGTGAAAGATATTAATTCCACCAGATGTGTTGGGATTGAAATCACCAACAACAGCAAACATTTCAAGCTGTCTCTGCCTGCGTGAGTACAACACTTTCTGTAAACTTCCTGGAAACTTTCTAGTTTTGTGTAAACAGAAAACACAAAGAAACGGATATGTTCAGATTTATTTGAGGCCTTGGTTGAGATAGGACTGTTCACTTTCCTGAGATAGTGCTCAGTGAGAGAGGTCCGAAGTGTTGATTTTTATTCTGTTTTGATTGTAATTTCCTCCCACATTCCTCGGTGTCTCCACCACCCTCCTCCCCCACAGCAAGAATGACATTTCGAGCTCTGAGCTCTCTGGTTCGATGTTTATGTTACACATTGTTTGAGGATTCGTGCCCTTCACATAGGGGAATGTCTCAGAGCGCTTCACAAAGACGGGTTGGACACCGGGGCACAAAAACACATGGGGGTATTTATAGAGGGTCAAAGTGGATGGAATTAACAGTGAATGAAATTGAATCAGCAATGAGCAGCCTCCCACAAACAGCTGTGGATTGAAGTGACCAATTCATTATTTATTTTTTGGAAGGAATTATTACCCCCAGAAAAGCGATCCGCCAGTCGACCAACAACCAGGTTCCTACTTACTGCTGAATAAACAAAGGCTTGTAGAGCAAAGAAACTTACCCAACGTTTCGTTATATATATATTATATATATATATTAGCATGGATTGAAGAATGGCTAATGGGAAGAAAAGAAAGAGTAGGGGTAAACGGGTCCTTCTCAGATTGGCGGGATTTGGCTAGTGGAGTGCCACAATGATCAACTATTCACAATCTACATCAACATCTACATCTACATCAGACCTGAGTTCAATTCCAGGCAGAGGGCGAAACCTTGGGCAAGTTTCCTTACTCCACACAGAGCCTAATAATAATCCCTCCAAAACCAAAAACAATAATAAATTGGTCATATTCAGTCTACGACTGTTTGTGGGACATTGCTGTGCGCAATTGGCTGCCGCGTTCGCCCACAAATATACAGTCAATTCACTTTACAGTGTGTTCTGTGAAACGCTTTGGGACGTCCTCCCGACGTGAAAAGTTCTATATCAAATGCAAGGATTATTATAATTAGTTATTATTATTATTTTCTAGAAAGGGAGAGACTAGATAGTGTTAGCGTTCAGAGGGACTTGGGTGTCCTTGTACACCAGTCACAAAATGTTAGTTTGCAGATACAGCAAGCAGTTAGGAAGGCTAACGGGATGTTGGCATTTGTTACAAAAGGATTAGAATATAAGAGTAGGGAAGTCTTGCTGCAACTGTACAGGGCCCTGGTGAGACCGCACTTACAACAACAACAACATGATTGCATTTATAGAGCGCCTTTCACGTCGGGAGGACGTCCCAAGGCGCTGGACAGTTGGGTCGGGACCCGAGCAGGGGGGAAATGGTCAGGGTGAGGGGAGGGAAGGGAGGGAGCGAGGAGGGGGTAGAGGGTCGAGAGGGGAGCCGAAAGCACGGTTGAAGAGAAAGGTCTTGAGACCGGCCTTGAAGGAGGAAAGGGAGGAAGCGGCGAAGGCACTGGGGGATGGAGTTCCAGAGCCTCGGGGCTGAGAGGCTAAAAGTCCGGCCACCAATGGTAGGGCGGTTGGAACGGGGGATGTGGAGCAGACCGGAGGGTACGGGCAGGTAGGTTGGGGGATAGTAGGTTGGAGAGGTAGGAGGGAGCGAGGCCATGAATGGCCTTGTAGGTGAGGATGAGGATCTAGAATTCGATCCTCTGGGGGATGGGGAACCAGTGGAGGCGAGCGAGGGCGAGGGTGAGGGCGAGGATGAGGGTGGGAGTGATGTGGGCGCGAGGCCTGGTGCGGGACAGTACACGAGCTGCAGAGTTCTGAATGACCTGCAGTGTGGAGGGAGGGCCGGGAAAGCCGGCGAGGAGAGAGTTCCCATAGTCCAGCCTTGAGGTGATAAAGGCGTGGACCAGTGTTTCAGCCGCGTGAGGGGTGAGGTAGTGCTGTAGCCTGGTGATGTTCTGGAGGTGGTGGAAGGCGGTGCCAGTTATGGCGCGGATGTGGGGCAGAAAGGAGAACTCAGGGTCGAGCTACAGGAATCCACAAACTAGCGAGAATGTGGACTCACTGCTGGAAGCTGTGGTTGAAGTAAAGCACATCAATGTATTTAAGAGGAAACTTGCTGCAGATATGAAAGAGAAGGGAATAGAGGGGAAGAGGAGAGGCAATTGGGAAGGTTGGAGGCGCGGAAGCTCGTGTGGAGTAAAAATCCCTGGAATAAACAGTTTGGAGCGAATGGCCTGTTTTGTGCTGTAACATTTTATAACTCCATTTGGCAACTCCCACCTCCATTTTTCCAACTCCCTCCCCGCCGGTCTCCCCAACTCCACCACCTCATGAAATCCAACTGATTCAGAACTCTGCTGCCCGTACCCTCACCAAACCAAACTGCGCACCTTCATCACTCACTCCAGTTATATAATCCTTGCATTTGATATACCGCCTTATCACTTTTACTATTTTATTATTATGATTATTATTATATTATCCCGACATTGAGACATCTCAAAATTCACAGAATTTACTGTAAAGTGAACTAACTGTGTATTTTGTGGGCGAAATCTTGCCAAGCTCCACTGGCTCCCTATTGTAGAACGATCAATTCTAAGATCTTCACACGTCAATATCAATTCACACACTAGATCTCTGACCTGCTCACACCCATTCCTCTATCAACCTTCTTTGCTCAGCTGGCTCAGCCCTCTTGCACATCCCTCGTTCTCTCTGTTCCAACCATCGCAGCCTTGCTTTCTGCCACTATGCCCTGAAACTCTGTCACTTCCTACCTCAATCCCTCCACCTGGCCTCCTTGCCTGTCTTCAGATCACACCTGAAGACCTTCCTCTTTGTCTGCGCCTACGGACACCTCCCCTTTCTCTCTGGCTCTGCATCAAGCTCCGCCACTGTCATGCACTCCGAGACACCGCCCCGCGTAAAGGGCAGTATATAAATGCAACTTGTTGTTCTCGTATGTGATTTACAGGACCTATGCTTACTGTGGCCGTGTGAACATCCCCCCAGACCCCACCATAGAGAAAGGGCAGAAAGGAGTATCTGTATTCATCAAGACTCCACTGTCAGCCTATGGCTGTGTTGGTGTCCTGAGCTACATGTTTGATGACCAGCAAATATCTCTGCTTTTCTCCAACCCTCTCGACCAACTGAAGTATAACGTCGAATATGCCCTCTACATTCCTGACCAAACAACACCGACCGATGAAGCTTTATATAACAATATGTACTACCATTTGTTGGAGACCAAATCCTTCACGAAGGCGTCCCTTGGCAGAGGGAATGCAACGCTACAGATTGTCACTGACCAGATGGAGGTCACAGCTACAATGGCAAATGAGAAAAGTAAAGCCATAATCAAACTGCAGGTCGGAGATGCTTCCTCAACTCCTTTCAGTCCCAACTGATGTGATGTTTGGTGAGAAACGAACGGATACTCATATCTGTCACAGCATCGCTGCATTTAGCCGTCCTCCCCGCAGATTGCAAAACAACCCCTTCTTAAAGGCTTCGTTAACTGAGTTGTACTCAGCCCCTCCCCAAATCATATTTCCACCCGCTTCCTATGCACAGAGGGAGTTTGCTCAGGATCACTCACAATGCCTTTTCTATATTGGTTCTTAAGCGAGTAGAAATAAGCAGAATTAATTTTCTACTTATCTTTTCCCACATATAGATTTCGTGGGACTCAAAGAACCAAAATTCATTGCTCGCTGCTTTTCTGCCCTCAATTTATTTTTGAAATGAATCTTGACTTTATTTTGCAAAACATTTTTAGCACCACTTTGTAATGCCGTGGTTTGGAATAAAAGACAATACAAAATCAAGTGTTTATGTGTTACTTTGAACTCATGGTGTATGGTGACTCCAGCTCAGTGCTGGGGATGCCTTACATCATTTCAGAGGTGCCATTGTTTGGATGAGAAGTTAAACCGAGATCCTGTCTGTACTTGATCAGTTGAACCTGGCACTATTTTAAAACCTGGCACTATTCCTGGCACGATTTTGTTTGCCTGGCCCAGGAAATGTACCCAACCAACAGCATCTTGGCAATCTGTGATATTATTTAAAACCATCTCACACTGCATTTCCCTCCCTCTTTGTGGACATTAAAGGGTTTCACCATTTCCTGACTGTAACAGATTCATCAGGAGACCATCAATTGGTTTTGTAATTGTAAAATAGTTTAAGCAATCAATATAAACAGTCAGCACATTGAACAGTTAGCTTAACTTGTTGCTCAAACTGAGACAATAGATACAGTAAACAACAACAACAACAAATTACATTTGAAAAGCTCCTTTCACATCAAGAGGACATCTCACACGCTGCACAGTCAGGGATCCACACCTGAGCTGATGGTGGAGTTCAGGAGGGGTTGAGGGTAGGGAGGGGAGGGGTAGGAGGGTGACCGAATGCACAGTCGAAAAGGAAGGGTCTCGAGACAGGTCTTGAAGGAGGCAAGTGAGGTGGGGGGGGGGGCGGTGAGGCGAAGGGACTGTGGGATGGATTAAAATCAATTACCCAATTCCATTGGGAAGCTTGCTGACCCTCTATGATAACTTAGACTTTTCCAAAATGACTTTAAGAGGAATAAGAGGAATTTTGGCTTCCTCTTATTGTGCTCAAGCACCTTGGTTGCTCAGACCCCGGGACAGGAGGTCATGTAATCAGAACAGAAAGGAGACAATCAGTTCACTTATCTTTTCACACATATAGGTTTCGTGGGACTCAGAGGACTAAACCCATAAACCAGTTCCCCAATTAGGGGTGGTAAGCGGGGACTCCCTGGAAATGAACTGAACTGGAAAATTCCAGCAACAACAACAACAACAACAAGATTCCATTTATAGAGCGCCTTTCACGTCTGGAGGATGTCCCAAAGCGCTGGACAGTTGGGTCAGGACCCGAGCAGCGGGGAAATGGTCAGGGTGAGGGGAGGGAAGGGAGGGAGTGAGGAGGGGAAAATGGTCAGGGTGAGGGGGGGGGAAGGGAGGGAGTGAGGAGGGGGGAAATGGTCAGGGTGAGGGGGGGAAGGGAGGGAGTGAGGAGGGGGAAATGGTCAGGGTGAGAGGGGAAGCGAGGGAGTGAGGAGGGGGGAAATGGTCAGGGTGAGGGGGGGGGAAGGGAGGGAGTGAGGAGGGGGAAATGGTCAGGGTGAGGGGGGGAAGGGAGGGAGTGAGGAGGGGGAAATGGTCAGGGTGAGTGGGGGGAAGGGAGGGAGTGATGAGGGGGGAAATGGTCAGGGTGAGGGGAGGGAAGGGAGGGAGTGAGGAGGGGGAAATGGTCAGGGTGAGGGGAGGGAAGGGAGGGAGTGAGGAGGGAGTAGAGAGTCGAGAGGGGAGCTGAAGGCTCGGTCAAAGAGAAAGGTCTTGAGACCGGCCTTGAAGGAGGAAAGGGAGGAAGCGGCGAAGGCACTGGGGGATGGAGTTCCAGAGCCTCAGGGCTGAGAGGCTAAAGGCCCGGCCACCGATGGTAGGGCGGTTGGGGCGGGGGATGTGGAGCAGACCGGAGCCATAAGTACTCCAACGAACACTCTGGGGTCTCCGAGCTTTGGCTTTTGGCAACTGTGCCTAATGCTCTATGTAATTAGGTAAGCAGGATGCATCCCCCCAGGGGAGAGAGTTGGCACCCATTGTAGATGTCGGTGGAACATATGCAGAACTCTCAGTTTGGAGACTCTTAAGCACGGCGATGGGTTTCTGCACGTATCTGACACTTGTCTGACCCCCCCAAATAGTCAGGAAAATTGTTATTCTGCCATATTGAGTGCCAGTGTGAGTGCATGAGTGTGTGTGTGTAAGTGTTTTGGGGTATGAGAATGTGTGTGAGTGGTTTGGGGTGTGTCATTGATTATGTGCAGGAGTGTGAGTGAGCAGGGTCTGGCGTGTTTGTGAGTGTGTGTGGGAGAGAAAGAGTATGTATGTGTGCGTGTGTTGTGTGAGAGTGTGTAATAATAATCCCTCCAAAACAAAACTATAATAAATTGGTCATTTTCAATCCACGACTGTTTGTGCGACGCTGCTGTGCGCAAACGGCTGCCAAGTTTCGCCCACAAATATACAGTCAATTCACTTTACAGTCTATTCTATGAAGCGCTTTGAGACGTCGAGAAGACTTGAAAAGCGCTATATCAAATGCAAGGATTATTATTATTATTATGTGAGTGTATGTGTGAGAAAGAAAGAGTGTGTTTGTGTGTGAGAGAGACACTGTATGTCTGTGTGAGAATGTGTGTGTGTATGGAGGAGGGTGTTTGTGTGACATTGACCTGATCAGGAGGGTGTGGGGGTGTGTTGCTGCCTTTAACCCTCCTGGCTTTCTGCTCCTCGCTCTCTCACTTGTGTGGAGTTTGCGGAGCTGCCACAAGCCTCAGGATCAGGAACCACAGCAAAGAGAGGAGAGAAAAAGACAAGACCTGGGTATAAATCCTTTACTCCTGATCGTGTGTTGCAGATGATATTTTCACCTTAACACCATTTGCTGAGGGATAATACTTAAGCTTTTGTTTTGCAGACATGTCTGGAAAGTCGATAGAGGAGATTGTGAAAGATATTAATTCCACCAGATGTGTTGGGATTGAAATCACCAACAACAGCAAACATTTCAAGCTGTCTCTGCCTGCGTGAGTACAACACTTTCTGTAAACTTTCTGGAAACTTTCTAATTTTGTGTAAACAGAAAACACAAAGAAACGGATATTTTCAGATTTATTTGAGGCCTTGGTTGAGATAGGACTGTTCACTTTCCTGAGATAGTGCTCAGTGAGAGAGGTCCGAAGTGTTGATTTTTATTCTGTTTTGATTGTAATTTCCTCCCACATTTCCCGGTGTCTCCACCACCCTCCTCCCCCACAGCAAGAATGACATTTCGAGCTCTGAGCTCTCTGGTTCGATGTTTATGTTACACATTGTTTGAGGATTCGTGCCCTTCACATAGGGGAATGTCTCAGAGCGCTTCACAAAGACGGGTTGGACACCGGGGCACAAAAACACATGGGGGTATTTATAGAGGGTCAAAGTGGATGGAATTAACAGTGAATGAAATTGAATCAGCAATGAGCAGCCTCCCACAAACAGCTGTGGATTGAAGTGACCAATTCATTATTTATTTTTTGGAAGGAATTATTACCCCCAGAAAAGCGATCCGCCAGTCGACCAACAACCAGGTTCCTACTTACTGCTGAATAAACAAAGGCTTGTAGAGCAAAGAAACTTACCCAACGTTTCGTTATATATATATTATATATATATATTAGCATGGATTGAAGAATGGCTAATGGGAAGAAAAGAAAGAGTAGGGGTAAACGGGTCCTTCTCAGATTGGCGGGATTTGGCTAGTGGAGTGCCACAATGATCAACTATTCACAATCTACATCAACATCTACATCTACATCAGACCTGAGTTCAATTCCAGGCAGAGGGCGAAACCTTGGGCAAGTTTCCTTACTCCACACAGAGCCTAATAATAATCCCTCCAAAACCCAAAACAATAATAAATTGGTCATATTCAGTCTACGACTGTTTGTGGGACATTGCTGTGCGCAATTGGCTGCCGCGTTCGCCCACAAATATACAGTCAATTCACTTTACAGTGTGTTCTGTGAAACGCTTTGGGACGTCCTCCCGACGTGAAAAGTTCTATATCAAATGCAAGGATTATTATAATTAGTTATTATTATTATTTTCTAGAAAGGGAGAGACTAGATAGTGTTAGCGTTCAGAGGGACTTGGGTGTCCTTGTACACCAGTCACAAAAAGTTAGTTTGCAGATACAGCAAGCAGTTAGGAAGGCTAACGGGATGTTGGCATTTGTTACAAAAGGATTAGAATATAAGAGTAGGGAAGTCTTGCTGCAACTGTACAGGGCCCTGGTGAGACCGCACTTACAACAACAACAACATGATTGCATTTATAGAGCGCCTTTCACGTCGGGAGGACGTCCCAAGGCGCTGGACAGTTGGGTCGGGACCCGAGCAGGGGGGAAATGGTCAGGGTGAGGGGAGGGAAGGGAGGGAGCGAGGAGGGGGTAGAGGGTCGAGAGGGGAGCTGAAGGCACGGTTGAAGAGAAAGGTCTTGAGACCGGCCTTGAAGGAGGAAAGGGAGGAAGCGGCGAAGGCACTGGGGGATGGAGTTCCAGAGCCTCGGGGCTGAGAGGCTAAAAGTCCGGCCACCAATGGTAGGGCGGTTGGAACGGGGGATGTGGAGCAGACCGGAGGGTACGGGCAGGTAGGTTGGGGGATAGTAGGTTGGAGAGGTAGGAGGGAGCGAGGCCATGAATGGCCTTGTAGGTGAGGATGAGGATCTAGAATTCGATCCTCTGGGGGATGGGGAACCAGTGGAGGCGAGCGAGGGTGGGAGTGATGTGGGCGCGAGGCCTGGTGCGGGACAGTACACGAGCTGCAGAGTTCTGAATGACCTGCAGTGTGGAGGGAGGGCCGGGAAAGCCGGCGAGGAGAGAGTTCCCATAGTCCAGCCTTGAGGTGATAAAGGCGTGGACCAGTGTTTCAGCCGCGTGAGGGGTGAGGTAGTGCTGTAGCCTGGTGATGTTCTGGAGGTGGTGGAAGGCGGTGCCAGTTATGGCGCGGATGTGGGGCAGAAAGGAGAACTCAGGGTCGAGCTACAGGAATCCACAAACTAGCGAGAATGTGGACTCACTGCTGGAAGCTGTGGTTGAAGTAAAGCACATCAATGTATTTAAGAGGAAACTTGCTGCAGATATGAAAGAGAAGGGAATAGAGGGGAAGAGGAGAGGCAATTGGGAAGGTTGGAGGCGCGGAAGCTCGTGTGGAGTAAAAATCCCTGGAATAAACAGTTTGGAGCGAATGGCCTGTTTTGTGCTGTAGCATTTTATAACTCCATTTGGCAACTCCCACCTCCATTTTTCCAACTCCCTCCCCGCCGGTCTCCCCAACTCCACCACCTCATGAAATCCAACTGATTCAGAACTCTGCTGCCCGTACCCTCACCAAACCAAACTGCGCACCTTCATCACTCACTCCAGTTATATAATCCTTGCATTTGATATACCGCCTTATCACTTTTACTATTTTATTATTATGATTATTATTATATTATCCCGACATTGAGACATCTCAAAATTCACAGAATTTACTGTAAAGTGAACTAACTGTGTATTTTGTGGGCGAAATCTTGCCAAGCTCCACTGGCTCCCTATTGCAGAACGATCAATTCTAAGATCTTCACACGTCAATATCAATTCACACACTAGATCTCTGACCTGCTCACACCCACTCCTCTATCAACCTTCTTTGCTCAGCTGGCTCAGCCCTCTTGCACATCCCTCGTTCTCTCTGTTCCAACCATCGCAGCCTTGCTTTCTGCCACTATGCCCTGAAACTCTGTCACTTCCTACCTCAATCCCTCCACCTGGCCTCCTTGCCTGTCTTCAGATCGCACCTGAAGACCTTCCTCTTTGTCTGTGCCTACGGACACCTCCCCTTTCTCTCTGGCTCTGCATCAAGCTCCGCCACTGTCATGCGCTCCGAGACACCGCCCCGCGTAAAGGGCAGTATATAAATGCAACTTGTTGTTCTCGTATGTGATTTACAGGACCTATGCTTACTGTGGCCGTGTGAACATCCCCCCAGACCCCACCATAGAGAAAGGGCAGAAAGGAGTATCTGTATTCATCAAGACTCCACTGTCAGCCTATGGCTGTGTTGGTGTCCTGAGCTACATGTTTGATGACCAGCAAATATCTCTGCTTTTCTCCAACCCTCTCGACCAACTGAAGTATAACGTTGAATATGCCCTCTACATTCCTGACCAAACAACACCGACCGATGAAGCTTTATATAACAATATGTACTACCATTTGTTGGAGACCAAATCCTTCACGAAGGCGTCCCTTGGCAGAGGGAATGCAACGCTACAGATTGTCACTGACCAGATGGAGGTCACAGCTACAATGGCAAATGAGAAAAGTAAAGCCATAATCAAACTGCAGGTCGGAGATGCTTCCTCAACTCCTTTCAGTCCCAACTGATGTGATGTTTGGTGAGAAACGAACGGATACTCATATCTGTCACAGCATCGCTGCATTTAGCCGTCCTCCCCGCAGATTGCAAAACAACCCCTTCTTAAAGGCTTCGTTAACTGAGTTGTACTCAGCCCCTCCCCAAATCATATTTCCACCCGCTTCCTATGCACAGAGGGAGTTTGCTCAGGATCACTCACAATGCCTTTTCTATATTGGTTCTTAAGCGAGTAGAAATAAGCAGAATTAATTTTCTACTTATCTTTTCCCACATATAGATTTCGTGGGACTCAAAGAACCAAAATTCATTGCTCGCTGCTTTTCTGCCCTCAATTTATTTTTGAAATGAATCTTGACTTTATTTTGCAAAACATTTTTAGCACCACTTTGTAATGCCGTGGTTTGGAATAAAAGACAATACAAAATCAAGTGTTTATGTGTTACTTTGAACTCATGGTGTATGGTGACTCCAGCTCAGTGCTGGGGATGCCTTACATCATTTCAGAGGTGCCATTGTTTGGATGAGAAGTTAAACCGAGATCCTGTCTGTACTTGATCAGTTGAACCTGGCACTATTTTAAAACCTGGCACTATTCCTGGCACGATTTTGTTTGCCTGGCCCAGGAAATGTACCCAACCAACAGCATCTTGGCAATCTGTGATATTATTTAAAACCATCTCACACTGCATTTCCCTCCCTCTTTGTGGACATTAAAGGGTTTCACCATTTCCTGACTGTAACAGATTCATCAGGAGACCATCAATTGGTTTTGTAATTGTAAAATAGTTTAAGCAATCAATATAAACAGTCAGCACATTGAACAGTCAGCTTAACTTGTTGCTCAAACTGAGACAATAGATACAGTAAACAACAACAACAAATTACATTTGAAAAGCTCCTTTCACATCAAGAGGACATCTCACACGCTGCACAGTCAGGGATCCACACCTGAGCTGATGGTGGAGTTCAGGAGGGGTTGAGGGTAGGGAGGGGAGGGGTAGGAGGGTGACCGAATGCACAGTCGAAAAGGAAGGGTCTCGAGGGAGGCAAGTGGGGTGGGGGTGGGGGGGGGGGCGGTGAGGCGAAGGGACTGTGGGATGGATTAAAATCAATTACCCAATTCCATTGGGAAGCTCGCTGACCCTCTATGATAACTTAGACTTTTCCAAAATGACTTTAAGAGGAATAAGAGGAATTTTGGCTTCCTCTTATTGTGCTCAAGCACCTTGGTTGCTCAGACCCCGGGACAGGAGGTCATGTAATCAGAACAGAAAGGAGACAATCAGTTCGCTTATCTTTTCACACATATAGGTTTCGTGGGACTCACAGGACTAAACCCATAAACCGGTTCCCCAATTAGGGGTGGTAAGCGGGGACTCCCTGGAAATGAACTGAACTGGAAAATTCCAGCAACAACAACAACAACAACAAGATTCCATTTATAGAGCGCCTTTCACGTCTGGAGGATGTCCCAAAGCGCTGGACAGTTGGGTCAGGACCCGAGCAGCGGGGAAATGGTCAGGGTGAGGGGAGGGAAGGGAGGGAGTGAGGAGGGGGGAAATGGTCAGGGTGAGGGGAGGGAAGGGAGGGAGTGAGGAGGGGGGAAATGGTCAGGGTGAGGGGGGGGAAGGGAGGGAGTGATGAGGGGGGAAATGGTCAGGGTGAGGGGGGAGAAGGGAGGGAGTGAGGAGGGGGGAAATGGTCAGGGTGAGGGGAGGGAAGGGAGGGAGTGAGGAGGGAGTAGAGAGTCGAGAGGGGAGCTGAAGGCTCGGTCAAAGAGAAAGGTCTTGAGACCGGCCTTGAAGGAGGAAAGGGAGGAAGCGGCGAAGGCACTGGGGGATGGAGTTCCAGAGCCTCGGGGCTGAGAGGCTAAAGGCCCGGCCACCGATGGTAGGGCGGTTGGGGCAGGGGATGTGGAGCAGACCGGAGCCATAAGTACTCCAACGAACACTCTGGGGTCTCCGAGCTTTGGCTTTTGGCAACTGTGCCTAATGCTCTATGTAATTAGGTAAGCAGGATGCATCCCCCCAGGGGAGAGAGTTGGCACCCATTGTAGATGTCGGTGGAACATATGCAGAACTCTCAGTTTGGAGACTCTTAAGCACGGCGATGGGTTTCTGCACGTATCTGACACTTGTCTGACCCCCCAAATAGTCAGGAAAATTGTTATTCTGCCATATTGAGTGCCAGTGTGAGTGCATGAGTGTGCGTGTGTAAGTGTTTTGGGGTATGAGAATGTGTGTGAGTGGTTTGGGGTGTGTCATTGATTATGTGCAGGAGTGTGAGTGAGCAGGGTCTGGCGTGTTTGTGTGTGTGTGTGGGAGAGAAAGAGTATGTATGTGTGCGTGTGTTGTGTGAGAGTGTGTAATAATAATCCCTCCAAAACAAAACTATAATAAATTGGTCATTTTCAATCCACGACTGTTTGTGCGACGCTGCTGTGCGCAAACGGCTGCCAAGTTTCGCCCACAAATATACAGTCAATTCACTTTACAGTCTATTCTATGAAGCGCTTTGAGACGTCGAGAAGACTTGAAAAGCGCTATATCAAATGCAAGGATTATTATTATTATTATGTGAGTGTATGTGTGAGAAAGAAAGAGTGTGTTTGTGTGTGAGAGAGACACTGTATGTCTGTGTGAGAATGTGTGTGTGTATGGAGGAGGGTGTTTGTGTGACATTGACCTGATCAGTATTCAGGGAGGGTGTGGGGGTGTGTTGCTGCCTTTAACCCTCCTAGCTTTCTGCTCCTCGCTCTCTCACTTGTGTGGAGTTTGCGGAGCTGCCACAAGCCTCAGGATCAGGAACCACAGCAAAGAGAGGAGAGAAAAGGACAAGACCTGGGTATAAATCCTTTACTCCTGATCGTGTGTTGCAGATGATATTTTCACCTTAACACCATTTGCTAAGGGATAATACTTAGGCTTTTGTTTTGCAGACATGTCTGGAAAGTCGATAGAGGAGATTGTGAAAGATATTAATTCCACCAGATGTGTTGGGATTGAAATCACCAACAACAGCAAACATTTCAAGCTGTCTCTGCCTGCGTGAGTACAACACTTTGTGTAAACTTCCTGGAAACTTTTTAATTTTGTGTAAACAGAAAACACAAAGAAACGGATATTTTCAGATTTATTTGAGGCCTTGGTTGAGATAGGACTGTTCACTTTCCTGAGATAGTGCTCAGTGAGAGAGGTCCGAAGTGTTGATTTTTATTCTGTTTTGATTGTAATTTCCTCCCACATTCCCCGGTGTCTCCACCACCCTCCTCCCCCACAGCAAGAATGACATTTCGAGCTCTGAGCTCTCTGGTTCGATGTTTATGTTACACATTGTTTGAGGATTCGTGCCCTTCACATAGGGGAATGTCTCAGAGCGCTTCACAAAGACGGGTTGGACACCGGGGCACAAAAACACATGGGGGTATTTATAGAGGGTCAAAGTGGATGGAATTAACAGTGAATCAGCCGTTCTCCCAAACTCCACCACCTCATGAAATCCAACTGATTCAGAACTCTGCTGCCCGTACCCTCACCAAACCAAACTGCGCACCTTCATCACTCACTCCAGTTATATAATCCTTGCATTTGATATACCGCCTTATCACTTTTACTATTTTATTATTATGATTATTATTATATTATCCCGACATTGAGACATCTCAAAATTCACAGAATTTACTGTAAAGTGAACTAACTGTGTATTTTGTGGGCGAAATCTTGCCAAGCTCCACTGGCTCCCTATTGCAGAACGATCAATTCTAAGATCTTCACACGTCAATATCAATTCACACACTAGATCTCTGACCTGCTCACACCCACTCCTCTATCAACCTTCTTTGCTCAGCTGGCTCAGCCCTCTTGCACATCCCTCGTTCTCTCTGTTCCAACCATCGCAGCCTTGCTTTCTGCCACTATGCCCTGAAACTCTGTCACTTCCTACCTCAATCCCTCCACCTGGCCTCCTTGCCTGTCTTCAGATCGCACCTGAAGACCTTCTTCTTTGTCTGCGCCTACGGACACCTCCCCTTTCTCTCTGGCTCTGCATCAAGCTCCGCCACTGTCATGCGCTCCGAGACACCGCCCCACGTAAAGGGCAGTATATAAATGCAACTTGTTCTTGTATGTGATTTACAGGACCTATGCTTACTGTGGCCGTGTGAACATCCCCCCAGACCCCACCATAGAGAAAGGGCAGAAAGGAGTATCTGTATTCATCAAGACTCCACTGTCAGCCTATGGCTGTGTTGGTGTCCTGAGCTACATGTTTGATGACCAGCAAATATCTCTGCTTTTCTCCAACCCTCTCGACCAACTGAAGTATAACGTCGAATATGCCCTCTACATTCCTGACCAAACAACACCGACCGATGAAGCTTTATATAACAATATGTACTACCATTTGTCGGAGACCAAATCCTTCACGAAGGCGTCCCTTGGCAGAGGGAATGCAACGCTACAGATTGTCACTGACCAGATGGAGGTCACAGCTACAATGGCAAATGAGAAAAGTAAAGCCATAATCAAACTGCAGGTCGGAGATGCTTCCTCAACTCCTTTCAGTCCCAACTGATGTGATGTTTGGTGAGAAACGAACGGATACTCATATCTGTCACAGCATCACTGCATTTAGCCGTCCTCCCCGCAGATTGCAAAACAACCCCTTCTTAAAGGCTTCGTTAACTGAGTTGTACTCAGCCCCTCCCCAAATCATATTTCCACCCGCTTCCTATGCACAGAGGGAGTTTGCTCAGGATCACTCACAATGCCTTTTCTATATTGGTTCTTAAGCGAGTAGAAATAAGCAGAATTAATTTTCTACTTATCTTTTCCAACATATAGATTTCGTGGGACTCAAAGAACCAAAATTCATTGCTCGCTGCTTTTCTGCCCTCAATTTATTTTTGAAATGAATCTTGACTTTATTTTGCAAAACATTTTTAGCACCACTTTGTAATGCCGTGGTTTGGAATAAAAGACAATACAAAATCAAGTGTTTATGTGTTACTTTGAACTCATGGTGTATGGTGACTCCAGCTCAGTGCTGGGGATGCCTTACATCATTTCAGAGGTGCCATTGTTTGGATGAGAAGTTAAACCGAGATCCTGTCTGTACTTGATCAGTTGAACCTGGCACTATTTTAAAACCTGGCACTATTCCTGGCACGATTTTGTTTGCCTGGCCCAGGAAATGTACCCAACCAACAGCATCTTGGCAATCTGTGATATTATTTAAAATCATCTCACACTGCATTTCCCTCCCTCTTTGTGGACATTAAAGGGTTTCACCATTTCCTGACTGTAACAGATTCATCAGGAGACCATCAATTGTTTTGTAATTGTAAAATAGTTTAAGCAATCAATATAAACAGTCAGCACATTGAACAGTTAGCTTAACTTGTTGCTCAAACTGAGACAATAGATACAGTAAACAACAACAACAAATTACATTTGAAAAGCTCCTTTCACATCAAGAGGACATCTCACACGCTGCACAGTCAGGGATCCACACCTGAGCTGATGGTGGAGTTCAGGAGGGGTTGAGGGTAGGGAGGGGAGGGGTAGGAGGGTGACCGAATGCACAGTCGAAAAGGAAGGGTCTCGAGGGAGGCAAGTGGGGTGGGGGTGGGGGGGGGCGGTGAGGCGAAGGGACTGGTGGGATGGATTAAAATCAATTACCCAATTCCATTGGGAAGCTCGCTGACCCTCTATGATAACTTAGACTTTTCCAAAATGACTTTAAGAGGAATAAGAGGAATTTTGGCTTCCTCTTATTGTGCTCAAGCACCTTGGTTGCTCAGACCCCGGGACAGGAGGTCATGTAATCAGAACAGAAAGGAGACAATCAGTTCACTTATCTTTTCACACATATAGGTTTCGTGGGACTCAGAGGACTAAACCCATAAACCGGTTCCCCAATTAGGGGTGGTAAGCGGGGACTCCCTGGAAATGAACTGAACTGGAAAATTCCAGCAACAACAACAACAACAACAAGATTCCATTTATAGAGCGCCTTTCACGTCTGGAGGATGTCCCAAAGCGCTGGACAGTTGGGTCAGGACCCGAGCAGGGGGGAAATGGTCAGGGTGAGGGGAGGGAAGGGAGGGAGTGAGGAGGGGGAAAATGGTCAGGGTGAGGGGGGGGGGAAGGGAGGGAGTGAGGAGGGGGGAAATGGTCAGGGTGAGGGGGGGGAAGGGAGGAGTGATGAGGGGGGAAATGGTCAGGGTGAGGGGAGGGGAAGGGAGGGAGTGAGGAGGGGGGAAATGGTCAGGGTGAGGGGGGGGAAGGGACGGAGTGAGGAGGGGGGAAATGGTCAGGGTGAGGGGGGGGAAGGGAGGGAGTGATGAGGGGGGAAATGGTCAGGGTGAGGGGGGGGAAGGGAGGGAGTGAGGAGGGGGAAAATGGTCAGGGTGAGGGGAGGGAAGGGAGGGAGTGAGGAGGGAGTAGAGAGTCGAGAGGGGAGCTGAAGGCTCGGTCAAAGAGAAAGGTCTTGAGACCGGCCTTGAAGGAGGAAAGGGAGGAAGCGGCGAAGGCACTGGGGGATGGAGTTCCAGAGCCTCAGGGCTGAGAGGCTGAAGGCCCGGCCACCGATGGTAGGGCGGTTGGGGCAGGGGATGTGGAGCAGACCGGAGCCATAAGTACTCCAACGAACACTCTGGGGTCTCCGAGCTTTGGCTTTTGGCAACTGTGCCTAATGCTCTATGTAATTAGGTAAGCAGGATGCATCCCCCCAGGGGAGAGAGTTGGCACCCATTGTAGATGTCGGTGGAACATATGCAATACTCTCAGTTTGGAGACTCTTAAGCACGGCGATGGGTTTCTGCACGTATCTGACACTTGTCTGACCCCCCAAATAGTCAGGAAAATTGTTATTCTGCCATATTGAGTGCCAGTGTGAGTGCATGAGTGTGCGTGTGTAAGTGTTTTGGGGTATGAGAATGTGTGTGAGTGGTTTGGGGTGTGTCATTGATTATGTGCAGGAGTGTGAGTGAGCAGGGTCTGGCGTGTTTGTGAGTGTGTGTGGGAGAGAAAGAGTATGTATGTGTGCGTGTGTTGTGTGAGAGTGTGTAATAATAATCCCTCCAAAACAAAACTATAATAAATTGGTCATTTTCAATCCACGACTGTTTGTGCGACGCTGCTGTGCGCAAACGGCTGCCAAGTTTCGCCCACAAATATACAGTCAATTCACTTTACAGTCTATTCTATGAAGCGCTTTGAGACGTCGAGAAGACTTGAAAAGCGCTATATCAAATGCAAGGATTATTATTATTATTATGTGAGTGTATGTGTGAGAAAGAAAGAGTGTGTTTGTGTGTGAGAGAGACACTGTATGTCTGTGTGAGAATGTGTGTGTGTATGGAGGAGGGTGTTTGTGTGACATTGACCTGATCAGTATTCAGGGAGGGTGTGGGGGTGTGTTGCTGCCTTTAACCCTCCTGGCTTTCTGCTCCTCGCTCTCTCACTTGTGTGGAGTTTGCGGAGCTGCCACAAGCCTCAGGATCAGGAACCACAGCAAAGAGAGGAGAGAAAAAGACAAGACCTGGGTATAAATCCTTTACTCCTGATCGTGTGTTGCAGATGATATTTTCACCTTAACACCATTTGCTGAGGGATAATACTTAAGCTTTTGTTTTGCAGACATGTCTGGAAAGTCGGTAGAGGAGATTGTGAAAGATATTAATTCCACCAGATGTGTTGGGATTGAAATCACCAACAACAGCAAACATTTCAAGCTGTCTCTGCCTGCGTGAGTACAACACTTTCTGTAAACTTTCTGGAAACTTTCTAATTTTGTGTAAACAGAAAACACAAAGAAACGGATATTTTCAGATTTATTTGAGGCCTTGGTTGAGATAGGACTGTTCACTTTCCTGAGATAGTGCTCAGTGAGAGAGGTCCGAAGTGTTGATTTTTATTCTGTTTTGATTGTAATTTCCTCCCACATTCCCCGGTGTCTCCACCACCCTCCTCCCCCACAGCAAGAATGACATTTCGAGCTCTGAGCTCTCTGGTTCGATGTTTATGTTACACATTGTTTGAGGATTCGTGCCCTTCACATAGGGGAATGTCTCAGAGCGCTTCACAAAGACGGGTTGGACACCGGGGCACAAAAACACATGGGGGTATTTATAGAGGGTCAAAGTGGATGGAATTAACAGTGAATCAGCCGGTCTCCCCAACTCCACCACCTCATGAAATCCAACTGATTCAGAACTCTGCTGCCCGTACCCTCACCAAACCAAACTGCGCACTTTCATCACTCACTCCAGTTATATAATCCTTGCATTTGATATACCGCCTTATCACTTTTACTATTTTATTATTATGATTATTATTATATTATCCCGACATTGAGACATCTCAAAATTCACAGAATTTACTGTAAAGTGAACTAACTGTGTATTTTGTGGGCGAAATCTTGCCAAGCTCCACTGGCTCCCTATTGCAGAACGATCAATTCTAAGATCTTCACACGTCAATATCAATTCACACACTAGATCTCTGACCTGCTCACACCCACTCCTCTATCAACCTTCTTTGCTCAGCTGGCTCAGCCCTCTTGCACATCCCTCGTTCTCTCTGTTCCAACCATCGCAGCCTTGCTTTCTGCCACTATGCCCTGAAACTCTGTCACTTCCTACCTCAATCCCTCCACCTGGCCTCCTTGCCTGTCTTCAGATCGCACCTGAAGACCTTCTTCTTTGTCTGCGCCTACGGACACCTCCCCTTTCTCTCTGGCTCTGCATCAAGCTCCGCCACTGTCATGCGCTCCGAGACACCGCCCCACGTAAAGGGCAGTATATAAATGCAACTTGTTCTCGTATGTGATTTACAGGACCTATGCTTACTGTGGCCGTGTGAACATCCCCCCAGACCCCACCATAGAGAAAGGGCAGAAAGGAATATCTGTATTCATCAAGACTCCACTGTCAGCCTATGGCTGTGTTGGTGTCCTGAGCTACATGTTTGATGACCAGCAAATATCTCTGCTTTTCTCCAACCCTCTCGACCAACTGAAGTATAACGTCGAGTATGCTCTGTACACTCCTGACCAAAAGACACCGACCGATGAAGTTTTATATAACAATATGTACTACCATTTGTCGGAGACCAAATCCTTCACGAAGGCGTCCCTTGGCAGAGGGAATGTAGCGCTACAGATTGTCACTGACCAGATGGAGGTCACAGCTACAATGGCAAATGAGAAAAATAAAGCCATAATCAAACTGCAGGTCGGAGATGCTTCCTCAACTCCTTTCAGTCCCAACTGATGTGATGTTTGGTGAGAGACGAACGGATACCTGTATCTGGGTCTCTATCACAGCATCGCTGCATTTACAACAAGACCAACAAAATTACATTTGTATAGCTCCTTTCACATCGGGAGGATGTCCCAAGGCCTGGACAATCAGTGTTTCGGATCCGCCTTCGGCCTTAGCCGGCCTCCCCACAGATTTTAAAACAAGCCCAGTTTCTTAAAGAGGTCTGACCCTTTAACTGAGTTGTACTCAGCTCCTCCCCAAAGAATATTTTCGCCCAACGCCTATTCTCAGGATCACTCACAGTGCCCTTTCTACGCTGGTTCTAAAGTGAGTAGAAATAAGTAGAAATAAGCAGAATTATTTTTCTGCCAGAATACTATGATGCCCTAATTTCAAGTCAAAGAACCAAAACTCATTGCTTGCTGTTTTTCCGTCCTCAGTTTTCTACATATTATAACATATATACACAAATGAAACGCATCTAGATCTTATTTTGCGATAAGATTTTTAGCATCACTTTGTAATGCCATGATTTGGAATAAAATATAATGCAAAATCAAGTTGTGTTTGGGTGTTAAGTCTTATTCTTGCCTCTGGGTTCAAACTCCACTTTGAACTCATGGTCTACGCTGACACTGCAGTGCACTGCTGGGGGAGCATTACAGAATATCAGAGTTGCTGTCTTTTGGATGAAACGTTAAACCGAGATCCCATTTGTACTTGTTTGGTTGAACCTGGCACCATTTAAAAACAGAAGGGAGTTTCTCTCCTGATGTCCTGGCCAACAAACCCCCAGATCAATTGGTCATTCACTTCTTGGCTATTTGTGAAATTTTGCTGTGTACAAATTGGCTGCCACTTACACAGCCACTGTGAGGTGCGTTGAAATATTTTGATGTCATTGGAAATATAACATCAAATAGACATGGTCATAAATCTCCTTCCAGAGGAATACTACCAACCAAACCATAAAATATACACACACACACCGCCCCCTTGTGGTGAAGGACGTATAGCTCCCTTCATGTGGGGTAGCGTCACGGAGATCATGACAGTGGCGGAGTCTGACACCGAGCCGGGGGGAGAGGGAGTGGGGAGGTGACCGTAAGCACAATCAAAGAAGATGGTGTTTAGGTGGGAAGTGGTTCAAGGCGGTGGGATTGAGGGAGAGAGTACCAGAGTTTCCAGAGGGGATATACAATCCAGTGTCTGGGTCGCTCTCAGGTCCGGGGCATTCATCCATTGTACGGATAATTATTTTGCGAGCGCTCTGACATTACAGGGTGAACTCCCCTGGCTCCTTTCTCCACAGATCAGGGACCCTAGTGTGTGTGTTGGGGGGGGGGGGAGAATGTGTCTCCGGTGGAATCAGACCACGCCTGACCTTTGCCAAGCTTCAGCGTTATCCCTTCGCATGTAGTCCCTTTAGTTTTTAAAAATCTATCGATCTCATTCTTGAATATGTTCAATGACTGACTGAGCATCCACCGCCTTCTGGGGTAGAGAATTCCATAAATTCACTTCCCTCTGAGTGAAGAAATGTTTTCTCAACTCAGTTCTAAAAGGCTGACCTTTAATCCTGAGACTATGACCCTGAGTTTTAGATTCTCCAACCAGGGGAATCAGTCTCACACTATCTGGCCTGTCACGACCCTTAAGAATCTTATAGGTTTCTATAAGATCACCTCAAATTCTTCTATATTCTAGAGAATATAGGCCTAGTCTACTTAACCTCTCCTTGTAGGTCAAACCCCTCATCCCAGGAACCAACCTCGTGAACCTAAGTTGCACTCCCTCTAAGGCGAGTATATCCTTTCTTAGATACGGAAACTAAAACTGCAAACAATATTCCAGGTGTGGTCTCACCGAGGCCCTATACAATTGCAGTAAGACTTCCCTACTCTTGTACTCTAACCCCTTTGCAATAAACGCTAACATGCTATTAGCCTTCCCAATTGCTTGCTGTAACTGCATACTAACTTTCTGTGATTGGTGTACAAGGACACCTAAATCCCTCTGAATACTAACACTACCTAGACTCTCACCCTCTAGAAAATAATCTATTCTATTTTTTCTACCTTGGTGAATAACTTCACTTCCCCACATTATACTCCATCTGCCACCTTCTTGCCCACTCACTTAACCTGTCTATGTCCCTTTCATCCTCCTTGTGTCCTCCTCACAGCTTACTTTCCCACCCAGCTTTGCATCGTCTGCAAATTTAGAAACATTAAGCTCTATTTCCTCATCTAAGTCATTGATGAAGGTTGTAATCAGCTGAGGCCCAAGCACTGATCGTTGCAGCACTCACTAGTCATAACCTGCCAATCTGAGAAGGAGCCCTTCATCCCTACAGTCTGTTTTCTGCCTGTTAACCACTCTTCGATTCATGCTAATATATTATCCTTAATTCCATGGGCCCGATCTTAGGTAACAATCTTTTATGTGGCACCTTGTCGAATGCCTTCTGAAGATTCAAATACACTATATCCACTGGGTCCCCCCATCTAACCTGCTAGTTACATCTTCAAAAGGTTCCAAAACATTTGTTAAACACAATTTCCCTTTCATAAAACCGTGTTGACTCGCCCTAATCATATTATGACTTTCTAAGTGCCCCACGACGACGTCCCTAATTATAGACTCCAGAGTTTTCCCTACCACCGATGTCAGGCTAATTGGTCTATAGTTCCCTATTTTTTCTCTCCCACCCTCTTCTTAAATAGCGGTATCATGTTTGCGACCTTCTAATCAACGGGAACCGTTCCAGAATCCAGGGAATTCTGGAAGATCAAAAACAATGCATCCACTATCTCTGTAGTCACCTCTTTTAAAACCCTAGGATGCAGGCCATCGGGTCCAGGGGATATCAGTTTTTAGTCCCATCATTTCTCTAATACTATTACTTTACTGATATTTATTTCTTTAAGTTCCTCACTAACATTGGTTCCCCACTATTTCTGGTAAGTTTTTAGTATCTTCCAACGTGAAGACAGAAGCTAAACATTTGTTTAGTGACTCTGCCATTTCTCTATTCCCCACTATAATTTCTCCTGTCTCTGCCTGTAAGGGACCCACATTTATTTGTGTTAATCTCTTCCTCTTTATAGACTTGTGAAAGCTCTTAGAATCTGTCTTTATATCTCTGGTTAGTTTACTCTCATATTCCATTTTCTTCCTCTTAATCAGTTTTTTGGTTATCCTTTGCTGATCTCTAAAACCCTCCCATTCCTCAGGCTTACAGCTCTTTTTGGCAGTATTATGGGCTTCTTTTAATTTTATACTTTCCTTAACTTCTCTAGTTGAACCACTTTTCCTGTGGAATTTTTATTTCTCAAGGGAATATGCATTTGCTGGGAATTATCTAATATATCTTTGAAAGTTTGCCATTGCTTGTCTACCGTCATATCTTTTAATCTACTTCCCCAGTCTATTTTAGCCAAATCGTCCCTCATACCTGCAAAGTTGGCTTTATTTAAGTTTAAGTCCCTTGTTTCGCACTTAACTACATCAGTCTCAAATTTAATATTAAATTCCATCATATTATGGGCACTCTGCCCTAGAGGAGCCTTAACTTCCAGATTGCTGATGAGCCCTGCTTCATTATACAATATAATATTATTATCCATTAAGACAGTGTCATTAAACCTGCAATAGTTGGCAGCAAAATGATGTACACTACAGAGTGTGGCTTCATCTGACTGTTATAAACTGGTTTCAGTTGGAAATCATATCTTCCACTGAATTAGTTTGCTAAAGAAGAGATAAGGAGCCCTAAGGTATGGCGTACCAAAAAGACTTTGACCTTTAATGCCCCTCCTTTAACCCTGAAGTTAAACAGAAATTACTAGTCTTAACCCACGAGCCCATTTTGTCCTAAGGCTTATGATCGCAAGATCACAGGATTGTTCTGGATGAAGAAACCCTTTGGTCCATCTGATCTCATCCCTCCAGAATACCAACCTACTGTCCCTCCATCACAGCATCAAGCTGCTTTTTAAATAAGTTAGTTTCCGAGCATCAACCACCCTTCCTGGCAACCTGTTCCATTCGTTAATTACCCTAATTACTCTAAGTAAAGAAAAACTCCTTGTGCATGTCCTGAAATTGGCCTTTACAAATCAACCTGTGTCCTCTCATTCTACTGTCTTGCTGCATCATAAAGTAATGATCTGGGTTTGCTTTTACAAACCCATTTAAAATTTGGCACTTCTTTAAGGTCTCCTCTAAGTCATATTCTCTCAAGACTGAAAAGCCAGAGTCTGTCTGATCACTGCTTACAGCCAGGGCCAATAGAAAATTGCGGAAATATTTGCCAAACATTGCCAGGTTTTGTGGAAAATTGTGGGGTGATTGGTGCTATGGAGGTATATTTTAATATCAACCTGTATTTTTTCACTTTATTGATCAAAACTAAACATGAAGAAATAACACAGGTTAAATTGTTGCAAAAAAACTTACTAATGCTTTCTTTAACAAAAACTGGGTGGCCCACTCCGGTGGCGAGGGAGGGGAGGATACCAGCCCAGGCCAGAGAGGCCAAAAGTCAGTTTCCATCCTGTACTACATTTGAAGGTTTGGAGATCAGCCAAATACCAGCATTGCTGGCCAAGCTCACCCGTGTCCTGACTGTGGGGCTACAGGAAGTCACCAGATCTTGCCTCTCGGGAAACGCCTCCATACACAGACACAGAGACACAGACAGACGCTCACCCTCAGACACAGAGAGAGACACACATGTGCGTTCACAGACACAGAGAGAGAGAGACACCTCACAGACAGAGAAAGAGACACGCACTCGTAGACACATACCCATACAATACAATACAAAATTACATTTGTATAGTGCTTTCACGTCGGGAGGACGTCCCAAGATGCTGAACCTGAGCAGGGGGGGGATTGGGGTACAGGAGGGTGGAGGGCAGGGAGGGTGGGGGTAGGAGGGTGGCCGAAGGCACAGTCGAAGAGAAGGGTCTTGAGACGTGCTTTGAAGGAGGCAAGGGAGGGAGCGAGTTGAAGGGAATGTGGTTGAGGGCAGAGAGGCTGAAGGCCCGAGCACCGATGGTGGGACAGGCTGGGCGGGGCACGTGGAGCAGGCCAGATCCTGCTGAGCGGAGTGAGCGGACAGAAAAGCAGTTGTCCTGGAGTCGGGGGGGAGGCAGAGAGATAGAGTTGGGTGTCATCCGCACACATGTGGAAGTTGATCCCATGTCTGGGGATGATGTCATCAAGAGGGAGCAGATAAATATTGAAGAGGAGGGGACCAAGGACAGAGCCCTGAGGAACACTGCACGAGATGCTGTGGGGGCTCGAGGAGAATCTGTTTCCAGAAACAAAGTGGAGACGTTGTGAGAGGAGCTAGAGCAGCTCCGCCCACGGTAGCGGCACGGCCCTGCTTGAACCAACAACCTTCTGAGGCAAGAGTGCAATCAACTGAGCCGGGCTGACCCACACTGAGCCGGGCTGACACACACTGAGCCGGGCTGACACACACTGAGCCGGGCTGACACACATGAGCCGGGCTGAGCCGGGCTGACACACACTGAGCCGGGCTGACACACACTGAGCCGGGCTGACACACACTGAGCCGGGCTGACACACACTGAGCCGGGCTGTCACACACTGAGCCGGGCTGTCACACACTGAGCCGGGCTGACACACACTGAGCCGGGCTGACACACACTGAGCCGGGCTGACACACACTGAGCCGGGCTGACACACACTGAGCCGGGCTGACACACACTGAGCCGGGCTGACACACACTGAGCCGGGCTGACACACGCTGAGCCGGGCTGACTTTACGAGTAGGCGCTATACAAATGTAATTTTGTTGTTGTTGTTTTGTTCTAACATTCAAAGACCTCCACATCCTCACCATGCCTGACCTCTGTTACCTCCTGCGGTCCCACTCCCTACGAATCCTGTTTGCAGTGCTGGATAGGAGAACGGAGCTCGAGAGCTGTTGGTGGGGCCTCGCATTTGACTGCAATTCCTGTGACGACTTTGAGAAATTTCTCCGTAATGAGGAACAGTAAACATTCATTATGTAGGACCTGTTGGTTAAGTAATTCAGGTTTCAGTCTTACAGTGGATAATTCTGTCGTTGTATTTCATAGGCAAACCCAGCAACCAGTTACTATGCAGAGATATCCTACAAACAACTATGAAGTAAATCAGCAATGTTATCAGAGGTCATCCAAAACTCTGCGGCCCGCATTCGTACCCGCACCAACTTCCGCTCCCCGATTACCCCAGTCCTGGCCAGACAGCACTGGCTCCCTGTCCCAGAGAGGATCGACTTCAAGATCCTCACTCTTGTCTTCAAATCCCTCCACTCCTCTGCACCCCACGACCTCTCTAACCTCCTCTCTCCTCACACAGTGCCCATTACCTTCGCTCCACCGGGTCTGGCCTCCTCCTTGTCCCCCGAATCCTCCGCTCCACCCTCGGCGGCCGTGCCTTCAGCCACTATGGCCCGAGGTTCTGGAACTCCCTTCCTCACTCCCTTCGCCTCGTCCCCTCTCTTCCTATTTTCAGGTCTCGGCTGACGACCTTTCTTTTCGACTGCACCTTTGGTCATCTTCCCCCCCCCTCCCCCTTGGCCCCTACCTCTCCGCCTGGCTAGGTCCCGAGATCCATTACTGTGAAGTGCTCTGAGACGCCGTCCGGCGTGGAGGGCGCTATATAAATCCAAGTTGTTGTTGTTGGCCAGGACGTAGGAACGTAGGAACAGGAGGAGGCTATTCAGCCCTTCGAGCCTGTTCCATCATTTAATTAGATAATGGCTGATCTGTACCTCAACTAATCTTTTCAATTTTAATTTCCCGTTTTCTCACCATATCTCTTAGTTCCCTGACCAAGCAAAAATCTATCAACCTCACTCTTAAAGGTGTGGATGGATCCAGCATCCACGGCCTTTTGGGGGAGAGAATTCCATATTTCTACCACCCTTTGAGTGAAAAAATGCTTCCTGATTTCACGCTTAATGCTCTGGTTCTAATTTTAAGACTACGTCCCTCGTTTTGGAGAAGTTTGGGGACAAACTCCCTTCTCTTTTTGAGTAATATCGTGGGATGTTTAACGTCCATCTGAACAAATAAATGTCTCATCTGAAGGATGGCTCGTCCCATATCACTCCCTAACACTGCAGTGGAGTGCCATCCTAGAAGTCAATAGTAAATGTCTGACTCTGTAATCAATAGTAATAAACATTCTACTTTTGAATAGACTGAATAAAACCCTTTACAAACGTATCACTGAATCCTGTGTGGGTACAGCGTATGTATCAGGCTTGGCTCAGAGTTGACCTAGAGTCGGGTGAAGCTCAATTAATGTTGTCAAACCTGAGTTTGTGATATTTTATTTCACTCAGTAAGAAAGAAATATGCGGGTTCCATCCACCTCACTTACACCTGGAAATTCCTGTGTTTTGGAATGGAAACACAGGAATTTTGCAGGTGTTTTGCACTCTCTCCCTGGAGTCAAGCGGTCCTGCGTACCTAACCCTGGAGAGTATTAGGCACAGGCTTGCTTGGGGACCCTAGAGTGGGCGATGGGGTAACTGCTGGAGGACTCACTTATGTGGGAGTTGAGTGTGTTTGTGTGGGAGGGAGGGAGGGAGGGAGTGCGGTTGGTGTGTTTGTGAGTGAGTGTGTGTTGGTGAGGGGTTCCTACTTACTGCTAGATAAACAAAGGCTTGTAGAGTAAAGAAACTTACTCAACGTTTCGCCCTTCCGGGAATCAAACCCAGGTCTTTCACTTGCGAGGCAAGTGCTTGAACCACTGAACTACAGGAATCCACAAACTAGCGAGAATGTGGACTCACTGCTGGAAGCTGTGGTTGAAGTAAAGCACATCAATGTATTTAAGAGGAAACTTGCTGCAGATATGAAAGAGAAGGGAATAGAGGGGAAGAGGAGAGGCAATTGGGAAGGTTGGAGGCGCGGAAGCTCGTGTGGAGTAAAAATCCCTGGAATAAACAGTTTGGAGCGAATGGCCTGTTTTGTGCTGTAACATTTTATAACTCCATTTGGCAACTCCCACCTCCATTTTTCCAACTCCCTCCCCGCCGGTCTCCCCAACTCCACCACCTCATGAAATCCAACTGGTTCAGAACTCTGCTGATTATTATTATATTATCCTACCGTTGAGACATTTCAAAGCACTTCCCGACATGAAAGGCGCTCTATAAATGTAATTTTGTTGTTGTTGTTCACAGAATATGCTGTAAATTGAATTGACTGTATATTTATGGGCATAACATGGCAGCTGATTGCGCACAGTAGTGTCCCATAAACAGTTGTGGATTGAAGTGACCAATTTATTCTTGCTTTTTCTTCTTCAGCGATTATTATCAGGCGTGTGGAGTAAGGAAACTTGCCCAAGGATTTGCTCTGCTGGGAATCGAACCCAGGTCTCTTCCTTGCGAGGCGAGTGCTCTAACCACTGAGCTACCGGAGTCCTCATGTATACAGTACATTCTGTGAAGCGCTTTGAGACGTCCAGAAGACGTGAAAAGCACTATATCAAATGCAAGGATTATTATTACAGGAGTCCTGTACAATCACTCCTGAGTGTGTGTGAGAGAGAGAAGGTGAGTGTATGCGTGTATGAGTGTGTGTGTTTGTGTGTGAGAGAGGTGAGTGTGTGAGAATGTGTGTGTGTATGGAGGAGGGTGTTTGTGTGACATTGACCTGATCAGTATTCAGGGAGGGTGTGGGGGTGTGTTGCTGCCTTTAACCCTCCTGGCTTTCTGCTCCTCGCTCTATCACTTGTGTGGAGTTTGCGGAGCTGCCACAAGCCTCAGGATCAGGAACCACAGCAAAGAGAGGAGAGAAAAGGACAAGACCTGGGTATAAATCCTTTACTCCTGATCGTGTGTTGCAGATGATATTTTCACCTTAACACCATTTGCTGAGGGATAATACTTAGGCTTTTGTTTTGCAGACATGTCTGGAAAGTCGATAGAGGAGATTGTGAAAGATATTAATTCCACCAGATGTGTTGGGATTGAAATCACCAACAACAGCAAACATTTCAAGCTGTCTCTGCCTGCGTGAGTACAACACCTTCTGTAAACTTTCTGGAAAATTGTTTCGATTGTTTCGGGTTTGTCTGAGGTCATGGTATAGTTAAGACTGTTGCATTAATAATAATATTTCCTGCATTTGATATAGGCCTTGACACATCATTGAGGTGTCTCAAAGTTATAAAGTGGAGCGACTGTGCATTTTGTGGGCGAAACTCTAATTCTAGACGTGTTGGTGTAAGATTCTGTCATCTATTTAAAGTTATTTAAATATACACCAAAGAGTTTTAGCCCTGGGCTTTGGGATAGGTGAGATTGCTAGTCTTTTATGATCTTTCTCCCACTGCTCTCTCTGGCCAGCTTCCTGTCTCTGGCTTTTCCACCCTACCTGCCCTAAAGACTTTATCTGATATAAAAATAAATGTGCATTGCAGAAAAGCAATCTTGCAGCTCAGTGGTTGGAGCACTCGCCTCACAAGCAAGAGATCCGGGTTCAATTCTCAGCAGGGCAAATCTTTGGCCAAGTTTCCTTACTCCACACACCTGATAATAATCCCTCAAGAAAAAAAACAATAATAAATTGGTCACTTCAATCCACGACTGTTTGTGGGACACTGCTGTGTGCAATTGGCTGCCGCGTTTCGCCCACAAATATACAGTCAATTCACTTTACAGTATATTCTGTGAAGCGCTTTGAGACGTCGAGAAGACATGAAAAGTGCTATATCAAATGCAAGGATTATTTATTATATAAGTAACGAGAACAATTGTTGTGGCTGTTTGTTTGTGGCTGTTAACAATAACTTGTATTTATATCACGGTCTTCACCAGATTAATGTCTCCGAGCACTTTAGAGTGGTGGTATGGACACTGAGCAAGGGTAGAGGGAAGGAGGAGAAGGGGATGACCACAGCTAGATTTTGAGGTGGGATTTGAAGACAGAGGGAGTCAAACGGAGCAATGAGGGAGGGAGTTTCAGAGGTGAGGGTTGTGGAATTGAAAAGCTTGGCCACCGATGGTGGGGCGGGTAAGACAGGGGACACCCAGCAAGCCCGAGTTAGCCATCATAGGGGACAAGCAGAGGAGTGGGGTGTCAACCTTATCCACTTGCCTCCAAAGGGCTTACACATTCAATGTTGAACAACAGATGAATTTCGAAATGTAGAGTATTGGAATCAAAGTTTTATTACACCAGCATAGTTGATCAGTCTACACAAATTGTAAGAGATAGCTTCAGGATTCTCTGACTGTTCTGTTTCCAACGATTGCTAGAGACTCTCATTTCTTATATACTATTTTGGCCACTACAGAACGCTGAGACCAAAATGATCTCATCCCTAATCTAGAGGCCATTTTAAGATCGTTGAACTAGGTAATAAGTTAATGATCATTTTGACTATCCATCAATATTATCAGGACATCTTTATCTTTCCTTGAGTTCTCTGTTGGTCAAAGACACTTTATTAATCTAATAACTAATTAGCAACAGATACATCTCTGTACCTTTTACTAATTGGGTACTGGTACTAAATCTTACTAATTGGATACTGGTCCTATCTACCTCTACGTAACACACATTCCTCCTGGTAACACCTTGCAAATGTGTGTAAGATTACACACGGCAGCTAGTCAGTAATTGGCACAGTCTTGTCTTTGTACTTTACTGTGGTTAATTGTTGCAGTGCTGACACATCCGACAAGGGGAAGGACTAGAGTAGAGAAAGGCAAGTGCCAGGACATGGGGTGGGGGAGGGGGTGGTTGTGTGAAATTGAGAGAGACAGTGAGCCATTGGTGACTGGCGATGGTGATAGACTTGTGGAGTTTGGAGACATCTCAATGATGTAACAAGGTGCTATATCAAATGCAAGTATTATATCAAATGTAAGGATTGTTATGATTATTATTAGTGTGAGGAGGGTAGTGGAGTTTTGGACCAGTTAAACTTTATGGATCGTGGGTATAGGGAGGCCAGCGAGGAGAGAATTAGAGAAATCCAGCCAGAAAGTGACGAGGATGTAAATAAGGACATGTGGACCCCATAAGAAGCAGACTGGGGTGGTAACCAATAACATAATGTATTGAATAGCTAGTCTATGCTTTGCTGTGAGTCTCATGGGTATTGTATCTTTCACCTGGTGATTTACAGGACCTATGCTTACTGTGGCCGTGTGAACAGCCCACCAGACCCCACCATAGAAAAAGGACAGAAGGGAGTTTCTGTGTTCATCAAGACTCCGCTGTCACTCTACGGCTGTGTTGGTGTCCTGAGCTACATGTTTGATGACAAGCAAATATCCTTGCTTTTCTCCAACCCTCTCGATCAATTCAAGTATAATGTTGAGTATGCTCTGTATGCTCCTGACCAAAAGACAGCGACCGATGAAGCTTTATATAACAAGATGTACTCAGAACTTCAGGAGTCCACATCCTTCACAAAGGCGTCCCTTGGCAGAGGGAATGTGGCGCTACAGGTTGTCACTGACCAGATGGAGGTGATAGCTACAATGGCAAATGAGCTAACGACAGGTATCTCCATAATCAAACTGCAGGTCCGAGATGCTTCCTCAACTCCTTTCAGGCCTAACTAAACATGAGGTTTGGTGAGGGACGAACGGATACCTGCATCTGGGTCTCTATTACAGCATCACTGTATTTAGCCGTCCTCCCCCCAGATTGTAAAACAAGCCCAGCTTCCAAATCAAGATTGAATTGAAGAATTTTCCACCATCCTGACTGTCCAGGCGGATGTTAACAATCCCATGACACTATTCAAAGAGAAAGGAGTTTCTCATGGTGGCCTGGCCAACAATTCCCCGAATAAAATTGTTATTAAATTTCGGTCTAGATGGAATTATAGGCCTCTGAACAATCAGTTCTGATCAAGTCTACTGATTTAAGATCATAGAATCACAGAATTATACTGCACAGAAGGAGGTCATTTGGCCCATTGTGTCTGTGGAGTCTCTTTGAAAAGAGCTTCCAAATCAATCCCACTCCCCCGCTCTCTCCCCATAGTCCTGCAAATGTGTCCTCCCCAAATAATGATCTACTTCTCTGTTGAACGCTGTTTAAAAGGTGTGGGAACTCCTTGAAACGGACCTGGCTCCAAGATGATACACATGTCAGTTTTGAGTCCGCCCTCAGTTTGTTTCTATGTGTATAATATATGATATATACATAGGAAATAAATCCTGATCTTTTGTGAATGATTTATGGGATCATCGTGTGATGCAGTGGTTTGGAATAAAAGGTTATGGAAAATCAAGTCTTGTGTACATGTTAACTGAGTCCGTCTGGCTCAGTCAAGACTAGTACTCTTGCCTCTGAGTCAGAAGGCTGTGGGTCCAAGCCCCACGTCAGGATTTGGAAATCATATAATCTAATCTGATGCTCTGTTGCAGTGTTGGGGGTATGCTGGATTGTTGATGAGAGATTAAACCAAGGCAGCAAGATGAGGGTTGGTGTCAGGAGGGATGGGGATCATTGGGGGTGGGAAGATGACAAAGGTTATAGTCAAAGAGGGAGATGTTGAGACCAATCTTGAAGGAGGCAAATAAAGGGGTGAGGCAAAGGGACTGGAGTTCCAGAGGGTTGGGCAGAAAGGTTAAAAGCTGAACTGAGTATCTGCTGAGCGGGTGGATCTGTAAGATTTTAGAAGGTTGCAAAGGTTTGAAGGGTCAAGAGGGATTTGAACGTAAGGACAAGGATCTTGAACTTGATCCTCTGGGGGAGGGGGAGCCCAGTGGAGGATGGGGATGATTGACTCACGGTGTTTGGTACAGGAGAGGTTACAAGCTGCAGAGTTCTGAATGGTCAGTAACTTTTGGGGGAAGGAGTCGAAAGTCCAGTGAGCAGAGTTGGCGTAGCCTATCCTGGGCAGATAGATGAAGATCTTGGTGGCCTGAGGAGAGAGGTAGTGGCGGAGGCAGGCAATGTTGTGAAGGTGGGGGAAAGCTGAACGGGTCAAAACATAGATGCAGGATTTAAAGGATAGTTGAGAGGTGGACGGGTATCCATGTAGATTGAAGTTGTCAGTGAGAAGGTTCTAACAAGGAGAAAGGAAGAGAGAAGGGAGTTCCTCCTGGTCTCCTCGCCGACAATCCCCCAGATAAAATTCGTCATTTGTGACTGTTTTGGGGGACGTTGCTATGTGCAAATTTGCTGTCTTGTTCGCCTACAAACACACAATCACTGCACTATACGCGATTCTGCTGTGAAATGCTTTGAGACATTTTGAGGTTATTAATCCTTGCATTTTGTTGACATTTATGTCAAATGCAAGGATTTTTCTTCATTTAGAAAATATATATGCAATGGAAAATATATATATTATACAGTATGAGGTATGAGGCCACAATTCTCTTTCCATAAGAATACAAACTAAACCATACAGTAGATATATATATATACACATCACCCTCTTGTGGCACAAAGACACCTCTGCATGTTCCATACATCTCCAAACTGGACAAGCAGCAGGAAGCTTGCTGTACAGCGCTCTCAACAGCCAGCTAAGTGATTAAACCCCAACACACTCTGGGGTCCCCAAGCCTTGGCTCTTGCTACACCTATTACTCGCCGGATTTAGGTAAGCAGGGTACTATACAATATAAAATTACATTTGTATAGCACCTTTCCTGTCGGGTGGACGTCCCAAAGTGCTGGGTACATCCCTCCTGGGAAAGAATGCGCACATTCTGTACCAATACACGGGAATTTCTATGGGGATAGACCCAGTGAGGAGCTGGAGATGAGAGCCGCACCATCACCACGGTAATTGGGTTGCTGGGTATGATGGACGGGGTTACCGGTGAACCTATCACAGCCTGAAGCTGCTGTTTAAATGACTCCTCCTCACTGGTCCTCTCCAATTTCAACTGTGAGGAGATGTTGGACTTCCTCGAATCCAAAATCGAAGGGATTTGTTCGGCTACCTCTCCTCCATCCACCACTACTCCTCGCCACCTCCCCCTCATGCCCTGGCCCCCACCCATCCCTGCTTACACACCTTCGACCCTGACTCCCTCTCTTTCCTCACCTCGATCATTTCAAAAATGAAGCCCACCACCTGCTCCCTGGACCCCATCACCATCCCTCTTCTCACCTCCCAGCTCCATCTCCTGGCCCCTCTCTTAACTAACAGTGTCAACCTCTCCTTATCCAGTGGCACTGTTCCCACTCCCCTAAAAACAGCTGTTATCAACCCCATCCTCAAAAAACCTTCCTTGGATCCATCTCTACTCTCCAGCCATCACCCCATCTCCATCCTCCCTTTCATCTCCAAGGCTCTGGACCCGTCGTGTCCCAGCTTTGCTCTTTCCTCACCTGCCATTCCCTCTCTGAACCCTTCCCCACAGTACAGAAACAGCCTTGATCAATGTCACTAATGACATTCTGAACATTTGCCACCAGGCTCTCTCTGTCTCCTTGTCCTCCTCGACCTCTCTGCTGCCTTCGACAGCGGGCTCCAGACTGCTTCATGTCCCCCACCTCGCTCACCATTGGTAGGCGGGCCTTCAGCCACTCTGCCCCCACCCTCTGGAACTCCATTCCGAAGTCCCTCCGCCTCAATGCCTCCCTTGTCTCCTTCAAGACCCGTCTCAAGACCCTCCTCTTCAAGCATGCCTTCAGTCACCATTGATCCCGACCCCCATCTTGGGTCCGATGTACTGATTGTCCAGCGCCTTGGGATGCTCTCCTGATGTGAAAGGCGCTATACAAATATAAGGTGACGTGCCTGCAATGGAATGTCAGAATCGAGCCAGCCCTCTGTGGTGGTCTCTAGTCCGGTTCCTGAGCCAGGCCGGTCCGCAGTATTGCAGGGCACTGCTGATGACTGCCCAGCCAGCCTGGCTCATCTGCAGGACCTGAAAAGGCAGACTAGTCACTGGGGGCAGGAGTCATCCCACTCAGCTCCTGTTAACACTGCAAGCCAAAGCCTTTACAGGTAGAATGGTCCGAGCTCGACAATCAGTGGGAAAGCTTGCCAGACAGCGATATCAATGGCAAGCTATTCAGCTTTAGCTGGTTAGACTCCAGCAGTACCCAACACACACTCCAGGGTCCCCAAGCCTTGGCTCTTGCCAACCTGAGCCTTACACTTTCCAGAATTAGGTAAGCAGGATGCATCCCTCCAGGGAGAGAGTGCATATTCCATTCCAACAATCTATCTATGGGATTTCCATGCATAGGTGGGATGCCTGGAATTCTTAGCTTGGTGTGGATATTCTTAAGCAGTGATGGGTTTCCGTATACCCAGTTGACCAAAAATAAAATAATAATAATCGTTGCTCACAGCTCATTACAAAGGGAAAGGTTTTATTACAAGTTGCAAAGGTAAATTTCAGAACAGACAACAGGAAGTGTTTCTTGACTCAGAGGGTAATTACTAACTGGAACAGGGTTCCCAGGAAGGGTGGTTGAGGCCAGGACCCTGACAGGATGATGTATTTTGTAGGCAAATGCATTTAAAAAGCAGCTCGATGATGTCGAGGGAGGATGGTGTTCTAGCAGGATGAGAACAGATGGGCTGATGGCCTTTCTTTATCTGAACTGATCTTGTGATCTAGTGAACGGCGAGAGCAGCACACAACCTGATGACCCGGATGTCGGCCATGGTGTTTAGCCAGTGACCCAGGCCGGCTGCCGGGGGTGAACGCAGTGAAACCGACCATCACGGCCTTGATTCGGGTTTTAATGAGCTCCGCTACAGACGATTGTTGATAATTTAGAATGAGAGATTTTTCTTGGACGGATGATACCAGCCACAAATTTATCATAATTAAATAAATTCAAATTCCTTAAATTTGACCAGCGCCTTTCACACCGGGAGGTGTCTCAAAGCCCTTGACAGGATTTACTGCAATATCGAGTGACTGCGCATTTTGTAAGTAGTCAAATGCAGTAGTCCATTTGCGCAGAGCAATGTCCCACATTACAGCCATGAAGTGAGTGACCAACCAGGCCTCTTTAATCCTTAATGTCCACCAACAGGACCTTGGTTTAATGTCCCATCTGAAGGATGGTAATCTCCTTTGCACTTGCTCCAATGCCTTGACATCCTTCCTAAAGTGCGGGGACCAGAACTGTGTCCAGAGTAATTTTAGATAATTATTTGGGGAGGACAAGTTTGCAGGGATATGGGGTAGAGAGCAGGGGAGTGGGACTGAATTGGGTAGCTCTTTTCAAAAGGCCGGCACGCACATGATGGGCCGAATGACCTCCTTCTGAGGCCTAATTGGTGTTATATAAAGGTTTATCACAACCTCCTGACTTTTGGATTCTTTGCCCCTACTTATAAAGCTTAATATCCATATGCCTTTTTAACAGCTGTATCTACCTGTCCTGCCACCTTCAAAGGATTTGCTTAAATGACCCCCAGGTCTCTCTGTTCCTTCACCCCTTTAAGATTGTACCATCAGCTTATGTTGTCTCTCCTCATTCTTCCCCCCAAAATGCATCACTTCCACATTAAACTCCATCTGCCACGTGTCGGCCCACGTTACCATTCTGTCTGTGTCCATTTGCAGTCTGTTACTATCCTCCTCACTGTTTATTACTTTTCTTAGCATAGTATAATCTACAAACTTGGAAATTGTACTCCCTATACCGAAGTCCAGGTCATTTATATGGATCAAAAACATGAGTGGTCCCAATCCCGACCCCTGAGTGACACCATCCCAACATGGACTACGACTTCTGGATGTTCCCCTTCCCCCTGTAGAACGTTTTTCACCCATTCCGTGATGTCTTCAACCCTGGCACCAGGGAGACAACATACCATGCAAGTGTCACGACTTTGGTTGCAGAAACGCCCGTCTACTCCTTTCATCATTGTGTCCCCAATGACAGTTGCATTGACACTCTTCCCTGTGTTCCCCTGTGCATCCATTTACTTTTGACTCCTCTCCCCAGAGGTGCCGTCACCCTGACCGGTATTCAGTAAAGAGAACTGGTTTGTGAGTGCCACACTCTCAGCGGATTTCTGCACAGCCCGTCCCCTCTTCCTACCATGCCGGGTGGTCACCCGCTCACTCTCCTTCTGAACCCTCTGTGGCTGTGGGGTGACCACCTCCTGAAACGTTCGATCCATGAACTCTTCAGCCTCCCGTGTGCACTGCAGTGACGCCAGTCTCTCCTCGGGCTCAGAAACCCTGAGCTCAAGCTCGAGCAGCCGGAGGCACTTCCTAAACACGTGTCTGTCCAGGGCACACAAATCATCCTGGAGATCCCACATGGCACACATTGTGTATGCAACCGGTCTCAGCTGCTCTGCCATATTCCTAGACTTGTTTTATATTATTTTAATATAATTATTACATACTTTGTAATTCTGCACCTCTTTTCCCCCTCTGCCCCGAATTCCCACTCTCACCAAATTCCTGAACAGAATTCTCACTCTGTTCCACCTCACTCAGTTCCCTCCTCACGCTGCTCCGTTGCTCCGTTGATGATGTTGTCGGCTGTGAAAGATCCGCGACACTATTGGAAAAGAGAAGGGAGTTTCCCGCGGTGTCCGGGCCGACAATCCCCCGGGTAAGTGAATTGTCCGCCTCGGGCGGTTCGTGGGAACAGCCTGCGTGCAGATCGGCTGCTGCGATCGCCTACAGTCACGGCACTTTGAGATGCTTTGGTGCTGGAGGTATGATATCGGAAGTAAAGGCCGTTATTGTGGTGCTATGGGAAAGGCACTAGGACCGCAGGGATTTGCTCGCTGTGCAGCAGGAATTGAACCTTGGTCTTTGGTCTCCACCTTAAACACTGACAACAGTGTCTGCAGAGCCTCGGGGAGCTCGGGGAGCTCGGGGAGCGCGGCGACAGACTGTAGGAGGACGGCAAAGGGAGCGCGAGAGCGGGCACTGGAGCCGGAACTGGAAGGTGAGCAAACGAAGACTGGCGGTGCTTTGATTCTCTCTCGTGATTCTCAACTTTCACTGCAGGACAGACGTATGGTCAGAGGGAGACGGACGGATTTCGCTCAGAGGATCGCATAGAGTTGCACAGAACGGATACAGCACAGAAATAGGGCCGTTTGGCCCAACAAGTCGGCGTTTATGCTCCGCACGAGCCGTCACTTCTCCTGACCCCCCCCCCCACCCCACCCCCCACCCTGACGTGCATCTGATCACACAGAGCTTGAGGAACACACAGAGAGAGAGACTGAGAGTCAGACAGTTAGAGGGACAGACTGAGAGAGAGAGAGACACTGAGAGAGAGAGACACTGAGAGAGACAGACAGTGAGAGAGAGACACTGAGAGAGAGAGAGTCACTGAGAGAGAGAGACACTGAGAGAGACAGACAGTGAGAGAGAGACACTGAGAGAGAGAGACACTGAGAGAGACAGACAGTGAGAGAGAGACACTGAGAGAGAGAGACACAGAGAGACAGACAGTGAGAGACACAGACGATGAGAGACACAGACGGTGAGAGACACAGACGGTGAGAGAGAGACAGACGGAGAGAGAGAGACACTGAGAGAGAGACAGACAGTGAGAGACACAGACAGTGACAGACACAGACGGTGAGAGAGATGGACAGTGAGAGAGACACAGACGGGGAGAGAGAGAGACACACAGACAGAGAAAGACAGAGAGAGAGAGAGACAGACAGACAGACAGACAGACAGACAGTGAGAGAGATACAGAGAGAGAGACTGAGAGACAGACAGACAGACAGTGAGAGAGATACAGAGAGAGAGACTGAGAGACAGACAGACAGACAGTGAGAGAGATACAGAGAGAGAGACTGAGAGACAGACAGACAGACAGACAGTGAGAGAGATACAGAGAGAGAGACTGAGAGTCAGACAGTTAGAGAGACAGACTGAGAGAGACACTGAGGGAGAGACAGACAGTGAGAAACACAGACGGTGAGAGAGACGGACAGTGAGAGAGAGACAGACGGGGAGAGAGAGAGACACACAGACAGAGAAAGACAGAGAGAGAGAGAGAGAGACAGACAGACAGACAGACAGTGAGAGAGATACAGAGAGAGAGACTGAGAGACAGACAGACAGACAGTGAGAGAGATACAGAGAGAGAGACTGAGAGTCAGACAGTTAGAGAGACAGACTGAGAGAGACACTGAGGGAGAGACAGACAGTGAGAAACACAGACGGTGAGAGAGAGACAGACGGAGAGAGAGAGCGAGAGAGAGACAGACAGAGAAAGACTGAGAGACAGACAGACAGACAGACAGTGAGAGAGATACAGAGAGAGAGAGGCTGAGAGAGAGACAGAGTGAGACAGAGAGAGAGAGAGAGAGAGAGACTGATCTCCAAACTCTGGGTAGTGCAGCAATTCATTCATGAAACGATTGGGGATTTGCCGTCAGGAAGTTGGTCACTACAACAACAACAAAAAATGACATTTGTATAGCGCCTTTCATGTCGGGAGGACATCCCGAGGCGCTGGACAGTGAGCGTTTCCCTCAAAATCCTCCTTGTTTACCGTCCCCCCAAGCCTTCCCCCACCTTCCTCTCGGACATCTCCACCCTCCTATCTTCCCCCTCCCTCTGCTCTGAACGCCTCCTAATCTTAGGCGACTTCAACCTCCACTCCACCCCCTCCTGCTCTACCTCTGCTGACATCTGCTCCCTCCTCTCTTCCCTTAACCTCTCCCTCCACATCCATTCCTCCACCCACGACCGTGGCCACCCCCTTGATCTGGTAGTCACCCGGGGCCTCACCATCACCGTCTCGGCCATCAGCATCACCGACAAAGCCATTTCGGACCACCACTTTGTCTCTCTCAACACCTCCGGTACCCCTTCCCCCTTCTCAACCCTTTACCATCACATACCATCTGTGGAAAAAAATTCCTCCCTCTCCCTCTCCACTATGGAGTCATCAGAACTCCTACCCCTCTGGCCCTCACTGACCGATCTACCCTCCTTGCTCTCGTTCCGTCACAACTCCCTCTCCTCCATTCGAGCCTCTCTTGCCCCCCTCACCTCCCGAACTGCCTCATATTCCCATAAATCCCCCTGTTACATCAGCCATCTCCGTTCGCTCAAGGCACAAGTGTGAGCTGTCGAACGCGCCAGGACCAAATCCAAATTTACGGTTCATCGGCAGATTTGTCTTCATCATACCACGACCTACTGCTGCGCTCTTGCCTCTGCCAAATCTTCCTTCTACTCCAAGGTTATCTTGGAGGCAAAAGACCACCCCAGGCTTCTCTTTTCCACCACAAACCGTCTCCTCCGTCCACCTACCCATACCTCGTCGATCCTCTCCTCCACTGTGAGGAGATGTTGGACTTCCTCGATTTCAAAAATCGAGGGGATATGTTCAGCCACCTCTGCCCCATCCACCACCACCCCCACATCACCTCTCCCTCATGACCCATCCCCCACCCATATCTCTCCCTCCTCCCTCTCCGCCATTATCACTACTCTATTGGTTTTGGATGCAGAGGAGAATGTAAAACAGGATAGACCGGGAGAGAGAGTTTTACACCATAGTTACACAATTTTACTCAATAGTTTTACACGCACCCAAATCACGAGGCAGGTGGGACCTGAATTAGTAACACGGCATAATGGGTGAGGACTTGGGAGAGGACAGAGTGTAGGTGTGGCAATCTTGGCATCTGACGTCAACACAATACAATGTAGACTTACACTGCGTCTTTCACGTCGGGAGGATGTCTCGAGGCATTTGACAGCCTTGGCCTGGCACCCGAATGCAGACAAAAGACAAACCTGGAACCTGGAGGGGTTGAGCCAGAGGTACTCCAGGATACAGAGTGGGGCAGATAGGCTGAAAATACCAAATGCGTGGCTAAAATATAGTTTCAGATCACAAGATTAGTTTGGATGAAGGGTTTCCCTTTGGCTCATCTGATCTTATTTGTCCAGAAACACCCATCCTATTGTAATTACCGTAGGTAGTGTAGGCATTCTGTAAGGATGAGATCAGATGAGCCAAAGGATTTGTGATTAAAGCAGTATTAAGCTGTTTCTTAAACAAGCACAGAGTCCTTGTCCCAACCCCTCTGGCCCTGCTCCCTTGGCGTATCTGAGAGTATTGTTCTGGCTTTGCTGTCTCAATCCTATTTCTAGCCTACTATGAAGCTCTAGCGGGTTTCACGTTGGGAGGACTTCTCAAAGTGCTTCACAGGATTTACTACAAGTGTAGTGACTGTGTGTTTTGTGGGTCAACACAGCAGCTAACTGTCACCCACTTGCACAGGGGACCTTGGCTTACGTCCGGCCTGTAGGTCGGCGCCTCTGACAATGCAATGCTCCCGCAGCCATTTTCTAATCGTTGCTCGTTCCTCTAACGCTGGCGCTGGAGGACATTTGAGAACATTTGACATTTTTTTTCTCTCTGTGTGTTTCGCTGTTACATTGCCCAAATGAACATTAATGATTTGGCATGGTGCGTCAACAGAGCATGAGACTCCTGGCCTCCCTACCCTCTACCCTCTCCCTCTTCCCCCATTCGAGACACATTTCTCTGCGTGTATGGGATGTGTATTGGGTGTAAGATGTGTGAATCCTGTCACACTCCTGTGTTATTGCTACACGAGTTACATTCCTCTGTAACATACAGATGAGCCAGTACTGGCCGCACCTCATAGTTTTGTGTCCAAACTAGTGATTTAAAGCCGGCTGCTGAATTTCCCTCTCGCAGTGCTATAGGCGTTCCTGTGATCTAATTATCAAATGTAGGTGTGTCAACAAATACACAATCACTCCGTTTCTCAGTAATTCCTGTAAAGCGCTTAGAAATGTTTCAAGGACTCCTATAGCTCAGTGGTTAGAGCACTCACTTTGCAAGTGAGAGACCTGAGATCAATTCCAGGCAGAGGGCGAAACCTTGGGCAAGTTTCCTTACTCCACACAGAGCCTAATAATAATCCCTCCAAAACCCAAAACAATAATAAATTGGTCATTTTCAATCTATGACTGTTTGTGGGACATTGCTGTGCGCAATTGGCTGCCGCGTTCGCCCACAAATATACAGTCAATTCACTTCACAGTGTGTTCTGTGAAGCGCTTTGGGACGTCCTCCCGACATGAAAAGCGCTATATCAAATGCAAGGATTATTATTATTATTATTAATAAGGCGTAATTCCAAATGTATATGTCCATATAAAGCAACAACAGCAACTTGCATTCCAGTGCATTGCTTGTGGGGGGGTGGGGGGTGCGGGGTTGCATTGTCAGAGTTTCCATCCTTCGGATCAGATGTTAAACTGAGGTCCCCTCTGCCTGTTCAGGTGGACATTAAAAATCCCATGGTACTGTTCAAAAAGAGGAAAGAATTTCTCTCTCCCGGCCTGTCCTGGCCAACAATACCCCTGATAGAATTGGTCATTTGTTTCATGGCTGTGTGGCCGTGCGCAAGCTGGCTGCCGTGTTTCGCCCACAAAATACACCTCGCAATACTTGTTATTATTGTCTGTAGGAACCTGCTGTCACACCTCAGGCTGTCTCACCTCTGGATCAGAGGTGACTGGTTCAAGTCAGGACTTTGGAGCAGTTCCAGCAGTGAGCAACAATTCCCTGTGAGGCTCTGAGATGCCACAGGTGTGGTAACAAGTGCAGCGATTATGTTTTATTATTTGTAGAAACGTGTGTTTGTTCCCCAGGTTCGGCAGAACAATGTCAGCCAAGACCCGGACCCTGACACTGAATATCAGCAATCAGTCTGAGAGCTGTGATCTGAAATACTATGAGTAAGTGGAATTTATTCTAATCTTCAGGTGTAGGACAGAGGTCATCGGGCAGCACAACAACAACAATTCACATTTATATATAATAATATAATACTCCTTACATTTGATACTAGCACCATTATCACATTGCCGAGACATCTCAAAGCTCTTCCCAGGATTTTGCTGTGAATTGCAGTGACTGTATTTTGTAGGCGAACGCGGCAGCCAGTTTGCTTTGGCTACAGACGAGAAACCTTGGTGTGTCTCACTGCCGAAGGTATTAGCAGTGTGGCAGGGCAGAGATTGATTGATGGGCTCTCGTGTTTCTGAGGCCTCAGCCCTTCTCTGCAGCTCGCTCGACTGTCTTCATGAGTCAGTGCTTCTCTCCGGTGCTTCTCCTCCTTGTTTGGGGGTGGGTGGGGAAGGGGGGAGGCGGGGAGAAGAGGGGGCAGAAGGGGAGAGGAGCGGGTAGAAGAGCTGGGAGGCTGACTGCTGGGTTTGGGCAATTGGGAAGGGGATGGGGGAGTTGTCGTTGGACCTTCTCCCCACGCTCTCCTTTCCATGTATTAGTGGCTGGGTTTGTGGTTGGTGTGAGCAATAAACCGGGCGTCCTGACAATCCACTTTTATCTCAGGAAGACTGGGCTGACCCCTATTTCTCTTTGACCCATTTCTTCTGCAGTTTGTATATGAAGGAGGGAGCTCCTGCTGACCCGTTGCTAACGCCCGAGGACGTACCTTGTGGGAAAGACGTCACCGTGCGGTTCTCCAACTCTCCGAACCCCAGACTTGGTATCGCGGGGATTGTGACATACCGTCATGGGGAGGCGGGCGCTGGCCTTGCCATCTCTTTCCTCCTTCCCGTCAATCGGCAGGAAATTCCCAACGACCTCATCTTCTCTCTGCGGCTCCTGCCCTCGCTCCGGGATCAGGACCTTTCTTCCCACGAGTTCAGGCATCCGGACACCGACCTGTACGTGGACATGATCAGGAAGCCGCTGGATCGCACCAGTGGGAACGGCGTCAGTGCCCAGAGCAGCTCAGTGCCAGGCGGACCGCACAGCTCACTCACAGTCACCCTCACCAACACCCGATAGGCACGGCCCCATCAACCAGCCCAGTCGTGGCACGGCTATCCTCGATTGTTCATCGACAAATCCACAGTTACTACACTTTACCAACCTCTCTGAAACACATCAAGGCTGTTCCATAGGTGCTGTATCAAGGTGCCAGCCTGGCTCAGTCACTCAAACTCTCATCCAGTTTATAAGTACGTGGGCTCAAGCTCCATGTTTAGACTGACGCTCCAGTGTAGTGCTAGAAAGAGCTCTGCATTCTCAGGTGCCGTCCAATGGATGAGACATTAAACCGAGGTCCCCTCTGCCTGTTCAGATGGACATCAAAGATTCTGTGGCACTATTTAGAAAGTGAAGGGAGTTTCTCCCGTGTCGGGGCCAACAGTCCCCCCAAAACAAAATTGGTCACTCATTCCATGGCTGTTTGTGGGATGTTGCTATGCACTAATTGGCTGCCAGGTTCACCCACAAAACACATAGTCACTGCACTTTACATCATATCCTTGTGAAGCGCTTTAGAACATCTTCCCAATATGAAAGATGCTATATAAATGCAATTTGTTGCTGTTGTATCAAATGTAAGTCTTATTATGTGCAGAGCGTAGGTTTAGTCATATCAGTAATCATTTCAAATACAGTTTTAAAAAAAACTAATTTTACCGTTTGTGGAATTGTGGCTGAACTTGTCCAAATCTGTTTCGCCCACAAAACATATTCAATTCACTTTACAGTATATTCTGTGAAGCCCTTTGAGACGTCTCAAAGACATGAAAAGCGTTATGTCAAATGCAAGGATTGTTATTATTTCCTTATTGAATGTGAATTTCTCCCAGTGGGTGCACTCCTCCGGGGAGAAAGAGAGAGAGAGAGCCCACTCCATTCTAAAGACTAGTTTCTCTATGGGAATCCATGGAATTCCAGTCTGGTTTGGATGCTCTTAAGCACAGTGATGCCTGTGTCAGGCACCATTTGGAAAGGTTGGGAGGATCGAACTCTCAGGATCAGAGAGCCCTTTATTCGACTCCTGTTGGCTTGCAAGCCATATAGAAGAGCGGTGGTTTGAGGAGCTGGAGTGTCATCTGCACAAGGACAAAGGTTGCTGATCTGGTCGCAAGTACATCAACAACTTGCATTTTATTTAGCGTTGTTCACATAGGAGCGCTGTGCGGGGCCTGATTGTCAGAAAGGAGCAATGTGTAGTTTATGTGCTGTGTGCAGGAACTTGTATCACAGAGCATCACTGACAGCATGAAATGAACACCTACAAGTCAAAATGTAGATTTATTCTATCCAAATGCAGCATTGCAAAGCTAAGTGAAGACCTGTAGCACAAGGCATTCAAAAAGGACTTTTGCTGCTGTCACGAGATTTATAGCACTCGAAACGTCAACATCAGTAAAACATCAACATGGTTTCAAATTGTCCAATATCATACACGGACATCAGGGAGCTATGTTAGTGTTCATTGCTAATACACACTGTACAGTTATACTTCAGCACAAATGTGACCAAACTCAATGTAGAGGAACAGAACTTGTCTTTTAAACAGTAACAGAAATGTGAAGTCAACACATCGCAATCTGTAACAAATTGTTTGGGTAACCCTTGTGTGTGACACAACGTCTTACACTAAAATGCCTCGAAAGTGCTTACAGTGACTTTGTGTTTTGGAATGAATTTATAAGATATTTTGCTCCCTCCCAGCCCCCCCTTTAGTTACTCCTTAAACTTTCAAGTTTAGGAGTAACTAAGATCTTACAAATAGTCAAACAGAATTGCGATATTTTCCAACAAATATTCATCAGAGCTATTGTCATAACTATCCCTGAAACCAACTCCTCACCATTGTTAGGGGCATAAATGCTGTTAAAAGGAAAGAGAATAGGTTACTTTCCTCAATGACAGAGTTTGTAAACGTGACGTATTGAACGGAAGTCAAAAAAGGTTTAAGATTTGTTTATCCTCTTCTGTTGTCTTCCAAGGATTTGTTCGTTTATCTCAAACCAGACTCTGCCGACCTCAGACTTGGTAAATGGATGTGCGAGGCTGTGCAGTCACTCATGAAATCGTACAATATTACTTGTTGTCTCCTCCTCTTTCCTTTGTTCGACCGTGATAGAGGCTTTGCACATTTTCACTGATCCTTTACGCTTCTAAAATTTCCAATACAGGCAAATGGCAAAACCCATTGCAAAGAACTGCATAACAAAAGGGAAACAGAGATAAAATCGACCACTCATTCACTTCACGACTTTTTGTGGGGTTGTCGCTGTGCGCAAATTTGAGATGTCTCAATGACATGATAAGGTGCTCAATTGAATGAAAAGATGAATATAGGATCCTTAGAATTCTTCACCCATGTTAGGCCACAAGAGAGGTTCGGATGAAGAAGAGGCCCATTAATCCCCTTCTACAATCTTCACCTTTATGTCTTCCCATCACAGCATCAAGCTGTTTTTTAAGTGACCCCCTGGTTTGAGCCCTTCCTGGTAACCCTGTTTTAGTGGTTAATTACTCTCAGTGTGATGTCGGGAGGTGAAGGTTTTCTAAAGCTGATTGTTCCAGAGCTCCCTGTACCTCTCGTCTTCCGTCTCTGTCTAATGATAAACTTTTCAGGAGTGTAACTTCTACACCAAGAAAGTTGTTATAAATTACATTTGTTTCTAAAGTATTCCTATTGCCCCAGTAGTTACAACGTGGGGGCAGACTAAATGAATAACCATTTGGCGGAAGCCAATTCGATAACAGCTTTTAAGAGAGAAGTAGATAATTTGGGGAGGGCAAGTTTGCAGAGCTATGGGGAGAGAGCGGGGGAGTGGGATTGATTTGGAAGCTCTTTTCAAAGAACCGGCACAGACACGATGAGCCAAATGGCCTCCTTCTGTGCTGTATAATTCTATGATGGTTTTAAATTTTCTATTTAACATGGTAGTGCGGTGAGGAACAGAACCAATCAGAGATACTCGATGTGGTCCCAGCGCCGGGCAATGTGCTGTGCATTAGGATGTGTCTCCCTGATGATACTCTGCATTGCCGATGTACAAGATGTTGATAAAATTTTGCAGAATGTTTAAAAGAAGTGTTTTACCTCCACTAGAAGCACGGATAGAGTGCAGATCCCAATAATGTGAATGTATTTCATAAAATGGCCCACCAGCACTCTGTAGCATCCCTGCAACAAAACCATCAATTAATGAAATAGTTCAGAGCTGATCCGTTAAAGGATGCTGGATCCATTCAAATCTTCAACATTGAGGTGGATAGATATTTGTTAGGTCGGTATCAAGGGATATGGGACAAAGGCGGGTAATTGCAGTTGAGGTACAGATCAGCCATGATCTAATAGAATGGCGGAACAGGCTCGAGGGGTTGAATGGCCTATTCCTGTTCCTATGTTCCTTTGCTTGTTCCACCCACCCATTATTCCACCTCCTCAAACCACTCATCCATCATGCTGACACCCATCTCCCAGCTTTGTGTCAAGCATTAACAGGTTCCAGCTGTTTTCCATTTCGTGTTACTTTCTCCTCAGACACAAATATTTAAGATATAGAGGAATGCAGGTGTTGGTGATTTCTGGACACAGAATTCTTGAGACAAGTGAGAGAGGGAAGTGTAGAGAGGAGCAGAGTACCAGGGAACCACGAGGGCAGAAAAGCAGCCTTGGCTGTTTATCTACATCGTTCAGTATTCCACCTATGCAGGAGGTGGCATCAAGTCTGTCCCATCAGTTTATTACCAGATCTTTTGCTCTCTCTCATTGCTCTCTATCCCTTCTCTACGACTCCTCTCTATTCCTCCACTCTATCACTCCTCTCTATCACGTCTCTCTATTCCTCCTCTCAATCACTTCTCTCTGTTCCTCTCCATCGCTTCTCTCTGTCGCTCCTTTCTATCACTCCACGCTATCACTCCTCTCGCACAATCAGGCTTTTGGGATCTCAAACACTGTACTTGGGAAGCAAGGGCTTTGAGGAATGTGGAGGACAGTCGGGAATCTCCAGGATCAAATACCTGGTCGTTCCTGAAATTGGGGTTTCCCAGCAAACACTCCTTCTTGTTCAAGATCTTCCCCGTGTCACTCCGCTTACAGCAGGTCAGAGGCACCCGCTTGGAGGGTGGCAACTTTCTCAGGGCAGTGACATTCATGAAATCATCCGGCCCGGTCACCCCGCAGCAGGAAAACTGAAATGGCAAAATGACAACATGTATGGAGTAACAAGCGCTATATTTTTAGATGATTAACAACCTCTGCGTTGGCTTTGTCACCCACACAAAAATATATATTAATAATAATAATCCTTGTATTTAATATAGCGCCTAATCATGCCATTGACATGTCTCAAAGCGCGTCACGGGATATACTGCAAAGTGGATTGGCTGTGTATTTTGTGGGCGAAACGCGGCAGCCAATACATCAAAGAGAGTTTGAGCCAAGACATCACCTATCCTGCGCAACAGGATATATTGTAAAGTGTAGTGATAATAATAATCCTAATATTACACAGCAGGTTCAGCTGGGGTGTGAGCCCAGCTGGCAATAGAAGTAGCCAGTGACGCTCTCTCAGTTGCCAATACAAGAAATTATTGAATCACTTACCGCTATCATGATAGTGTCCCATGTTTTCGAAAACACATCTTTGCTATTTTCTCCTTTATATTTAGACTTCAGTTCCGTTAAGAAATTTTCCGTTTTGATCTGAGAAAGAATCACACGCCATGGCGACAGGCGAAAGAGGTCAGGGAAGAGGTGAGGAATAGAAATGACAAAAAAACACTTAGCCTGTGGAGGTTTTGGGAAACAGCGCATGGGAGTGACATCCCGCAGGCGGTTTCAGCCGTTGGTCCGGGCGGGAGATTTTGAAATGGTGTCTCGGCTCCTGGAACCTTGAACCTTCCCCCCCGGTTACTGCATCACCCGCTCACCCACGCCTTGGCCTGAAATATTGCTGGAAAATTAAAAATACAAAGCTGAATCGCGTCTGATCGGAGTCCCTGGCTGGCCTCACGGCTTACCTGCTTTTTGAAGACGAAGACGAGAACGGCTCCAATCAGCTCCACCAGGAAGATCAGCAGAATCAGAATGAAAAACTGTAATGAAGATAAGATCGCCCATTAGTCACGCCGAAGCTGCTTCCCACCTTGACTTTTGCCATTGTCTGTAAGACTGATCACAGCTAAAAGTTGCCACTTTAAACCACTGAGAGATTTGCTGGCTGAACTTCGCAAGGTTCCTGCTTTACTTTGTCAGTCCATTACCAAGACAACGGCCCAGGGTTTACAGGGAGTGTGAGACACCAATGTGATTATTCACCAATCTGCGTTTCACATGGAATGTCCCAGTGTCTTCACTGAGATGCTGTGGGAACACGAGCAAAGTGGGGGAAGGGAGGGGGGGGGTAGGGGGCGCTGGTTGGTGACTGAACAGCCAGCCCATAAGGTAGGTCCACGCACAGAGAGGATGGCATGGATGACATTGGCTACATCACAGAGCAGCCCTTCAACATTGTAGATGGGTCTTTCCGTAAATCATCCAATAAATCAGAGCAGCAGGTGACGTTAAGATGTGCTGTGCTGTGTGCACACGGGGAGGGGCGGGATGTATGGGGGGGTGGGGAGGCTGCACGTGTTGTTGTAAGGCACTGCTCGTTGAGGATTTCGTTGTTGGTCCAGCGGGTGTCTGACACAGGCATTAACAAGAGCTGAGTGGGAAGAATCTGTCTGCTGCTTCCGAGGCATGTGCTGTCATCAGCATTGGCCTGGAGTAGTGCTGACATGCCGGGCCCAGGAACCGGACTAGAGTCCACCCCAGAGAATGGATCCGATCTGACATTCCATTGCCAGGCACCTTCCTCAGCCCCTCGAGGAGCCCTCACTGATCCCGAGAAACACTGACTACTAGAAACAGAATGAACGCCTCATATTTCCATCAGCGTCACAAACCGATTGCATCCCATCAAGGCTGGGATTATTCCACAAGAAATGAAAGGTGGTACTTACAGTCATAATAAGACATTTGCTCTCACTGATAGCTCCCCAGCAACCTAGGAATCCCACCAGGAAGAGAATCAGGCCCACTACCAGTATTATTGTTGCCCCGGTATAGATAAGAGGGTGCGATGATACGAGATACTTGAAACCATCAGGGTTTGCTGTGATCCAGGCACCAGTTCCGAGGAGGCAGAGTCCACCCAGCTGTAACAGTAAAAAACAGGGGAACAGTTCTGCATTAGCATAATAATAATAATAATCCTTGCATTTTATATGGCGTCTTATCACATTGTTGAGATATCTCAAAGCGCTTCACATAATATACTCTAAAGTGTATCGACTGTGAATTTTGTGGCCGAAACATCCACCCAAACCACAGAATAATGCGCCGAACTCTAATATTATATAAAATTTTCTTACGGAAAAGTAACCTATATCTCATAAGACAATTAAGATGTATATCCAGACCTTATTAAAATTGCATAGCGTATATTCCATTGAATGATAACCTGTTGTCATGGATGTTAGTTAATGTCGTCCCTTACAATTACCGCTGTCACAAGTGCATCACATGTTTTCTGCCTCAATTTCCCCATAAATAATCCTAATAATCCTTGCATTTAATATAGCGCCTTATCACGTCATTGAGAGGTCTCAAAGTGCTTCACAGAATTTACTGTAAAGTGGAGTAACTGTGTACTTTGTGGGCGAAACAATTAGAGCAATCTCTTCACAGTAGATGGATGGCAGGAACTTACAAAGATCAGAAAATTGAAGAAAAACATCAGGCACTTGATGAAGCCAATTGCACCTCCCATTATGATTCCTACAGATTCAAATCGCTTGAAGTTGTATCTGGTCTGGAAGAGAATGTGAGAGAACAGCAGGTTATATCCTCCAGTCACTTATTGATCAATCTCAGTAAATTTTAATTAGCTGCCAGTGTGGAGATATGAGGTTAACCATGAACTTACACCAGCTCCATCGGCATCGGATCAGCAAAACTAGTTTAAGCTTTAAGGTGTGACTGTGATAAAACAGTTACAATTTTATGTTGTGGTAACGGGACTAGAGACAGGGAATAGTTTGTGGGTTATGATCATTAATGATCCTCGCATTTGACATTAAGCCTTATCACGTTTTTGAGATGCCTTCACAGGATTTACTCTAAATAATAATAATTTTGCATTTGATATATTGCCGTATCACATCTTCAAGACGTCTCATAGCACTTCACAGAATATACTGTTAAGTGTATTTTGTAGTCAAAACACGGCAGCCAATCGTGCACAGCAGTGTCCAACAAACAGTCGTGGATTGAGTGACCAAATTATTTTTTAAAGGGATTATTACCCCAGAAAGCAATCCACCAATTGACTAGCAACCAGGTTCCTACTTACTGATAGATAAACAGAGGTGTGTGGAGTAAGGAAACCTGCCCAAGGTTTCACCCTGAATTGCGAGGTGAGTGCTCTAACCACTACGGACACACACCTGATCACCTAAATCCGGAGAGTATTAGGTGCAAGTTGGCAAGAACCAAGGCTTGTGCACCCCACGGTGTGAGTTGGGGTATTATTGGAGTTAACAACAACAATGACTTGCATTTATATGGCGCCTTCCATGGAGGGAAGTGGAGTTTAACCAGCTAAACCCACAAAGCTTGCTACTGAAAGGACTTCCTAACAAGCTGGCCCAAGCAGGGCTACCCAACTATCAGGGCTTTGGCTTGAAGGATTCATAAGAGCAACAGCAGCAAAAACAACAACAACAAATTTAATTTATCTAGCACCTTTCACTAGGAGGAAGTCCTAAAGCGCTAGACAGTCAAGGTTTCACACCCAAGATGGGGATTGGATTTAGGAGAGGTGGAGGCCGGTGGGGGGGGGAGGGGTGTAGAGAAGATGAGGTCAAAAAGGTAGGTCGTGTGAATGACTTGGACAGAACCAAGGGAAAAGACAAGGCGAAGGGGCAAGGCAAAGGGGCAGAAGGGTGGATTTCCAGAGAGAAGGAGCAGAAATGGTAAAGGCCCAACTGCTGATGGTGGGGTGGGCAGAGCAGGGGACGAGAAGCAAACTATTACCCACTGAGCAGAGGGAGCGGGCAGGTTGGCAATGTTTTAGAAGGTCACAGAGGTAAAGTAGGGCAAAACCATGCGGGGATTTAAAAAGTAAGGAGGAGGAACTTGAACTTGATCCTCTGGGAAATGGGAGAATCAGTGGAGCCGGGCAAGGATGTGAGTGATGGGCTCATGGAGGAGTTTAACAGGAGCCTAAAATCATTCTAAGCTGCTCCGTGACAACATCAGTAATCAGCAATTCACGCCGATCAATCACTGGAGGCCCAAAATTCCACCCAATCTCAACCTTTAAGACTAGCTTGGCGTGCAGTCTGAGTTGTGGCAATACTGTGGAAAATCCTTAAATTCAGTGTCAATTTGGAAGTTGTAGTTCAGCCACTTCAGAGGGCAGATTGTCACAGACAGAATTTCAGGCCGAGGGGATGTTATTGCGAGGGTACCTCATGCCTTTCACGTCAGGAGGAAGTCCCAAGTTGCTGGACAAACCAACCAATCAGGTATTTGCGATCAGGAGGGTTGGAGGACAGGGGTAGGAGGGTGACCAAAGGCACGGTCCAAGAGGAGAGTCTTGAGACTTGTGCCTTGAAGGAAGCAAGAGAGGGAGGGAGTGAGGCAAAGGGACTGTGCGATAGAGTTCCAAAGGGGAGACGAGCTGTGGAGTTCTGTAGACTGTTGGTTTGTTTTTATTCAGTTGGTGATGGCATGGATTCTGACAGGGAGTCAGACATGGGCTCTCACCTGGATAGGACAACCAGAGGCCAGAAGAGCGCTGGTGTGGAGTAGCAGTGACCGGGATGAGCTGTTACAGTAACACACAGGTCAGTAACTCATGTGTCACGAGGGGCAGCTGGTGCCTGGTTGTTTGTGGGTGGCCACCAGGGGCAGCGGTTTACTGACCAGAACCAGAACACAGAGGGCTGGAATGTTTTTGTCCGTTGGCCACAACGAGGTGATATGGCTTCAGCCGAACTTCTCGAAGGGGAATTGGAACTGTCCAGAGAGAGCCTCCCTGCCTCTACATAAAATCTTAGTCCCCACTCCACTGCCTCCGCTCCTTCTGGCTCCGTCCTCCGGCATGTTCATCTCCTCCACTCCACAATTGGTGGCCGTGGTTTCAGCCACTACGTCCCCAAACCTTGGAACTTTTTTCCTCAATCCTTCCACTTTACCCCGCTTCAGATCGCTCCTGAAGACCTTCCTCTTCGACTGTGCTTACAGTCACCTCTCCCCGGCTCGGTGTCAGGCTCCGCCACTGTTAAGCTCTCCGAGACGCTGCCCCACTTGAAGGGCGTTATACAACTACAAGTTGTTGTTGCATGAAAAAAGATGTTGATCTTCAGTAGAGAGTTGAGAATGCTGAAGCTTCGGATAGTGTGGGCACTGTCTCACTCTCCCCTCTGCTGCAGGATCAGGATACAGCCCTGAGCACAGAGCATCAACAACAAAACAAATTACATTTGTATAGCGCCTTTCATTTCAGGATGACCTCCCAAGGCTGGGACATCCTCACCAGAAAAGGGTACTGCCACTGCGAGCCAATGGCAACAAGTTAGAACATGAACTCGATAATCCAAAGAGAGCCACGGTGGGTGCTGTGCAAGTATCAAATTTCATCTGCGTTCTTTCTGCCAAATTCCTCCTCTCTTCTTTCTTGCTTTTCCACAGCCATCAATCCACCGGATATTAATAATCCTTACACTTTGATATGGCACCTTTCACATCAAAGGATGTCTCAAAGCACATCACAGGATTTACTGTAAAGTGTAGCAACTGTATATTTTGTGGACAAAATACAGCAGCCGATTTGTGCACAGCAACATCCCATAAACAGCCATGGAGTGAATGACCAATTTTAATTGATCCCTGTTCCCCCATATCAACCTGTCCGCTCCCTCCACTCAACACGGTATGGCCTGCTCCAATCTGCCACCCCCCTGGCCTGCCCCACCTTCGGCAGTTCAGTCTTTCTGCCACCGCCCGTTGGAACTTCATCCCACACTCCCTTCGCCTCACTCCCTCCCTTGCCTCTTTCAAGGCACCTCTCAAGACCCTCCTCTTCCATCTCGCCTTCTGTCACCCTCCTATCTCTATCCTCCCTGCCCTCCACCCTCCCTGGTCCCAACCTTCTGCTCGGGTCCAAATCTCTGATTGTCCAGCGCCTTGGAATGTCCTCCCGACGTGAAAGGCACTGTGTAAATGTAATTTTGTATTGTATTTGGGGATTGTTGACCAGGACATCGGGAGAAACTCCGTTCCCTTTTCAAATACTGCCGTGGGATCTTTAACGTCCACCTGAACAAACACAGTTTAACGACTCATCTAAAGGACGTTACTTACCTCTGACAATGCAGCCCTCGTCCCCACAGCACGCTGGAGAGTTAGCCTGGAGCAGTGGGGGCTGTTGGACAAAAATATACATTTCCTTGATTGAATATTTCTGGCACAAATCAAGAAATATTCAATCAAGAGAAAACGGAAAACACATCAAAACCGATCGATAACGGATTTATCTGGACTTGTGTAAATGTCCGAGGGGGGGAGGGGGTTAGTGTTTCTTGACGGGTTGGCCACCACTGGTCTAGACTGTGAGCTCAAAGTCCTGACATGGAGCGTCAAGACCTTCTGACTCAGAGATGAGAATCATCTGATTGTGACCCCACAACATTGCACCGTTTGGAATCTATTAAACTCTTTGACAAAATATTAATGTCCATGAAATCCAGGATTGTTGCAGATATTGAAAGCTTTCCCCACCCCCTCCAAAGCTTGAAGAACCGCCTGATATTCGTCTTTCATTGAAAACATAGAAGCATAGAAACAGGAGGAGCCACTTAGCCCCTCGAGTGTGTTCTGCCATTCTATAAGATCATAACTGATCTGTACTTCAACTCCAATTACCGCCCTTGCCCCGTGTCCTCTATTACCCTGACCTATCCATCTCAGTCTTGAAGATGTGAAGATTCCTCAATCCACGACTGTTTGTGGGACGCTGCTGTGAGCAATTGACTTCCGTGTTTCGCCCACAAATATACAGTCAATTCACTTTATAGTATATTCTGTGAAGCACTGCGAGACGTCTCGAAAACGTGATAAGGCGCTATATCAAATGCAAGGATTATTATTATTATTATTGACTGTGGATGCTGAGACCTCAACAAACACAGCACACATCAGGAATTGATCCCACCTCTCAGGTGTCTATGGTCAGTAAAAATCAGGCACAAGTTAACTGGAGATAACCATTACCAAACAGACAGGAAAGAGTTTCTAACAAGCAGATACATAGAGTGGCTCAGTAACTCAGATTTGGCTCAGAGACCAGCATGAAAGGTGGAGACAAATTGAGAGTACTAGAGACTGTCATCAACCACTGGAGATTCCCACATACTGCCAAAGACAACCAGATACTCACTGGAGACCAACAGATCCCACCAGAGATAACCATAAACCAGCACAAACCACTAGAAACCAGCAGAGACCACTGAAGTCAAATGGCAATCCACACATAATGGTAATAATAATCCTTGCATTTGATATGGCATCTTATCACATCTTCGAGACATTGTGGGCGAAACACGGCTGCCAATTGCACACAGCAGTGTCCCACAAACAGTTGTGGATTGGATCACCAAATTCTTATTACAACAACAACAAGATTCCATTTATAGAGCGCCTTTCACGTCGGGAGAACGTCCCAAGGCGCTGGACAGTTGGGTCAGGACCCGAGCAGGGGGGAAATGGTCAGGGTGAGGGGAGGGAAGGGAGGGAAATATTATTATTATTGGGGAGAAATTCCACCCAAAACTAAACTTATTCTATTTACTTAGCATTTCAGGGCATCCAGAGTTTAATAAAATGTTGAAGCCAGTTGTGACTTTGCAATTGGTTTCTTATAGTTTTTAAAAGAACTTACAGAAAACCGGCTTCAAAATTCAGACTCTGTTGAAGAACCTGCCAAATTCTGGACGTTTGGAAATGCTCTATAAATAAAGAGTAAATCTGGACCCAAGTGAAACTCGTATCCGTGTGTTCCCTTTATGGCCTATGGAACGTGGGAAGGCTGTACTTCTGAAGAGACGATTGTTATCAAGTGTGAACAACGTGTTTGATTATCTGTGTGGCTTTGACTCTAAATCAACATGATATGAATGTGTAATCTCACCCCAAACTCCACTGCAGCATTGAGGGCACCAATGCTGTAGCATTGCCAATGCCGGCCTTAGATCAAGGAGCCCATAAGATCACAAGATTAGTTTAGATGAAGGTCCCTCTGCCCATTTGATCTCATCCCTCCAGAAACACCAGCCGAGGTCTCTCCCTTCGCCTCCAAATCTTTGTGATCTTAGCCTGCAGACAATTATCTTAATGTTTAAGAGGATTTAGACTGTATTTAAGAATTTCCAAACGTTGACAAGATCTTTCAGGACGATGTGTTAATGCTCGGATCCTGAGCGAAGCAGGACTCACTCCTCCAGCATGCGCTGAAGGTCCCTCAACCCAACTGTATTGTGAGGAAGAGTTTCCCCGGGTCCTGATCCGTATTTCTCATTGAATCCACACTGAGTTGAGGCCAAGTCTGTCAGTTCGTTTAGAAGGAAAATTGGACAGGCTCTCGAAGGGCGGCGATATTATTATTATTAATCCCTGCTTTTAACCCAGCGCCTTCCACAGCCAGAGGGTCTCTCGAAACTCTTCACGGGGTTTACTGTCCCAGTAACCGTGTGTTTTGTGGGCGAATGCAGCAGCAAATATCCCACAAACAGCCGTAGAGCGAGTGACTGATCTTATTTGGGGGCGGGTGGGCGGGGATTGTTGGCCAAGGCCACCGGGAGAGAGAGTGGGAGAGAGAGAAACTCCCTTCTCTGTTCGAACAGTTCTTATGGGATCTTTAACATCCGCCCGAACAGAACAACAACAACAGCAGCAGCAGCAGCAGCAGCAGCTCGGGTTTACACAGCGCCCTCCAAGCCCACCCCCCCAGCCCCCCGCCCCGGCCCCCCCCGCCCCCCGCCCGCCACCCCCACACCCCCCGCTCGCCACCCCCACCCGCCCCCCCGGCCCCCCCGCCACCACCCCACCCGGCCCCCCCGCTCGCCACCCCCACCCGGCCTCCCCGGCACCCCCCGCTCGCCCCCCCCGGCCGGCGTCAGCTCGGGCTGTGAGCCCCGGGCGGGGCGGGGCGGGGCGGGCGGGGCGGGGCGGGTGGGGTGGGCGGGGCGGCAGGAACGTGAGCGGCTGTGATCCGGGATAACCCGCGACAGTCCGGCTTCCGCGTTACCTCCAGCAGCCGCGGCGGCGACGGCCAACGCGAGTGACGCGTGTGACCGTCCCATCACCGTCCCTCCGCCCCGGACGGCCGGCAGCTGCAGCACCGCACGGCAGCCATGCACTCCGGGCACAGCACCCCCGGGTGACGGGCTCCGACACTGCACACACACAGCACAGCCGCAATACACAGCTCAATACACAGCACGGCACAGGCACAATACGCGGCACAATTCACAAAACAATACCACAGCACAATAACACAGCACAATAACACAGCACAGGCACAATACACAGCACAATACACAAAACAATACCACAGCACAATAACACAGCACAATACACAGCACAATACACAGCACAATAACACAGCACAATAACACAGCACAGGCACAATACACAGCACAATACACAGCACAATAACACAGCTCAGGCACAATACACAGCACAATAACACAGCATAGGCACAATACACAGCACAATAACACAGCACAATAACACAGCACAGGCACAATACACAGCACAATAACACAGCACAGGCACAATACACAGCACAATAACACAGCACAGGCACAATACACAGCACAATAACACAGCACAATAACACAGCACAGGCACAATACACAGCACAATAACACAGCACAGGCACAATACACAGCACAATAACACAGCACAATAACACAGCATAGGCACAATAACACAGCACAGGCACAATACACAGCACAATAACACAGCTCAGACACAATAACATATGCAATGCAATGACACACACAGCACATTAACACAGCGCAGGACACAATAACACACAGCGCGGTAACAACTCACCAATTGTTTAACAAAATCTGAATTATTAGAAATGAAGTGACTGTTGGAGGTAAACACAGCAGCTAATCTGCACTAACGATGTCTCAAGCGCTCTGGGACACTACCCTACATGAGGGAAAAGACGGGGGACGAGAGGACAAGAGGGAATAATAATAATAATAATAATCCTTACATTTGATATAGCGCTTTTCACATCGGGAGGACGTCCCAAAGCGCTTCACAGAACACACTGTAAAGTGAATTGACTGTATATTTGTGGGCGAACGCGGCAGCCAATTGCGCACAGCAATGTCCCACAAACAGTCGTAGATTGAAAATGACCAATTTATTATTGTTTTTGGTTTTGGAGGGATTATTATTAGGCTCTGTGTGGAGTAAGGAAACTTGCCCAAGGTTTCGCCCTGCCTGGAATTGAACTCAGGTCTCTCACTTGCAAAGCGAGTGCTCTAACCACTGAGCTACAGGACTCCATGAAGGGGAGATTTGGGGAGGAGGAAGGAAAGAAGTGGGAGGGGAGAATGGGGGCTCTTTTGGTCCTGACATGAGCTGTACAATATGGAGTCCTGTAGCGGTTAGAGCACTCGCCTCGCAAGCGAGAGGACCTGGGTTCGATTCCTGGGCAGGGTGAAACGTTAGGCACGTTTCCTTACTCAACATGTCTCTGTTTACCTAACAGTAAGTAAGAAACTGGTAATTAGTCGATTGGCGGATGGCCTTTCCAGGGGTAATAATCCCTTCAAAAATATATTTTTTATATAATAATTTGTTCACTCAATCCACGCCGTTTGTGCGACGCTGCTGTGCGCAATTGGCTGCCTCGTTTTGCCCACAAAATATACAGGGTATTCTGTGAAGCGTTTTGAGATGTCTCGGAGATGCGATGAACCGCTATATCAAAGGCAAGGATTATTATTATTATTCATGTAATCTCTCTGAAGAATCTCTTGACGTTCTGATGTGGCCTTTTAATCTGATAGCAGAATCTCCCGATGCGTAGAGATTTCCTTCTTGGTTTCAGGGACTGCGGAGGGTTTATTTGGAAAAAATAAACTTCTCTCAAATCTTTCTTTTCTGATTCCAGCAAAATAACTCAAGAGAAATAACAGGTCAAAGTCGCGGAGCATGCTCTCCCTCTCTGTGCTGGATCCTCTGAAGGTTCCCAAGATATACTCCTGATGTGAAAGGTTTGTATCAAATGTAAGGATTATTATTATTAGTTTAGTCATTTTGCTTTGTCTACATAACATCAATAAGAATAAAAAAATTACATTTGTCCAGCGTCTTTCACGTCGGGAGGACGTCCCACAACTTTGTCTTCATTTCTAATCAGTTACATTTCGTACGGTGTTTCGAAATGCTTATGTACCTGGCTTCGGCTAAATGCAAGTCCCTGTGCCGTTATTATAAGCTTGTTTGACTTAATTCAAAGATTGTGAACACCTGATGCATCAGCAGAGATCTTGATTGATGCCGTTTACATTGATTTTCCCTTAAATACCATTTTGGGGGTCAGACGTTCGCAGGTTGTAGCACCACTTGGAGGAAGTTCCCGCAGTGTGGGGGAAGCACTGAATTGTGAGACATCGTCCTTCAGATGAGATGCAAAACCGAGGTCCCTTGTGCCTGTTCACGTTAAAGCCGTGATGCTATAGGAAAAGAGAAGCCACCGGCAATGTGTGAATCATACAACATGTGATAATGCGTGACCGATAACACACCAACCCAAAGAGACTCCACAAATGAGCCGTCAATTCCATCTCTCTTTTAATAAAGTTCTAACGAAAGGTCATCAACCTGAAACGTTAACTCACTTTCCTCTCTCCGTAGATGCTGCCTGACCTGTTGTGTGTTCCCAGCGACTTCTGTTTTTATTTCAGATTTCCAGTGTCTGCATTATCTTGACTTTTGTTTCTTTTAATGAAGTTAATTTACAAAACAAATGGACCATATTACCAGTGGTTCGGGGATGGGGGGGTTGGGGAGGGAGAAATCTGAACATCTGCCAGAGAACAATTCCCCCGAGAACGCCACTGAATTTACCAAAGCAGTTCGCAAACCATGTTCATCTCTCATCACCACACTGGGCTGGACCCACGGCCACGTCTGCAACTCATTTCAGAATCACGTAGAGAACCAGCGACACAGGAAATAGTTCTGAAGTGATAGAAGAGGACAAAAACACTTTCTGTATCAAATTACAAACTTGGTTAATTTGATGCTTGTAGCAGAAGCTTCTGAGATTAGATTAGACATCTGTTTGGACTGAACTGCTGTCTGTTCAGTTAACATCCATAGCAAATGTGACAACAGCCCCCATCCCTTAAGTAGGATACAAAAAGTAACCCCCCCCTTAAGAACAGCAGAACAAAAGGGCAAAGGTTTAGAGTTTTAAAGGAGCAATTTCAGGACAGATAACAGAACATTTTTGTTTACCCAGTGGGTAATTAATGACTGATACAGATCAACAGGAAGGGTGGTTCAGGCCAGGACACTGGGACTCAATTTAAAAAGCAGCTCACGCTGTGATAGGACGACGGTTGGGTGGGTGTTCTGGAGGGAGGAGATCAGATCAGCCGATGGCTTTTCTTGATCTCCTGATGGCCGGGTGATGCCAGTCACAATGTTAGACAGGATGTCTTCACCTCGTGTTTTGGAATGCAAATGAGACCCTGACCCATTAGTCCATGTACTCTTGACAATATCTGAAGCAAACTGCTTCCTGCATATTGCCCAGAGCTTCTGGCTACTTTGAATTTTTTTTCATCGTTTGACTGTTTACAAACCCAGTGAATAATACCCCAAAACTTTGAAACTCTCTCCCCCAATCCTTCTGTCTTGCCCCCTCCTTCCCCTCTTGTAGATCAAAACTGAAAACCTTCCTCTTCGATCATACTTACGGTCACCTCCTCCCTCCCACCATGCTTGGCATCAGGCTCCACCACTGTTAAGTGCTTCGAGATACTGCCCCAAGTTAAGAGTGCTACATAAATGGAAGTTGTTGTTGGTTGTGGTGGTAGTTCAATGGGTGTTTAATATCCCAGCCATATAGACGGTATGAAAGTCTCACCCCTAATGAAGATCACGAGCAAGCTGAGGACCTTTGGCCAATCTGACCTCCCATCACAGTATCAAGTTGCTTTTTAATCTAGTGTCCTGGCCTTAGCCACCCTTTCTAGTTATCCTCCGTGTAAAAAAATATTTCTTAGTGTCTGTCCTATACCGTTCAAAGTGACATTTGTTTGGGCAATCGTAACCCAATCATAATAAGATCAGGCCTAGCTCAGTCATTAGAACTCAGTCAGTGCCTTTGAGTCAGATGCTTGTGTGTTTGAGACCCGTATTGGGACTCTGAGCTCATATAATATAAGCGGACACTCCAATACAGTGCTGGAGGTGTGTTGTATTGTTAGAAGAGCCATAATTCGGTTGAGACGTTAAACCAAGGCCCTACCTTCCTGTTCAGGTGGATGTTAAAGATTCAATGATGCTACTTGAAGAGAAGGAAGGTTCTGTGAAGCGCTTTGAAACATCTCGAAGACGTGATAAGGCGCTATAACAAATGCAAGGATTATTATTATTGCTATTTGAAAATAGGCTGCCATATTTGCTTATAAATGCAGTCACTGCATTTTACAGTAAATCCTGTGAAGGCTTTGAGGTATCTTCCTGATGTAAAATTTGAGACAGACAGTTTTAAGACCTTTGGCTGAAACAAGTTTGCATTCTAACAAACAGCATCAATCGAAATGTGCCCCTTGCAAGTGAAGGCTCCAGCTCAAAACCTCTCAATGTGGAGTTTGTCACTGCCCCTCACCACACACTTATAAATGATATCCAACAATAATCACTTACATATATACAACGCTTTTCATGTTGGGAAGATATCTCAAAGTGCCTTACACAGCTGATTGGGTGATGATGGTGGGAGGAACGGGGAGCTGAGGAGGATAATACAGTATAGACAGCAGGCTCGGACATGTAGTGGGAAAGGATGGAACATTAATAAACACAAGTTTCTCATTTGAAAGTTGAAATATCCTGATGAAGCAATCCCATTTGACAGCAATTCTCAGTCAACTGGAGCCGGCCACGAAGTCATCGCTGGGCACCCTGTGGGACCTGGGTTTGTCCCAAGGAACCCACACAGCCTCGAGGAGCCCGCACTGCTTCCAAAACTCAAGCACAACCAGTTCAAGTGACTGATCCACTCGGACATATATTCTCCCATCCGGGACAGACTGACGAGATCTGACAAGGCTTGAACAAGTTTAACTCAAACAGCTGCATTACATGATACTGTCTCATGGCACAGTGCAAAGCTCCTGTTTGTGTTCTCTCGGGTTACAGAGCGTCCTGTCGAGACGGACTTAAAAGTTGGCGAAATACATTCTAGCTATGCAAAGTGCCCGAGATGGACCTGGAGCCACCTACCTGGCCAGCCGGCCCTGGTGTGCTCCCAGCTCTGATGTTGCCTGATAGCCCAGGACCTTCCGGGATGCCTCGCCACTGTGTGGTATGATATGATCACGTCTGGCCATGACCACTTCCAGCAGCATGTTTGAGAGCAGCGGTGCCATATACACCAGAGCTTGTGGCCAGCGGTTGTGGCCAACCAGAACCACAGGAAATGATTCAGTGGAATTTTAACCTTTAAGCAGCAAAACATAACCCGTCTTTCTCTTAGGAGCCTGAGCAATGCAGAGGTTATTGTTAGTGTCTCTAACCTCTCGAGCCTGGGGCTCTGATCAATGGTGTGTTTGTATAACACCCCCCATATACCACAACATGAACTGCCAATCCTTCAGAGTCTATCACTGTACACGAAGGTGGTTCCCCTCCCCACTCCGACCATCATTAAAACCAAAGTCCTCGGTAAAAAAAGTTGTAAAAATCAAGTGTTTCCATCTCATGTTTCACTTGTCAAATATTAATAGGTTTTCAGCCGGGTTTATTTCCTGTCAACTATTCCAGGCTTCTCTCAAGGTTTCAGATCGTATCCCAACCGTCCTTTAGTTCCTAGCCAGAGGAGAGGGAGAGAGTGGGGGGGGGGGACTTCAACAAAAAGAGACACACACACAGTGAGAGAGACACGTAGAGAGAGAAAGATGGAGATATGGAAGTCTTTCATTCTACTGAGGGTTGATTTGATTCCAACTTTCCAATCACATGACCTTGGAGCCAGCTCAGCCCAAGGAGACTCCCTTTCCTGGTGGTGAAGGGAGTGAGTTGGAAAAATTCACCAATTTTGCTTCCACCTTCCACCCCTCCATAACATTCTCATGATCAGTTCTGACGGAGGGTCGTGGACCCGAAACTTTTGACTCACTTTCCTTTCTCCACAGATGCTGCCTGACCCGCTGAGTGTTCCCAGCGACTTCTGTTTTAGTTTACTGTATATTTTGTGGGCGAAACACAGCAGCTAATTGCGCACAACAGTGCACTATTGGCTGCCACAATCCACAAGCGGTCGTGCATTGAAGTGACCAAATTATTGTCTTTTTTGAAGGAATTTTTACCCCTGGAAAAGCAACCGGGTTCCAACTTACTGCGAGGTAAACAGAGAAGTGTGGAGTAAGGAAACTTGTCTAACGTTTCGCTCTGTGGGAATCAAACTCAGGTCTTGTTTGCGAGACAAAGTGCTCTAACCACTGAGCTACAGGACTCGAGTCATCTTAAATCCTTAACTGTCTGACTCAAGAGGCGAGAGCACTGCCATAGAATCATACAGCACAGGAGGAGGCCATTTGGCCGGGCCATCGGGCTTGTGCCGGCTCTCTGAGAGAGCTGCCAACTAGTCCCACTCCCCCTTCTCTTACGCCGTAGCTCTGCACACGATACCAATCAACAAGTGAGATGATGCCCTTCGTAAACTTCAGTCAATGTCTTCAATATCCCCTCTGGCACCGCGTGTGGCCATCATACTGCACTGGGACCACTGGGGGGGCCCGGGGGGGAGGGGCCGGGGGGGGGGCCCGGGAGAGGGCTGGGGGGAGGGGCCAGGGGGAGGGGCCCGGGGGAGGGCTGGGGGAGGGGCCCGGGGGAGGGCTGGGGGGGTCCGGGGGGGAGGGGTCCCGGGGGAGGGCTGGGGGGGCCCGGGGGGAGGGGCCCGGGGGAGGGGTCCCGGGGGCGGTGCTGATTGGCTGGGTAGGGGTCGGGGGTCAGGGCTCCCAGCGGCCCCTGCGGTGTGGCTCCGGACACGCCTGCGCGGCGCGGGGGATTGTGGGATCGAGGAGCGGAGCGGCAGTGGGAGGAAATGGGGTACTCACTGGTGAGTCACAGCACCGACCCCGCGCGGCTTCACACACCACTGCCGTGTGCCACTGCCCGGGCGGGCGGTCTGTGTGTCTCTGTGTGTGTGTCTCTGTCTGTGTCTGTGTGTCTGTCTCTGTGTGTGTGTCTCTGTCTGTGTGTGACTCTCTGTGTGTCTCACTGTGTCTGTGTGAATGTGTGTGAGTGTCTCTGTCTGTGTGTCTCTGTCTGTGTCTCTGTCTGTGTCTCTGTCTGTGTGTGTGTGTGTCTGTCTGTGTGTGTGTGTCTGTCTGTGTGTGTGTCTCTGTCTGTGTGTGTGTCTCTATCTGTGTGTGTGTCTCTGTCTGTGTGTGTGTGTCTCTGTGTGTCTCACTGTCTGTCTGTCTGTGTGAATGTGTGTGAGTGTCTGTCTGTGTGTGTGTGTGTGTGTGTCTGTCTGTGTGTGTGTGACTCTGTGTGTCTCACTGTCTGTCTGTCTGTCTGTCTGTCTGTGTGAATGTGTGTGTCTGTGTGTGTGTTTGTGTGTGTGTCTCTGTCTGTGTGTCTATCTGTGTGTGTGTCTCTGTCTGTATGTGTGTAACTCTCTGTGTGTCTCACTGTCTGTCTGTCTGTCTGTCTGTCTGTGTGAATGTGTGTGAGTGTCTGTCTGTGTCTGTGTGTGTGTGTGTGTGTGGGTGGGTGGCAGAGGAACCACGCATGTGATTGGAAGTTCTGGGTTCCGCACCACTCTCTGTTGCTGTCAAAGAACTCCAAACAGATGGGTTACCCCATCAGCTGTCTGACACAGCACCACAGCTTATTAACACTAAGAGTCAGGTTAACAGCAGGCGTTTGGCGATGAAATCAAAGAGAACGGTCATCAATGGAGTAAAACCTATCATTTTCAGCTGAAGCATCTCATTCCTTTAAGAGCTGTTAACAACAACAACTTGGATTTATATAGCGCCCTCCACGCCGGACGGGGTCTCAGAGCGCTTTACAGTTTATGATCCCGGGGCCAAGTCGGGGGGATGGGGGGGAAGGTGGCCAAAGGCGCGGTCGAAAAGAAAGGTCTTCAGCAGAGACCTGAAAAAGGGAAGGGAGGGAGCGAGACGAAGGCAGTTCCAGAGCCTCGGGGCGTAGTTAATATTTTTCACAAGAAGCCTCACCTTTAGTGCAGCTGAAGTCAATAATTAAGGTTGCAGACAGATACCATGTCATAGTTCCATGGTTCTTTGGGTTGCTAAAGTGAGGTATATCTTTATTTCTAATATCTGATTGTTTCCACTGCTGTCTTGTCAGCCCATTCCCATCCTGTTGTTCCCACTGTCCTGCTGGCTTCGAAATACACTGCCTGAATTTTATTTTTTTAACTTTTGGGAAAAAATTCTGCATTAGTCATGCCAGAGATGTTTGCAAAATAGTTATTAAACTAGATGGGTAGGGGCAAGTTAGTGGTTATTTCAGATCACAGCAATGAATCTTAACACATTTGGTACGTTTAGAAGCTTCTCTTGGAATTTCTGACTCATCCAGAACTCATTCATTGGAGTTAATGCCACTTAATTCTATTGTGAATGCCTCTAACATTATAGAAACTTTGTGGTCCATCTTAAATCCATGGCTGATTGGCACAATTGACGGCTGCATTTTGCTCACCAAATATACAGTCAATTCACTTTACAGTATTATTCTTGGTGAAGCACTTTAAGATGTTTCAAAGCCGTGATAAGGCACTATATCAAATCCAAGGATTATTATTAAATTATAACTTTTACTAATTATTAACTTACCAATATCTTCCTCACACTAATTATCTAAATATGCAGTGTAACAAGGAGCAACATTAAAATGTATTTGAACATTCCCTTTGTTATATAACACAAAATATTCTTAGCTGAAATTGCGATACTCAAATAGAATGAATATAGGGATCAGTAATGCTCACTAGTTTAATGATTAAAACCTATGTTTCAATGCTCATTGTATTACTGTACTGCAGGACAACCACATTATAATATGTGATTCCTTATCCAGTAAAACCAAATCCCATTCAGTGTATAATCAAAACCAACTTCCAGGTCATTGTGGTTTGGGTGTATCTATGGCGCCTTTACCTCCTACTCCGGGCCGCTCCCCGTCCTTTTCCCTGCAGCTTTGTACAAGCTTGTGAGAGGCAGCGCAGAGAGCGACAGGAAGGTGAAACCACCAATTGTCCATTAACCCGATTGCAAAGCAGTACCTAAACCATAATAGGGCTGTACTTGAAGTGACCCAAGAAGGCAGTTATTTTTACAAGATAAATCTGGGAATAGGTGGTGGCAGTTTGAAAAGAGATGTAGCCTATAGTTAGAATTCTGGTGCAGAGGGCATGTAAGAACACCTATTATTAGCTGAGTACGTGAGGTAATTTTACACCATTACTTTGCTTGTTATGTGAGTGGATCTTGTTTTGCCAGGGGTAGCCTCTTTGAGTTTCTTTGGTGTGGAAATTAGCCAAGCAATAATTATACTTTTTAAATGATTCATTCTGTTGTGAAGCACCAACAGGTTCAAAGCTGCCAGCACATTTCCATTTTTTTGCATTAATCAATCGCAGTGTTAAGCCTGCAAGGAGTCTGCTTTCCAATGCCTTTATGTAGTGTCAGCGACTCGTATAACTTTAAATGTCAATGGGAATGGGCGCTGCCAATATTGACATTTGACTGTGGAAATATTACAAGCTGTTGTCAAGGTTGGAAGGAAGAAGAGAGGGAGCCTCAGTCTTCTGTTTTATTTCTCATTTGATCTCTAGTTACTGTTCCACAGCTCTCACTGATAGTCAGTCTGTCAGCAACTATTTCCACAACAGGAGTCTGTCTGAGAAATGTTGTGGATGATCAGTGATGTGCTGCAACAATGTGGGAAAAACGTTCACTCTGAATTTCAAACATGAATTCAGCAGAGTTTGGATCAACTCCTCAGTTGGAGAGGATCTAGCTTAAACAGAACTATAGAGTTTTTTCCGATGCCCCCAGATTAAAACATTGGTCATTCACTTACTCGCTGTTGATATGCAAATTATATTCACCCACAAATATACAGACACTACACTGTTACGGAAACCTCTGTGAGGCACTTTTGAGATGTTTTCAAGTGATGTATCAAATTCAAGGATCATTTTTAAAATTCTATAACACATTTTGTTTGTGATAATAATTAATAATAATCCTTCACGGTGCTTCACGGGGGATGATCCCAAGACCACTACAGAGGATTGAGTCAATTACGACATCCCATTACGATTACCAAGCACGGAATCCACTTACACCCGCCTTCCCCCCACCCCCCCATGGTAGTGTTCCACATAATTTCCCCTTGTCTAGAATGAGATACCCACATTCTTCTTGGAGGGATGCACTCTGCTTTGGATTTCAAGATCCTCACACTTGCCTACAAAACCCTTCATGCCCTGGCACCTCCCTACTTCTCCAACCTGTTTATTCCCCTCTCCACTGCTCACTGCCTCAGCGCACTGGTTCCACCCTGCTTGTCCCTCGTGCCCTCCACTCCACCATCGATGGCCGCGCTTTCAGCCACTACTTCCCGAAACTCTAGAAAACTCTCCCTCAATCCTACGCCTTAGAACTGAACTACTGAGAATGCTGCAGAGGTTTGACTAGATTTCCACATTCCATTGCCAAGCATGTCACCTTGGGTCCAAAGAGACCCCACTTACCGCTGCCCCCTCCCCCCCCCCCCCCCCCCCCCCCCCACCCTCCTGGAAGATAGTCGATTTTATGTCTTGGTTAATACTGCAGGAATGATTTTGCCAAAGTAGTGCCGGGAATTTGCAACACTAAATCAGTGTTCATGACTCCACTTTAATGCTCTAATGTATGTTTCTAATGATGAAAGCTGTTTCCACTTGTGAAGAATATATATTTTATGTTTTTCCTATTACTGTAAGATGCTCTTGTGTTTTACAGACCTCTGGAGTGATTCTTGCTGTTGGTGCAATTCTTGTAACCACTGTAGGAATTGTTGTGGGACATTTTGTGATCAATAGGAAGAAGAAGCCTCTCATCACATTGATTGATCCCAATGAGAAGTATCTGCTGCGACTCATAGATAAGGAGGTAATGCGTCCCTTGTGTTTGTAAATCATAACACGTCAAGGAAAGCATTACTAAAAAGCTTTAAAACTTTAATTATTTTAACAGGTTGTGAGTCATGACACCAGGCGGTTTCGTTTTGCTCTTCCTTCACCAAAACACATCCTTGGCTTGCCTATTGGTAAGATAATTTAATCTTAAATTGTGTCAACAACAGCTTGCTATAAATATGTAGCGCCCTTCATGCGGAGTAGCGCCTCGGAGCTTCCCTGGCCAATGCCTTTCTCTTTGACTGAGTCTTCAGTCAACTCCCCTCCACACCCACCCCTAACCCCCAGTTAGGTGCAAACCCTTGACTGCCCAGCGCCTTGGTCATCCTCCCTTCATGAAGGGTGCTACAAACATGCAACTTGTTATTGTCGTTTACTCTCCTAATCTCTTGAACTCCATGCTTCAATTGCTCTGCCTCATCTCTTTATCTTTAAATCCCATTTTCAAACCTACCTCTTTGACCACGCTAAGGATCACCTTTCCATTCTTCCTTACTCGGTGTCCAACCCCGCCACTGTAAAGCACTCAGACATTATCCTATGTGTAGGGTGCTGTATGAACATAAGAGGTTGTTATCTATGAGCTCGCCACTAAGAGCTATAGTATGTGAGGATAGCTTCAGTTAATTTGAGGTCTTGACTGAAAAAAAATCTTTGTAAGGGAAGCAACTGTTTGTCTCTGAGGCCTGTCTGACACTGAGCTCGCACTGTCTTAGGAAATTGCACCAGTGAGTGTTTTTTCCCAAATGCTTTAGATTGTTCCTTCACCCATTCCTCAGTCTCCTGACATTCCCTTCTTGACTTGGATCTTCCAATGCAGGAAAACATGTGTATCTCTCTGCAAAAATCGATGGGAACCTTGTGGTGAGACCCTACACTCCGGTTACTAGCGATGACAACAAAGGTTATGTGGATCTTGTGGTCAAGGTAAGACCTTTCTCTTTCAAATTGTTTTAAATTTTCTGTAAAAAAAAAGACAATAAAATAGAATTGTGAATCCTTTTTAAAGAGAGGCCATTGCTGGTGGATGGTGGTCTGGTCTTGGCTGGCATTCAGCTGAATGTGCTTCAGTGTGCTGTGCAAAGAAACTTTCATTTGTTAGCTGCAGTGAGTTACTTTGCTCACTCACAATGTGCTCCCCTCTCTCTCCAGGTCTATTTTAAAGGTGTCCATCCCAAGTTCCCAGAAGGTGGGAAGATGTCTCAATACCTAGAAGATTTGAGTATTGGTGACGTCATTCATTTCAGAGGACCTAGTGGATTGCTTCTGTATGAGGGAAAAGGTGAAGTTTGTCTTTGCAATCCATGCAGTTTCAGCAGAAGGTTATGGGTTCAGACCTCACGTCAGGACTTTCCAGTGCATTACTGGGGGGGAGCACTTCATTGTTGGAGGTGCTATCCTTTACATGAGACATTAAATAAGGTTCCGTCTACCTGTTCATGTGGACATTAAAAATCCCATGGTGTTATTGGAAAGAAGAAGGGAGTTTCTCCTTTCCTGACGAACAATCTCCCAGATAAAATTGGTCATTTATTTCATAGCTATTTATGGGACATTGGTGTGTGCAAATTCGCTGCTGTGTTCATGTACTAACACAATCACTACACTTACAGTAAATCTTGTTAAGTGGTTTGAGAGAACCCGTACCATGAAAGGAGGTATATCAACTGCAAGGTTCATAAGGATTATTATTGTGCCTAAGGTTCAAACCAGTTTCAGAAGTAAAAATTGTTTTTGAAATCTTCCAATAGTTTTTTAAAAGACAATTGTTTTCTGTCTACTTCCTAAAACACCGTCTGAGTTCCAACAGCACCTGCTTCTTCATCCAGTTTTGTTTATTGGAGAGAAGTAGGTGATTTATTTCATCACTAGTGAGTGAGGTCTAGCTTCAGGAAACCACAGCTTGGAGAGCACAAGCGAAACCGGTGACATGTCTGCATATATCAACAATGTCTATAAAAGGCATTGTAACATCCTCTCTGTCTGCAGTGTCCTCTTGTCACCCATACTCTACACTGTGTGATATCTGTTTTTAGTTGTTGAAGATGTGATGAGAGTCTGGTCTATTAATATAGGCTGGGCTGTGACTGTAACCTGAGTAAAGTCAGAGAGCTGTGGTCAGAGAGTCGTTGGTTTCTGACGGCTAGTTGGATTGTTTCTGTATAGTCAAATATTGCTTGGAGCAAATACTCTCGTTACTCCCATCATAGGCAGATGAACCCTTGGATATTAGTTTAGGGATTGAAAGAGACTGCAAACATTGCCTGAGTCATGTTATACCAGTAATGCCATTTGAATGTTTGTTCTACTCTCTGTTTTGCTCCTGCATGCACAGCTTGACTTTAAAGTCACCGAGTGTAAATGATCTGGAGTGCCCAGTGTTTGAGTACGGGGAGGTTAGAGTTGCACTAATACATTAGTAATGTCATGTAAATAGTGGTGCTAGGCTAAAGGAAGGATTGTGTCTTGCTTTACTTCCAAGTAGCATTAAAATACAAATACAACAACCAGTAAATAACTAGGGAATTGAGATGTGTGGTTTGGGCTAGGGTGGGAATCTCAGGTCAATGCCAGTAAAAAGACTCTTGTTCTGTGCTGGGGTTGACTATTTTCATAGTTAGGTATATCCTGCCCCCACCCCCTAAAATGAATGGTCAGTCGCATCCTGTATAGGTTTATAATGATGTTACAATTACAGGTAGAATTGTTTTGAATTGTCTCCACCCTATTAGTACAACAGCTACTTGTAGCATGGAACATGTCTCCATGTTTTTCTTGTGTTTCCTACTTAATCCCACCTGTGGCAGAGTGAGTGGCTTGTTTGTACCCCACACTGCGAGTTCCCCCCTCCCCACACAGTGTACTGGTGAATTTATATTTTTCTTCAGGGTGGGGCGCCTGGGAATGACATTAAATGTATGTGGACAAAAGGTGAAAGGCAAACAGTAGAAAATTCTTCAAACTATAATGTGTTGCAATGTATTTCCCACACCTGGTGACTAGGGAACATCTAGATTTCAAATATGACGATCTTTAATATGATGATGATGATCCTTGCATTTGATATTATACCTTATCAAGTAGTCAAGACACCTCAGAGCACTTCACAGGATATTTTGTAAAAGTGGTGTGACTTTATGTATTGTGCGAGCGAATGTGACAGCCAGTTTGCGCACAGCAATGTCCCACAAATAGCCATGGAGTGAGTGACTAAGCTTATCTGGGGGTATGTTGGCCAGGAAACTGGTATGAACTCCCATCTTGTTTTGAATAGTGCTGTGGGATCTTTGCCGACCCACCCTGGGCTGGGCGGGGCTGACACAGGGACGGGGCTGACAAGTAATCTGTAATTGTAGAATTGTAGGTGGCTCAATTGTGTATTGTGTTTCCTTGTAGGTAACTTTGCCATCCAGCCTGAGAAAAAGTCTCCACCAGAACTCAAGTTTGTCAGGAACCTTGGCATGATTGCCGGTGGAACTGGTGAGTGAGTGAGTGAGTATGAAGACGTAGAGAGGGGAATTAGTTTGAATCTAATTGCAAATTGAATTGACTGAGATAATATTTAGTGGTCCGAGTTACTGCCCTGCATGAAGCGCTATATAAAGGCAAACTGTTGTTGTTTTTGCGGTAATATAAAGTCACGAGAGGGGTGTGGCTGGATTCTGACATTTCTTTGCCAGACATGTCACCCTGGAGCCAGTTCAGCTCACAAGGAGTCCCCGTTTATAATATCAGTAATCTAACTGAGTTTGGGTATGCAACAGCATAGGGAATCCCTTACTCCTGTAGAGTATGGTTTGATATTGCTATCCGCTGCTTTTGTGTGCTCCCACACATTTTCAGTCCTGCCATCAGAATTGCTTTCAACAACAACAACAAGATTCCATTTATAGAGCGCCTTTCACGTCGGGAGGAAGTCCCAATTGGATTGGGTCAGGACCCGAGCATTGGGGAAATGGTCAGGGTGAAGGGAGGGAAGGGAGGGAGCGAGGAGGGGGTAGAGAGTCGAGAGGGGAGCTGAAGGCTCGGTCAAAGAGAAAGGTCTTGAGACCGGCCTTGAAAGAGGAAAGGGAGGAAGCGGCGAAGGCACTGGGGGATAGAGTTCCAGAGCCTCGGCTGAGAGGCTGAAGGCCCGGCCACCGATGGTAGGGCGGTTGGGGCGGGGGACGTGGAGCAGACCGGAGCCAGAGGAACAGAGAGTACGGGCAGGTAGGTAGGGGGATAGTAGGTCAGAGAGGTAGGAGGGAGCGAGGCCGTGAATGACCTTGTAGGTGAGGATGAGGATCTTGAATTCGATCCTCTGGAGGATGGGGAGCAGTGGAGGCGAGCGAGGGCGAGGGTGAGGGCGAGGGCGAGGGCGAGGGTGGGAGTGATGTGGTCACGGTGTCTGGTGCGGGACAGTACACGAGCTGCAGAGTTCTGAATGACCTGCAGTGTGGAGGGAGGTGGCGGGAAGGCCGGCGAGGAGAGAGTTCCCATAGTGCAGCCTTGAGGTGATAAAGGTGTGGACCAGAGTTTCAGCCGCGTGAGGGGTGAGGTAGTGCCGTAGTCTGGCGATATTCCGGAGGTGATGGAAGGCGGTGCCGGTTGTGGTGCGGATATGAGGGAGAAAGGACAGCTCAGGGTCGAACAGAACCCGAGGTTCCTGATGGCTTTGAGAGGTGGAGAGTGCGGCCTTGGATGCTGATGGTGTCAGCGCCTGAGGTGCGGAGGCGCTGACGTGAGCCAATGAGGAGGGCCTCAGTTTTGCGCACATTGAGCTGAAGAAAATTGTCTCTCGTCCAGGACTCGATGTCGGACAGACAGCTGTCAGGACATCGGGGGTCGTGGAGTTGAGGGTAGAGGAGGAAAGGTAGATTTGTGTGTCATCCGCATACATGTGGAAGTTAACCCCATGTCTGCGGATGATGTCAACACAGGGGGAGCATATAGAGGTGAAGACGAGGGGACCGAGGACAGAGCCCTGAGGGATACCGCACAAGACAGTGCGGGGGGTGGAGGAAAAGCCGTTCGTGGAAACTTAGTAATAATCGTGCTTAGTGCTTAGTAATAATCCTTGCATTTTATGTAGCACTTTTCACGTCTTCTAAAATTTCTCAGAATATATTTTAAAGTGAATTGACTGTATATTTGTGGGAGAAATACTTAGCTATTAAGTTGCCAAAGTGTGATCTAAGGTGCAAATTCTCTTTAACAATGCTCGGTGCGTCATTACCCATCTGTGTGTGTGTGTGAGTGGGTTTGTGTGTGGGGGGGTGGGGGAGCTACTGGTCCTGTGTGTGTGTATGAGGGGGTTGCGGGATACTGGCCATGTGTGTGTAAGTGTGTTGTGGATGGGGTGGGGTTAGAGTGATACTGGCTGTGTATGTGAGCAACCCATTTTGCACACAAATGTAGTTAGATTGCAAATCTTTAGTTCCCGATCCAATAAACCCTGTAAATCACTATTGGTAGTCATAATAGTTCCTTCAAAAAAACTTTGGTTACTTCAATCTACATTTGTGGGACACCCCTGGGCGCAATTGCCACTTTTCGCCCACAAAATATACTTGACCTCTCTGCTGCTTTCGACACCGCCGACCACTCTATCCTCATCCACCGCCTCTCACCTCAACCTTCACAACTCTGTTTTTGACTGATTCAGATCGTAACTCTCACACACCTGCACTTCATCTCCACAAACGGCTTCTCCTGCAGCCCCCGGATCATCTTGTGCGGCGTTCCTCTGGGCTCTGTCCTTGGTCCCCTCCTCTTCAATATCTACGTGCTCCTTCTTGGTGACATCATCCGCAGATATGGGATCAACTTCCACATGTATGCGGATGACACCCAACTCTACCTCTCTGCCTCCCCCCCGACTCCAGGACCACTGCTGTCCTGACAGAATGTCTGTCAGACATCAAGTCCTGGATGAGAGCTCACTTTCTTCAGTCAAAAATACTGAGGCTCTCCTGATTAGCTCCCGTCAGCACCTCCTCACCTCAGGCGCCATCCATGGTTGCACACTCCACCTTGCTAAGCCAGACTGGAACCTTGGCATCTTCTTTGACCCTCAACTATCCTTTCTACCCCACATCTGCGTCATGTCCCGCTCTGCCTTCCCTCACCTCTGCAGCATCGCCCGGCTCCGCCACTGTCTCACACCGCAGGCCGCAGAAACCCTCATACACACCTTTATTACATCAAGGCTCGACTATGCAAACTCACTGCTTGTCGGCCTCTCCAACTCCTCCCTCCTCAGGCTGCAGATCATCCAGAACTCTGCAGCCCATGTCCTCTCCCACACTAGGCTCTGAGACCCTATCAACCTCATCCTTTCCCAACTCCACTGGCTTCCCATCACACAGAGGATACAGTTCAAGATCCTGGTCCTCACCTTCAAAGCCCTCCATGGTCTTGCTCCCCCTTCCTCTGTGACCTCCTTACCCCCTACCATCCTGCTCGCTCCCTCCACTCAGCGGGCTCCGGCCTTCTTCATGAGACCCGCCTCGCTCGCCCCACTATCGGCGGGCGGGCCTTTCGCCACTCTACCCCCACCCTCTGGAACTTCATCCTGCAATCCCTCCGCCCCGCTTCCTCCCTTGCCAACTTCAAGACTCATCTCAAGATCCTCCTCTTTGACTGTGCTTTCGATATCGCTGCTTCCCTCCACCCTCCCCAACCCCCAGCTCGGGTCGTAACTCTGTCTGTCCAGCGCCTTGGGACGTCCTCCCAACGTGAAAGACAAATGTAATTTTGTTGTTGTTGTGTACAGTCAATACACTCTACAGTATATTCTGTGAACCGCTTTGACAAGTCTCGAAAACCTGATAAAGCGCTTCATCAAATGTAAGAATTATTATTGTTACTTTGTAAACCTTACTTCAATTTCCACTGCTTAAGTGTTCCAAGGTAATCTCTGTCTTACTCTGTAGGCATCACTCCAATGCTGCAGCTGATCCGGGCAATTATGAAGGATCAGGATGACCCGACACTCTGCTATTTACTGTTTGCAAATCAAGTGAGTAAACTTAACATTCAATTTCAAGATCCTCACATGCATTATAATGGGAATAAAAACAGAAGTCACTGGGAACACTCAGCAGGTCAGGCAGCATCTATGGAGAGAGGGAAGTGGGTTAAAGTTTCAGATGGATGACCTTTTGTCTATATTCCTTAGAGTTGAGAGGGATCAGAATAAGTCATCGACCTGAAACATTAATCCACTTTCCCAGCAACTTCTGGTTTTATTTCAGATTTCCAGCATCTGCAGTATTTTGCCTTTTACATTCTAATAGGATTGTCCTACGTTTGTTTTTAGACTGAAAAAGACATTCTGCTCCGTGATGAATTGGAGGAACTCCAGGCTCAGCATCCCGATCGTTTCAAGCTGTGGTACACTGTGGATAAAGCCCCTGAAGGTACACTCGTAAGGCCCTTTACTTGGCCGTTTCATTAAAATGGTCTACAATGATGTAATTTGGGACCGACTTGTCATAAAATAGCACTGCAATTGACGCTGCACCTTTCATATTCAAACATCTCATAGTGCCTCACAAGTATTGCTGTCAAGTGTAGTGACTATCAACCGATGTCTGCACACAGCCATAAAGTGAACGACTAGTTTTATTTGGGGCCAGGAAACCGGGAGAGAGAAACTCCCTTCTCCTTTTGAAAAGTGCCGTGGTATGTTTACCATCCACATAAACAGGCAGACAGGACCTCAGTTTGATGTTTCATCCAAAGGACGGCACCCGCATCAATGCAGTGCTCCCTGAGGACTACTGGTGTTTCAGCCTAGACCAGGTTGGTCCAACTGGCAGAGTTGGGATGATTTCCTCCGGCCCACGAACACAGTCGCCTTAGGCTTGGTCTGATCGGGCTGGAGAAACAGCAGTGCGAGACAGCAGTTAGCAGCAGAACCTGTCAATCACTTTTGAACCGGTAAAAGGAAATACAGACAGACAAGAGAGTGATACACAGAGAGATACAGAGATACACACAGATACAGAGACACACAGAGGTAGATACCTCATCGCTGGTTGTATTATTGTTTTGAAATGTGCTAAAATGTTTACATTGCCTATTTAAAATTTGCATTGTAATAAAAATATAGTGAAATTAAATAATAGTTACACAAGTTAAAACGTAGGATTTCTAAATGGTTTTTACGGTTATGTTTCTGGAAGGGAAACACGTTTATGCGTCTCACGGATGTTTCTCAAATCTGGCATCCAGCCCTCGGCAGCCATAAGGTTGGACACCCTGGCCTAGACTGAGCTCAGAGACCCAATGTGGGACTTGAATCTACAACCCTCAGATCCAGAGGCTGAGAATGCAGCTGACTGAGCCAGGCTGACTCTGACGTTTGATCCAAGTTCAAGTCTGAATCTTAATATAACTTAGCTTTTCTGGACAGTGGACAAATATTCAGAGTGCACTCAAGACTTTCCTCACTGTATATTAAAATGTGAGCCAAGACATAATTTCCTCATGTTACAAGTATGTTTCAGTGCTTGGTAATATTTATAACCTTGGCTCTTACCAGCCTGCGCCTAATCCTTTCCTGGATTAGCTAACCATGGAGAGAGTGCTCATTTTCCCTTCCAGTGCTCGGGAATTACCATGTGTAGGTGAGGTGCATGGACTCAGTCTGGTTTGCATACTATTAAGCATGGTGATGGACACCCAGCTGACCAAAACACATGTGTCAGACACCCAGCTGACCAAAACATTTTCCAATTACTTTTGTCAGTCTTGAGAAGCAAGTCACGGCTTCCTTTAAAAAAAACTGTGCACCTCACAAATTTTGAAATAATAATCCTTGCATTTGATTCAACACCTTATCACGTCTTCGAGACACCTCCAAAAGCTTCACAGAATATACTGTAAAGTGATTTGACTGTATATTTTGTGGGCGTAAACGCGGCAGCCAAGGTATTTGCACTCAATGTAATTTCTACATTTCAGGCTGGGATTTCAGTGAAGGTTTTGTGAACTCTGACATGATGAAGGAGAACCTGCCTGCCCCTGGAGACAACACACTGGTCCTCATGTGTGGCCCACCTCCCATGATCCAGTTCGCCTGCAGCCCCAACCTGGACAAGCTCGGCTATCCACAGGGAATGCGCTATACCTACTAAGATGGCGCAGGGGGGGGCAGGGGCAGGGGAGCATTGGTTTGAAAATGTAAAGGAAGTATTTGCACTTCAAATTATTCATTAGTCTGACTGACACTAATGAAATCTGTTGAATTATATGTGCACTTAATGCTTATGCTTTCAGCTATATGGATTCAATATTTATGTCTATTAAAATGTGTGTATTTAATGTACGATTCAGTATAGGATTGAGATGGTTATGTACATGTTTTAGAAGTTTGAATGTTTGGGTGCAACAACTCCCCGAAAGTTGGTCGTCTTTTTCTACAGAAAGTTTTCTGGAGGCAAATTGCTCAATGAAATCTGTCCAAGCCAACTATTTGCTGGAGATTGTATAACATGCTGAATATATAAGCTTTCACCACTTTAAACCATTTAAATCTGTCAATTTTTTATATGCACTTCAAACCTTAATCCTCCACTCGCTGTTTTTCACATGGCTCCACCACCTTGGCTTCAGTGGTATTTGCAGCCTCGAGATGCAGGATAGCATTGTAAACCAGTGTCTACTCTGAACAAACCTCCCGGTAATTAGAACTAGTTGCCTTTCTCACTCTTAAGTCCATAAGTGTATCTGGTGAGTGGATGGGTGGAAGGGGGGGCGCGGAGAACTCAAGTTGCTCTGGAGTCCTGAGGTTGAAGCTCAAGCACTCATACAGCAGTGATAGGAGATTTATATGTACACCTGTCATGTTAACCTATTAATTCACAATTTTTTTTGAAAAGCACCAAATATTCTAGGGGAGATACTATTCACGGGATTTTACAGTGAAATAATGTTGTCTGGATTTAATTTGAAAGCTGCCATTGATGTGAGTCTTTCCATTATGCAGACTTAGCATTACGTCTTGTGTGATTTGGGTGTTTTACAGTGCCTGTCTTGAGTCATTTACAGCCTTAGCTGGAGTGTTTCCACAATGAGCACATGTTGTAAAGCTTACCAGCATTATTTTGTGACTTAAGAAAATATTTTGGATGATTTACTTTGTAAGCAAGTACTCAAAAAGAATTTGTATCTTGTTCTGCATTGTATCTTAGTTTCATTTCATTTTAATTTACTGGGTTGTAGAACTTTAAATCACTTGAATTTCATGGATTTGTACTCTAGTCCTCAGTGTTTGGAAAAACAGTGACCCATCCAAATGCTCTAATGCCTGGTTATATTGTGCTTTAATGACAGTTTACCTGGATTACAAGCTATTTCTGTGATGTGCAGCACAGTTTGTGAAAAAAAAGATGGAGCCTGGTTACATTAAGGTGTGATTTTGCCAGCACCATGGTTCACATTGCTATGGTATGAATTCAGCCACTACATATAGTATTCCAATTCTGATTGGAAATAAAAAAATCGGTCATGCACTCTATGGCAGTTTGTGGGTCATTGCCGTGTGCAAAATGTCTGCTGTGTTTCGCCCACAAATAAAGTCAGTCCACTTTAGAGTAGGAATGTACTTCTGTGAAAGTGCTTTGAAACGTCTCAACAATGTGATAAGACGCTGTATCTAATGCAAGAATGATTATTATTATATAACTGTTCCTTTCAAAGTTCCTGGGCAGTCTTTAAGGGTCCACATAATACTATAAAGAGTTGGTTAGACAGCAAGATGAGCTCTGTATGTTATTGCCAGCTCTGCCTATTCTGATTAGCTACACGTTAATCTCAATACCGATGGAAAAGCTGCCATTTTCAGCAGTACCAATTGGACTTGTATAGTGAACACCTTAAATCACATCTCCCCAAACTACTTGAGTTCCATCCTAGTGTATTGTCATTTCAGCACATTACAAGCCAGGCAATGAGACAATAAACAGATCTATTTACAAATTTGAATGTTGAAATAATCATTCACAGGTATGGTCTTGCAAATTTTTTTNCAGTTAACCGCGATCAAACACCAAATAATTCTGATTTGTGTTCTTGAAATGCAAGCTGATATTGCAAAGGAGGGAACTAAATCATTTTGGACAATTCTGTATATTGTATTGCTTTGGATCTTCAGATTGTATTTTGAAGTTTATAGCATTAAATATGGTGATTTAAACAATTGAGTTTCATTTATCACAACTTGAGCAGTTTGTGAGGCCGAGAGGAACAATGCCCGTTTCCGCAAAGGTAAGTACTTTTTTAAGCTCTTGTGTTGAGTTCAATTTATTCTAGGCCTGCACACATCACACTAACGGGCTGTAAAGAACTAAAGAGACTCTGTAGCTTTGATGAAGAAAAATCTTTTTAAGAGAAATTAAAAGATTTTATTTCTGGAGTGCACAAGAGGATTATAGATTTCTTGTAGTAAAACCTATGCTCTCTGTTAGACCTGTTCACATGCTCTTCACTGAACACTAGATGTTAACGTTTACTTAAAAAAAACACTTGCATCAATAGAGCGCTGTTTACGAGGGGTGGCGTCTTGGAGAGCTGAAGGTGCGGTGTATTCAATTTTTGATGTCAAGTACTGCCATCAAATATAATACTTGCATTTGATATAGCACCTTATCACATCGTTGAGACATTTCAAAGCCCATTACAGAATATACAGCATTATAAAGTGGATTGGCTGTATATTTTGCGGGCAAAGTAGTTAATGTTTGTACAGCAGCCAACAAATTGAATAGGTGCGAATCTAAGGTGTGTTGATTCAACACATTTTGTTCATTTCATCTGGATCCTAAAAGCCACCAGGTTTCTGTAACTTGTGTGTGCAGTGAGTTATCGCTGGTGTATACCTAATGACATCATCCATGACCTATAAAAATGGAATCTGTGTGCCTGTATGTGTACTTATATGTACACATGTCTTATACCAAAAGTTTAACCTGCATTGGGACATTGGTGTCCTTGAAGGGAGACGAGAATGACCGCAGTGCCCTTAAAAGAACATTGGCCAAGAAAGTGTCCACCACAACCCCACACACCGATACAAATTGGAAAGGCCGTCCCTTGTATCTTACACAGTCAATACCTTCAAAGTGGCTTCTCTCCCCGTGCAGAACCATAATTCTGCACTTGGGTGCTGGACAGAAGTCCTTGGCTGAAAATGTCACACACAACGCCCCGTTTCTCCGCTGGGAGCGGCATTGCCTGGCTCTGCCCCATCCTGCACAACACAACACAAAACCAAATAACATCCGTGGTTGTTAATGAGTTAAAAATATCCTGACCAACCTTTGGTTATTCTTTATTAAAAAATAATAATAATCCTTGCATTTGCATTTGATACCCGCTCTGCCTTCCCTCACCTCCGTAACATCGCCCGACTCCGCCACTACCTCACCCCTCAGGTCACTGAAACTCTTGTTCATGCCTTCATCACCTCCAGGCTCGACTATGCAAATGCCCTGTGTGTTGGCCTTCACAACTCCTCCCCCACAGGCTGCAGATGATCTAAAACTCTGCAGCCCGTGTCCTCTCCCGCACCAAACTCCATGACCCCATCTCCCCCAATCTCGCCCGACTCCACTGGCCCTATCCTTCGGAGGATCCAGTTCAAGATCCTGGTCCTCACCTACAAAGCCCTCCATGGCCTCGCCCCACCCCACCTCTGCGACCTCCTAACCCCCTACAAACCCGCCCGTTCCCTCCGCTCAGTCGGCTCTGGCTGATGAACACACAACCGTCTGACTCAGAGGCGAGAGCACTACCACCGTGCCAGGATAACATACTTCAGTTAATAAACTTTGTTCCAAGGAAGATTATGAAAATACATATGAATCATTTATGTGCGACAATACCAGGGACAATGTAAGTCCATGGGTGCACGAGGCAGATTCTCAATGACTTCCTGATGAAGACACTAAAACAGATGGCGATTTCCTTATTATTTAGCCTGATGTTAAACCAACTTTTACTCACACAATGTGGATATCCTCATTCCCCAACCCAACACAGGTCCCAGAAAGCGTCAGGCTTTAGGATAACTAAGTGCTTCCATCAAACAGTACTCCGAATAGTCAGGTGATCGAACAGTACATCACAAACACAGTCATGTGTTGAACCTGTTGGGGAGGTATGTAAACCTGCAGCTGGCAGTGCTCCGTTGGGGTTGTTGGTGTGAGTTCAGCATTTCTGATGAATTCCAATATAATTTACATTTGTCCAACGCCTTTCACGTGGGGAGAACATCTCAAAACACTTGACAATGATTTCCGGGCACTCGAGCTGAGGGTGGGAGTTGGAGGAGGGAGGAGGAGAAAGTGCAGTCAAACAGATATAATAATAATAATACTTGCAGAAGGCAAAGGACTACAGATGCTGGAAATCTGGTATCAACACAGAAGTTGCTGGGAACACACAGCAGGTCAGGCATCATCCATGGAGACAGGAAAATGAGGTAACATTTCAGGCCAACGACCTTTCATCAGAACTCAATCCTTGATTTGATGTAGAGCCTTATCAAGTCATTGAGACATCTCAAAGTGCTTCACAAGATATATTATAAAGTGAATTGACTGTATTTTGTGGACGAAACGCAGCAGCCAATTGCGCACAGCAGTGTCCCCCAAACAGTTGTGGATTGAGTGACCAAATTATTAGTTTCCTTACTTCACTCACGTCTGTTTACCTGTCAGTAAGTACAAACTTGGTTGTTAGTCGATCGTCAGTAATCCGGGAGTAATAATCCCTCCAATAAAAAATAATAATTGGCTGCCGTGTTTCATCCACAAAATACACAGTCAATCCACTTGGCAGTATGTCCTGTGAAGCGCTTTGAGACACCTTGAAGACGTGGTACGGCGCTGTATGAAATGCAAGGATTATTAGCAGTAGTAGTAGGAGTATTATTTCAGATTTATCAGCAACTGCGGTATTTTGACTTTTTTGGGGCAGGTTTCGGCGTTGCCTTTCGCGTGAAAAAAACACCTTCGAGTGAGTGGGCGCCTAAATTTAACGATGCAAACCCCCACTTCCCCCTCCCCCCCCCCTTTGAAGACCTCCCCTTCCACAGTTCAGGTTGGGAAGCACTTGCTCCAAATCAGCCCCTCAACAGCTGCCCAGACAGAACGACATTGGGCTACTTTTGGGGCTAGTATTGGGCTACTTTTAGGGGCTAGTATTGGGCTACTTTTGGGCTACAACCTCCGGCCGCGCTCACCGGAAGCTACGTATTGGAGCGGAAGTGATGGTGAGGCGGCGGCCTATGGCCGATGGCGGCGCGGGTCCGAGTGACGTTTAAACTGAATGAGAGGCCGTCCGTCTGTCTGTCCGCCGCGGGCAGTGAGGGCCCGAGCGGGTGATGGCGGCGCCCGGCCTCCCGCTGCTGGTCTTTGAGGAGCCTTTCCGCGGCTTCCTGTCCGCTCTGGCCCTCGGCCCGGCGGGGGCCGTTACCGCATTCCGCCTCCTGCAGCACCGCCCGCCCCGGGGACAGGGGCAACCCCAGGCCCGGGCCCAACCCCAGGCCCAGGCCCGGGCCCAACCCCAGGCCCAACCCCAGGCCCGGGCCCAACCCCGGGCCCAGCCTCAGCCCCAACCCCAGGCCCAACCCCAGGCCCAGCCTCAGCCCCAACACCAGGCTCAGGTCCGGGCCCAACCCCAGGCCCAGGCCCAGGCCCGGGCCCAGCCCGGGGCAGAGCAGCCTCTCCGCTGGCGACGCTTTGTGGACACCCTGTGCCGCCCCGAACCGTCCCTGGAGGGCGGTCGGCAGCAGCTCACACTGTAAGATTGTTTTACTGCCCCCAAACTGTATCAGATAATAACAGCAACAGCTCCGCGTTTGCTTATCAACAGTAATAATAAGCCTCGCGCTTGGTGCAACGCCTTATCACTGAGACGTCTGAAAGTGCTTCAAAGGCTTCGTGCGTGAAAGTCTGAAGTGCAGTGACTGTGTATTCTGTGGGTGAAGCGTAGCAGTCAGGTGCGCACAGCAGTGTCCCACAAACAGCCAGGAAGTGAGCGCAATTTATTTGTGGGATTGTCAGCCAGGACACCGGGAGAAACTTCCTTCTCTTGTCGAACAGTGCCTTGGGAAAACGTTAGGCAAGTTTCCTTACTCTGTGTTTATTTAGCATTAAGTAGGAACCCGGTTGTTAGTCGATCGGCGGATTGCTTTTCCAGAGGTAATAATCCCTTCAAAAGGAATAAATAAAAAATAATAATTTGGTCACTCGATCCACGACTGTTTGTGGGACACCGCTGTGCACAATTGGCTGCCGCATTTCACCCACAAAATATATCGATTCACTTTACAGTGTATTGTGTGAATCGCTTTGAGATGTCTCAAAGATATAATAACATGCTATATCAAATGCAAGGATTATTATTATTTTTAACGTTCACCTGAACAGGCAGATAACAAGATTCTGATAACAAGATGATACCTGAACGTATCATCTTGTTATCAGAATCTAATGTATTGTGATATAAATTGCTTCACCATCAGCAGTTTACTAACAGTAACTCTAATAACCATGCTGTCCTTTTCCCCCAGAAAGCCTTTGCTTTATCTACTACCAGTTGTTGTTAGAAGAAACCTCTTATCTTTTCTTCATCTGGCCCACAACATGGTCCCCAAAGACTGTCTCCAGCGTCTTATCGTGCAGTTTAAGCAGAGCCCTGATGCTGATCTCTGGACACGAGCATTAATGGGTGTCCTGGAACAGGACTTAGAAGATGGTCTGTGCCATTTCTCCTCTGTTCCTCTATCAGACCAGTCTCAGCAGCAGCTGAAATCTCTGTGTCAGAATATAGCAGGGTTTTCCCAAGCCCAAGAACAGCCTGAGAGAAAGTTAGGATGGGACATGGGGCAACAGCACAGGAACACCGGTAATGAATTCCCTGAGGATAATACCAACTGCAGAACAACCTTAATCCTAAGCTCCAAGAAACGTAAAAACTCGGCTTGTGAAAGAGATGCTTTGGAAGACGATGAACAAAATATTGCGAAGAAAATGAAAGTGACACGCGATCCTGCTAATCTCAACGATGATGAGAACAGGGATCTGACCTCAGTGACTGAGCAAGCTGAAAAGATCAATCTTAAAGGAAACAAGGAGAAGTCAGACACCGCTGAGGTGGAACCCAGCACATTGCCAAACCCAGAGGTCACCCTAGATTTGCCAGAATTCATAAAGGTAATTTTTTTATTCAGTCCTTTGGTTGCTGAGTTTAATAGACTGTCTCCTCTAAGCCAGACTAGCAGCTTCCTGCCCATCAACTATCATTGTTCATATTTTATTTTAATAAAATAGAGAGAAAAGCAAAAGAACGTCAACGATAACTTGCATTTATATAGCACCCTTCGCGCAGAGTAGAGTTTCGGAGTGCTTAACAGTTGCGGAGCCTGATGCCAAGGTGGGAGGTGACCCTAAACACGGTCGCAGAGGAAGATCTTCAGGCGTGATCTGAAAATGGGGAAGGAGGGGGCAAGGCAGAGGGATTGAAGGGGAAAGTTGCAAAGTTCCAAAGGAGCTTTTTTACTGCACAAGATTAGCCTCATTACATTCTGAGTGAACCGCCTAAGTGAAATCTGTACAATATCACGTGTGTATAATTCATTTCTCCATCATTAATCTGTTTCAAATGTTCAAACTTCAACTGTTGTTGATTCAAAATTTAGCTGTTCAAACGGTCTCAATTAATTTTTTATGTTACCTGAATAAATCTAATTCTTTTAAGCATAAGGATGGGTCTCATTAGCAACTTTCCCTTTTAAAAACATAATAATAATAATATTCCTTACATTTGGTACAGCTTTCATGTCAGGAGCGTGCTTCAAAGCACTTCACAGGATAGCGGAATGAAAGTGGTTTAAACAAACTAGGACTCTTCAGTGTTAAAACGAGACACCTCAGAGGGGAGCTTATAGAAGAGTGTAAGATTCACATTATAATTTACACCTATATAGTGTTTTTCACATTGGGAGGATGTCTTCACACAGCACCAGAGTTGGGGGGGAAGATGACCCAAAGCGAAATAGAGATAAATGGGATTGAGAAAGTAAATTCAGAATACTTTGGGATGCACCAAGACAGCAGAAGCAGAGGACATAGGTTCACGTTTGTAAAAGCTAATATCAGGACAGACCCCAGAAAGTGTTCAGTGACAGTTTGAGGCCAGAACACTGGGACCCAATTAGAAAAACAGCTCGATGCTGTGATGGGAGGATGGTAAGATGGCTGTTCTGCAGACAATAGAGCAGATGGGCGGAAGGGTGTTCTTCATCGACCCTCACTTGTGACATTGTGTGACAACATTAGATCCTGGGATGGGATAAATAAGGAATAGTATGGAGTGATTTAAATGTACATGAGGTAGCGAGGACTTGGTAATATTCTGGTTGATGGAATACTTTACAGATTGGGCCTTGCTTTTTGATACCTGTGAATAGGTTTCCTAAAAAATTGGCTTTTAGCCCTGTTAACTGCTGCATTTTGTTCTTGTTTAACAGGCATCTGTACCCAGACTCAGGGAGATCTTTGAGGCAGATTCAGACGTAAGTGTTTTTCTTGGGGGATTGCTATGAAAGAATTTCTACAGAAAAATAACACTCTTTAGTAAACTATTGATTCAAACTATAGAAAGCCAATGGCTCTTTAATGTTTACATGTTTCCAGTATTGACCTTGAAATTGCATGATTTTTCATTCAGTAATTCTTGCTCTGCTCTCTACATATTAGTATCAAACAGGAGAGTATCAGTTTGGCAATTGCTATCAGCAATATTTGATCAAATTCTGTTTTTAGAGAAGAATGTTAAGTGCTAGAATATGCTAGTTACACAATGTACAGTGTGTAATATAAGAATATTGCATTTGATAGAGCAGATTTTACATCAAACTATCTCAAAAGCTTTTCCCAAGTAATCGCCTTCCAGTATTGTGACTGTGTATTTGTAGACAGACATGGCAGCCGGTTTCCTCACAGCAACGTCCCACAAACATCCTTGAGTTGAATGATTGATTTACCTGAGGCATTGTCGGCCAAAGCACCAGGAGAAACTCCCTTTTGAGTAATATTATGTGATCTTTAACGTCCATTTGAACAGGCCGACATATTTAAAAACGCGGTGGATGGGTATTTGAGGAGGACGGGTTTGCAGGGTTATGGGGAAAGGGCTTATCAACATCCTTCACAGCTGATCGGACTATTGGGAATTTTGAAAGGACTTCTGACTACTCTTCCCTTTATGTCCTCAACAACAACAACAACTTGTATTTATATAGACCTTCAAGTGGAGTAGTGTCTTGGGAGCACTTAACTGTTGTTCTGACCCAACTGTACAGTCCTGACCTAACTGTCCAGCGCCTTGGGACATCCTCCCGACGTGAAAGGCGCTCAATAAATGGAATCTTGTTGTTGTGATTTAAGAAATCAGAAAGGCAGATATAAAACTCATTCCATTTATAAATGATTTTTATTCAATAATATTTATCTCTGTTCCTTTTTATTAAAGCAGTCAGAAGCACCTCAAGAACTAAATATCCTGAATGAATGTGACCCCATCCAGGTATGTATGTGTGTGTGTGTGTGTGTGCGGGGAGGGGGGGTGGGGGCTTATATGTGTGTTACTGTTGAGCCTCATTGTTACAAATTGTAGCTGAAATTAACACCATAAGACAGAATGCAATGCATTAAAGCCAGTATGGACCCACCTTTTGACTGCTGAGGACCGGATAATAATAATAATAATAATAATAATCAATGCATTTGATAATCCTTATCAACATCTCAAAGCGCTTCACAGAATATACTGTAAAGTGAATTGACCGTATATTTGTGGGCAAAACTTGGCAGCCAATTGCGCACAGCAATGTCCCACAAACAGTCGTGGATTGAGTGACAAAATATTTTTTTAAGGCGTTATTACCCCTGAAAAAGCGATCCGCCAATTGACTATCAACCGGGTTCATACTTACTTGGTAGATAAACAGAAGCATGTGGAGTAAGGAAACTGGCACAACATTTTGCCCTGCCCGGGAATCAAACGCAGGCTCTCTCGCTTGCGAGGCGAGTGCTCTAACCACTAAACTACAGAAAGCTCATTCAATTTGGTTTTATGTTGAACAGCTGAGGTATAAATCAGCCCACACTTGCCCAATCCCTCGACTCGTTTGATGAGTAAAATGTTCACTAACTGGTTTATTTCTTGCTTTCCCTTCAGCTTGAGAAGATGTGTTCACTGCTGTGCCTGTCTGACTTTCCAGAACAACTGCTGCCCCAGGTCTGCAGCAGACTGCTGTCAATGGCGTCTGACCTTAGTTACAGCAATGCTGCAGTGCTTGCACGCAACCTCTTTTTGACCAGGGTATGATTATATTATTACTAGAATCCTGAATAATGTTCCTTGTGTTTGGTATAGCGCCTTATCATGTCGTCAAGACATCTCAAAAGGCTTCACAAGATTTAATGTAAAATGTGATTTGACTGTGTTTTGTGGACAAAATGTGGCAACCAGTTGCACACAGCAATGTCCCCCAAACAGCCATGAAACGAGTGACCCATTTTATTTTGGGGATGGTTGGCCAGGATAGTGGATATTTGCAATCTGATCCCGTCGCTCCTCCAGCGCCATTTAAGATTTCTGAATACAATACAATTTACATGTGTGTAGTTAGTGCCTTTCACACCAGGAGGACATTTCAAAGCAAGTCTAACTATAATCTAACTACACTTGTCTATGTTTGTAGATTCTCTCGCTGACGGAGCCTGCCTCACGCTTTCTAACAACTGCCATCACCTCGTTCTGCAGGACGTACACTCGGCCATGTTGTACTGCTGTGATCGGACCCGTCCTTCAAACTCCACACGCAGGTCAGGGGCTGCCCTCTTCCTGGAACTCTCTCCCTCCCTCCAACTCCCTCCCTCCGTCGAACTCCCTCCCTCCAACTCTCGCCCTCCCTCCAACTCCCACGTGAACAATAATCACTTTGTAGCTACTGGAGAGCAATCAGACCCCAGCAAGAGGTTTCCAGTGCAGAGAGACCAGACCAGGGCTAGAGAGGGCAGGGGCAGACAGAGAGGCCAGACTAGGGGTGCAGAGAGAGAGGCCAGATCAGGGGCAGAGAGAGAGAGGCCAGACCTGGAGCAGAGAGAGAGAGGCCAGACCAGGGGCAGAGAGAGAGAGAGGCCAGACCAGGGGCAGAGAGAGAGGCCAGACCAAGGTCAGAGAGAGAGAGAGGCCAGACCAGGGGCAGAGAGAGAGAGGCCAAACCAAGGGCATATTCTTCGCCAGTGAGTGGAAAATTCGAAAAAAATAATTGGACACACCAGAAAAAAGTAAGCATACTTTGGACTGCATTTGATGAAGCTCAAACCAGACAAATCTAATAAAATTGTAACAAAATCTAGATTGAGTTAAAATGTGTTGGTGTGTAATTTTAGTGGCACTAATTGTAATATTTGCGGGTTGTTTACAGGGAATGTTCAGATGGAGCTCATCTGCAGACTCACACAGGATAGCCTGGAACCAGAGCATCTAACACTGATTTTTGGGTGTGTCTTACTCAGAGCTTTACCTCATAATAATCCCTCAAGAAAGAAAAAAAAACTTCAATCCACGACTGTTTGTGGGACACTGCTGTTTGACATTATCTGCTGCGTTTCGCCCACAAACATACGGTCAATTCACTTTACAGTATATTCTGTGAAGCGCTTTTGAGACGTCGAGAAGACATGAAAAGTGCTGTATCAAATGCAAGGATTATTATTACAGTATAGAGCTCAGGCAGAAATCAATCCTTTGTTGTGTTCTGATAATCGGGTTTAACTCTACACGTTAGTCTCGCTTGTTAAACCCAATTATCACGACTGGCCATGCAAGAATGTGTTATTAAACTGACAATCTTAGTGACCTGAGGGAGGAATAATTCTTTTCAGTAAATGTGCAAATGTTCTTAAAAGAACAATGGGAAAATGAGGAGGTCACTTGGGAAAGAGCAAAAATTGAAAAGGGGAACGAAAGTGCAATTAATAATTGGGTTTATATCTACGTCCCCTTTTGGGAATTCAAATATATGACATTTTTTTGCAGATTCAAAGTGCTAATTATCCTTGAATCCATTAAGAAACATAGCATCTCTCACTTCTTGGTATTAACAGAAGTCTCCATTAGTTTTCAAGATTGAAATGATTTTACTTATTTTAATAACTTGGTCACTCAATCTATGACTGTTTGTGGGACGCTGCTGTGCGCAATTAGCTGCCGCATTTCACCCACAAAATAATTCACTTTACAATATATTCTGTGAAGCACTTTGAGATGTCTCAACAAATTGATAAGGTACTATATCAAATGCAAGGATTATATAAAACGGATTGCTGGGCTGAGGACCTTAAAAGCAGAATCGAAACATTTAAAAGGCTGAACTGTTGAGGAGAGTTTTTGCTTTGTTTACCTTTATAAAATTCCTCTACCAGTATTGTCATGTATTTGTTGTTTTAACCAAACTAACTCCTGCGACGTACTGTGCTGTATCTTCAGGCAGATCCTGCTCAGCTCTTGGAGTGAAGAAACTCTCTCTGTGGTACATTCGCTGCTGGAGGGGAAGGTGAGCGATGGCGTTGAGAGCAGTGTGGTGTTGGAGATGGAAATAAAGCTGTTTTCAATTACATTTCTGTAGCATTCCTGAGGCCCTTCCACCTTGTCACCCATTCCCCGACTAAAGGGAACAGTTTTGCCCCTTCTGTATCTTAAACCCCTGTATTGTAGCCCATCTTCTCTTAACAGTTTTACATTTCAAATAAGTGTATTAATTTGGGGTCTGTTAAACTTTTGAAGGGATTATTTCAAAAGCCTCATCCTTTAGATCCTTCTAATGTTGAGATTTCGTGTTCAATGCTTATATCCACTACGGCATCTTTGAAACTTAGTTATGTTGTTTAAATGTTTCTTGTGGTTTTTTTTTTACAGGTAGAAGTAACATCTGAGCTGTTTGACCAGTTTGTTCACAAGTTAAGTCAACAGGCAGGGAGGTTCAGCCAATCCATGAAGTACGCAAGAATGGTACTCGCTGTGCTGACAAAGTACCAGATACACGTGAGTCGTGTGTGTGGTGGGGGCTGTGTGTGTATATGAGGGATTCAGTGTATGGGGAGTGGGGGGGTCATTGTGTGGATGTGGAGGGGGGGGGGTGCAGTTTGAAGTGAAGCAGAGCTCCACCCTATCTTCTAATCAATGCTTTTTAAGTAAAATTGTGAATTTAAGGTATATTGAAATGATATCTGAATATTTTTACCAAATTCCTTTTAAATGTTAAATATTGCTGCTTTTATTGGTGCCTTTTAAGCCCCTTTTATTATTCTGAACTGTGTCGATGTTTCTTTGCAGATAGTTTGTATATCAAGCCCCCTTTGTGTGACATGAAGGTATTTATTTTTATGCATCTCCAGATAACAGAAACTCATAAAAACACCCTGTCCTGTGCTCTGACACTGCACGACACGTTTCTGAAGAAGTCCATACAGGCAGCATTGAAGCGCATTATTACGTGAGCTGCTCTTTGGGGGACAGTGGATGTTGAAAGAAAGATGGCCTTGTTAGGATCAACAACACAACAAACTTAGGTCTCAGCTACAAATAATTACCTTTTAAGGGTTAAAAATGTCATGTGGAGAGTGGCTAACGGAACAGATTCGAGACAAGGTCTAAGTTGTGGGTTGCACACGCAATGCCTATAAGCCCATGGGAGGAATCACAGCGGCCATCAACACAAAGGCACCTGTAATTCTCTCTTTACATGGTTTGCACAAACCATAAAACCAATGCCTCAGTAGTTACTCTCCACCAAGCACACAAGTGGTGGATACTCTACTACACAAGACTGCGCCTGAGCTGACAATTTGTGAAGTTTTATTTAAACCTTGTGTTTTGAAAACGGTGAGAGAGAGGCATTGAAACATGGCGCTTGGTGTGCGAGGGAAAAGAGCTTGGATTCAGGCAGGTCTGCAATACTACAGATCACAGCTGGTGACAAGAGCAGCAGGACTTGGGAGGGACACTCAGCTCCTGATAACTCTGCAAGCAAAAGCCCTCACGGGTAGATAAACAGCAGGAAAGCTCGTCAGACAGTGCTCCCAATGGCAAGCTATGCAAGTATCTGGTTAAATGCCAGTAGTACCAATGCACACTGGGGTCCCCAAGCCTTGGCAACCTGCTCCTAATCCTTTCCAGAATTAGGCAAGCAGTGCATTCCATTGCTGACCTGGAAATTTCCATGTGCCAGTGAGACTCAGTCTGGTTTGGATACTCTCAAACATAATAATAGGTTTCTGCATTTATTAGACAACCAGCTGATCAAAATAATACTGGAGGCAACAATGTAAATGGCATTGAATTATTACAAGGTGCTGCTCCCAGTGTTTAAACCTGAGCTGTTGTCTAACATCAGAGAAGGAACCACATTAATATTTAATAAAATGAGATGTTAGTAAAATGATCAAGAAGACTCCAAGTTAGGTTGCAGACTATGTAAAATGGAATGTATTAAAGTGCTGTGACCTGAGCACAGCTGAAACAAAACTGATGTATTTGGGGGGTCATTTTACTTTTATCCCTACTTAAAACCTACAGCACAGGCGGCTATTCAGCCAATTAAATCCCCACCAGCTCAAAACAAGGAGATCAATTGAATTCTACCATCTGCCCATCCCTATTATCCCTTCAAGCCTAACTCTCCTGCCTGTCTACTCCCCTCTTAAAAGCTATAATGTATTCTGCCCCCACTAGCCTTGGCAGAACATTCCCCATCCAAACTCTCCAGGTGAAAATAATTCTTAAGTGCTTTTGGTTGGAGACAAAGTTTAGATATTTCAATTATAATTCAACGCATTTAATAGTATCTTCTGTCAAAAGCACTTCACTGGATGTTCTCTAAAGTGGTGTGACTGTGGACAAAACACTGGTAGCCATTGGCACAAACGATGTCTCACAATGAGCCATAGAGCGAGTGGACAATTTTATCTGGACATTGTTGGCCAGGATAATAACCAATATTGATGAAAAAATTAAAGAATTTAAGCTTCAAATGTCAACCGAATTATATAAATCGATTTTCAATAGGAAGTAAAAGTTCAAGAACTGAACACTCAAATAATTCAGAAAACTTTATTTGGCAGATCATTAGCACAGAACATTTTAAAAAGTTCCCTCACATACATTAATTGTTAGGTCCCTTGAGTTAGTTACAAATGTTATCAAACCCCCACTGATTCCCATTTTGATACCTATTTACACCAAATCGTTAGCAGCAGATTCAAGGAGGCAAACTTGACCCATTACCTTTGTAGTGCAGTTCCAATATTCAGCCTCCTTTACCTGTGTCTGTGATGGAATAATCCAGTCTCACTAACAAGAACTGTACAAACAGCAAAGAGGTACAATTGTCATCAATCAATTCACAACCATAATATAAAGTTCAGTGAATTGCTTTACCCCAGAAACGTGTGAAAGTTAAAATTCCATAAATTACATTAAATTAATCAATTTTTGAAAGCCAACACCAACCACATGCGTTGCAAGATCCAGTCATAGGAAATACAGTAGCTTTTAAGGCATCACAATATAACCAGTCAAAATAACTGTTTACTCACATCCAGTACATGTGTAAACAGATTTAGGTTAGTTATTTCACTGTATGACATGGCCTGCTATCTGCAGCAACACTGCAGAAAACAAGCGTCATCAATATTCTGCCTGCTGCGTATAGAGTAGCACTGCTCCACACAGATCTCTCGTGAATCACACACAATTTGGTCTCTTCTAATCATCATTGAGATCGGAGAGGTCTGAATCGAGGAGGTCGTACTGCAACTCTGCAAAGTGCTCAAACAGTGAGTCACTGAAGGAAAGAATGCCGAGAAGACGAAGAGTGTTGTCCACATAATCATCATCATAGTCATCATCGTCATCCTCGTAATCTTCCCAGAAACTCAATGGAGGCTGTGAACAGGCAGCAACACAAATTACAATGTTAAATAATTGATTAAACTAGAGTTGATTAAACAAATAGCAGCAACTTATGATCATGTGATTCTTAGCTTTCTCTTAGATCTGCTCGCTCCAGAAAACATAATCACGCAAATGGCTTCTCTAGAAGCAGCATTTCAACGTCAGACTTTCATTCCCTGTTGGGAACAGACATTAGCTGAGTTTATTATAGAGAAAAACAGGCCAAGACAGTAAACGCCAGAAGACTGTTCCAGAACAAAGCCTGAAGCTCTAATGGCCAGGAATTACAACCACTTCGTCAGAAAATGAAATGGTTTCACACACTTAACTGCTAAGCACCACAAGTGTTTAAATTATAAAAAGGTGAATGCTTGGTGATAAGTCAGAAATGTTTTGAATCGAAGAGTCAGTTTGTGCCAAATGTTGATAACAACCTACACTTTATACAGCACTCTCAATGCAGGAACGCTCAACATGAGTTAGGTGACTGACATTTTAATTAGAAAACTAGAATTTTGCACATATTTACTGTTCAAATAGGAATTGTCTGCTGCTAATCAAGGCTTGGATCCTTATTTTAAAAATTAAAGCAAGGTAACAACATAAATGGAGAAAACCTTTGGGCTATTGGTATTATTGAAAGAATTTTCCAGCAAATTTAACTTAACTGAAAAAAAACACCAAACACGCACAAGTGCATCATCTTAAAATATATTCCTGTAGGGGAAATGTTTAAGTGATCAAATATTAGTTTTAAGTCAGGTTCATATCTTTTCATAAAATGTTATTATAAATATTCAACATACTATGAGTGTTAGCTAAAATAAAATTTAACAGAGAACAGCAAGCATTCATTATGAAATATTTACAGTTTAAGCAGTCTTAATGGAAGAAGCAAAGTTCCTCTCAAATCATCCCCAGAGGACAAGGAAGAAGGTAATCAGAGGTTATATAACTAACAGTATCAACATACACTGAGGCCGGCCGGGGAGGAGGATTTTTTTTAGTGCTTGTAGGTCTGTTAGGAAGATTCAGGATTCTACTTTTTGCGTCTGTTAAACAGTGCCCTGGCCACATCTGCCTGTTTTTGTAACAGGTTCCCAGGCAGTTTATCCTGTACCATGGTCAACATTTGCAGGTTCACCATACTTCCCGAGGGGGCACATGGGGATATGTAGCATCAGACAAGATTAAAGTTGGATGAAAAAAGATCCTTCTGATCGTATCCTGAGGAGGAAAGGAGTTCATCTCTCACTGAACTCAGAGTCTGTGGTTTAATCGATTCACAGTCCTTTCAGACCGCAAACATCCTACAGCTGTGATAGCCAGATATTTGCAGTAGATGGCACTATAAATCCCCACAGCTGTGAGGTACCTTTTTTCTTGCAAGTAAAGATATCTAGGCAAGTCTCCACATGGTACAGATGAGCAGCTTGAGGAAGATTATGCCCTAACGTACTCTTGTACGCACTTGTATACGTACTCTGGTTTTATGGCTTCAAAAGGTCCTGATAGTCAGTCAGCAAGAGGTCTTCTGTTATAGTGTAATCTTCCAGAGTAGCTCGGGATGTTACTTACGGTTTACTATTTACCTGGATCACTGGCTATTCTAGTCATATGAAGTTCACAACGGGCCAATATTCTTACCGGAGCGGATCTTCTGGTTTGATGCCTGGCGGGCTGGTAACCCTCTGGAAACTCGTGCAAGTATATGCATTCAGATTTAAAGGGACATCTCCCGTTACTCTGAATGAAAAACTTGCAACGTATTTTCCTTTTGAAAAAAAACATTTGAATTTTAGTCAGTCTCCTGGATTCAGTATTTAAAAAATATCCAAGATAAAAATACTTTCCAATTTCCCAATTCTAGCTTCCCTCAACACATACTGCATTTAAACAAGTGAGCAATGAGGAAAATACAGATTAACACACAAAAGAATTATGTTCATTATGCTTTAGAATCACACACAAAAATGTTGCTATTTTTAATCCGTTCTCATCACACGTCGTAATGACAATGACACAATTGCTCTTTATCTTACATCAGAGAGAATCCCCAAACTAATATTAAATGTAAAAGGGGAAATTAATTCCTGTAAAACAAGTCAAGTGCAAACATTCAATATCTAATAACGGACGTTTTTTCAGTTCAATAACCCCGAGCATTGAGATACTCGGCTGAGTTTCAGTGATATTGCAGAAACTACATGCAAACATTAATAATAATAATTATTATAACTACATGCAAACATTACCTCTTCTCAGCTTTGAATTTGTCAATGAGCTGCTGTTTCTGCTCATCCAACACCCAGAATTTGTGTGGGATGTAGTAATTGGACACGACTCGACATTCCGGACAAGCTCTGCAAACAAGAAGCACTTTTGAAAGTTTGAAGTCTTGTATATTTTGTGGGTTTGAGATGTTTCTTTGTGATAAGGCGCCATATCAAATAATAATCCTTCCATTTGATATAATACTTGCATTTGATATAGCGCTTTTCCCGTCTTCTCGACATCTTAAAGTACTTCACAGAATGTGCTGTAAAGTGAATTGACTGTATATTTGTGGGTGAAATATAGCACCTTAACGCGTACAAAATGTAAGGATTGTTAATTTAATATGTACTACTAATGTGTAGTAGGCTTACTTTATTATCTTGTTGGTGAATCCCCTGCTGTTTCTCCACTTCTTGATGCAGGTGACGCAGAAGGTGTGGTTGCAGTGAGGAAGAATGGCAAAGACACGCTCCCTAGCATGTGTTTTTTCATAAACTGTGTCCATACAAATCCCACAGGCCATCTCTTTACTCCTTTCATAGGCCAGGTTTTCAGTTGTGTTTTTCAGTGATTTGCTACAAGCCTAGGTTGTGAAGGAGGAAAAACATTCACTAGATCAGCATTTCCTTACATAAATATGAGCAAAGCATTGAATGGGTAAAGCTAATTTATAGCTGCACATTTCATACTCTGCATCTATGCCTATCCCACCCCATTCTCAAACAAATACTTATCCAGTTATTGTGAAATAGAACAGGGGAAAATTCCTAATCTCTAGGCCTGTTTAAGGAATATTAGCAATTAAATTTAAACCCATATGCTCTTGTCCTGCTTCACATTAACTAGCCCACTTAGATCAATGACGCATTGTTTAAGATTTGGGTCATTTCTCTCGAATTGTTTTCTGATGAGTATAAACTTCCATTTGCAAGCTCTGCTCACTACTGGGAGCTGCTGATAACCCACAAGGCCGAAGCATAAATCTGTTCATTGTAGTTCTCTGTACACATTCCGAATTCCTTATAGGTGACGAAAACACACAGTATTCCAGCTGCGGTGGCAATGATCTACACAAGATTAAAATAATTTCTTTCAATTTATAGTCAAATGGCTTCAAGATGTAACCTAGTTTGGGATCGTCTTTCAGGATGATTTTTGGATTCACCACTCAAATCACAACAGGTGCAGTATCTACATTGCTCTGTGAAGTTAGACAATGCCCTCCCCCAACAAAGACAGAGGTAACCTCAAGTGGTCACAGCTAAGAGTCGCTTATATTACCCTTCCTTCTTTTGTTCTCTACCCACAACAAACTCGCAGATGACAAAACTGCCTAAAGTGGAATCAAATAGTCTTATGTTCAGTTATTTTATTGGGAGAAATTACAATTTGGCAATTTGAGGTAAGGTGGGAAAAGCGATGGATAAAATGTACCATTTGTGAAAATGAGGCAAGTAATCCTTCGATTTGAGACAGATGTTGAACATAATTGTAAACCTGGTAAGGTTTGCGAATGTAAAAGCCAACACCTGAGAAGTTATTTTTAAAAATAAAAAGGTTTTAGAGAAATCCAATACACCCAAACATACACACAGGACTATGGATAGCGGTCACATTTACTGAATTGCAAGTGTGTGGTTATATAGGCATGCGCACATCCACACATAACTGAAAAAAAACTTTCAACGGCAGGTAAAAGGGACCTGTTGTACTCTTTGTGCTACAGTTGCATACCTTTGTGCCAGGTTGAGAATCTTTCAAATCAATTTGCGACTTTGCACCTTTGAAACAAGTACAAGCACAGGTTTCCCTGCAGGCACAGCGCAGAGGGAGAGCAGGCTTACTGACAGACACATCTTCATGGCGAAGAGGATTCACTAAGAGAGGGGGGGATGAAAATGGAGAGTATGAATCATCAGATAATGCAAAACCATCAGTTCAGAAATTCTAAATTGCACGCAGTCGAGGAACCGAGAGAAACAAAACTCATTTTAATTCATTTGCACAATTTCTTTTTGTGCTCAATGTAAAGGCTGTTGGTTATTAGGAGAAAGTTAATTAAAACCTGGTACATGTAAAGGAAGGCTCCTGCTATTCTGTCACCGAGAGCCTGAACACCACCACCTATTGCAAAGTCCACTTTCGTTTTCTACTCATCCATATTGCGTACCTTGTGATACTCCAGATTGTGAAGTTTTTTTAAAAAAACTAATGGTCCTTGTTTTTGTGGAGACGTGTAGCTCAGTGGTTAGAGCACTCACTTTGCAAGCGAGGCACCTGGGTTCAATTCCAGGCAGAGGGTGAAACCTTGGGCAAGTTTCCTTACTCCACACAGAGCCTAATAATCCCTTCAAAACAATAATAAATTGGTCATTTTTAATCCCCGACTGTTTGTGTGATACTGCTGTGCGCAATTGGCTGCCGACAAATATACAGTCAATTCACTTTACAGTATATTCTGTGAAGCGCTTTGAGACGTCGAGAAGACATGAAAAGCACTATATCAAATGCAAGGATTATTATTATTGTGGGCAAATGAGGCTGCCAATTTATACACAGCAATATCCCATAAACAGCCATTTAGTATTTGGAGGATTGTTGGCCAGGACACCAGAAGAAACCCTACTCAAAATAATTTATACATCCGCAGGCAGTTTGGCAATATTTCCAGGCCAAAACAATTAGTAAAAAGTCATCACAAGATACTCTATTGAAATCGTGTTCACATTCTGACACCCAATACATCAGATGCACATCACGAGCAATAACAGAAACACATCAAAATAGGTCTGTGTGAGTAATAACTAGCAATGCTGGTTAACCAGCTAACTAACCAGTTAACTACAATGACAGCCACTTTGAAGAACAAAGTAAATAAGCAGACGTATGTTGTATTTAATGCCAGCCCGACAGATACATTCAGAACTAGATATACAGCCCCCTTCACACAGGATAGTGTCTGGGAATGCAGTGCAATGGCAGGGTGGGATACTGGGAAAGTGGGCGGGTGACCAGAGGCTGCAGAGGGAAGGAGTGGATATAGCGAGAATCTTGAAAATGCCCAAATCCATATCCAGCGAGTGCTGGAAACAGACAAAGCAAATTCACCTGACGGTTAGGCAGCTTTTGGAAATCTGGCTAACACCTTGCATTTTTAAAAACGTAATCAATCCACTGTCACTTGGACTTGTAGTCCTTGTACCATTGAGAATAACTGCTGCATGAGCAATAAGCAAAAAACTTTACATTTTGCATAATATCTGCAAACAATATTTGGGAAAAGCTATGTTTTTGAATGGGAATTTTCTCCCTCCTCCCTGAAGAAAACTCGCAGCACCTTCAGTTCCATAGCCAACGCTGACATGCACTGTGAAGCTTCAGGACATTTAAATACTAACAATGAACGAATAATCCTTGTGTTTGGTACCGCACCTTTCACATCAGGGGGGACATCCCAAAGCACTTCACGGGATATTTCGTAAAGCGTAGTGACTGTTTTTGTGGGCAAATGAGGCTGCCAATTTATACACAGTAATATCCCACAAACAGCCATTTAGAATTTAGAGGATTTTTGGCCAGGACACCGGAAGAAACTCCCTTCTCATTCAGAATAGCTCAATGGGATCTTTAAAGTCATCCTGAACAGGCAGACAGTGCCTCGGTTTGATATCTCATCCAAAGGACAGCAGGTCTGACAATGGAGCGGTGTGGACTATGACTATATACAAGAAGCTACTTTCACATTGGGTTGCATATCCTTGCGCAAACTGGCTGCCGCGTTTCGCACACAAAATACAGTCACTACACTTTAGCGTTTCCGCGTGAAGCGCTGTCAGACATTTCAATGATGTGATAAGGCGCTACATCAAATGCAAGTGTTATTTCTCCTATTACACGGCAGCTTTGGCGCGCCGAGAATAAATACATACCCCACCCCCTTCGCCCATTGTTAGGGAGGAGCCACTCTCACCGTGATGTTGCTGAAAGTGTTGAGGTACAAATTCTTCAGCGAGCACCCAATTCCCAGAGCATCGAGGAGGGGTTTCATTCTCTTTATCTTCTTCTACCTCCTCTTCCTCCTCCAGCTGTGGACTGAATCGCTCAGCGTAGGCTCCCGAGAGTGTGAAACTGGGGAGAACGGGCGCGGAGGCACGACGACCGCACGCTACCCTGGCAGCAGGCGGCTGGGAGATGGCACAGGAATTGCAGGACGATGCCCCTGGCAGGATCTGAATGGCCGGCTCGGAGCCGCGCCTGGTGGAGTGCCTGGCGGTGTGCAGGCCGGGTTGCAGGCCCCGGCACTGGTGGGAGGATTCTCCTGCCGTCACTCGAATGACAGGCTCGGAACCTCGTCTGCTCCCAGGTGGCCTTCCTCCGGCAGGTACTGCATGTTGATATCTGCCACAACAGACACAAGATTGTCCTGCTCGTTACTCGATTTTAAAATAAAACCAGTATAGAAAAGTGGGCGTAGAGCGACCGCATTCAGCTCTAAGCTTGCTTTTTTTTTTTTTTTTTTTTTTTGAGTACACACCGTACACAAAACTGGCCTACTCATCCAAAAACAATCCGTGCATTTGATGTAGCACCTTATTGATATGCCTCAAAGCACTTCAAAGGATATGCTGTGAAGTGCAGTGACTGTATTTTGTAAGCAAAACGCGCACAATTTGCTTAGTTGGATCTTGTGTATGGCGGGTCTAGAGAGACTGACGAGGAGTACATTGGAGAAATTAATTCAGGAGGTGACAAAAGTATGGATGAGCGTTTCGGGAGCATTTGGTACGAGATAGGGCCCGAGCCACGCAACATTAGAGGTGAAAGAAGGCAATCTGGGTCAGGAACCAAATGTGAAACAGGAACGGGACGCAGGGGCTGAGGAACAAACTGGATTCCAGATTCCGCACTGGAATAAAACGGAATCTAACCCTTGATCATCCAAACCTATTTACTCAATTCTAATAATTTACTGAAATTATAAAAGAATGCTCATGTTAAGATGAGAGTTGCACGTCCACAGGATCAAGCACACCAGCTGCATTGAAGTTCAGCACCTCTTGTTTGACGACTTCACAAGTTTGCTTAACATTGTACAATGAAACTACTGAATGCGCGAGACATGGTTACAAGTTCTATAAGTGTCTAATGTACACACCTGCAGTGGTCTCCGTAGAAGCAAAATCCATTTAAATAGTGCCTACAGATCTGGGACGACTTCTGCACAGGCAGGTCATGTGAGTAATAGCAGTTTTGTCCCCATCTGCAGGCTCCATGGACAAAGTTCCTGCGAAAAGAAACAACATCATCATTAAAGGTCTAGCGAGTGTGGTATTTGATGGGCTATTCTTGGGTCTGTTGTAAGGATGGGTTCCCCAACATGGCACAGACCAAACACAATGCATTTAAAACCAGAAAAATTGGGAGTCGGTACACAGACGTGCAGTACTCCACAGGCCATGATAAACACTCCCGATTCTAAATGGAGCGATAATTCTTACTGATTTGCCAGACTCCGAGGTTATCACTTCAAAAAGTGCCAAAAATACAGTTATGTATATTCAGCTGACCAGCAATGTCTCTATAGTCATCAGCAAACTGAACAAAACTATGCTCTTGGGAGGTTGCGTTCAGATTAAAATTGAAGTTTCACTTCTCACGTCTGACAGCTCCATAAATGCAACATAGCGGGTCAGACCGGGGCGGTTGTGAATTTGGGGCGAGGGTGGGAGGATGACAGAAAGGACGGTCAAAGAGGCAGCTCTTGAGACAGATGGAAAGAGATGGAAGGAGGCAAAGCAGAGGGCCTCCAGGATGGAGTTATAGAGGGTGGGGGGAAAGATCAACCACCGATGATGGGGTGGACAAGGAGGGGGCCATGGAGTAGACCAGTTGTGATCCCACTTCATAACTGAAACTGTGAATATATGTTAACCCAAGTAGTCGAAAGAATTATTTTAATTCATGGTTAAGAATGCTCATGTTGGCTAGAAAAATGCCGAGGTTACTCCTTTATTGTAGCAGAAGGTTGTTGAAGATGTTTTCCATAACAAATTCATGTTTTAAGTTAAGTGTTGTGTTAGCGATGAGGTAGTTGAAGAGGCAGTTGAAAACATTTTTAATATAAAAATGAATTTTGGAACAAATTCATGTTTGTGTTAAAGATGTTTTCTAGAACAATTCAAGTTTTATAGTAATTCATGCTCTTCTATCAAAAGAACAATTCTGCAGATATAGTAACAATTCTGCATATTATTTTATTATTATTTTATGTGACATAATTGCTTCATAGATATGAGAATAGAAAGATTTTGTATTCCCATCCTGCCTGTGTAAATCAATGTATGGTTGAACAATACTTTGTTCTGCCGAGGACATAGCATATCAGGTGCTGTCCACACAAGAGCCACCTTTCATGTGACAATATGAAGTGGTGAAGCAATGCGTTTCATCAACTTTTGTTAATTTTAGCAATTTCAGGAAGAAGGAAAGCTAACAGGACGGCTGAAAGAGTTTGGAAAGCAACAGGAGAAGAAGAATAACAACTGCAAGTAAAGTACAACCGTTCAGCTGCCCACCATTGAAGATTCAACTTTGATTTCGCACTCAACTAAACCCAAGCAAGAAATTGTTCGTCTGATGCAAAACTTTTGCTGTTCGTGAATTTTCCAACTGACTCTACCAAAGAAGCAAAGATTCGAATGATTTACAGACTAACCAACTACTGAATCTGACACTTTGATACAGACATTTGTCTAAGCTATTGACCCGTCTGTTGTATTTGTGATAATTGAACTAACAAACTTTACATTTCTTATTAAGTAAAGAAATTTCAAAGCATGATTTGCTGAGTTGTCTTTGGTTCCTCGGTTCTCAATTTCTTACTGAAAGGAATACAAAGAATAAGCTTATTCTGCTCATTGCCCAGAACCCAACGCAACTGAGCAGAGGGAATGGGCAGGATGGCAAGGCTTTAAAAGGTTACAAAGATAGGGAAGAGCAAGACCATGGAGGGCTTTAAAAATGAGGATGAGGATCTTAAACTTGATCCTCTGGGGGATGGGGAGCCAGGGAAGCTGGGCGAGGATGGGGTGATAGGCTCAATGAGGCTGTTTTAGGAGAGGACACAAGTTCTTAATGATCTGCAGCTGGTGGTGTTGTCAACACCCGAGGTGAGGGGTTTTCTGATGGGAGCCAAGCAGGAGGGCCTCTGTCTTGTTGACATTTTAGGTGCAATCATGAAAACCTAAGTCTAAGTTTCATCTTGAAATGCATTAAACCTATTAGTGGGCATTTGCTATTTAGACTTCATAAAAAAAAAGGATTTTTGTGATAAATCCTTGCCAATTTGTAGGGCATTGCTGTGCACAAATTGGCTGCTATGTTGACCTACAAAATTGTCGCTACACCTTGCACCAGATGGTGTGAAACACTCAAAATGTCCCAACATATCAAATGCAAGGATTAGTGGATTTGCACTACTGAACCAGACTTTAAGTTACGACTTATAAACAATATACAAAACTACAGCAATGAGTACTACTGCTGAAAAAGAAGACCAGTAACCTTCTGGTAAACCTATCCCTGTCCACTGACACCGTTCCTATCCCCTTTGAAAATGGCCGTCATCACACCTATCCTTAAAAAGCCCTCCCTGGACCCATTCCTTCTCTCAAACTACCGCGCCATCTCCAACCTCCCTCTACTCTGCAAGGTCTTTGAACGAGTCATTGCTGCCCAGCTTCCCTCCCGTCATGAACCACTCCAATTGGGTTTCCGTGCCGCCGACAGCACAGAAATAGCTCTGCTCCAAGTGACAAATGATATTCTATCCATCTGCGCCCAGGGCTCCCTCTGCCTCCTCGTTCTCCTTGACTTCTCTGCTGCCTTTCACACCGTCAACCACTCCATCCTCAACCACCGCCTCGCCTCTCACCTCAACCTTCACAGTTCTGTCCTTGACTGGCTCAGATCGTACCTCTCACACCGTCTCCACTTCATCGCCACAAACAGTTTCCCTCCAGCCCCCGCACCGTCTCGTGCAGTTCCTCAGGGCTCTGTCCTTGGTCGCCTCCTCTTCAATATCTATCTGCTCCCTCTTGGTGACATTATCCACAGACATGGGGTCAACTTCCACATGTATACAGATGTCCCAACTGTACCTTTCTGCCTCCCCCCCGACTCCAGGACCACTGCTGTGCTGACAGAATGTCTGTCAGACATCAAGTCCTGGATGAGAGCTGACTTTCTTCAGTTGAATGTCAACAAGTCCGAGGGTCTCCTGATTGGCTCCCGTCAGTGTCTCCTCACCTCAGGCGCTGACAGCATCACCATCCATGGGGCTCACTCCCCCTCACTGAGCCAGTCCGGAACCTTGGGGTCTTGTTTGACCCTCAACTATCCTTTCTACCCCACATCTGTGCCGTGACCCGCTCTGCCTTCCCCCAACTCCGCAACATCGCCCGACTCCACCGGCGTCTCACACCGCAGGCGGCCGAAACCCTCATACACACATTAATAACATCGAGGCTTGACTATGCAAACTCCCTGCTTGTCGGCCTCCCCAACTTCTCCCTCCATAGGCTGCAGATCATCCAGAACTCTGCAAACCGTGTCCTCTCCCGCACCAGACTCCGTGACCCTATCACCCCCATCCTCACCCAACTCCCACTGGCTTCCCATCACTCAGAGGATACAGTTCACGATTCTGGTTCTCACTTTCAAAGCCCTCCGTGGTCTTGTTTCCCCCTATTTCTGTGACCTCCTAACCCCCTACCATCCTGCCCACTCCCACCACTCAGTGGGCTCCAGCCTGCTTCACGTCCCCCGCCTCGCCCAGCCTACGATTGGCAGGTGGGTCTTCTGCCACTCTGCCCCTACCCTCTGGAACTCCACTCCGCAGTGCCTCCACTTCGCCCTCTCCTTTGCCTACTTCAAGATCCATCTCAAGACCCCCCTCTTCGACCATGCTTTTGATCACACTGGTTCCCCACCTGCCCTTCACCCTCCCCAATCCTAACCACCAGCTCATGTCCGAAACACTGACTGTCCAGCGCCTTGGGACGTCCTCCCGACGTGAAAGGCACTATACAAATGTAATTTTGTTGTTGGCAGTATTTGCAAGTCCATAGGATATTCTATAGATAAAATTAGAGACTTACTGCAGATATAAATAAGTTAAGCATTTTTTAGAAAGCGGCCAACATAGAGAAACATAGAAATAGGAGTAGGTCATTCAATCCGTCAAGTCTGTCCTGTCATTCTATAAGATCAAGGCTAATCTGTACCTCAACTCCAATTACTTTCTCTTGCCCCGTATCCCTTGATACCCTGACCTATCCACCTCGGTCTTGTTCTCAATTCCTTTCAACACCACCACCACCAGCACAGACTGGCTTGTTTCATGCTGTACTGTCTGTATAAATCTGTGTAAACCCCTACTGACCAAGAGATAGTTGTAAAACGTTATCAACTAAATTCTCAACATCCTTCACAGCTGATCAGACTATAGGGGATTTTGAAAAGGGCTTTTGACTTCTCTTCCCTTTATGTCCTCAACAACAACAACTTGTATTTATATAGCACCTTCACGCAGGGTAGCATCTCAGCGATGGAGGTTGATGCTGAGCGCAGGGGCGGAGAAACTAAGTGCTGTAAGCACGTTTGAAGAGGAAGGCCTTTCAGGCGTGATCTGAAAAAAAGGGAAGGAGGGATTGGGGGAGAAAATTCAAAGTTTTGGGGCGTAGTAGCCAATGGTGGAGAGCAGGGGACGAGAGACAAGCAGGAGGCCAGAGCCAGCCGAGTGGAGGCAGTGGGTGGTGGAGTGGAGAGTTAGCAGGTCAAGGAAAGGAAGTCGTAAGTAAATGTGATCACTTTATCCATTAATAATCCCTCCAAAACCAAAAACACTAATAAATTGGTCATTTTCAATCCACGACTGTTTGTGGGACATTGCTGTGCGCAATTGGCTGCCGCGTTCGCCCACAAATATACAGTCAATTCACTTTACAGTATATTCTGTGAAGCGCTTTGGGACGTCCTCCCGACGTGAAAAGCGCTACAACAAATGTAAGGATTAGTATTATTATTATTAAATGCACTTACTGGAACCTACACAGCACCGGTCAAAGGCAAAAATAAAAGATAGTGGTGACCAGAGAACCCCAAAACACAGTAAATTATAATAATAGTAATTCTTGCATTTCCTATTGCGCTTTCCAAGTGCTTCACCAGTTTCCTCATTCCAACTGCACAGTTTCCCAACTACACATCATCGCTAAACACCACCACATGTTATTTTCCCCACAAAGTTACACACAGAACAAGTTATCATCACAGTCAACGCTGAGCCCTGAGCCCAACTGCATCGCCTCCACACCCCCACACACACCCACACACCCCTCACCCCCTCCTCCACACTCCCTCCTCCACACTCTCCTCACTCCTCCTCCTCACTCCCCTCACCTCACTCCCCTCACCTCACTCCCCTCACCTCACTCCCCTCACCTCACTCCCCTCACCTCACTCCCCTCACCTCACTCCCCTCACTCCCTCACTCCCCTCACCCCCTCCTCACTCCCCTCACTCCCCTCACCCCCTCCTCACTCCCTCCTCACTCCCCTCACCCCCTCCTCACTCCCCTCACCCCCTCCTCACCCCCCTCACCCCCTCCTCACTCCCCTCACCCCCTCCTCACTCTCCGCCGAGGCCGGAGCCTCAGACGCTGTGAACACTCGGGGGGAGTGGGGGACGGACGGATGGAAATTCTAACGGAAATCCCCCTCCAGAACCTTCTCCGTCCCCTCTCCCTCTCTCACCTGCACAGGCCGCGCCTGGCGGCCCGGACCCGCGGGCCACTCACCACCGCCGCCGCCCAACCCTCCGCCATCGCCGGTCTCTCTCCTCCCCGCCCGCCGCCGCTTATACACCCCGCCCCCCCCCACCGGCCAATCACAGCCACCGCCCCCCAACCACCGGCCAATCACAGCCACCGCCCCCCCACCGGCCAATCACAGCCACCGCCCCCCCCCACCGGCCAATCACAGCCACCGCCCCCCAACCACCGGCCAATCACAGCCACCGCCCCCCCCACCGGCCAATCACAGCCACCGCCCCCCCCCACCGGCCAATCACAGCCACCGCCCCCCCCACCGGCCAATCACAGCCACCGCCCCCCACCACCGGCCAATCACAGCCACCGCCCCCCCCCCACCGGCCAATCACAGCCACCGCCCCCCCCCACCGGCCAATCACAGCCACCGCCCCCCACCACCGGCCAATCACAGCCACCGCCCCCCCCCCACCGGCCAATCACAGCCACCGCCCCCCCACCACCGGCCAATCACAGTCACCGCCCCCCCCACCGGCCAATCACAGCCACCGCCCCCCACCACCGGCCAATCACAGTCACCGCCCCCCCACCGGCCAATCACAGCCACCGCCCCCCCACCACTACCGGCCAATCACAGCCACCGCCCCCCCACCACCGGCCAATCACAGCCACCGCCCCCCCCACCACTGGCCAATCACAGGCACCTCCCCCACTGGCCAATCACAGCCATTGCCGCCCACTGGCCAATCACAGGCACCTCCCCCACTGGCCAATCACAGCCACCGCCCCCCCACCACCGGCCAATCACAGCCATTGCCTCCCACTGGCCAATCGCAGGCACTGGCCAATCGCAGGCACTGGCCAATCAGGGCCACTATCGCCCCTGATGGCCAATCAAGACGATAGGCCGGACATTGGCCAATGAAATCGCGCTCCGACTGAGCAGCTGCTGCCCAACAGATTCAATCAGTGAGAGACGGAGTGTGAGAGACGGAGAATGTGCCACTTATTCTGTAAAGTGAATTGATTGTATATTTTGTGGGTGAAATACCTATAAAGAGTAAAACTATAGGGGGTAATGGGGGGGTTGGGGTGCGGGTAAATTGGACTGAAAGGATGGCTTTGTAGAGAAGTCGGCACCGAGAGACCAGAAGGGTTGTGGATCCCTTATGTTTACTAAGAGATCTCAGATCAGCCCCGAGAATAAATTGTAGTTGTTCCTACGGGTATTGAATCGCAGACCTTCAATTCAAATAACAACCCAAATGCACATCAGTCACTTTATTTCCATTGCTTCGCGTTGTTGATGTTGGAACAGGTTGTAAGCATTGGGGCAGGAAAACATTGCGACCGTTTTTCAAAAAAAAAAACAATTTTTAAATCTCGTGTTCTCGGGATTTTTTTAAAAAAAAAACGATGGATAAAAGAGCAGTCAGATGCAGGTCTCGTCCAGCTAACAGCAAATCACATGGGTATGGACGCACGTCGGGGGAAGAGGAGGGCGGCCGAAGCCGCGGGCGAAGAGTGTGCCTCGAAGTGGTGAGAAATGCAATCGTGGAAGTGCTGCTGTGAACGAACCACAAATGCTCATTGAGGCTATTAACTTGAGGTTCAGGGGCCAAGAGTCCAGCAGCTTTGAATTATTCGATAAATTTGAAGAACAAGAGTGCTGTCGAGTTTGCAGGGTGCGTAAGAACATAAGAATTAGAAGCAGGAGTGGGCCATTCGGCCCCTCGAGCCCGCCCCGCCATTCAATAAGATCATGGCTGATCTATTCTAACTCCACCTTCCGCCTTATCCCCATATCCCGCAATCCCTCGATTCACAAGAAACCTATCAATCTCAGTCTTGAAATATTCTTGAATATGCATCTGTGAGAGAAAGAAACGACAGTGTGCGTTGGACAGACGGGCAGGAAATGGATGGAAAAACTGTTGCTTGTTTTAAGGAGAACTTGTTGTTAAACCACATTTTGAAATGGATAACTTGGATGTTTTGTTTAATCTCATCGAATGGTTTATCCATGTGAGGGGCTGCTCTACCAACATACAGTAAACCTCACATAAACTACCAGTTGGGACACTGATACATTTGATGAGTTATGTCAAACTTGCATAAGTTGTGTCATATATTCATGTGTAGTTATGTATAAATCAGATTTTAAATGACTAACGCATAACAAATGCTGTTCTTCAACATAAAAGTATTCAGTTTCCCCTTTGTTATGGGTTTCCTTTTTTTTAAGCTTAGTTTTGACACTTGATTATCAGGCTTCGTAGAGTCGCAACTCAGCTGCCAATATTATCTTCGGATACTCCTGAGGAGTGACACAAGATGAATAACAAACGTTAGCCAGGCCCATGGCAACTTGTGACATAGAAATAATTAACTAAAACGTGAATTGACCAGTGAAACACTTTTGTGTGGTTTCAGGCGCCAACCCTACTTTTTGTTTTAAGCCAACCCCCATCCTCGCCCGACTCCACTGGCTTCCCATCACACAGAGGATACAGTTCAAGTTCCTGATCTTCATCTTCAAAGCCCTCCACGGTCTTGCTTTCCCCCCCCCCACCCCTTCCAACTCGCCCGGTCCCTCCACTCAGAGGGCTCCGACATGCTTCACGTTCACCGTCTTGCTCGCCTCACCATTGGCAGACGGGCCTTCAGCCACTCTGCCCCCACCCTCTGGAACTCCATCCAGCAGTTCCTCCTCTTCGCCCCCTGCCTCGCCTCTTTCAAGCCCCGTCTCAAGTCTGTGCCTTCGATCACCCTTTTGCCCTCCTTCCTCCCCGATGCCAACCCCCAGCTCAGGTCCGAAACACTGGTTGTCCAGCGCCTTGGGATATCCTCCTGACGTGAAAGGTGCTATACAAATGTAATTTTGTTGTGGTTCTTCTATTCCAGTTATAGAATCCTTTCCTATGGAGTTAACAGTCTAAATCTGAGTCAAAGCCCTGAACACAGAATAAATATGCATCCCATAACCACATGGAAATCTGGGTCACAGCAAGTCTGTAAACGAGGAAGTGTTAAAATACAAAAAAAAAGGAATTATGGAATTAAATGTTTTATTTAGATGGTGCAGTGTTTTAAGGCCCTGAGTAGACAGTTCTTGTAGGAAAATAATTGTTACTAAAATTATATCTGAGATTCCTGTAGGTTCTGTACAGGGAACAAAGTGAGAGAAATAACACATCTATTCACGTGTCCAGGCAGGTTAAAAACAAACTGGTGAAAGTGCAAATGAATTGCTTTCTGTCCTTGGGACAAGTATAGTTTATCATCTACTTTACTCCCGATCATATCCAAAGGTCATACCACAAAAGAGCATAATGAAGATGAATAGACTCCTACTGGCCTCAGTTTAACTTGAGAAACCAACCATTCAGATTGTGGGGCGGTTCTGTCCTGAATTTGTCTGTCCTGATCTCCCCCCACCCCCATCTGCTGGGATGTCTTGCTGACATGGAGGGCGTTACACAAGTGTGGTTTGTTGTATTGTTGCTGGGGGAAGAGATGGATTTCTAATATATGACCCAGGGTGAGGTATACTTTTTCATCATGTTTCAGTGGCTGGTCAAACCAACTGTACGCATATAGTATGTGACTGACCATATACTTCACGGCACAAGAAAGCTAACAAGTTGCTCTGTTAGAGGGAAATGGTTTGGTCCCCTTTTCTCTGAAGAACAGGGAGCACAAGTGCACATTCTGCTGCTAGCAAGGCTATAGAAAGGGGAGGGAGGGAAAGAATCAGACTCATCGCGAGGTGCCCTCTTAGTTCATTGCCCACCAATGCGGGTGGGAGGGATTACACTGGCTAGTAATGTTAATTGGCTTTAACATTTCTGAGTACCAACATAAAACACATCCTTACACTGGAGTTTTTTTTAAACAAGCTCTTTTAGTACAAAAATACTATCAGTGCAAACAGTGCAAAGTTAGGTAGTGCATAGCCCTGGATAACACAAATAATGAAAGGAAGGCATCTTACTAACAGAAACATCAGCTGAATAAGGGATGTACAGATGACAAAAGGGAGAGAAATTTAACAGGGGACCCATAGCCTGAAAAAAATGTTAGTTAGCAAAACAGATACAGTTAAAAAAAAGCATAATTATTGCATCTCCCACAGACAAAATACTCTAATACTAACATAAAATGATTCGAAAAAAGCTATAACCATCTGGTTGAAAAACAAATGACACTATATTTAAATTAGTATTAGAGTCTGTTAGACTAAGAATTGAAATCCATTTCCCAGGAGCCCTTTTGCAATCATTGCAACAGGCACATTACACATAAAGAAATAATAGACAGAATGGTGGAAGATCTCTGGTTAAGAGTGTAACAGTCAGTTCAGATACGAATACAGCTGATAATGCATTCAGAGATTGCGTGCACTAAAGGACACTGTTAGTGCAGATTTAGAGTCCGAAGCAAATAGTCAAAAAAGTGCATAAATCAGTTTCAGACTTTTCATGTTTCTCAATACTCTTTCCTCCCCACCCTCTCCTCTGTCATTTGTTAATGCTCTCATTCATTCATTCATTGCCTGGACGATGTTCAGTGAGCGCGCTCAAGATTAAAGAAAAACCCTTGTATTTGTAACAGTTAAAATGTGTGACGATACCAAAGCCACATAAAATTAGGCACAAATGGAGTGCATCAACAGCAATTCAGCATCAGTCATACACAGCCACAGGCCATTTCACTTATGTCGCACTGACACCTTCTCAGCTCCTGTGATTTTAAAATTTATTCAGCACAATATTTTCCAGCTGAAAAAGCAGACAGTTTTCCAATTAAAAAAAATATATATTCCTCGTTGCTTTCCATTGAACTACCTCTGGGGCTTGGGCAGGAGCCTGAGCGGTGTTCCTAATGGCAGCACAGACAGGCAATCAGCACTGATTTCTGCCACTTTTGGAGTCCTGTAGATCGTGGTTAGAGCAATGCAAGTCAGTGCCTACAACACTCATACCCCCAGTCAAGTCATCAACCATCATTGAATAAAACTAACCAGCCTTGATCTGAGAAATCAATCACTAAGTCACTGTTCCACATTGCATTTTTCTCCGTACACTCCCTAAGAAAGTCACAGAACCACAAGGCGTAAATGTGCATCTCGACGCTGAACACACGTCCAGACTCACTGCAACATGATACAGGGTGACCAATGTCACCTGTAAGCTCCTCTCCGCAGGTGCTAACATTTTTCGCTCTCTGCCTTCACTGACCAATTACTCAGTTCCTGCTCAATCTGCACTTAATAACAAGTGTCGGAGGCCTGTCTGGCAGTCATTCCAGTAACACCATTCAGCAGGTCACTTCTCTGCCTTCCAAGCAAGTCAGAACAAAGCTGCTAAACAAAACCTACACATTATAACTGGAATACTGCACGTTAGCCTGTGAAATTACAGTAAGTAGTCCACTCACAACGTATCCTCGCCTACTTGAGGCAGAGGCCTACATCACGCACAGAATATCCTGGACTCACACTGGGTCTGTATGGACTCTGCACTGAGAAACCCTCTGTCGTCCGAAAGCAATACCTATGTTTCATACTGATATATTCTGAGTCTAGATGCCTGGTCTGGCATGGTCATTGGTAGGCACTAGCAAGGGAACCTAGATTTATACAATCGTTCCTTCATAAATGGGTCGCATGTACATGTCCTACAGCAATAGGAATTCCTGCATTTAACAGAAAAAAATGAGGTGAGGAAAACTGGTGATCTGAAAAACTGGAAATATCCGAGCACGAAAGAAAACCATAAGAGAGAAAAATGTGCCTCTATGCCCCATTTAGTCATATTATTAGGTGCATGAAACTGAACCAACAGGGCATATACAGACTCCAGAGACAGGAATCTCAAGCATTGCCAAATTAGCAATTTGTAAAGCACATGTTTTTTGCAGATGTGGCAATTGAGAATTAAAGAGGTGGTTAATCTCAAACAGATGTGACTATCAGATTTCACTACAATTGAACCAAATCAGGCAAGACTGTTATTGTTCCCATATTTTCTCTGGTGTGTTTTCCCTCTCTAAGCACATGGGAAAAACACAGGCAAAACCAGCAAAGAAATATAGGTTTTAATGAAATGTCTGACAGGATGAAGAAACCCTGTTACACTATTCTGAATGAAAATCTTAGGCACAGTTCAGCTTTCCAACTCTGCCTTTGGCAGTTTAGACTAACCCAAAGTGCCAGCCAGAACTAGGAATAATACTTGGAGCTTCACTGGAAGTTGAATACTGGGGCAGCAGCTGACAATGATCAAACCTGACCCTGATCTAGCACAATACATGACAAACAAACAAACACTGAGCGTTTGTAGATTAACCACAGCTTCACATTTGCACCGGGTCTGGAAAACACACAGATTTGTGACCTCGGTTCCATTGTTTATTTCAAAATGTCTTCACAACGTAAATAGAGATTTTTATTAAAAGCCCTTCACTAAGGTGGGAAATATGGATTACAAAGGGACTTCTGGCTGTATTTAATTGCGAGAGAGTTAAGAATGCTCCTATTGAAGGTCTGAGACAGAGTACTGACAGTCAACTACAGGCATTGAATCAAGGTGAGCAAAGACCAGGTCTTCCCATTGCTGCACTTCAAGAGACGTGTAGGGAAGATCTGATGGAACTCATCTTGTAGATAAGGATAAGCTGCCACAAACATCAGCCTCAGAAGCAAGAGATTCAAAGCAACATGGGTGAAATTCAGAGTGATATTTAAAACTTTTCAATCAAAAATAATGAATAATCCATAATAATAATAATTCATCAAATACTCCATCCAATTTCACCCAAAGAATTCTTTCAATGTATCTACACTATCTCTAAGCTAATAACCTTGGATCCAGCCCTTTAAATTTATGCACATTCTTAACTAAGTGCTTCTGAGAAGAAACTATTTTCTATTACGGATTGAATAAGCTACATTCTTTGCAGATTTATTGCTGCAGCCCGGATAATCGTTTACACACCCTCAATCGGAATTTAAGACTGGCAGAACAGATGCACACTGTTGGGCTCAGCACACACAGTACCATTGGGACTGTTAGGAGATGCTTTCTGACCAAGGTTGCAAGTCGGAGGATGATACACCAAGCAGAGCTTTCACCACCGCAACCCAGATCAAAAATCACACCACTTTTTTTTTATTTATTGCAATACATTAATGTGTCCTAGATGTGAGAGATTTCTTGAATCTTATTCGTTATGTTCTACTCTTATGACTTTATCACCGGCCAGTTCAGAGTAGGCAATTCAGGAGGAGCGCTTTGTAAGAAATCTATTAAATCTCTATGTCGATCTATTTTGATAAGCGCTTGAACTGCATCGCTGATTTCATCACACAGTGAAGGTTCTGTGTCGCTCAGTACATGTCCTTGTAGATTTCCTGCAGCAGAGGGTGCAGAGAAGTATCTGCTTCAGTTTTCTTAATCTTCTGAACCAGCTGAGCGTGCTCAGTCACTAGCTGTCGGAGGTCAGCCATTTTCTGGAGGAGCTTTGGGAAGAGGTATTGTGAGTCCGGATGGTTGCTTTGCAAGTGGAGGCTGAGGGCCTGGAGAATACTGTCCTGCATCTCTTCAATCTGCTTCACCCCCATCAGACCAGGACGGTCTAAAAGAAAGTAAAAGTAGTTAAGGTCTGACCATAAGAATGTAAGAAATAATGATAATAATCCTTGCATTTGATTTAGCGCTTTTCACGTCTTCGACATCTCAAAGCGCTTCACAGAATAGACTGTAAAGTGAATTGACTGTATATTTGTGGGTGAAACGCGGCAGCCAATTGCACACAGCAGTTATGCACAGCAAATGCTGGACGAAAGAAGACAAAGGCCCATCCAGTTCACCTTTCCCATCCTGGCAGTTGATGCACATGTCAAGTTCCAAACTATATTCTGTATCCCATGATATTATTTACTAAAAGCAATCTCTCCAAATTGCTTTTGAAAGAATCAACACTTTCTGCATCCACCTAGGGAGCCTGTTCCGTACATTTATATCTCAAAGACATAATAAGGCGCTATCAAAAATGCAAGGATTATTATTATTATTATTATTTATTAGTCGCTTATTGAAATAGTGTTTCCACAGATTTATTTTGAATTTCCCCTCTTCAATTGCAGATCACATAGTTCAAATGCAGGTTACAAATTCCTGGTTGTGTGCTGCTCCGAGATTTACTCGTGGTGCTCAAGCAGAATGCGTTCTATGTGAGATTCTGGCTTTTGTTTTCACATTCCTCAAGTTTCCCAATCGTAAGCGTTCAATTGAATCCAGAGTAGGGAAGAGGGAAATGGAACTAAACATTTGGCTGCCGCATTTTGCCCACAATATATACAGTCAAGTCACTTCATAGTGTATTCTGTCAAGCGCTTTGAGACATCTTGAAGACGTGATAAGGTGCTGTATCAAATACAAGGATTATTATTATTATATATAAACCTGCACTGTGCTACAACCACAGCCAAACTATAAGCAAAAGCACTTTGGTCAGGGTGGAGAAATAGGTAATAATAATAACTAACAACTGAATTCCTACTTACTAGTCGCTTATTGAAATAGTGTTTCCACAGATTTGTTTTGAATTTCCCCTCTTCGATTGCAGGTCATGTAATTCAAATGCAGGTTAGAAATTGCTGGTTGTGTGCTACTCTGAGATTTACTCGTGGTGCTCAAGCAGAATGTGTTCTACGTTACACGGTTCTACAGTAAGCAGTGGTGTGTGGAGTAAAAAAAACTCGCCCAACGTTTCACCCTTCCCGGGAATCGAATTCTTGCGAGGCGAGTGGTCTAAGCACAAGCTACAGGACTCCACAGGTGGTAAATACTGTCTATCTATGGATCTTAAAGATGTCTTGTGGGCAATTAAGATGCATATACGTTGATAAAATTGTTGAACACGAAATGGTCGTGTTGCAATTTGAATTTCAGCTGTTTTCATTTTAACTCGTTGCTCGAAATGTTGATAAATTGATGATACCAGAGTCAGGAAATATCTGAGGACAGGCTCACAAAGATTAGATTCCTAACCTTCCCTTAGGAACTCAGTTCCCCTCAGATACAATAAAATGTTTATCTCACCACACCTGTACATCTTCTTTGGTGTTTAATAATCCACCCAATGATCATATTGGGGTTAATTTGGTTGGCTTGTTCACTCACTTAACACACAGTAACACCATATACCAGTCTATCCTGTGAAAGCTTTTAGGATGTCCTCCTGACATGAAAGGCATTATACCAAAATGTAAGGATTATTATTTCAAATCATAAAATGTGAGAACTGAAATCAGCTCATGCTTTTCTGATGCTCTGGATTATTAAAAAAAACTAAACAATTAATGCAAGAAATCGCAAGGCAGAGCTTTCCAAGCACTGCTGATTCACAAGTGCGGTCAGGCTTTCAGCCTACAAGCCCCCTCTCGCTGCATCTCCATCCTGGAGTCCCTTCAACTCGCCCCTTCCAGTCCCCTCAAGAGCGTCTTCCTCTTTGACTGTGCTTTCAACCATCTCCCCCACCCACCCCACACACACCCCCGCCCCTCAAACCCTTGGCCTTGGGTTGTCCTCCCGACTTGAAGGTATCATATAAATGTAAATCCGTATTGCATTTCCTAAGGAAACTGCAGCCAAATTGATTTAAAAAAAAATTAAATCAGGAAAAAGAATCTAGATGTAAGCAAAAAAAAGAAAGCTTATCATATTTTAAACTATACGGGGAAAACGCAGGCAAATAGGACAGGATCAACTGGTCTTTAAAAGAGCCAGCACAGACACAATGGTTCAAATGCCTTTCTTCTGTACTATAAATTTGTATGGTTCTCTGTTTTATCCCAGTAAACTGAGAGAAAAAAACATGTAACTTCAGTTTTGATCAGCCACTAAGTCTCTAATCTCTAACTGAGGCTCTACAGCCTCCAGATGTCAGGATAATATTGTTTGGCTGCCGCATTTGCTGTTCCTATTTGAGAAAGGTCCACGGGCCGCCTAAGCAATATTTTGTGTTTCCCTTCCAGAAACATAACTACATTTACACAGCACCTTTTTTTCATGTTTGAAGGACATCTCAAAGCACTCGACATTGCTGGCTGGGCACCTCTCTCTCTGCTCGCTCACTCTTTTTTTGTTTCTATCTCTCCCTCCTCTCACGCTCTCTCTCTCTACCCTCTCTCTTATGTGCTCTTTCGCAAACTCTCATCCTCTCTTCCCTCTAACACTCTCTCGTCTCCAATTGCACCACCCATCACTCTCAACCCCCCTTTCTTCCTCTCTCTCATACACTCTCTCCTTCTCTCAATTACTCTCTCTTACTCCCTTCTCGCGCACACACTCTCTGTATCCCCTCTCATACTCTCTGCTCTCTCACCCTCTCACTGTGTTCTGCTGTTTCTTTCTCTTCCCATCTCCCTCCTCACATTCTCTCTCGCACACAATCTCACCTCTCACATACACACTCCCCCCCGCTCACACACCCTCTCTCTATCTCCCGCTCTGTCAATTACTTGTTTTCCCCGTCCTCTCTCTCTCTCCCCTTCTATCACACAATCTCTCTGACTCCTCCTTTCTCATGTCTCTCACACACACGCTCCCCTCTCTCTCCCCCTCCCCTCTCTCTCCCCTCCCCTTTCTCCCCCCCTCTCCTCTTCCTCTCCCCCCTCCTCCTCTCCCCACCCCTCCTCTCTGCCTCCCCACCCCTCCCTCTCTCACTTCAAGCCCCTCTCTCCACTCCTATCTCTTTCTCTCCCAGTCTGACACGTGGTTCACTATTTGCAGTGACAGGAGCCGGCCATTGCTAAGGACACGGTTGGTAAGAGACGCGCTTGCCTTCCTGACAGACTGCAGTAACGGCCGGTATTATTTCCACTCTCTGCGCTGCGTCTCCCATCTGCCGTTCTTGTCTCTGCCCTGGGAGGGACATGCACCAGGGACAGAGGGAGCCGAAGTTGGAATGTTAAAAATACTCTCGGGCCAGATGAAATCACCCGCCGGGCCGGATGTGGCCCACGGGCCGCCAGTTGGACCCCGCTGTCCCACGTGAAGGCTGCTATATAAATGCAAGTCATTGATTGTTTGCAAAATGAACCATAAAGTGGTTTCAAACAGATGTCAACATGAAGCGAGCCAATGCACTGAGAGAGGAAAATGGTTCCTTACCTCCACACAAAATGATCGCAGCCACAAAAAGAGCCAGGTCGCTATCATCCAGCTCCAGGGCATTGAATTTCACAGCAAATTCAAACTTAGGTTCCATAATTTCACTGAACGGCTTACGTAGGCTCCTCAGAAATTCGCGTGTCACAAATCCATTGCCATTGGCCACCAAAAGACCATCCTTATTCATAATTGATGCCAACATGGCAAAAATGGCTTCATGGACACCATATTTCAGTAAAGTCACCTGATCATTCAGGTAGAGGTTCAGAAATTCGGGGATGCACTTGGCAAATTCCGTCAGTTCCCGCACAGTCTCCACTGTGGTGCACTGGCAGCGATGGAAGACGTGCACCTCGATATCCTTGTTGGGGATCCCGTTCACCGACTGTTTCCAAACCAGGTTCTTCTCGGCCTGCCAGAGCGTCTCCATGTCGTGAATAACAAAGGGCTGCATCCGGGGCAGAGGAGAGTGCATTAGTGGATGGAACTGACTTTCACCCTGGAACTAAGTTATATTAGTTCCAAGATATAAAAATAAATTAAATTAAAAGAAAGTGCAACTGCTAGAAATCTGTGCATCCCAAATACTGGAAATCTATAGCATTTGAAAGAGCGAAATGCTATGTTTTGGATATGCCGCTTCATTAGAAGCGCATATTACATTTTGAAGTTTTTACCCCAAATATTACAGTGAACAATACTTTACAAATCAAAACATTCTCAAAATCTAATCAAAATCATCTCCGTTGCAAGTGACGTTGCTTCGTTTCAGTAATTGAATACCTGAAACATCCTTTTGCCTCAACACAAATAAAAGAGGTTACTTGCTAAGGAATCACCAAAACACAAAGTACAGAATTATAAAAACAGAGACCCATTCTCGTGAAGGGTGATTTGAATTGATACTTTGCTCTGAGAGGCGATGCAGACTCAAAGGGCTGAATTGTCTCACTCTGTGGTGTAAATCATTCTATCTTCAGATCTCCTTTGAAGCAGTGATTTGGTAAAATTTGACTCAGTACCTTCTACAGCCACCAGATGTCTCCAACTTACATTGTAAATAATACAGAAAGGCAGTGCTCTCAAAACTCATTGGGATAATAATAATAATCATAATAATTCCCTAATTCTAATCCCAGTTCCCATCTCTTTCCATAAACCTCTGAACGCCCTTCCTCTGCATGCGTCAGTCTAATTACCCTTTACACGTCCCAATCAACTCTGCTCTGACACCCCCCCCCCCCCACTCCGCACACTGACAACCCTCTGAAAGAATGTTGTTCTCCAGAACTCCCCTTTTTACACTTCTAGTAATAACCTTAAATGTCATCAGTTGGCAGGTGAGGAGGAGTACAACAGCTGTTTCAGTAAACCAAGCCCAAACGGTGCAAAACATCACAAATGGTAGAATTACGAGAATTAACTTCTCGAAACGAATCATCGAATATGGTGAAAATGGGAATGCGACAGTTTGTGTTATGGAATCTATTATATACTAATAAAACAACAACGTCAGTCTACGCTCCCAGAAGGATCTCAATAACCAATTAATGTAAAGATATGATTCATACCTCATTGGAAAGGTCTTACATCTGGGAGTGACCTGGGCATATTTGTTTTCAGGTATCTCCTATCGTTCATGAGTTATTTTCAATTTTGCAGTTACACCATCATGTGTCACAGAGCATCTACGTATGTACGCACACACTTCAGTTACACCTGGTGGCTGCACCGGCTGACTATGGTGCTGTGGCATCCAGCATCACAAAGCACGTATGTATGCACACCTGGTGGTCGCACCGACCTAAAAGGAGTCCGTCAACAGGAGTCCTCCCAGATGAGTATAGATAGGTGAAATATCTGTGTATCTGTCTGTGTGTCAATCTATATTCTATATTGGATCCTTTGGTTGCAAGCGAGTAACTAATAAACTAATGTTAACAATAATATGCCTATTTTGCTGCAGTAAGGTGTAAAGTGAATGAACTGAGTGAGGGCAATGACTAGTGTTTGTTATGGGCTGGGGAGGAGGTGGTTTTGCCCAGCCAGTTCTGTTCACTCAAGCCCCGTGTCTCTTCCAAGCTAAACTGAGATGGGAGGCACGAATGTTACACAGTCACCCTGCAGCTCCTGACCTCAACATAAACATTACATTATATGTGTAATGTAATGTTACAGACTGGGCGTAGAAATTCCACTCATGTCTAGACTTTCTTAGTATTTTAAAACGTGCAAATTATGGACAAATCTTAACCCTAAATGTATTGGTCTTTTAAGAATTATAGCAAACTGGCTTCAAAATTTAATTGTCCAAAATGGGCACCTTCTGAAGTGCTAAGAACATTCTAAATCTAGATCCATGTGGAATTTCAACAACAAACAATAAACTTTATATGATTTACATAGCACCTTTCACGTAGGGTGATATCTAGGAGTATTTTACAAGTGCTATGGACCTGGGAATCTGGAATCAATCCCCTATTACCTCTCCTACAATCCCAAGCTCGTTTCTGATTCTTTATTAGTTTTTGATGTTTCTTTCTGGTTTGGGATAAAAACTTTAGTTTACAAGAAGCAGCATTTTACCCACTCTTCTACTTTATTACCCTTCTGCGTTGGACAGTTGCAGGATGTCATAGGTTCCATATTGGCCAGTGGGCACCATGTGTTTGCGCCATGTTTCGATCTTAGACTCATCTTGTCCATGTCTTAGACATGTGTTGGATCCTGACTCACTCTCTCCTCAACGTACATATTTAAAGCTACTTATTCACTTCCAACACATTCTCCAGTGAGTTAGTTTATTGACATTCAGTTCACTCATGTCCAAACATTGACAACTGAAAATACATTGTTGGGAAGGGGCATTACAGTCTGATAGGCTCATTCAAGAAAGATCCAAAATGATGTCTCTTATCAAGCCGGCAGGTTTGTTTACATTAAAGTGCTCTTTATATACATGGATATGTGTATTCAGAGCTTCCTTCCACATTCACAATTTATATGTACAGTTGGGGAGTAAACTATTTGGTTTGTGTCTTTAGGACATGATGAGCTGCAGTATTCAGGCCATGGACCACAAGGCCCCTTCCTCCCCTCCCACCACCACCACACTTTTACTTACCGGGTCCTTGGTTGCTTTTCCACTTAGAATATCTCGTGCTTTTTTTTTAGTCATGTTGAAGTTTTTCAGATATGCATCATAGACGTGCTTTGCCAATGATTTCAGATCAGCTATTTGTGGGTTCTGAACCGTTGTAGCTTCACCGGCTAGCAGTCCAGCAACCAGCTTCTTCTTCTCTGCTTCTGGCATTCGACCAAAACGGATAGCTGTCATTCGGAAGAGAGAGAGAAAGCGTTCAGTTTGTGTCTCTCATGTACGTAAAACAAAACCGAAAGCGTTTTAAGACGATGGTTTATGACAGATCTGCTTTCAGCAATTCCCAGGGATCTGAGGTTCAGCTGCAGTAGGTTACAGCACAAAGTTGGGCGGTGGCATGAGTTGAGAACATTCAGTATTCAGCTTCAGATTGAAGCATTTCGCCCACAAAATACACAATCAATTCACTGCACAGCATATCCTGTGAAGATATCGCTTTGTATATTGCTTTGAGACATCTCAATGACATGATAAGGTGCTATATGAAATGTAAGGATTAGTATTGTTATAGTATTCAGTGTTGGTAACAGTCATGCAATTATCTTTCACTTGCACTGGAGTGTCAGCCTGGTGTCTTGCGTTTGAAATTCTACTGAATGAACAACAATATTTGGAATTCAACAGAAAGAGTTTAGTAGAAATAGTATGAGCTCAAAGTCCCATCATGGGGCTTGAACCCATAATTTTCTGACTCGGAGGCAAGAGTGCTACCAAATGAACCACTAAAATATAAATAGTTAACAGCACACTGTTTAACTAAACCTTTTACAATTTGTATGTATGTTAACCCATCATCTAAAATTCCCATCGTTGTGTATGGGCGAGCTTTACTGACCATTGTGGGACATTCCTAAAGCCAGGCACTTCTGGAATCGACAATACTGGCACTTGTTCCGATTCTTTTTCTGGATCTTACAGTTCCGCTCACATTTCTCATACTCCAACTTCATGCGAATGGTTCTTCGGAAGAAACCCTGGAGATCAAATTTAAACATTTTGATTAGGACACAATGCAGAAACATGAGTTCATATTTGAGTTTGGGGGAGGAGAGATCACTGGAAGCATTCCAATTTTTTAAAAAAAACTCAAGATTATTCTGGTTCCAACAATATTTTCATCCTTCTGTTGAATTACTTATAGTTTGTGTTTTCTGTTAGCATCTGTGGAGTAAGCCAGGGCAGGGCAGGTCTTGCATTTGAGATTCTACAGAGTGAACAACAGCATTTGGAATTAAATAGATAAGGTTTAGTAGAAATAGAATGATTCAAAATTAAACTAGAAAGCACCTGAGAAATACAAATAGAGAGATTTGGGGAAAAAGGGTGTATACTATTTTCAGTGGGATTAAGAGTGTACAAACCAAAACAAGAGCTTATACATATGAATGCCACAATCACATGGAGATTTCCCTGTGTTTAGAATGGAAACTACCTGGAGGGATGCACACTGCTTACCTAACTACAGAGAGTATTAGGCGCAGGTTGGCCAGAGCCAAGGCTTGGGGAACCCAGAGTGTGCGTTGCAGTAACCGTTTAAGTTTAACCAGCTAAACCGCATAGCTGATCATCGATAATACTGTCAGGCAAACTTTCCCACTGCTTGTTCAGCTAGGACCACCCTACCCATTAGGGCTTTGGCTTGCAGCGTTACCAGAAGTTGAGTAGGAATAATACGTGCTCCCATTGACCCGTCTGCCCCTCCAAGTCCTGCCAACCAGCTCTGTCATCAGCAATTCCCTGGAATACTCTAGTTCAGGAACCAAACTAGCAAGTCCACCACAGAGGTTGCCTTAATTCCAACATTCTGTTTCCAAGTACACCACCTTGAAGCTAGCTTACTTTACACTTGCTGCTTACCTCCACCGAAGGAGGATAGCAAAGTGGGATGAGTAAAAAGGGTAATTTAAAAGTAGGTAACTGTGGCAGGTACAATGGGCCTCAAGGCTTCTTTCTGTGCTAAAAATGCCTGTTTGTATACTTTAAACAAGCCGGCAGAAATAAGATTGAAGCAGGAGAATGATAGCCAAGCATGTGCTATAGATCACAATGTTATAGAATCTCCCGAGTGAGATACAAAAGCTGGTACCCTACAAGCTATTAATGCCACTGCAATTGTCATACATTACCCAATTATTGGCAAACAGTTTGCTTTGCAGATTACTGGGTATCGCTGACAATGAAATCATTGTGTGTTATATATACTGCATTACGTAACTCAAAGGGGGTCTATTTCAATAAGCAACTCATTCTGGGCAACATTAGTCTTCTATGTGGTGTTTGGGCCCATTAAGGAATAGCAGGAAAGCTTCCTGTAAAAAAATGATTTTTCCCTGTACATTTTCTATTCCAAAACAACAATATACATAGCATCTTTCAGGGGGGGTCTGAAAGCACGTCATTCAGCCGAATGATGCTCTCCATGTTTCTGTAGAGAGGGGACAAATGTCCATCTAATTCAAGCACCAACACATTCAATAATGTCTGACAGAGTAATAGCTATTCTGTGATAAAAAGGGCCTGTTGTAAATCAACGAATGTAAAGCTTTTTGTAAATCAACAACAGGTTTGTAGTTAAGAGTTTTTTTTATTTAATGAAATGTCTGTATTCAATATTTCAATAGAATGCCATTGTCTCAGTTTAAAATAGGAGTCCAGTCTACACAACTAAGGAGTTATAAAATAACAGGTACTGTATAATAATAGTAATAAAACTCTGCTCATTGCACAGTATCTGCAAAGTGTGGCAAAATAATTTAATTAAGTGCCTGAGTGTCATAAACCGCATACCAGGCAACTCCCTGAAAGAAATGGATACTGAAATGAACAGAAACCCTACCAGTGATATGTTAACTTCTAATATAAAGTCTAGTCTTTGTGTTACTTGCTTACTTACACGTGGGCATGAGCATACATGCACAAGCACAAAGACCAGGCTGTTTGTCAGAAAGTAACATATCACCACATCTAACATACATGGCTTCAGCTCAGTAAAGGAAGGGACAGGTGCAAACAAAATTCAAGTTCGAGCTTCAGTGATTTCCAGCTTTGGGAACAGCCCGCATCATAATTTATGTGCAGGAAATTACAGTGTTCAGTCACCATCCTTAAATGAGAGGAACTGAGGCACCGTAATTCATGTAACCCTTTCAAATCTTGTATGTGATTTGAATTAAAAAATTGAAGTTGAAAACATAGTTTTTCCCAAACAAATTTTGGGTGACTAATCTGCTACCACCTGCTCAGGACTGGTCTGGGATTCTTGCTATTGGTGTGATTGACACTCAGAGGCAATAGCAGACACAAATGCATTAAGTTGGGCATAAACCTCGGTTTCAATGTTATCTAACGTTACATTGTTAGAATGACCACGTTAAAATATCTTGTAAAGCACTTTGCAAGCAAATAGAGCAATCTTTTATGTAGGCAAACGTGGTAGACATCTGCACAGCAAGGTCCCACAAATTGGCAACAACAACTTAGATTTATATGGCACCCTCCACCCCGGGCAGCGACCCAGAGTGGTTAAAGTGGCGGAGTCCTGTGCTGCACCAAGGGAGCTGGAAGGTGACCATTGGCACGGTCAAAGAGGGTGGTCTTCAGGCGCAACCTGAAAATGGGGAAACAGGGGGCAAGGCGAAGGGATTGAGTGAGGGAGTTCCATAGCTTTGGGGTGTAGTGGCTGAAGGCCCAGCCGTCGATGGTGGAGTAGAGGATTCGAGGGACAAGGAGGAGACCGGAGCCAGTAGAGCGGAGGCAGCGGGTAGTGCTGTGAGGAGAGAGGTTAGAGAGGTAGGGGGTTGCCAAGGCGTGGACAGGTTTAAACACTAGAGTGAGGATCTTGCAGTCGATCTGCTCTGTTGCAGGGAGCCAGTGGAGTTTGGCAAGGGCTGGAGTAATCGGGCTGCGGAGTTTAGTGCAGGTGAGAATGCAGGTGGCAGAGGCTTGGATGAGTTGAATTTTGTGAAGAGTGGAGGAGGGGAGACCGGCGAGGAGGACGTTTTGAGTAGTCCAGCTGAGGGTGACAAAGGCGTGGACAAGCGTTTTGGGAGCTGGTGGAGTGAGGTATTGTCGGAGATGGGCAATGTGGCAGAGGTGGAGGAAAGCGGTGCTGATCAGGGACCGGATGTGAGGGAGGAATGATAACTGGGGATTGAACCTAACCCTAAGTTGTGCACGGGTTCAGAGAGTTTTAAGGACAGATCACAGAAGATGTTGATAGGTGCCAAAGAGTATGGCTTCCGTCTTGTTGATGTTTAACTGCAAGAAATTTGCGCTCAACCAGGCTTGATGTCCAATAGACAAGCTGACTGGGGGTCGCAGGTGGAGGAGGAGAAGTAGAGTTGAGTGTCATCCCATACATGTGGAAGTTAACCACGGTTTGTAAGGTAGGACTCGAACCAAGTGAGTGCGGTCCCACCGAGGTGGATGATGGAGAGGCGGTTGAGGAGGATGGCATGATCGACTGTGTCGAACACAGCGGAGGGGTCCAGGAGGTCAAGGAGACTAGAGGGAGCCCTGGTCACAGATAGAGAGGACATCATTTGTGGCATCAGATAAATGACCAATTAATGAGGTGGACAGCTGGATTAATAGCATCACAGGATCTTCAACATCCACATGAACAAGCAGTTTAACATCTCACCTGCACCCTCTAATATGCCGATCCCCCTGCACTGCACTGAAGTGACAGCCGAGACTAAGAGCTACAGTCCCAATGTGGGGCTTGAACCCACAATCTCTAAACAGGAGGCAAAATGCTACCAACTCTCACTGAAGAAATAATTCATAAATTCCTGAGACACCAGCAAGGAAGTACAAAAATAACTGAAGTTCGTAGCATAATAAAGCATTTTTTCACAGACAGAATAACATGTAAAAGAAATTCATGTTTCTTTGATTTCGCTGGGAAAGCAACAACAACTTTACACGAACATCAACAATGTGCACAAACAACGAACAGCGTCAGTCTGATCAGAAAAACTTCGATTTAAAATGTTTCAAATTTTATTCAACTCTTACGCAGCTGAACCAAAAGCTGCCCAAACCCTGTTCCTTTACCTTCATATACTGTACTTTGAAATTCTGCCATCAAATCTTTTCTCCTCCCTCTCCCCTGAGGCTCCCTCCTCTCCCACTCCCCACATTGTGCAGCAAGAACCAGACCTGCTGGTATACATGGGTGTGTACAGCACAAACTGAACGACCTGATATTATTTGTGAAGGCTTTTTTCACTGTTGCAATTAAATCTCTTTGGAGATCAACCCAAGGACTTCCTGGATTTGCCTAAAATCCGAGGAAGGAATTTGAATCCAGTTGGGTTTGAGCTTTGAGTATGCTTGGAATGCTACAGTGTGCTTTGCTGTGGTACTGTACTTACAGCAGCTGCAAGTGATGAGCCCTGGTTATAATCCTCCCTCAGCAACTTACATGTGCATAAAACCTTTCATGTTAAAAACATCATGAAACTCTTTTCAGACTTGGATTAATTGGAAACATAGTGAAGGTTATTGAGGCAAAAGGCAGCTGACTTGAGCTAGCAATGTCCTGCACTCGTATCTCTGGGGTCAGCCGAGTTTTACTGAAACACACTGAGCACAGTTCAGCAGTCTGCAACTGCAGTGAGTTCCTACCAAATGAGACAAGTTAAGAGGACAGACGGTTTTTTTGCGATCAGGAAACGTGGTGTCCCAGATGGCTGCATCTATGCCAAATTCTTAAAGCATATTACTGTAGTTAAGAGCGCTCCAATTTGCTGTGCAATGAAACTAAGCTAAGCAACTGAGATTTGATTCCTGTTCTAGACTGACTTTGCTGATGATGGCTAAGGTGCTGTAAGAAGCACACAAATTGGTCTCAACTCCTCTCGACTAGGGAAAGGAAAATCTGCCAAACTCCTTGTAAATCTGCTGTAATGAATACCGAGTAACCCCAGTTGAAACATGTATTTGTGTTGACTTTTATTTTATTTGTATGTGATTCCAACCCCCATCTCAGGTCCATATCCCTGACTGTCTAGCACCTTAGAATGTCCTCCCGATATGAAAGACGCTGTGTAAATTTAATTTGTTGTTGTTGTCTTTGGATGAAGACAGACAGGATCAGACTCAGCTGGGAAGCCGGTCGTGTTCAAATCACTGCCATCCTCTTACCTCTCCTCTCACGTATCTTCAAACTGGTTACTTTGTGACTCTTAATACTCTCTATTTTAAATGGGAAATGGGCAAAACAGTACATTGACATCTGTGTGGGAAGGGGGAACATCAGCCGAGCAAAAGCAGGACTGGGGACAATTGGGTTTCACTTAGGTGTTTTGGTGAACCGTGAAAATTGTGCAAAATTACCAACAAAAAACACTATAAAATGTTTGGTGGTGTGAATCTGAGAGGCGAATGGTGCTGGAGCCCACCTGCTGAGACCGTCTTGAGAACAGTGACTTTTGGCAGCGGAACTGATTCCGTCTCCACTCAGAAATGGTCCTGCAACATGTCTTCAGTGGTCCCTCAGCAGACTGGCCAAGAACACGCCAGGATCATTTAAAATATTGATGAAAAGCCGGTTATACTCCTCATTTGCAACACTAACACCAGATAACAGTCATCTGCACGCACGCATAATCATACAGTTTCAGTGCTGGAAACCAGTCATTTGTTTCCTGGATCTTTCAAAATATTTTCATTCAGCCATTAGGTTATTATTCACCACCTCCTCCCCCAGTCCTGTTTTTACTTTGCTGCTGCTCCTTCTTTCTGCAGAGATGCACTGTACTTTTTCCCTTAACCATAACTTGAAGAAAATTTGCCACTTTAATTGAACCAAACGTTTTTCTTAATTGTCTGCCAAAAAACAACTTGCACAAGATCAATTTTTCAAACTGCTTTACAGAGTCAGTGCAGATGAGTAAGAGGGAGGGATGGGGAGTTGAAAATGTTGACCAAAGGGCAAAGAGATACATGTTTGGAGGGTTAGACAGAGGACGACAGAGTGCACAGCAAAAGGATTTGGGGAAAGAATCCGTGCGTGGGAGCAGAAGACAAATACCATATCACAGCGGCTAAGAGCAGAAAAATAGGGCTGGAAGAGATTGCACAGGTTACTTGGTGGGGGGGAAGAAGTGGATGGAAAGAAAAAAAAAAGCACCAAAATGATTTGAAAGCCAGTGAGAAACCTGATGTTGATCAACTGAATGACTGAGAACCATTGACTGAGAACCACCGATCCCTGGGGGACACCGCTGCACACCTCCTTCCATTTTGAGAAACACCCATTAACCACCACCCTCTGCTTTCTGTCACTCAGCCAGTTCCTAATCCAAACTGCCACTGTCCCCTTAATACCGTGGGCCTCAATTTTTTTATTAATCTCTTATGCGGTACTGTGTCAAAAGCCTTTTTGAAATCCATGTAAATAACGTCCACGGCATTTCCCTCATCAACCCTCGCAGTCACCTCTTCAAAAAATTCTATTAGATTTGTTTGGCAAGATTTGCCTTTAACAAATCCATGTTGGGGGTCTCTAATTACCTCGTGTTCCTCTAAGTAGAGATTTATTCTGTCCCGGATTTTGGTCTCCAGTAGCTTTCCTACTACCGAAGTGAGGCTGACCGGCCTGTAATTTCCGGGCTTGTCTTTCTGCCCCTTTTTGTAGAGAGGGGTAACATTAGCCACTCTCCAGTCTCTTGGCAGCACTCCTGTGTCCAATGAAGATTGCAATATAATGGCCAAAGCCTCCGCTATTTGAACCCGTATCTCCCACAGCAACCTTGGGTGAAACCCAATCTTGTCCTGGTGACTTATCAATTTTGAGCCCAGCCAATCTTCTCAGAACTTACTCTCTTTCTATAGTAATCTGATCCTTTTCCTCTACCCTCTCATCCAATACTGCAGAATTTGGGGCATCCATTTCCGTTGTGAAGATCATTGCCAAAAAAACTCACAACAGTTTAGGATAGAAATTTACAGTTCAGAAGAACGCTGCCTCTCTCGAGAGCAATCGGGTTCAGAAGTCAGGAGGCGATTGTTTTTACAGAGTGTATAAAGGATATTGGGAAAAATGCAGGGGATGAGATTAACAACAACAAATTACACTTGTAATTAACAAATTACACCTTTCACAAAGACGTCCCACTGGACAATCAGGAATTTTTGGACCCGAGCTGGGAAATGGGGTCAGAAGGGGTGGAGGGTGGGGGGGTTGCTGGCCGAAGGCACAGTCGAAGAGGAAGGTCTTTAGATGGGACTTGAAGGAGGCAATAGATGGGTTGAGGCGGAGGGGATGAGGTGGATGGATTCCGGGATAGAGTTCCAGAGTGTGGAGGCAGAGATGCTGAATGCACAACCACTAGTGTTGAGGGTGGAAGTGCGGGGGACCTGAAGCATTAAAGAGAGAGCTCTTTCAGAGAGCTGGCCTAATGGGCAAAATGACCACTTTTTTAAAAAAATGTAAAATGCTACGACACCAGATGTGCTATGAACCAATGAACTGATTAATAACATCTGGTCAAATAAAGACTGTCTACACTCGTTCAGAAAACATCAACATTTTCTTTGAATAACTTGTATTCTTATGCCAACTCATTGCATCAAAGCATCTCAGAAGTGCTTCACAGTAATTACTGCCAAAGTACGGTGATTGGTTCTGTATGCAAACCCAGCAGCCATTTTGCATATTGCAAGATCCCACTAACCAACATGTGGTGAATGATCAATTTTATGTGTGGCATTGATGGTCAGGACTCCAGGAGAAACTCTGTGCTCTTTTCAAATAGTGCTGTGGGATCTTTAACAAACCTGACAAATGGGCGGATGGGAGGAAACAATAGGAGAAGGTTTGCCTGTCAATAGGATTCAGTCTACTTTATTGACACTTTCTGAAACAAAGTACACCTTGTAACTGGATTTCTACAAGGAAATGGTTTTGTGTTTGCATAATAATCTAACGTATAAATAAGATTAACTGCTTAGAAGTCTTTGTTGCCTGACCTGACCTAGTTTTTTTGGGGGAAAAAAATACATATCTGTGATTTCACAAACCAGCATATTACCTTTGAGTGGGGGTGAAAAGCAATCCAGATCCAGTAAGAAAAATGACATAATTGATGTAATTAAATTATCCTTTGGTTGGGAATCTATCCACAAGCTCTTACCACCTGAAATGGACTCCAATTTTACAATGTTATTTTTCTAACTTGTCACATAATCAAAACTGTTAACAACTGGAGCTGCCAGCCTATGTCGTGATGCAGTGAAGCAATTTTACTATGTCAGGAGCTGGTTAACTGACTTGCTCTAAATATCTGGTATTTTCTACAAGTGAAAGTAAGCTGGAGCGATTTCTCCTCCCAACGGATGTTTGACCAGGATGGTTACACCTTCTGTGTCCTATTGTCAGTACAACAACAACTTGCACTCGGATACAGTGCCTTTCACGTAGGAAAAAGTCTCAAAGCTCTTCACAGAAATGGAATGGGATCTGGAGCATGGTGGGAGACAGAGGGTAGGAGAGTGGAGGGTGGAAGGTGCATGAAGAAGTAAGCTTTTGAATGGATTTTGGAAAGCAGAAGTTAGGTGTGAGATGGAGGGATTTGGGGAGAGTTCTAGAGAGTGGGTCAAAGTGGCTGAAAATACAGAAACAAAAACACGAGAAACAAATATTACTTTTGCCCAGCATAAATTTTGTTTAAACACTGCTTACTAATTACGCTTAGGTTATCTAACATATAGGAAATGTATATTCTTGCTGACTTGCGCATATATATATATATATATATTTAATGTAGGAAAATTTTATGTCATTACTAAAATAAACTGTTTTGCATTTGCATCAGTTGCATTTTATCACTCCCAACTTTCATGAGGAAGTATTACCTGGAGTCCAGATTAATGAACACACAAGCTCATATATCCTTCACTTGGTATCCACCTTGATTGTTATGCTGCTCAAACTCTGCACTTTCCAACTGGTGGAACCATCCCTCAATGGCTAGAGATGTGGTCAAGCTGTGGGCAGAAGGAGGTGGTAGTGCTCTTATGCATTTCGTGTTGCCCTATGCTACTAATCAAGAAGCTCAATGAGAGCTCCCGGGACCTGCCATCCACCTAGTTTGGTCTCTAACTCTCATCAGTCTATTGTGAAATGACCAACTAGTAACTATCCTCTCGAGGGGGAGGAGTAAGTAACTCCTTGGGGTTGAGTTGGCTCCAAGGTGATATGGTTGGCATCTGAATGTCAGAAATGAGTCAATCCTCTGTGGCAGTCTCGGTAGTTCTATTGCTGAGTCTGGCAATTGTGCAGTACACTCAATTACAAACTATGTGCTTTTAGCTGATTAAGCTCCAGCAGTGTCCAAACACACACTGTGGGGTTCCTGAGCCTTCACTCAAACATGGAATTCTCAGTCTGATTTGGATACTCTTAAACATGGTGACGGGTTTCCTCAGGTTTGAGACACTTGGCCGACCAAAAAAAACGAGGAGACCTGTGTCAGATCTAAAGAACCAAGAAGCCTTTCTACAGCAACAAGTTACGGATGTTTTAATGTACTGTACCTTACACCCCTCGCACGCATGGACACCGTAATGGAAACCCGAAGCTTTATCACCACATATTCGGCATTCAACATTCACTCCCGAGGTGGTGGCCTCCTCACTGATGACTTTGGTCTGGACAATAACAGATTGAGCGGTGGTTTCCATTACATCTGAGGAAGGGAAGACATGGATGAGATAGTCAGGTGACATTCTTAATGAAATGTCATTTTGCAGTACCGCCAGGAAAACAAATCATTTCAGCTTCCACAAACCTCATTTAATCCTAGCCTGGTTTGCTTTACATTCTCTTTCCATCAAATATCATCATAGACCAGAGAGGTGTGATACTGACTTGGTTCATGGCTTTAATGTTACCACTTTGTAGACGTGTGAGAGGGGGGATTTGAGAAACCCTGCACTGACCAAGAAGAGTTTGTTGAAAAATAAAAGGATTCATGCCTCAAAATAGATAAGAGTGCTCTAACCAATGCGCTACAGGTTAGCATATTGGTTAGAGCACTCGACCGGCGAGCGAGAGGACCTGGGCTCGATTCCTGCGCAAGGCGAAACATTAGGTAGGTTTCCTTATTTCACACAACTCTGTTTAACCAGCAGTATTTAAGAACCCCATTGTTAGTCGATTAGCGGTTCGCTGTTTCGGGAGTAAAAAACCCTTCGAAAAAAANTTATGTGCCTTGGCTTTTATTTTGTGAATAAAACCTGACTTTAATGGTTCTCAAATCTTGGGCAAATCCAACCATCTTTACCTGTAAAACATGTGAGCCTGTAATAACATTGGTTGTGTCACTTGTTCTGCTGTTATTTTAATTTCTGGGACCAAACCCAATTTTAAAAGGTAGAGTTGATTAGGAACATAAGAGTGTAGTTACAGAACTGGGCAATAAGGAATCTGAATTTACACATCTCCACGCCTTTGTTTTATAATTTATTGGTGAACTTTTGTGCTGAATGGAGATGGAGGCGTCACTACTGAGGAAATAAAATCTTCTTCACGAGTCACACTCTGCAGCAAGTGAAAGCACATCCAGGTGCAAGGTAAAGCTCCATCCATTCTCCAACAAAATGTTTCAACCCAAACACTCAAAGAGCACAAAAGGCAAAAATTTACTGTAGATGCTGGAAATCTAGAATAAAAACAGAAGTCGCTGGGAACACTCAGCAGGTCAAGCAGCATCTATGGAAAGTGAGTTAACGTTTCAGGTCTGAAGAAAAGCCATCGACTTGAAATGTTTACTCACTTTCCTCTCTCCACAAATGCTGCCTGACTTGCCGAGTGTTCCCAGCAACTTCCACTCAAAGAGCATATCCTGCTGTGAGACTTCAGCTACCCCTGAGTGAGGGTATTTTTATACAACTTTCCACTGAAGACACACCTGATTAGGAACCCCAATAGTTCAGGTGCTCATACCTGCGTAAATGAAAGCCTTTCAGCTGATAAAGAGGACAGTTTCATCCCATTTATGTGGACTGAATTTGTCAAACTTGTCTCAGACCTGACATTAGCCATTTAGTTCTCATTAAGTTATCATTTTACCTTTTTTTTAAAAAAAAGACTCAACCACAACTCTAATTTCCTATGAGTACAATTCCAACTCTGAAAAGTTTAAAAATATTTGAAGATTAACAAAAACACGCTCAACTTATTGTGTTCTGTTACATCGGTCTAGGTGAAGGCAGACAGACAGGACACAACTAAGTAAACAGATCCAAGCTTATAAACTCACACTACTGCACTCTACACTGGCTGTGAGAACAACCAACAGAGAAAACACTCTGTACTCTCTTTCGTACAATTTCTTTGCTTAAGCCTCACACACATATTGAGAATGACTGACCAGCAAATAAATACTACTCAACTTGCATTAACTAATAGTGTTTAAAATATCACAAATAAACAAGAATACTTTTATCATATCTAATCAAAGTTGTAAAATGTTTCATTACCTGCTTGACTACTGGAGGCTATTTCAGTATCTGGTCCCAGAGTTTCATATTCTGTGGACTTTGGGTCCATTCCATCATCCCCCTCTTCCTTAGAGTCTGATGATACATCCTGTAGCTTTTCCATGACCTCCTACCCACTTCCTCAGCAGTGCAAGCCTCCAGTCATATCCTTGATGTGTCCATTGTTGGCACAAACTCAAATTGGTCAAAGTCTTGACACAAAACATCCAGGCACCTGTTGAGGTTAAAAACATGTTATTTAGACATGTCCATCCATTCCTATTGAGTAGTAGTGACCTTGGGTTTGGGTAGTAAACTGGTCCTCTGAAGGAGTGAGGTGGCTGGATTTGTTTATTGGTAGAATAGCGAATGCTGCCCAATCTACGAGGAACAGCATCAAGTAAACCTGCATTTAACGTTTGGATCATTTATTTTAAGAATGAAAAATGGAGACCTATTTCGAACACTGCACCATTTGCAGAATGCAGCCGTATTTTCTTACAGATCTGCAGATCGCTGCAGTTTGTAAAGAGTGAGTCACGTGGGAACAAATGCAATAGTGGCACCCGACACTGCATGCTGTTGGCTTCTTGTCTGCCCCACAATTCCACAGGCAACAGACCTCAAGTGGCCATTCTTCACACAGTGAGCATCAGTTGTGTTATACAACCATTAAAAGGGAAGAATGAGACAACACGGCCAAGCTTGATCCTGTCTTCACCCAGCACAAGCTTTCCAGCATAAAGAGCAAGAACCTTGGGTGATTTTTCCCCACCCATACTGAGGAGCATAGAGGCCAACATGAGCACGCTTCCAGCTACCCTGACTTTGAGCAGCGAGCTCAGCACACAGCAGGAATTGCAGCAGACACCTGCCAGTTGTATGTATGGCTGCCTTCACTAACAATAATACCTTCACCAATAAAGCACTACATGAAAAAAATACTTTGATCACTCAATCCACGATTCTTTGTAAGACACTGGTGTGGACAATTGGATTCTGTGTTTCGCCCACAAAACATACAGTCAATTCACTTTACAGTACATTCTGTGAAGCACTTTGAGATGTCTCGAAGATGTGATAAGGCGCTATATCAACTGCAAGGATTATTATTATGTGGACAGTGTCACATGCTTGAAAAAAACAAGTTTCTGGAGATACAAGGAAAAAGCATTTTTTTTTAAATCAAGAATGTACAAGCTACTCCTCCTTAACTTGTGGTTTCTATCATTGTTAACATACTGTGCAGTGAACAGAATGTACTCTCATCACTCAGCAGGCTCATAAGCCATGATATGAGTCCGAACTTGGCATTTGTTTTACATGTTACACAGCTACTGACTGCTGACTAATGATTTGCAGTTCAATAGCGGACTGGTTTGGAGGCAGGCATTTAACAAGAGACATTGTGGTGCTCAACTAATTTGTGTAATTTGACAACAAAAATAGCTGGAGGATAATCCACTAAAGCAAGATTTTCAAACAAATCTACTTTTAAGAGATGAATTTGTCAGTGGCACAAAAGTACCTGCCTGTGTATAGGAACCAAATACATGCTATATGGTGTATATTTACAGTAAGCTCCCGATTAATTGTCATTCCAAGAAGCCCTAGCTCATTGACGAGTTATCCGTAGTGGCGAGTTAGGCATACGTATAAATGCAGCCGGGAAGTTGACAGCGAGATGGCTTATATGGTAGTGACAAATTAAGCCAGGGTCGAGTTAGTAGTTTATGGTGTTGTATTGGGTCCTGAAAGAGCAGATATTTCCTACATTAAGAAATTACATTTGATTAAACTGCAGTTCTCGGGGTGCAACAAATATCTGTGATCAGCCCCCAGAGGACTGAGTTTAAAATCCTTATACTCACTTTGAAAGCCCTTCAGGATTGCGCTCCTGCCAACCTCTGCGACATACTAACACCTTACCAACCTGTCTGCTCCCTCTGCTCGGCCTGTTCCATGTCCCCTGCCCTGCCCGCCCCACCTTTGGTAGTTGGACCTTCAGCTTTTCTGCCCCTGGCATCTGGAATTCCATCCTGGAATCTCTCCACTTCACCCCCGTCCTTGCCTCCTTCAAGGCCGGTTCCTCTCTAACTTTCCCTTCGGCCACGCTCCCACCCAGCCATTCATAACCTCCACCCCTCTTTATTCCAACCCCCAGCTCGGGCGCAAACCTTTGAATGTCCAGCACCTCAGGATGTCCTTCCGATGTGAAAGGCGGTGTGTAAATGTAATCTGTTGTTGTTAACAGTTTTGAAGCACAGAATTGTGTGCAATTTTAAAGCTTTCCATTTTATAATAATAATAATCCTTGCATTTGATATAGCGCTTTTCACGTCGGGAGGACGTCCCATTTTGTCCCTTTTCAAAGACCTTTAACCAGAATAGGTTCTTTTTCCACCTGGAAGGATAAGATTCCAAATTAGATGCTTACAATTAATTTTACTTCTGAGAAATCCGAGTGAAATCCCACAGTGCCACCAGGCGTGAAAAATGTCATGAGAGAAAACAAAATAACTCAAGAATAGACAGATTTTACAAATGTATTCAAATTTATTAAAGCAGGTGTGAGATCTGGCAAAAGTGTTGAAAGTACTATATATGTATCTGTTATATAATGTATGCATAGTAGTCATATGAAACACCCCTTATACAGAGCTATTAAAAGACTTCCAGGCACCAATCAAACAAGGTAATATAATAATGATGATCCTCGCATTTGATATAGCGCCTTATCATGTCGTTGAGACACCGGAAAGTGCTTCACAGAATATACTATAGTGAACTGACTGTATATTTTGTGGGCAAAATACGGCAGCCAATTGTGCACAGCAGTGTCCCACCAACAGTCGTGGATTGAGTGACCAAATTATTTATTTTTTTTGAAGGGATTATTAACCACAGAAAAGCTATCCAACAATCGACTAACAACTGAGTTCCTACTTATTGCTAGGTAAACAGAGGCGTGTGGAGTAAGAAAACTTGCCTAATGTTTCGCCCTACCCAGGAATCAAACCCAGGTCCTCTCGCTTTCATTGAGGTATAAAGGAGCCGAGTTGTATGTCAATCCAAACAATGAACTAGACTGCATTTATGTTCCACATGCCAGAAGTCCAGTGGCTCGAGCCCTACAGAGTGCATGTGCAGTCCTACATTAATATTTAAGCACTTTAAATTACAATTTAATTTGATTTCCGCCTCCTCTCCTGCTGGCAGTGACTGATGCTGAGTGTGGTTTGACTTGTTTAAGGTGGGATTTGTCAAATATTTGCCAGTACAGTAAGTGCTGGCAGCCCTAATGACTCAATCAAAAAGGAATAATGATCCTGAAATAATGAACAAGTGTAGTGGTAATAACCTAAAACTGCAGAGGAGTCTAGACAATGCTGAAGGATAGAATCTCACACATACCCACTGTCTGAGATAGTAGAAGTTTCACTTCCTGCAGTGGCAATGTGGTAACTCAAATGAGTAAGACACCATGCGCTTTATTTTAATGCTTATGACAATTCCAGGAAATGGAATGAGTTCTCAGGACTAATGAATGGACCACCTTTACTGAAGAATTCCAAGCATAACCCAGGATGGATCAAGTGTTAGAATTAGCTCACTGACCTTATGGACCACAATACTTCTTACATAAATGTACTCATCATTCAGAATAAATTAATTTGACTTTTGAATGATCATTCTGTCTCATTCATAATGATTCCTGCATTTGATCCCACATCATTAAAACATCTCGAAGCGCTTCACAGAATTTCATTAATAGGTGTAGTGACTGTAAATTTGAAAAAGAACATGCTGAGCAATGTCCGACAAACAGCTATGAAGTAAACAACCATTTATCTGAGGGATTTCTGGCTATGATACTGGGAGAAACTCTCTTCTCCTTTGAAATCATGCCATAGGATCTTTAAAGTCCACGTAATCCACATTGTGGAGTCCTGTAACTTAGTGGTTAGCGCACTCGACACGCAAGCAAGAGGACCTAGTTCGATTCCCGGGTAGAATGACGCTTTAGGCAAATTTCCTAACTCAACAACAACAAAATTACATTTATAGAGTCAGGAGGATGTCCCAAAGCGCTGAACAGTCAGGTGTCGGGGCCCGAGCATGGGGGAGGGGTGATGTAGGGCTGAGGGAAGGCAGAGAGATGGGAGGACGTCCAAAGGCACGATCGAAGAGAAAGGTCTTGAAACCGGCCAGTTTACCCGGCAGCAAGTAGGAACCTGGTTGTTAGTTGACTGGCAATTCGCTTTCTGGGGGTAATAATCCGTTAAAAAAAAATTGGTCACTCAATCAACGACTGTTTGTGGGACACTGCTCTGTGCAATTGGCTGCCGCGGTTCGCCCACAAAATATACAGTCAATTCACTTTACTGTATATTCTATGAAGTGCATTGACATGTCTCAATAACTTGATAAAGCGCTATATCAAATGCAAAGATTATTGCAGGACCCTGGTTTAACAATAAATTTGAAGAACAGCACCTCCAGCAATGCAGCGCTCTTCCCAGCAAGGCATTGGACTGTGAGCTCAAAGTCCTAATGTGGGGTTTGAACCCCCAACCTTCTGAATCAGAGGCAAGAGTCAAACCAACTGAGCCAGGAATTTCATGACTAGTATCCCCACCTCAGAAAAGGAGACAAAGATAATATTTCAGATATCAATGTGTCGCTCTAATTTAAGGAATCAACGAGATCATTTCAGAATTTAGTATCGTTTCAAACGGATAAACATGTCCGAAGAATAATAATAATCCTTGTCTTATGTCATCGAGACGTCTCAAAGCTCTTCACAGAATATACCTTAAAGTGAATTGACTGTATTTTGTGGGCAAAACACAGCAGCCAATTGCACACAGTAGTGTCCCACAAACAGTCGTGGACTGAGTGAGTGGATTTTTGGTGCGATAAGATCGGATGGGCCAATGGTCCTCTTCATCAAACCCATCTTGTGATTTAAATCAATCGAGTACGATCGAATCATAGAATGTTACAGCACAGAAACAGCCTATTGAATTCACCAAGTCTGTGCTGGCATCTTACTGTATATTAAATTCTCACTGTCCTCGTTGCTCCCCAGACAAAGTTAATGAAGTACGCTGTAATAGATCACATTGCTAATTCTGAACTGCAGGATGAACTTGTTCAGTGTCAGCTCTTGTAATTGTTGTCATTCAGTTCCTGAAGCAGCCACAGGCATTGCTCTTCAACAACTGAACTGCAGAGGCAGGTACATTTCAGTCACAGAGGGTTACTGAGGATCCCTTGTATACTCGAGCATATTAAACACCTCTGGGAAAGAAGCAGACTGAATTGTCATGTGACTTCCCACGCCTGGACCCAGTTCAGGAAACCATATACTTACTGTACTGTATTGAACTGGGAGAGTGTTTCACATTTGACCTAGTCTGGCTCAATTACATCCACTGAGAAATTCACAAGACTGACAAAACACTGAATGGCAGAGATTTATGTTTCCACTTACTGGGCTGTACCATTAATAAATGAAAAAAAAATCACATTATATTAACTTAGCAGGATCAATATTACAAATGTTTATTGAATAAATACTACCATATATTATGTAATAAGTTAATAGCAAGCACAGGATGTTCCTAACAAAATGCTGAATATCATTTAACCCAGAACCCTTCAGGCACTGTTTTTCAGGTCACTGAACAACCACATGACTATAGTCCCCACTTGTTGTCTTCCCCCAAGGATTCTTATTTCTTTGTTCTTTGAAGCGCAGCACTGTTCTTTGGGCACTAGATATCTTTCAATACCTCACCCAAGTGCCATTATCCATGTCTGAGCCTTGACAGTGAATGAATACCACAGGGACCGGGGGAAAATGAATGCAGCTGAACTAGATTCTGTTCCCATACAACATCCCTACACATGCTCCTCCAGCGTGGGCTGCTATCTGGCAGAGACGTTCTTCAATTCAAATGAACTTCAAATAAACACAAATAATTTGGCTGGTTTCCAGCAAATATTAATTTGGTCCAAACTTTGTGGATGACCCATACTCTGCTGTCCAGGTCGTTCAATCAGTGTTGTAGCGTGGCCCCTTGGGGCAGTTTTTAGTCTTCCACTGAATTTTAAGCAATGCCCATTTAACCATGACTCACTTCTTCTGGTGCATTATGAGTCGCAGTAATGCCACACAACAAAAACTACTTTCATATGAATAACATTTACAAAAGTACTCACATTTACAAAAGTACACACATTCTCACTACAACATAAAATCATTTCCTGTCTGGTCATTCTATGGCCTTGACTCAACAGAACAACAATATTCATTTGAGGGTGCAGAATAAATTATTCCTTTAAGAGAATGCCAAGGCAATTACACATTCTGTTAGTCACAGCAACAGTATCCATAAAGCAACAGAATTCTGCTCCAAGTAAGAGATCTCATACCCGATTCCATTTCCTTCTCCCCATATTACATGCCTAAAGCACTGCAAAACAGATTGAAAATACTTATCCAATTTTTACTGCCTAAATCTCTAAAGTGCATGTGCAGTATATGCAACTTGCTGTATTGCACTTTCAAAATGCATGACAATTACTCACTCGAAGGCAGTCTTGTTGCAATCTTATTGTCAAATGGCCATGTATCTTAATCATCACATGAACTTGGGTTTGAAAGAGTTTATAGTTTCACAAGATGTTTTCTATCCATCCCTCTCCTTCAGATTCAAATAACAAAAGTAAGCAGCAAGTCCAATTTACAGAACATCATTACTATAATCTATGTAAAATAATAAGCCAGGGTACAGCAGCAAAGGAAATATTCAAGAGATCAATGTCAGCATCCACTTGGGATAGTCTAGAACTACAGTAATTTAAACAAATCAGAACAAGTATTTAACTCGAGGAAATAGGCCTCAAATTCAGAACCTAAGTTTTAGATTAAAAGCTTATGTGAATCTTTTGAGTTGTTTTTTAATGAAATGTGCCACCGAGTCTGGCTTCATACCTAGATTCCATAGGTAGTGAGTTTATTGAATAAACAGTGCCAAGTGAAAGGAGAAGGAATTAGAACAATTTATACCACGATGCAGGTATACAACGCTGAGTAGTAGGTTAGTGAGTGACACTAGCAAATACTTTGCAGAAGGTCATCTGCCCATTTACTTGGCCTGGGAATACGAGCGGGGGAGAGGGGTGGGGGATAGAATAGAGATATATTTAAGGGGTATTTAGGGTAAGAAAAAGTCAGAAGCTAAAAGTCAGACCTGAGTCAGAAGGTTGTGGGTTCAAGCCCTACATCAGGATTTGGAAGCACATTGTTTAAGGTGACGCTCCAATGCAATCTGGGGTGGGGGGGAAGAAGGGGGGTTGCATTGTCGGAATTGCTGTCCTTCGGATGAGACTTTAAACCAAGGTCTCATCTACCTGTTCAGGTGGATGTTAAAAGATCTCATGGCACTATTCAAAAAGAGGAGAGTTTCTTCTGGCATCCTGGCAAACAATACCCCGATAAAACACTCACTCACTCCATGGTGTTTGTGGGACACCGCTGTGTGCAACCTGGTTGCACAGGTTTCGCCCACAAAATACACAGTCACTACGCTTTACAGTATATCCTGTGAAGCAATGAGACATCTCACTGACATAGTAAAAGACCATATCAAATGCAAGGATTATTATTATATGTACTCAGTGATCACATATACAGAACTTCACCTCAGATCAAACTGGCATTAGTTCAATTTTAATCACATTGACTACACCACTTGGGACACTCACCACAGTGACACCTCTGAGTTCACCGAAACATAAACACTCCAAATAATGTTGTTCATTTACCAACGAGAACCTTCAGCTGTCAACGTACAAAGGAACCCATACCTTAAAGTCAGGTTATTTGTAGTTGCTGAGTTCGCACATCTCAGTGTGTGGGGCAGCATTGGAAGAGGCAACAATTAGCCTTATTTGTTTTTAAGAGCCTCCGGTTACAGAGGGAGCAATCAGCCGGAGGAGTGTCAGCGGACAGCGGGGAACCCCCCCCACACTCCTGGGTGAATAACGCCACGGGATCGGTCGTTACTATCCACGTGAAGAGTCACAGATGGGGCCTCGGTTTAACATCTCATGCAAAGGGGGACGGCGTCAGCGACGACGCACTCGGGCACTGCACCCGAGCGTCCATTTAAAAAGTGATGCACAGGACAAGTCGCGGTTAAAGGGATGAGGAGACACCCAGTGCAGCGCTGCCAGGGGCCGGGGGGCCGCAGCCCGGACAATGACCCCCCTCCACCACCACCACCACCACTGACTGACCGACCCACTGACCACCCCCCGGCCACTCGCTCCATCCCTCAGCAACAACTTTCATTTACATAGCGTCCCTCACGCAGGATAGCGCCCCAGAGCTCTTGTCCCAGAGGTCAGAACTCCCCTCCACACGGGGTGGGTCACTCACTCACTGACTGACTGACCCTCGGGCCCCGAGTCGGGCTGTGCCGCGCAACCTAACTTGCTTACGGAACCGCCCGCCCCCTTCCCCCTTTGCCTTGAGTGACGGCGCCTCTCACCAATCAGAGGCGCGCCCGCAAGGCAGGGAGCCAATCAGCCTGAGGCGGGAGCTCCGCTAGCAGGTTAGTGCGAGAGGAGGGCCGCCGGGCCGCGCGCGCGCGCTCAGGCTGTCCGTCAGCCGCCGCCAACGCCTGAAACCCGCCGCCGCCGCCACCCAACACACCCGGGCCCCGCCGCTCACCGCGCCGCCGCCTCCAGGCAGGCCCGTGCCCTCCGGTGCCGCCGCCTCGCCAGCTCCCGGCGCCGCCACCCCTCGGCGGGCGGCCACTTGCGAAGAGAGTGGAAGTTGCGCCGCTCGCGCAATGTTTACGCGCGCAGGACACGGGGCGCCGACCCGACGTGACTCCCACGCAAGGCGACGTCATCACGCCGGCCGCTGGGAGCCGCCAGGTGGCGCTCTGTCTGCCTTACACCATCAGTTTAACCCAATCGAATCTAATGCAAAGTGTGACCCAATTAACCCAATGTAACCCAACCCAATTAACCCAACGTAACCCAACCCAATTAACCCAATGTAACCCAACCCAATCTAATTAACCCAATCTAATTAACCCAATGTAACTAACCCAATCTAATTAACCCAATGTAACTAACCCAATCTAATTAACCCAATCTAACCCAATCTAACTGTAAACCATCACTAGGCTGAACAGCCTCCAAACCAGACAAAGTTCCACAAATGCATTGGGAATTTCCCTTTGTCCAGAATTGAGTCCGAGCCCCCTGACCCCAGAGGTTCCCCACATTGTTTGGCAGCTCAAACCACCCGACCCAGTATGGTTTTGAATTGTAGGGCTAACGGGAATCCGAGTGGGAAAAATCCCTGCCTCTCCAAGTCCTACTGACGAACCAGACTGGATGGTTTACTATCAGCGGTGTGTTGGGGATACCATGAAACCACCTGCCTCAGCGACTTAGATACCGAGACCACCACAGAGGGTCAACGTGATTGGCAGGGTACATTGGAGCCAACTTATCCCAAAGGAGACCTCTCAATAATAATAATAATTATTATAATCCTTGCATTTGATATAGTGCCTTATCACATCTTTGAGAAGTTTCAAAGCACTTCACAGAATATATTGTAAATTGAATTTTTGTGAGCGATTCACTAGTAATTGACCCAATTCAATTTAGGCCAAGCCAATCAGTTAATATCCTAATTTATGTCAAAACACTGTAATAGGTAATTTCTCTCAAAGGTAGCTGTTGTATTTGTAGGCAGACATGACATTTTTTGTGCAAAGTTTCATGAAAAGCCATGAAGGAAATGAATACAATTTATCTGGAGGACAGCCATATAGTGATTAATCCAGCAATGCAACAGGAAAAGAAAATATACTATACCACATGGGCAGCAGGGGACTCTGTTGTGTTTGTGATTGAGATTCCATTAATGTGTAACATAAGTATGTCAATTCTTTTCTTGAAAGCTTTCAAGCCACTCTGTGTGTAAGGAATGTCCCAGCAGTCAGAGTGATCAACAACAGGGGCCCTGTGAGGTCTGGAAAATAGTTGAATGACTATTGTCTTACTGCTGGTCAACCTTGGGTACAAATACATTGAGAGTTACAATAGTCAGGGATATTAATACAAAGGCCATGGCCAAATTCTTTCATGCCTCAAATTGAATAATTCCTTTGAAGCCCCCATTTGAATCTGAATGATTGATTCGTTAAATTCAAAGGTCTTTGTCAAGACCAGACCTCTGAGAGTGTGGTAATGAAGGTGCAGAAGGGAGGTCAGATCCCAGAGGAGGTTATCCAGAGAGAGAGAGTTTACTCAGAACAAGTATACAATATTGATCTGGGAAGTTGATCTGCTGAATTGATAAGAGATCTTGAAGCTGTAAAGAAATAGAAATCGGTGCCTGTATTGCCTTTTCGTGATTTGAGGTCCAGTTTTAGGATATATAATAATCCATGCATTTGATATAGCGCCTTTGCAGATCATTGAGACGAATGAGAGCGCGTCACAGAATATACTGTAGAGTAAGTGTAAGGTGGCAAAATGCAGCAGCTAATTGAGCACTGAAGTGTCCCACAAAGTCATGGATTGAATGACTTTTTTTTAGGGCATTATTACCCCTGGAAAGCAATCCATAAATCGACTAACATCTGGGTTCCTACTAGTGCTAGGTAAACAGCGTGATAGTGCGAGATGCCTTGACACTCGGTTACAGTCACTTACTTACCATTACGTTTTGAAATAGGAATTCAACTAATTCAGAACGAGGGGTAGGAGGGGACAGCAAAGCAACTTGCATTTATATAGTGCCCTTCACGCAGGTCAGCATCTTCGAGCACTTAACAGTGGCAGAGCTTGACAGCAAGCCGAGGGAAGGGAGTAGGTGACCGTAAGCATGGTCGAAGAGGAAGGTCTTCAGTCATGATCTTTAAAAGAGGAAGGAGGGAGAAGGCAAAAAATTGGGGGAGAGAGTGCCAAAGCTTTTGGGCGTAGTGGTTGAAACCGAGGCCACTGATGATGGAGCGGAGGGGACGAGGGACAAGCACGAGGCCAGAACCAGCCGAATGGAGGCAGCAGGTAGTGGAGTGTGAAGCAAGCAAGTCGGAAAAGTTGGGATGTGCCAGAGTGTGAAGGAATTTTTAAAAGAGAGGTAATCTGATTGCTTGTTTGTGACTCTCATAAAACCTTTGTTTTTACTGTGTTAATTCCTTTACTTATTACTTTTGAAGACTCTATGTGTGTGACTGTGTATATATTCATAATATTTTTAATATCTGGAATTAAAAGCTTAGATTTTATTTGGAGATATTTCCTTCCTTATTTTACTGAGACTCGCAGTGTTTTGTTGTCGACCGGAGTTATTCTGAGTTTGATCGTTTGTATCTACATTTGTGGAGTCCTGTAGCTCAGTGGTTAGAGCACTCGCTTTGCAAGTGAGAGACCTGAGTTCAATCCCAGGCAGAGGGCGAAACCTCGGGCAAGTTTCCTTACTCCACACAGAGCCTAATAATAATCCCTCCGAAACAAAAACAATAATAAATTGGTCATTTTCAATCTACGAGTGTTTGTGGGACATTGATGTGCGCAATTGGCTGCCGCGTTCGCCCACAAATATACAGTCAATTCACTTTACAGTGTGTTCTGTGAAGCGCTTTGGGACGTCCGCCTGACGTGAAAAGCGCTATATCAAATGCAAGGATTATTATTATTATTATAAACAGCTGAAATTAGTAGTGAGCAAGAAAGAGGCCACTGAGGGCATTTGGTAGAGAAAAGTCAGTCAGAATAGAACATTTGTGACAAGAAGGACAGTACATGGAATGTAGGAGTAGTGTTTAGTATCTCGTCTGCGGGAATGGCAACGTTGCTGTGCTGTGCTCAAAGTGCTTATAACACGCATGTACCCTTTTTTTAAAGTGGATCCTGTGAAACGCTGTGGTCTTTGTTCTCACTGTGTAAAGATAATATAATAATAATCCTTGCATTTGCACCTTATCAAGCTGTTGAGACCTCTTCACAAGATTGCACTGCTTCCTCTACTTTTTATACTCAACCACATCAGTTTGTTTTGTTTTTCCTTCGGATAATTTAAAAATGCCCACCTGAGGAAAGCTTCCTGCCTGAACCCCTAATTAAACCCCACGTCTTGCGCTATTTGTTTTTTTCAATGTCTGTGTTTACCCAGAAGATTTAAGACACTCTCCCTAGGAAGGTGGCTGGTGTTATTTTTAACTAATGTTATTTTTTATACAGGATATTTCACCTTTTTTCTCTTTTTTAAAAACTAAAGAGCTAAATGCCGTCCAAATGTCTAACCTGATTCACTTTTATGCGGGCATGTGGCTGTAAAGCCCAATGAAACTGTAATATGTTACTGGCAACGTGCCCATTAACTTGCTTTACAGTGCAAACCAGTGTCAGGCTGAAATCTTACCTCAGCAAAATCTTGATCTCAGTGGCGTGACACAGGAAGCACAAACTATCTGCCTCTGACCACAAGAGACTTATCATACCCCTTCAAGCATGCTACACAAAACACGGCTAAGGTCATCTAACACCCCAAAAGTGCTGCAGAATTTAGAATTAGCAATCAGTGAGCAGAACATCATGCTTGTGTATTGGATGCACCAGTCACTGGGATAAGTGCTGAAGCAATTCATGAGGGTTGTTAAAACCCCAAGTAGCTGCAAGTCTTTCAGAGTTTTCTATAAGTACATAAAATAATATGACACAGGAGGCAGTACAATGGAGTAGGACATTTGGGAGAGTGATAGAGTATGGGAAAATATCTGATAATTTTCTTCAAATTGTTGCAAGTGCAGTTACTTACTCCTTCCCCCTCACCTCTGGGAAATGTTATACATATATTCAACAGCTCAGTGTAAAGTAGTTAAACCCCACTGTGTTCGTCTCCTGCCAGTGGCTGTCACTGAGTAGGAATGTGACATGTCAGCACTGAGTGGCAGGTGAATCGCAGTTAGTTAGTCCCCTCATCAGGTCTTACACACACACTTTGACTATCCCAAGCAGAACATCAGCTGAGAAGGCCACTCACCTGACCGCAGGGTCCTGATGTAGAATCACAACTTTCTATTTCAGATGCTGATTGAGTTGCTACAGGGGTAGTTTATTTTTATAAACCTTACAAAGTATCTGGAGTCCCTTTGGCTTGCTCCTTCCCATGGCTCATTCAAGGTCTACCTCAAGACCTTTCTCTTTCGGTCAACTTCTCCCCCTGTCCCCACCCCCCCCACTACGATCCTCAGTTGAGGGGTAAACCCTGGATTGTCCAGTACCTTGGGGCATCCCCCAATGTGGAAAGCGCTATATGAATATAAATTTGTACAGTGTTGTATTGTAAACATGAGGGTGATGGGGAATAAGCTGGAGAGTGGGATTACTAAAGGGCAAATTAGAAGACCAGATGTAGGGCAATGGGGCAGATATAATGAGCCAAACACCCATTCCATCTACCTCCTCGGGGAAAGTTCATCAGAGACACTTCCTGATTCACGAAGGTAGCTACGCAGAAACTCCAGAATATCCTTACTGCCCCACAATTTAAACCTGACTTCCTTCCCTCCACTCAACCACATCCCGCCACACACCCAGCAACACAGAGATCATCATGTCTTGTGGAGGAGTGTTTGTTCATCCGTTCTATAACTTCACCGCACTTGAACAGGCATCTGCACCTACACCCTCCAATAATTCTAATCTCTAGTCCTATTTGAAGTGCTCAGATCTATACTCTGTAGCTTGCTTACTCTGCCCATCATTTTAAAGATCTGGGCCACATTAACCTTATTTGTAATGACAACAGGTTTAGCTCTGAGAATCATCCTCATTGAGCTCTCTGAAATGTCGACAGTGTCATTTTGACAGTAGACAGCTAACACTGCCTGACTGTACTCCAAATGTGGGCTCACCACTACATAGCTACACTGGTAACTACGCTCAATCTATAGTGAAACATGGATTGTTTGGTTAACTCTGTTGACAACAGTTTCACAGTAACTGGAAATCTTCAGACTACTGACCGATGGATTTTATTGCAGACAAGCACAAAGTATATATATATATACTGTACACAAGAAGGGTTAACCCTGTAACCTGCCCACATAGCTGTATCTGCAGAACATTGTGTAATATTATGAGAAGCAGCGTTCTCTCCAGGACACTGGTAAGTAGTGCAAAGAGCAACGACCCAGAACGGCGTGTGTGTGCTTATCACTCTCCCCCTCCCTCCACCCACCACACGCACAGCTTTATCGTAGTCTGCTCCTTATTACTGGGTTGCGGTAGCTCAGCATTGCTGTGGCTTGGGCCTCTGGCTTAAGGTAGTGCATCATGCGCTGGCAGATTGCAGAACTGCACATCCATCCAACATAAGAACGTTCCTTCACTTATTTTCCCACCCAGAACACCCATGTCTCATGCTGTCCTGTAAAGATGCTCACGCTATGCTGAGGGCAGATGTCCATTAGGACAAGGAAACTAAGGCTTGGGATGCCCGGCTTGTCAGCCTCCCCAACTCTTCCCTCCACAGGCTGCAGATCATCCAGAACTCTGTAGACCGTGTCCTCTCCCACAACAGACTCCCCGACTCTATCATCCCCATCCTCGCCCGACTCCACTGGCTTCCCTCTCACTCAGAGGATACAGTCAAGATCCTGGTCTCACCTTCAAAGCCCTCCACAGCCTTGCTCCTCTCTATCTCCGTGACCCCCTAACTCCCTACCAACCTATCCGCTCCCTCTGGCCTGCTTCATGTCCACCGGCTTGCCCGCCCCACCATTGTTGGGTGGGACTCCAGCCTCTCTACCCCCATCCTCTGGAACTACATTCCAAAGTCCCTCCGTCTCGCCCCCTCCCTTGCCTCCTTCAAGACCCGTCTCAAGACCCTCCTCTTCAATCGTACCTTCGGTCACCCTCCTACCCCTCCCATCCCCACCCTCCACCTCTCCTGATCCCAACCACCAGCTCGGGTGCGGATCCCTGACTGTCCAGCGCTTTAGGATGTCCTCCAGACATGAAGGCGCGATACAAATGTAATTTGTTGTCGCTGTCGTAGGCATTTACAATGTCAAGGATTAAAAAAAATGCAAAAATATCCAACGTTTTACTTTAATTTCACTATAATGAGTTTTGTTTTAAAAGTGCAATTATTCTTTTTACTATTTTAGCTTTGAAATTGAATCACAAGTCACCACCTCTTTCCGTGCTCCCATTGGATCATCTGTCTGTCCCATCAACCTGCTGCACACTCCTAACGGGATATCTGTGTGTGCTTCAACCCATCCTGCACACTCACTGGACCATTCACCTCTCTTTGCATTGAATTTCTGGTGCTCAAGTAACCCTGGGTATAACATTAACCTTTTATTAATCAGCACCAGAAATTTGCATCCTATTAGACAAATTATAACATTATATAGTTATAGCAATACACAAACTCAACTGTGGACAAAACATACCAAGCACAGCCAAGACCGGCCACCAGTATAACATAATATGGATAATAACAAAAGGCGACTGAGCATAACACAAACTTGACTTTATCCGCTGTTGCATTTACCTGCAAAATTCACAGATACTACACTTTACAGTAAATCCTATGAAGTTTCAGATGTCTCCCCGATGTGTAGCATAAAATGCAGTTTTATAATAAGGGATGGGTTTTAAATTAAGATTCTGATTAGATGAATTATTGAGACTCATTTATAGGTATGAATCTCATCCCTTCTGTCAGTGCCCATCAATCACTAACCACAGCCTCGCTCCCCAGGGTGTGACACACAATGGCTCTCTCAGGTGCGTGATGCAAGGATATACTTTGATCTCAAATGGGATCAGTTACATGGAATGTAACAGTTCTGGAATTTTATGCTGAGCGAATTAATGTACGAGTCCACAGATAAAACCAGCATTTTAGTACAGTTCTCATCTGTCTACAAAATACACAGTCACTTCTCTTTACAGTAAATCCTGTGAGGCACTTAGAGACGTTATCCAAACATGAAGGGTGTTATGTCAGATGCATACCAGGCTCAGGAGGAGCACTCTCGCCTTCAAGCTAGAGGGTTGTTGATCTCACATCAGGGCTTTGAGCTCACAGTCGACAACGCTGACACTCCAGTGCGATGCTGGGGCTAAACTACATTGCCAGAGGTGCCGTCCTTTGGCCTAAACAATAAACTGAAGTTCCTCCTGCATGTTCAGGATGATTTTAAAGATCCTGTGGCACTGTTCGAAAAGAAAGTTTCCTCTAGTGCCGTGACCAACAATCGACCACAAAATACAGTCAATTCACTTTACTATATATTCTGTAAAGCGTTTTGAAAAGTCTCGATGATGTGGTAAGGCCCTGGATCAAATGTAAGGTTTATTATCATTAACAATCCATCAGATAATTGCCTTCATGGCTGTCTGTGGGACAGAAAGGCTGTACTCGCTTACAAATACGCACTTTACAGCTTTACTTTACAGCAACTCTCATAAGGAGCTATATCAACTGCAAGGATTATTATTATTATTAATATTGTATATTATTATTGATCTCAACCTCCACTTTCCAGTGTTTCAGTTGTAGCCCCGGTCCTTCCGCCATCACAGACCAAGTCTTGGCCAATATGCCCCGGACTCTACCCACCCCCTTCGAGCACTTCAGTGGGATTACGTGCCTTCCACTCACTGCCCTTTATGAAGCACTTTCAGATGTTCTCGATGGTAAAACCCACTTTCAATGCCAGTTATTGTGCAGTGGCTTTCCAGGTCAACTCAGGGCAACAGAAACAGTGAGCTTGTAAAATACTGTACAATTTTATTGGAATGATCTCTTATAGGTGATTTTAAAGATATTTGTATCACAATAATAACAGGGAGAGTTATAAGCACAGTCCTGTTGGTCAAGTAGTCACTGACTTATTTGACAAGTGTAGATATATTGAAAGTGAGTGGAATCAGAACCATTTTAAATGACATCAACAAGTTGGGTATATCATCGTAAGGCAAGGTTACATCAATTAAGAAACAAGGCCAGTCTTACATACATAATTTTTCCGAAGATGAACGACATTTGAATAAAGACATTCCTAAAATCAGTTATTTTCAATCAAGCTTTGGTTACTTACAAAACAAATTCTGTGGCAGTACCTGAACTAATGTTTTTTTAAAAAATTGTACAAAACGGCAGCATTAACAATAGCAAACTTGAGATGAATTAAAACATTTGGGACTCTAGCCAAAAAAAGGGACCTTTTATCCTCAAAGCAGAGAGAAACGAAGCAGTGTTTTAATTACAAATTGGAGGAAAGCATTGATACTAAGCTGTATCCATCTTCATCCGTCTCCCCACAAACTCTTGGTACAAGTCAGTACAGAAGAGCAGGTCCCACATTTCGTACAATCTCTGACACACACCAGCTCAGGGATATGTTCCAGCCCTGCACTTGCGTCAACCTCGTAAACCTAGAGTTCCAAATCTCACGCAAACTCCAAACACGTCTGATGTATCTCGTGTATCCAGTGAATTTGCCGAGTTGCCGTGAATTGGATGGGTTCAACCAATTCTTGCTGGTCGATCAAGTTCAGGTTTCTCATTTAATCCTCAGGTCCTCACAAACCTACTGTGCTGTGCAGCACGTGAACAATAACCTCTTTTACTTCCTCGCACAGTTTGCTTCTATTTTGTGGCGTTCTCGATACTGGCTGGTGGCCTTGCAATTCCTTCTTCTCTCGTTTTGCTGGTCACTGTGATGGCTCTGCTCTTGGTGGTGTAATGATGGCTGTCTGACACAAAGTGATGGGCTGTGATTTTATGGCGTTTCCCAAACTACCGCACGGCCTCCTCTGTCGGGCTCTCCTGGGGCTCCTCTGTGGGCGAATTCTCCTCGGCGGGTTTCATTTCCACCGAATCCCTCTTCACTTGTCCATTTAAAGCCGTACTCTTCATTTCCGGGTTTGAGGGACAGTTCAACAATGATTTATGTAGATTTTCTTTGCCGTGCTCATTGGCATTGCCCTTGTCTTCAGCTCTTACCCGCTGTCTAACCCCTCCATCCTTCTGTGCTGCCAACGAGGTCCTCGGAGCGGGTACGACGGGACATCCCAACGCAGGCCGTTTGTCTGCACAAACAAATTAGTAAATTTATTATTGACCACATTACTAGGAGCACAAGAATGGTCAAAATTTAATAGCAAATTTACTCTTTGTTAAAAGGCAAAATACTGCAGATGCCAGAAATCTGAAATAAAAACAGAAGTGGCTGGGAACACTCAGCAAGGTCAGGCAGCATCTATGGAGATAGGATAATGGGTTAATGTTTAGATCACCTTTCGTCAGAACGAACCTAAGACGTTAACTCACTTTCCTCTGTTTGTGTTAGCCTGCTCCCCAACACCCCCCCGACATTTGATTTTCTCTTTGACAGAAAACAATAGACCCCGAAAAATGTTTTATTTTGTGAATAAAAACCCAATGGTCTGTATAATCACGGCACAGGGATCAACCACCATTTATTCTGCTTAACTCACGAACCACTGTTTTAGTATATGATGATTGGAAAAGCGCTATCTGTCCCATTAGCTTTCCATTCAAGGGTCGAGTGCTTTGACCTATGTGAAACTCCTTCAGCCTTTCTGCCCCCACCCTCTGGAAGTCTATCACGGAGCCCCTCCACCTCACACTTGCCTCCTTCCTCTTTGACTGTGCTTGCGGTGATTTTCCCTCTTCTACCCCAAGCCGCCACCCCTCTTGAGCCAGCTTGGGTGCAAACCCTTCACTGTCTGGCGCCTTGGGACGTACCCCTGTGTTAATGTAATTTGTTGTTGTTAACCAACTGTGACGGGGGAGAGAAAGAGCTGTTCCCCCACCCTCCTCTCCCCGAATAGCAAAGTTGGCAGGTGGGGGGGAAAAAAGAGAAAGTTGACCTGAAGAAAAAAATCTATAAAAATAATAATAAAATAAATAAAACAAATTCCGGGCAATGTTACTCTCTAGATTGAAGCCAGCTTTTGGGATATTAATAATAGTAGTAATCCATCCATTTGATGAAGCGCCTTATCAGATCTTCGAGACGTCTCAAAGCGCTTCACAGAACATACTGTAAAGTGAATTGACTCTATATTTTGTGGGCAAAACGCGGCAGCCAATTTCATACAGCAGTGTCCCACAAACAGTCATGGACTGAGTGATCAAATTATTATTATTATTCTTTTTCAAGGGATTATTACCCTGTGGATCTGCCAATTGACTAACAACCAGGTTCCTACTTACTGCTAGGTAAACAGATGTGTCATCTGAAATAAAAAATTGCATTCTTTGTCATATTACTGTGGATGATACATCTGTAGCTAAAAATGGAAGGTATTGACATGAGAAATCACACGTTACATTCGCAGAACTGGTTCAGGAAAGAACAATTGCTTCTTTGTTGTTTGGAGAGCACACCTGTCACTTGCTTGTCATAGTGCTGCCCTTACTAACATGTGGAGTCCTGTAGCTCAGTGGTTAGAGCACTCGCTTTGCAAGCGAGAGACCTGAGTTCAATTCCAGGCAGAGGGCGAAACCTTGGGCAAGTTTCCTTACTCCACACAGAGCCTAATAATAATCCCTCCAAAACCAAAAACAATAATAAATTGGTCATTTTCAATCTATGACTGTTTGTGGGACATTGTTGTGCGCAATTGGCTGCCGCGTTCGCCCACAAATATACAGTCAATTCACTTTACAGTGTGTTCTGTGAAGTGCTTTGGGACGTCCTCCCGACGTGAAAAGCGCTATATCAAATGCAAGGATTATTATTATTATTATCACAATTATCCCTCATCCATGTATTCATAACATCCAGGCTTGACTATGCAAACTCCCTACTTGTCGGCCTCTCCAACTTCTCCATCCACAGGTTGCAGATCATCCAGAGTTCTGCAGCCAGTGTCCTCTCCCGCACCAGGCTCCGTGACCCATCCTCACCCGACTCCATTGGCTTCCCATCACACAGATGGGAAGGATCAGATCCTGATCCTCCCCTTCAAAGCCTTCTATGGCTTTGCTCCCCCCTATCTCTGCGACCTACTAACCACCTACCAGCTTCCTCGCTCAGCGGGCTCCGGAGGGAGCAGACAGGTTATTGGGGGTTAGGAGGTCACAGAGGTAGGGAGGAGCAAGTCTGTGGAGGGCTTTGTGAGGTGACACCAGAAGTATTTATTTACCCAGGAAGTAATTCATGAATGGAACAGGATTGGTAGGAAGGGTGTTGAGGACGGGGCACTGGGAATCTTTGAAAAACAGCTTGATGCTGTAAAGGGAGATGGTGGGTGGGAATGAACATAGGAACAGGAGGAGGCCATTCAGCCCTTTGAGCCTGTTCCGCCATTTAATCAGATCATGGCTGATCTGTACCTCAACTAATCCTTTCAATTCCGATTTCCCACTTTCTCCCCATATCCCTTAATACCCTGACCTACCAAAATCTATCAACCTCACTCATGTGTTGTGAATGAAATCAGATGGGCCAAAGGGTCAACTGCATCCAAACCTCTTGTGATTTTGTAAACTGGTAATTACAACAGAAAAAGGGAAGGGAACGCAGGGAGTGACTCAGAAACTCTTCAGTCTGTAGTCGGGTGTTTACTTCTACATTGGTAGTACAGGATACTGTGATCACAAGCATGCGAGTGATTACAGGAAACTGGTAACCTATCTACTGTCCAGCCAGACCACAAACAAGTCAAGTGAAATCCATCACAGAAGAGCACATCTAATAGGCAGAGCCTCTGAGTCCCCATTCTTCACGCTCAGTAATCCACTCACTGTTTTATGTAAATCAATAAATCTCCAAAGTATATTTTGGAGTTCATGAGCAATGGATCAATAACAACGTTTTTAAGGTCAGGGGAGAGAGGGTGATTCTTCACCCCCTGAGCTCTGAAAACTCCAGTCAATATTGTTTCATCAAAACTAATTAAAATTAAACGGAGAAGTTTTTTTTAATTCACTTTGAGGTCAGGGGACAATGCGCTTGTGATGAATGATCGTTGTCAATGTAGATAAATGGACATGTCTACAAATCACACAGTCACTCCACCTCACAGTGTATCCTGTGAAGTGCTTTGAGACGTTCTCCCGATGCGAAAGGTGCTGTAGCAAGTGTAAAGATTATTACTGTTTAGAAACACAATTTTCTCTCGTGTGGGACTTCTGCAGCTAAATCACAGTTTCAATACACGATACAACAGTGACCCTCCAAGTGCTCAACGAATTCAGTAAGGAGAGGAGAATATAGCATAACATTCTGATCTGCAATCAGCCATTCACAGGGGTGCAGGTTGGGTGGGGGGGCGGGGTGTATAATAGGGCAACACTGTATGCTGGTGGTTTGATATTTGAGAGGATAATAATAATAATAATCCTTGCATTTGATATAGCGCTTTTCACGTCTTCTTGACGTCTCAAAGCACTTCACGGAATATGCTGTAAAGTGAATTGACTGCATGTTATGTGGGTGAAACATGGCAGCCAATTGCGCGCAGCAGTATCCCACAAACAGTCGTGGATTGAAGTGATCAAATTATTATAATTATTAAAATTATTATCCCCTTAGCTTTGCCGCAGAGCCTCCGGCGACAATACTGTATTTTGTTTTCTGGTTTCGGTGCTGAGGTTGATGACCTCCCACTGATGATAGACCAGTGACCACTGAAGAACACAGCGACTTCAGTCAATATTATCAGGCGTGTGGAGTAAGGAAACTTGCCCAAGGTTTCGCCCTGCCAGGAATCAAACCAGATCTCTCGCTTGCAAATCAAGTGCTCTAACTACTGAGCTACAGGACTCCACAGGACGTGTCGAGATCAGATAGGGTTTGATAGCCCGCGTCACTGTACATGCTCAAGACAGTTAGGTCATCACCAACATCACTTCCTGTTTTACTGTGTGCGCACAACACAGGAAAGTGATGTTGGCAAAAAGTGACGCTCTGTAAATCGGTCTTTTAACTCCTAGAAATCACACAGTCATTCCACTTCACATTATATCCTGTGAAACGCTTTGAGACGTCGACCTGACATGAAAGGTGCTGTAGCAAATGGCCCACTTCTGGGTCATCAGGTTGCTGCCGATATCACATTTTGGTTTGCACACGTGCAGTAAAGCAGAAAGTGATGTTTATAGCGACTCATTGACCTGGAAATTGGCCACTTTGGTGCAAAACGCCAGCCAGGGCATGGGAGGGCTGTGTGCGAGTGCAGTGAATGGGGTCCACAGTGCAATCGTGTGAAAAGTGAATCTGCGCTAATCAGAAGTATAGTATAACAGAACTGTGCTGTATTCAGGATTGCTGCTGGTCTCAGGTATCTAGGAGGATGAAGCAAGTGCTGTTATCCATCAGACAAAGTACCAGCTGTGATTGTACATTACACCTCTTGATGTACATAGCTGTGTACAGCAATAATTTGTCATTCATCTCACTGTGGCTTGTGGAGTGTTAGCTGTGTAGATTAGCTGCTGTCTGTGCCTGGAGATTGAGGTCAGGACTAACATAAAAGCAGTTTGATGCTCTTAAGCGAGGACGGTGACCTGGGTATAATGGAAAGATCATCAAGTGGACTGAAGAGTCTTCTTCATTGTGTTAACCTTGTGATAAGAACAGCTACCACACTTCAGTCACTGTGTGTGATAATCTTTGAGACAATGACATGATAAGGCACTGCATCAAGTATAAGCATGAGAACCGTGATCAGATTCAAACTTAAGAATATACTGAGGTCAGACTTTGGCCGTCATTTTTTAAACAACTGCAAGATTTTTTTTTAAATCCCAAATATCCAATCACTGCTGGTTGCCAACAACAGCAACAACAAATTACATGTGTACAGTGCCTTTCACGTCGGGAGGATACCCCAAGGAGCTGGACAGTCAGGGATTACCAGTCAAATAATCAATCACCACTGGTTACCTCCTGGTCCTATGGGATGCATCAGTCGGTTCATTTGTACGTTCCAGTGTTTGACGTGGGAGCTGGCCTGCAGGAGCTTCCGCTGGGCCACCTGTGTGTGAGAAAGGCAACATGTCAGCCAATCACCGCACTCACAACCAACAACAACGACAACAACCGTGCATTTATATAGCACCTTCACGCGAGGTAGCGTCTCGGAGATCTTAGACCCAACAGGACAGCGTAAAAACCCATCATAGATACAGAAGGTTCGAGAAGCTCACTCTACGTTGTTACACGTACACAGGCTGAATAATTATTTATTTTAAAAGATAAATTATTATGACTGCCCCTTGCTCTCAGCAATTAATCTGGAGGCTCAGTTCAAATAAATGTCAGCAGTGAGGGGCATCCATTGTGGCAGTGCTTGCTCCCTACTAGAGCTCTCTATTCTAATCCCATCCCCTGCTCTCTCGCCTATACTTTTTTTAAAAACCTCATTAAAGAAATACTTTAGTTTGAGGAGGTTAGCTTCGAACAGTGACCTAGACATGGCTATTATGCTGTACTATAATGTATTAAAACAAAGCAAGAATACAAGATCATTCCATCAAACAAAGGAAAATAATGCTTTGCAGTTATATTCATGAAACACAAACTGTTCCTTGCGGAAAATCCAAAACACAGTTCATTTGCTATTCTTCCTGGTGAAAATAAATGCATCCAAAAGCTTTTAAGGTTTTAAATCCAGCTTTTTTGCAGATGTCAGTATGTACCAGGCCTCAGGAAGGAGCAGCGGCCCAGGTTGACCTCGTGCCCATACCCTGTTTGATTTCCTCTCTGTGTTGAGTTAGCTGATCAGCAGGGAGACTGCTTGGATAAATATAATTGGACTTAGCAATTGTGTGTCAGCCAGTGGTGGTGCTCCTGCCTCCGAGTCAGAAGTTTGTGAGTTCAAGCCCCACGTCGGGACTTGAGTTCACATAGTCTAAGGTGGCACCCCTTCCAGTGCAGTGCTGGGGGTGTGTTGTACTGTTAAAGATCCCATGACACTATTATAAAAGAGGAGGGAGTTTCTTTCTCACAGTGTCCTGGCCAACAAACCCCGAATAAAAAATTGATCACTCGTTCATGGCCTCTTGTGCGACTGCTGTCACATTTGCCAACAAATACACAGTCATTTAATTTCATGTTAATTCTTGTGAAGTGCTTTGAGATGTCCTTCCTACTTGATCCAAATGCAGGGATTATTTTCAATCAATCTGGTTAATTTGCCGTGAATTTTAATTATATTAATTAAATGAATTTTAAAACCTTCTTTGAAAGTCTCCTGCTTGGAATTTAATTAAATGGCTTCCAAGCAAATGATATTCACGTGTTAGCTTTCACCCACTGTTTCACTTATTTCCTCCAAACAATTTAGCAATTCGACTGTCAGAACGAAAGGTCATCGACCTGAAACTTTAATCCACTTTCCTCTCTCCATAGATGCTGCCTGACCTGCTGAGTGTTCCCAGGGACTTCTGTTTTTATTTCAGATTTCAAGCATCTGCAGTATTTTGCCTTTCATTTTCAAAGAATCTCTGATTATAATTTTGCTAGAGGTCACACACACACACTTTTCAGATTTCTCCCTCTTCCGTCCAAATAAATCGAGTCAAAAGTTACATATTACGTTATTATGCCCCATTCTATCATGATTTCATAAAAATTGTGTACATTTCTATCCCAGAAATTTTGAGAGAGAACAACAAGATTACATTTGTATAGCGCCTTTCACGTCGGGAGGACGTCCCAAGGCACTGGACAGTGTACAGCATTTCAGACCCGAGCTGGGGTCAGGGGGAGAAGGGAGGGGAAGGGGGGTGGCCGATGGCATAGTCAAAGAGGAGGGTCTTGAGGCGGGACTTGAAGGAGGCTAAGGAAAGGGCGAGTCGGAGTGATTGGGGGATGGAAGTCCCCAAAGATCTCCCAATCAGAAACCCTCCCGTCCAATTCACACGCCTACAGCTCTGCTCGGTTGCAACAGCTCGCTCCTACAGACCTCATTCCCATGTAACCATAAGCTCTGCTCTCTAACGGGATGGAGCACTGGGCTGGTCTACACACCGTGAGACACACATCTTGTAATTCACTCAATGTAACGTCCAGGTCACAAGAAGATGATTTCACCCCCAAAACACATAGTCCAATCTATTTGGACTATGTGTTTACAGTATACAGTATATTCTGTGAAACGCTATATACAGTATATTCTGTGAAACGCTTTGAGACGTCTCAATAATATGATAAAAATTGTTTTTTACCATCAGCTGCTCCGTTAGTCCTTCAGCAACATCAGCTATATCAATTGCCAGGATTATTGTTATGCATTATATATTATTACATTATATATATTAAGTCTCAGTGCCATGACTGTAAATAGCTAATGTGCGCCTTTGTACACACACTCACCATTACATCCTGGTCTGCTCGCTGCCTGTTGACCCGCACTTCCTCCAGATGTTTCTGAGCCTCATCCAGTTTTACAGACTTGGTTTGCATCTCTTCTCTCAGCTCCTGCTTTTCTCGCTGGGTTTTTATGATCAGATCCTCCTGTTCTTCCTTCAGCAACATCAGCTGTTTGAGCCTCTCCTCCTCCTCAGCCAGTAACCTGACACACAGGGCAGAGTCACACATAACACAGATGTATCAGTGAACAGAGTTCCCTGGAAATTCCCTGCTCTATTGTCATTTAACGGGTAACAAAATGTCAGGGATATTTTTGGTCGATCTCTTTTTTTAAAAAACTAAAATTTAATGTGTCCAATTATTTTTCTAAATGTTCCCTCTGCCCAGGCCCCGGCCTCGTCTCTGCCCAGGCCCCGGCCTCGTCTCTGCCCAGGCCCCGGCCTCGTCTCTGCCCAGGCCCCGGCCTCGTCTCTGCCCAGGCCCCGGCCTCGTCTCTGCCCACACCCTGGCCTTCTCTCACTGGGGTGTAGGTCCATGGCCTCTGGTGGCTCTCCAGCACCCAACGATGGTCAGAATAATTGCCTCGCAAGTTCGATTCCCAGGCAGAGTGAAACCTCAGGTAAGTTTCCCTACTCCATATGCCTCTGTTTAACTATTTGTAAGTAGGATCCTGGTTGTTAAGTCAATTGGCGGATTGCTTTCTGGGGGTAATAATCCCTTAAATTTTTTTAAAAATAATTTGGTCACTCAATCCACGACTGTTTGTGGGACATTGCTGTGCGCAATTGGCTGCTGAGTTTACCCACAAAATATACAGTCAATTCACTTTATAGTATATTCTGTGAAGCTCTTTGAGACGTCTTTACGACATGATAAGACGCGATATCATTGTTCACATGTGAGCCTGAGCAGTGAGTATTGGCAGAGCCACTCGACCTTAGAGGGCGATACAGACGAGCCTGACCTCTCCACCTGGCCGCCAAACAGAAACAACAACAACAAAATTACATTTGTATAGTGCCTTTCACGTTGGGAGGACATCACTTTTCACAGCACACAACAACACCACCATCAAAGCCTATAGTTATTCAGGAGACCAGCTCCTGATTGACCAGATAGTCTAACACAACATAAGGAGGCTAGAGCAGGGGCAGAAAGAGAGTGGGACCAGAGTGGGGGCAGAGAAAGGAAACACAGCCACGCAATGTCACAAGACACACCGGCTCTTGTAATTGTCAAAACATATCACCAAGTCTCTGCAATAAACAGCACAGTAAATCCAGCTTCTCAGAAACTGCTCATCACTTGACACAGAACACTCCCAACCTTCTCCCCTTCCCTCCTGAAAGTGATGACTCGCAATGGGTATGTTTCCACAACCCCTCCCCAAATCACACAGAGTGATCACAGGTCAGCCTGCAAGGCCTGGCCTGACCTGACCTCACCCAACGCTGGGGACTGATCAGGATTGTGGACGGGAAACCACACTCTCAGGCCAATGACTTTCTCACTGCCACCGTGGCTGAGATCAGCATAGACCACATCAAACCAGGGAGCTTACTGGTCTATTTCCTACATAGTAAGCAATGACTATACCCTGAGCCACAAAGACAATCGATTCAATTCTCATTCTAGTTGGGTCTTCTGGAGGGATGAGACCAGGTGGGCTGAAAGGCCTTTTTCCTCTAGACTGATTTTGTGTGATGCTTAATCATTTACAGATATGTCAGCATCATTGGTTTCCTCAGTCAGTAATAATTCTGTTCAATGATTTATGACACTATAGAGGTAACCCTTCGCTTATGGATATTAAACCATAAGTAGTATTTGAATTTATCCCTGACCTTAGCACAGAACTCAGTTTTGTTCTGAACAAACTATGCCCAGATTATCTTTACTGAGCGTTGCTGCTCACATTCTCTTTCTTTTAACAGCAACATTCCCAGAGTGCTTCAAATACCGGGCAGGACTTGCCATGAAGCCCAGTTGTTAATGAAAGGCTTTGTTATGTCTGAGCTGAAGGATGGGAGCCTCCACAGTGTAGAGGAACCGATCTCACGTTAATCATAGGTGGAGGTTTTACACATGATGTTCTCCTTCAAAGCCAGGAATCACTATTATTTCGCAACCTTTTCTTTGTTTTCTCTGCATCTGTGGTCACCTTGTTCACTTAGTGACCACAATGACCCCCGGCTCACTCTCCTTTCTAACAAGACATCAGGCAGGTGTGATCTCTCGGTACCTGGTCTGTGCGTATCGCTTGGCCTCTTCCTCCTGACGAGCCGTGACCTCCACTGTCAGCGCCTCCTCCAGGAGTTTCTGCATGTCCTCCAGCTCCCGGATCCGCTTTTTCTGACGGTCGGCCTCGGCCTCCTTCAGAACCATTTCTGCCTGCATACTGGCCCGGGCCTGGAGGGACAGACAGCTTAGTTATCAGGTGCCTTCACACACAGGGCCAACTAGTGACCACTGGTGTCAGCCTGGCCCAGTCACTAGCACTCTGCTCTCTGGGTCAGACGGTTGTGGGTTCAAGCTGCCACGTCAGGACTTTAGGCTCACAGTTTCGGAACTGTAAGAGATGGGATCCTTCAGTTGAGATGTTAAACCAAGATCCTAAGAAACTTCAGTTTTCAAATACCTCCATGGGATCTTTAACATCCATCCAAACAGGCAGCGATTTCCCCTCTGTGCCTGTTCATGTGAATGTTAAAGATCCCTTGTAACTATTTGGTGTCCTGACCAACAATCCCCCAAATAAAATTGATCACTCGCTCCACGGCTGTTTGTGGGATCTTGCTGTGGGCAGATTGGCCGACATTGTCTGCCTACAAACAAATACTCACTGCACTTTATAGTAATTCCCTGTGAAACGCTTTGCGACATTCTGGAGGCCCCGTTTTGCCCACAAAATACACAGCCAATACACTTTACAGTAAATCCTGTGAAGTGCTTTGAGATGGTTCAATGACAGATTAAGGGCTATATTGAATTATTATTACTGTTATTATTACTATATAAATACTTTCTCCACCTCCACCACCACCACCACCTCCCCCGCGATAGTAAGAGAAAGCAAAGGGAAGACTGCAAACCAAAAAGAGAACGCAGAGAGCCAGACCAGCCAGCAAGACTCCACCACTCCTCCCACACAACAGTCACATTGTGTTGATGAGAGACCAGCGACCAGGTCACAGTGCAGAAGTGCAGACGCCAGAAAAACCACCATGACTTGTTCCCCATATAAAGCAAATGAGATTCGAAGAATCAAACAGTAAGATTTGGGGAACTAGAAACACCCAAATCTGAATGGGGAGAAAAGCAGAAGCAAAGATTCCTCCCCTATAAAGATTCAATCTGTTTCACTGTGAAGTAGATTTAATAATAATAATCCTTACAGTTGATCCAGCCCCTTTTGCGTTGAGATTTTTTGACCACATCACTCCCACTCTCGCTCGCCTCCACTGGTTCCCCATCCCCCAGAGGATTGATTTCAAGATCCTCATCCTCACCTACAAGGCCATTCACGGCCTCGCTCCCTCCTACCTCTCCAAACTACTATCCCCCTACCTACCTGCCCGTACCCTCCGTTCCTCCGGCTCCAGTGGTAGGGCTCTTGCCTCTGAGTCACAAGGTTGTGGGTTCAAGTTCCAGGTTGGGAGTTGGAATCACATAGTCTAAGCTGACACTCCAATGCAGTTCTGAGGAAATGCTATGTTGTTGGAGAATGTCGTCCTTCGGATGAGATGTTAAATGGAGGTTCTGTCTCTCAGTTCAAGTGGTCGTTAAAGTTCCCATGGTACTACTCAAAAAGTGAAGCGAGTTTCTCTCTCATGATATCCTGGCCAAAAATCCCCCAAATAAAATTGGTCACCCACATATGAATGGATGTTACTCTTAGTAGGTTTGAGCTTACTAAAACAGCTACTTTTTGCAGGAGGTTGATATTTTGTTCACCGGGTATTTTGTCAAGCCATTTCTGAATAGTCTTATTAACAGTCCCAGGTGCATGGATGCCTATAGTATGATTATTACTATCATTATTATTATTATTAATGCTCGCCCTCTGACCTGCTCAGCCAGTTGGAGCTGGATCTCCAGTGCACTCTGCATCTCCTCATGCTGCTGTTTCCTCCTCTGCTCCTCTTCCTTCAGGAGGGTTTCTGCCTGGCGCTGGGCCTAGAAAGAGAGAGCGGGGAAACAGCCCTTACTGTCAGAGGCTCACATTCTTGACTTTCATGGCCTCACGTTAACAACAGGCGACAGTTAAACTTACACGATTCATTTATCAAGTCATTCTTGGCCAATCACAGTCAAATTAGAAGTTCAAAATCAACCAACACATTCCACACGCCCATTTTAGTTGATCAACAGGTTACTGTAAACAGGTTTAAATTTCTAATAAAATTGGATGTTTTGGTTAACAATTCTGCTGAACACAGTGATTGCGGTAACACTATGGTATTTTACTGTATCCCCAGAGAAGGTTGAGAGGAGATTTAATAGAGGTGTTCAAAATTATGAGGGGTTTTGATAGAGTAGATAGGGAGAAACTGTTTCCTCTGGCAAGTGGGTCGGCAATCAGAGGATGCAGATTTAAGATAATTGACAAAGGAACCAGAGGGGAGATGAGGGGAGAGTTATTACGGTCTGGAATTCGCTGTCTGAAAGGGTTGTGGAAGCAGATTCGATAGAAGCTTTCAAAAAGGAATTGGATAGGCGCTTAAAAAGGAAAAAAATTGCAGGGTTATGGGGTAAGTATGGGGGAGCGGGACTGGTTGGTAGCTCTTTCAAAGAGCCGGCACAGGCACAGTGGGCGAATAGCTTCCTTCTGTGCTGTAAGATTCTATGATTCTAAGAGAGGTGAGAGGCAGAGTGCGTGTCGGAAGATACCAGGAACAGTAAGAGATAAACAGAATGTGAAAGATGGAAGAGAGAATATGAAGGAAGGGTGAGATGGGAAAGAGGGAATGGAAGACAGAGTAGGAACAAATCACGGCGAAAGAGTAATGAGAGACAAAACCAGAGATAATGAGATGGGGTAAGTATAACGAAAGGGAACAGAGGAGAGAAAGGGACAAAGAAAGGTAGTGAGACAAACTGAAAAGATTATGCGAGAGCAAGTGACTGCTATTTATTGCAGTATAAAACAGGTCCACGGCTGGTTTAAAGGTTTCATCCACATCATTGTGATCCTGTACCCTGGAAAGCTGGGCTCCGGCCATACACAATACTGTGGGCGGCCCGGACTGACCAGACTGTGATGGAGATGGAGCTTGGGACCCCAATGTTTGACGCTGATGATCTCTCACCTCTTTCAGCAGCTCCAGCTCCTGCAGTTTGCGCTCTTTCTCCTCCTGCAACTGTTTGAGCCTCTGGAGCTCCTCCTCCTTGGCGGCTTTCCTCTTGTCCCTCAGCTCCCGCTGCTCCCGGCGTTTCTGCTTCAGGTCCTTGTGCAGCGATTGCTTACCCTCCGCCTGCAAGCGGATTGCTGTCTGGATAGCTGGGAGCAGGAGCAGAGAGAGTGGGAACGTGTGCGGTGATCGGCCCAGGTCGTGCCATATATTATAATAATAATAATCCTTGCATTTGACATAGCGCCCTATCACGTCTTCTAGACGTCTCAAAGCGCTTCACAGAATATACTGTAAAGTAAATTGACTGAATATTTTGGGGCGAAACACGGCAGCCAATTGCACACAGCAGTGTCCCACAAACAGTCGTGGATTGAAGTGACCAATTTATTACTTTTTTTTAAGGAATTATTATACCCGGAAAAGCAATCCGCCAATCAACTAACATCCGGGTTCCTAGTTACTGCTGGGTAAACAGAGGAGGGTGGAGGAAGGAAACTTGCCCAACATTTCACCCTGCCTGGAATTGAACCCAGACCTCTCGTTTGCGAGGCGAGTGCTCTAACCACTGAGCTACAGGACTCCATTATATAACAGAAATAAAGAAAGGCAGCGAGACAAACTGAAAACATTATACGAGAGCAAGTAACTGCTATGTATTGCAGTATAAAACAGGTCCACGGCTGGTTTAAAGGTTTCATCCACATCATTGTGATCCTGTATCCTTGCATTTAATATAGCACCTTATCACATCTTTGAGACGTCACAAAGTGCATCACAGAATACACTGTGAAGTGAATTGACTGAATATTTTGTGGGCGAAACGCGGCAGGAAATTGCACACAGCAGCGTCCCACGAACAGTCATGTTCAAATTATTTTTTTTCAAACTTGTTTTTTTTGAAGGGTCTTTTACAAAGAAACTTGGTAAAGGTTTTCCCTACCAGTAAATTTTTTGATGAATCCAGCACCTTGCAATTATACAGCTCCCTTCACATGGGATAAGATCAAAGCGTTAGACAGAGATTGTGTCAGATGCAGAGTGAGCAATGGCGCAGCAGGGAAGGTCTCACACTGGGTTCAGTCGAAGGCGTAGCTTTTTAGGTGGGATTTAAAAATGGAGAGGGGTGGGGTGTGAGACAGAGGGTCAAGAGATATCTATCTATACCCATCTGGTTGTGCGCAATTGGCTGCCGCGTTTCACCCATAAAATATACAGTCAATTCACTTTACAGTATATTCTGTGAAGTGCTTTGAGTCGTCTCGACGACGTAATCAGGCGCTATATCACATGCAAGAATTATTATTATTATCTGTCACATTCTCTTCCTCACTGTTCACCTCTAACTCAGGTTCCTTACCCGTCGTCCACTCCTGCCGCTGCTTTGTGTCTGACGCGCTCATCTCATACGTCCTGTTAATGGTCTTCACACAGAACATGCACCTCTTTCCATCTCGGTCTGACAGAACCTGAGGGAAAAATGATATTAAAATATAATCAATCCTTGTATTTGGTGCGATGCTTGCAATGCTGTCAGAGTTATAAAATATAATTTATACTATAATCAAATTATAACGTTAGAATCAATGTGTGGGTGGTGCTTTACTACTATCTGTCCTCCACAGCTGTGGAGTTGTTCACGGTATGGCAATCGTCAGGCAGAATGACAACTTGCAAAGAAACATTACCGTACAATACAAATTTACACTTATGTGTTGGGAAGTCCACAGTGCTGGCTGGGCACCTGAACTGGTGGTGGGAGCCGAGGGCGTTGGTGTGGGGGGAAGATGACTGAAAGAGTGGTAAAATGAGGTATTTAAAAATTTGACATGTTTCCCATGAACAAATCTCCCAACACTTGGCCGCCGTCAAAGCAGATTGAATTCCTTGCCGGCTCCGGTGTGCGTACGCACCTCAACACAGCAGTTCCTGTCCAGTGAGATGCTGCCTTTCTTCTCCTTCCGGTCCTCGCTGGCGTAGTAGGAGATGAGATTGGGTTTGAGGATGAACCAACGCTCGGTCCAGTTCCTTCTCAACTGTCCCTTTTTCCACAGGTATCCCTGGCAGAGAAGAGCATCACACATCAGCACTTCAACAACAACTTGCATTTATATAGTGCCCTTCCACGTGGGGCAGCCCTTAACATTGGTGGGGCCTGACATGGAGGTGTGGGGAGGGGGGAGGTGACGGTAAACACGGTCGAAGAGTGGACGAGGGTTTCGGCTGTGTTTGGAGTAAGGTACGCTTTCCTATGTGTCAGTGCAGCGGATCAGAGGGGCGTAGATTCAGGGCAGGCACCAAAAAGTGTGGCTTTCAGCGATTACATACTCCCCAAAACTTTAGACCTCTCTCCCTCAATCCCTCCGCCTTGCCCCCTCCTTCCCCATTTTTAGATCATGCCTGAAGACCTTCCTCTTTGATTGTGCTTACTGTCACCTCCTATCTTGCCCTGCCTCGGCATCAGGCTTTAAGCACTCTGAGATGCTACCCTGTGTAAAGGACGCTATATAAATACAAGTTGTTGCTGTTGTTTACTCGGAGGGTAATTAACAAACAGAACAATGTACCAGAAAGGATCGTTGATTCATTCAAGAAACAGCTTGAAGCTGTGATGGGAAGACGGTACGGTGGGTACTCTGGAAGGATGAGATCAATTGAAGGGCTTCCTTCATCCGGACCGATCTTATGATTTAGTGAACACATTTAGGGTGGGTTGATCACAGACACCATTGCTTTGAAACATCCAAGGGCAAATTGTACCTCATTTCTGGGCTCACTCACTGACTAAATACCCTGGGTTATCCCAACTGATCCAATCCCTGGTGAAGACAACACTGGATTTGCCCTCAAACTCAATTTGCCATCCCGCCCCCACCCCTCCTTGGCTTCCCCTTCATAGCCCACCAACACTGGTAAACTAACAACAATCTCCATGCCCTCAGAAACCATGCAGAGTATACCAGCAAGGCCACAGACAACCCGTGTACATCATTCACAAACACTATGTTTGACTTGACAAAGTATTGCTTGGCTCAGTCCTCGGAACCGTTTGAAAAATGAAATATTGCTAAATAGGAAAGAAATCTGTACCTCTCCCCTGACTGCAACTGCCACACAGCGTGACCTGCATCACAAAACGCACTCAGCTAACCTCAGCCTGGCTTGCCCACCACTCACTGATGAAGCAGTTTAAGCCTTGGGGGATTGTTTGCTGTTAAAGTTGTTCTATTACCCACCTAGACTTGCCCACCATCTTTCCCTTTCTCAGTTGTACAAGGAATATTACTGTAGTTACAAAACCCTGACCTGCCTGCCCTGTTCTGCATTGAGATGAGCAACAACACTTATGATTTGCAAAGTAATCACCTGTTTGAGGACGTCCTCAATGATTTCTTGATAGACCTCCTCCACCGCCATGGTGATGGTCTCTTTCTCAATCCCCCGGGTAAATCTCCCTGAGTTCACCAACTCCAGGAAGGTCCAGACTGTGATTCCGCTCTGATGCTGGGGAACCTGTGAGAAGTAGTCATCGAGTTCTCCTCCATTCCACTCCACGTTCATTTCTGTACAGACTTTCTTCAGCAGATATTCCACCTGGGGGAATGGTGACAAGCAATAATGGCATTCAGATCCAACGACCATTAACAACAACATGCATTGATGTAATACCCTTCATGCAAGGCAACATCTCAGAGTGCAAAACAGTGGCATCACTGCAAAACAGTGGGGGAGGTAGGAGGTGACCGTAAGCACGGTCAAAGAAGAAGGTCTTCAGGCGTGATCTGAAAATGGAGATGGAGGGGGCAAGGTGGAGGGATTGAGTTCCAGGGTTTCAGGTCAGGCCATAGTGGTTGAAAGCATGGCTACCGTTGGTGGAGTAGAGGGGACGAGGGACAAGCAGGAGGCTGGAGCTAGCAGAGCTTACAATAAATCCTGTGAACAGCTTTGAGACATTCCCCCGACTTGAAAGCTGCTATATCAAAAGTAAGGGTTGTTGTTATATTTTGGTAGGAATAGGAAGGGGGAAGTTGAGAACAAGCAATGCCTTTTAACATGTGGCATTTAAATACACTCTGTTTTGGTTGAACTCTTGATCATTCTAATATTCTTAAGTGAAGCTGTACCCTGGTATTGTGTGAAATACTGTCAATGCTATTAGAAAATGAGTACTTTGATCTCCTGTGGGTTGTTTACTGTGACCTTTAGAAGTGACTGTGACGGGACATTAACCGGCATTCAGCCCATGTTGGCTCTCTGAAAGCCAGGATAACAATCCTTGCACTTGATACAGCGACTTATCATGTTGAGGAGAAGTCGCAAAATGCTTCACAGGATTTTACTGAGTAGTGTAGTGACTGTGTATTTTTTTTGAGGGGGGGGGGATCTACTGTTAGCCAGGACCCCGGGAGAGAGAGAGAGAACGTCCCATCTCTCAGAAGAGTGCTCACAAAGTACAGAAGCCTGACTGTGGGAAAAGAGACCAGCAATTCAGACTTGTGTGGTTAGAGACCGGTAATAGCCTGCAGATAAACCATTAGAGAAAGGAAGGCATTTGCCGATAACCCAGCGGGTCTAAAAGTGAATTGTAAAGGCAATCTAGTTGTAAGAATATGCCGTCAGTCATAAAACAGACTTCCTCCTGAATAGATCTGGGAACATGTCCAACTCTCCGTGCATTCACGCAGAGATTCTCACAGCTGAAATCGTGCATCATCCATCAGTCCTTAATCTGTCTTAGATACATTCTATGAATAACGACTAGATCTTTTCAGTGTGTATTATATCCCTGTAACATTTCAGATGTTAGTAATTTTACTACACAACAATAATATTTCCAGTTGACATTGCGTCTTATCGCATAGAGAAAGTGCCTCACAGAGTTTCTTCGTAAAGTGTAGTGACTATGTATCTGTATGCAAACACAGCAGTCAATTTGTGTACGGCAATGTCCCCCACACAGATATGAAGTCAATGATCAGTTTTGTCTGGGAGAAACTCCCTTCTCTTTTTAAATAGTGCCATTCGATCTGAACGGGCAGGCGGGATCTAGGTTTAGCATCTCATCTGAAGGACGACACCCCTGACAACACAGCACAACCCCAGCGCTATCCTTGTGCGTCAGACGGTCGACCGTCTCTAGATGGTGCTGTCGCGCACGATCCACACAGCAGGAGGAAGGAGAGAGAGAAACATATAATCATTTAAGCCAAATTAAAACCAAAGCCAGATGCACAAAGTATTTCATGCATCTGGAAAAATATAAACTTTAACGTTCAAACTGCGGTAAATATCACTGCTGCGCATTTTATTGAGACTGCGTGAGACGCCACTCAGCATCGATTGACAGGTTAGAACTCCCTGGTCTCGGCTATCTATTAAGTCCCCGACGTGGGGCTCAGACACGAAGGCTTTCTGAGCCAGCGGTAACATTGCTACCAGCTGAGCCGGGCTGACATCATTTTAACTGCTTCGTTTTCTAAAGGCAGAAAATTTGGCAGAAAACGTTTTTGCCGACTTAACAACTCTGCTTATTCAACATCATTGATTTATTCATCAACTCCATTGCAATTTTCTGATGACATCTTTAAGCAGACAGTGGGAAACTAGTGGCCTGAAAATCTCCATCCTGTCCTCTCCATCCTCGCTTTCTCTCTCCTCCAAGGAGGATAGTCATTAGTTGGTCATTTGACATCTGACAAGTTCAGGTTTGAGCCCTCACTGGGTGGATGGCAGCTGTTGTCATGTGATATTTGGGATCCATAAAATCCCAGAATGAGATTGATATATATATAATGGGGCTGATTGCCAGTCAACGTTTCCACATCCACTCGCCTGACTTCAAAACAACACCTTGCAAAAATGGCCAACATCAGGACCGCCGCCGATGTCACATCAGCAGGGACCCGATGACTGGAAGGTCGTCCATTGTGGATTCTCCTATGTCGGCTGAAGTTTTGAATCTTTCAAATTTTGGAGTAAATAAGTATTGGAGTCTATATTCCAAGTATCCAATAGGAGACCCAGATTCTAGTGACGCGCTCTATATAATGGAGTTCCGCTGTATCAGGTTGTCACTAAGGTATCAATGACTTGGAAACAGGAATAGAGTTTCCAAGTTTGTGGATGTCACCGAAGTAGGAAGTGGTGCAAATTGTGAAGAGGTGTCAGCCTGGCTTAGTCGGTAGCATTCTCACTACACTGTTAGAAGGTTGAAGTCGACATTTGGGCTTTTAATTCACAGTCCAGGCTAACACTTAAATGTGATACTGCATTATTGGAGAGGCTGCTTTTGGTTAATAATAATCCTTGCATTTGATATAGCGCCTTATCAGCTAACAAAAATTTGCATTTATATAGTGTCCTTCACCCAGTAGCGTCCCGGAGTGCTTGACAGTTTTGGGGTCTGACCCCGAGCCGGGGGAGAGCTAGGGGGAGGTGACCGTAAGCACCATCGAAGAGGAAGATCTTTGGGTGGGATTTGAAAGTCGGGAGGGAGGGGGCAAGGTGGGGGAATTGAGTGAGGGAGTTCCAGAGCTTCAGGGCGTAGTGACCGAAAGCACTGCCGCCGATGGTGGAGTGGAGGGAGCGAGGGACAAACAGGAGGCCGGAGCCAACCGAGCGGAGGCAGCGGGTGGTGGAATGGGGCGTAAGCAAATCGGATAGGTAGGGAGGTGCGAGGGCATGAAGGGATTTCAAAACAAAATTTGAAGATGTCTTTGAGATATCTCAAAGCGCTTTACAGAATAGACTGTATATTTAGCAGCAAAACGCAGCACCCAATTGCCCACAGCAGTGTCCCACAAACAGTCATGGATTGAGTGACCAAATTATTACTTAAAAAAATTATTATTATTTAAAAAAACACACACCAATCGATTAACAATGGGGTTCCTACTTACTGCTGGGTAAACAGAGGTGTGTGGAGAAAGGAAACTTGCCTAACATTTTGCTCTGCTCAGGAATCAAACCCAGGTCGAACCCTTTAACTACTACTCTAACAGGACTCCACAAAAAACAAGGTCCTGTGTGCTGGATGTTAAAGATCCCATGGCTCTATTCCACTAGAGAAGGGAGTTTCTCCTGGTGTCCTGGCCAACAATCCCACAGATAAAACTGGTCACTCACTTCACGGCTGTTTGTGGATATTGCTCAGCACAAATTGGCCTCCATGGTCACCTAAAAATATACAATTACTTTGCAGTAAATCCTCTGAACGCTTTGAGACATCCTGCTGACATGAAAGGCCTTATATCAAACACAAGGATTATTAAGGATTATAAATGCACAGGTGAAAATGCAAAGAGATGGGGCAAGTGGGCGGAACTATGGCAGATGGAGTTTAACATTGTAAAGTGTGAGAAAGTGCACTTGGGACACAAGATTATTGGTTTAGAGTATGGGGTAATGGGGAAAAAATTTTATTTTTCAAGCTTTCAAAGACCTCAGTAATGACTGAACAAAATGAGACACTGTTTACGAGGCAGCAAAAATACCTGTGCTGTTCTGGCCCACATAGCACACATTAAAACTATCAAAGAAACAGTTAGCTGAACAAAAAGCAATGCATTAGTTGATCAGTATAACTACTATATCTACTGATAAATAATCCTTACATTTTTATTCGTACGTTTGATATAGCGCCTTTTAAGTTGGGAGGACGTCTCAAAGCGGTTCGAAGGAATTACTATAAAGTGTAGTGATTGTGGGAACTGTGGGCGAAACTCATTAAAACAAGATAAAAACTTCAAACATCATAAAGCTGATGTAACCGAGGACAGCTCTGCACAGTTTTCCATATATGGCAGCGTTCTGCGAGGCGACACCACAGATCTCAGTAAGATTAAAACGTCTCCACTCAGTCGCTGCTGAAAGACAGCCATCTCACCCTTTCCACAGTCTTTCAATTCTACAGATATGGATCCTGTTCCAGTCTGTGCCCATGGCATCACTGGAAAAGTTTCTGTGGGTTTCATTCTTCATTTTGAAGCGCCGCCCATCGGAGAGACAAGCTTTCAAAACATGAAACCTAAAGAGCAACAAATTGACTCCTCTCGTTCACCCGTCACTTGCACCATTGCTCTGAGCAGCAACAGAGAGGGAGTGGATTCAGCGTTACTGTCTGTAACTCCACCAGACAACGTGTTGCACCTTCACATCTATAACGAGGTGGTGACAGTCGCATTTAATTGTGCAAGTTCTGCTCAGTGACAAAGGAAACGCCAGCGAGCTGCAGGAAGTGTGGTTTCTGGGCATCTGCCCTGAACCCTCTCAGATTCAATAATGTATGCAAGCAGCTCGAGCAGAGCACGCATTCCTCACACGGCAGTGTGCGTCAGCCTGGCGCAGTGGTAACGCTCTCGTCTCCGAGTCAGTAGTTTGTGGGTTCGAGCCACACAACGGGACTTGGAATCAGATAGTCCACTCTGAGACTGCAGCACACTGCTGCACTGTCGGAGGTGCCATCCTCCGGATCCGCCTTTAAACTGAGGTCCCGTTTGCCTGTTAAAGATCCAGTGGCACGATATTTGAAAAGAGAAAGTAGTTTTTCTCTCTCCCGGTATCCAGGCCAACAATCCCCCAAATAAAATTGGTCACTCACTTCATGGCTGTTTGGCTGCCGCGTTCTGCCCACAAACACACAATCACTACACGTTATAGTATATCCTGTGAATCAGGTTGTTCAGCACCTCGAGACTCAGTCCTGTACTTGTCTCTGCTTTGACGCTCCATGAAACTAAACTGAAAAAGTTTCAAAATAGCTTCACTTGGTTTCATACCTGCAAGTTTAACAGTAATGTGGTATGAATTTAGTGGAATTACAGAAATGTGTAATGGAAAAAAAAATCTTTCATTATTATACCACAATCTTAAAGTAAATTCCCAACATGCTGTGCTGAACTCTCTATCAACGTTGGTTTTTGCAGCTAGTTTCCCTGGTGCCGTCCCAGGCAAACCAGCTTTGCTTCATGTATTAACAGTACTGGTAACGTGAAATAATTAGTTAATTGGCACCGAGCAGTGTGGGATGTCCTCCTAAGGCGCAATACAAATGTAATTTGTTGATGGTGGTGGTCAATACACACTCCAATTTTAACTATCAAAATACACGTCCATTTTTCTCCCAGTGGTTTGCCTGGGAATGTGAGCCCCACAGATCCAAAGGGGCCAAATTTGATCCCCAGTCTGTGCTCGTTTCGTCAATATCAATGGCAGAACTGTTACAGCTGAAACAGTAGGAGTTGACTCATTGCTCACTGTGTCACACTTTGAGAGCCAGCAAGAAACAAGGCAAACAGGATGCTGATAGAGCGTATAAAATTTTAAATGGGATTGAAAAATTAAACCCAGATCAATAATTTAGGATATATCAAGACAGTAGAACTAGAGTCCTGTAGCTCAGTGGTTAGAGCACTCGCCTCGCAAGCGAGAGGATCTGAGTTTGATTCCCAGCAGGGAGAAATGTTGGGCTAGGTTCCTTACTCCATACCCGTCTGTTTACCAGCAGTAAGTCAGAACCTGGCTTTTAGTCGATTGGCAGATCGCTTTTCTGGGGGTAATAAGCCCTTCAAAAAATAAGTAATAATAAATTGGTCGCTCAATCCACAACTGTTTGTAGGACAATGCTGTGGGCAATTGGCTGCCGCGTTTCATCCACAAAATATACAGTCAATTCACTTTCCAATATATTCTGCAAAGCACTTTGAGACGTCTTGAAGATATGAAAAGGTGCTATATCAAATGCAAGGATTGTTATCATCAAGAAGACACTGGTTTAGAGGCAATCTCAGGACAGACACCGGGAGATTTGTCTTTACCCAGAGAGTAAATAATGACTGTAACAGGTTGTCAGGATGCGTGGTTGACTCATTTAACCACGAGGACTCATTTAAAAAGCAACTCAATGCTGTGATGGGGTATGTTAGGGTGTGTATTCTGGAAGCAAGAGATCAGATGGACCAAATGGTCTTCTTTATCCAAACGAATAAAAGTAGAAAAGCCACTATAAAACGCAATTACTCTATACTTGTAGGCAGACAGCGATGCACCACAAGCAGCTATGCAGTGAATGCCCAATTTTATTTGGGGGATTTTTGGCCAGATTACTGGGAGAGAGAAACTCCTTTCTCTTTTCAAATAGAGCCATGGGATTTTTAACATCCACCTGAACAGGCAGACGAGACCTCAGTTTAGCATCTCATCTAAAGGACGGTGCCTCCGACAATCAGAACTCCCCCAGCACTGCACTGGATGGTCAGCCTCGACAGCTGCCATCCTCTATCCCTGTTGTGGGCAAATAAACAGGACTAGCATGCTAAAGGACAACAATAGCAAGTCCAACCAGCATCAAGCACATCAGCCCGGCTCAGTGGTAGTGCTCTTACCTCTGAGTCAGAAGTTTATGGGTTCAAGCCGCATGTTGGGACTTGGAACCGATTTAGTCAAAGTGACAAATGACATTCTGTCCATCTGCGACCAGGGCTCCCTCTGTCTCCTCGTCCTCCTTGACCTCTCTGCTACTTTTGACACCGTCGACCACTCTATCCTCATCCACCGCCTCTCCTCTCACCTCAACCTCACGGGTCTGTCCTTGGCTGGTTCAGATTGTACCTCTCACACCACCTGCACTTCATCTCCTCAAACGGTTTCTCCTCCAGGCCCCGCACCGTCTCGTACGGCGTTCCTCAGGGCTCTGTCCTTGGTCCCCTCCTCTTCAGTATCTATATCCTCCCTCTTGGTGATATCATCCACAGACATGGGGTCAACTTCACATGTTTGAGGATGACACCCAACTCTACCTCTCTGCCTCCACCCCGACTCCAGGACAACTGCTGTCCTGACAGAATGTCTGTCGGACATCAAGTCCTGGATGAGAGCTAATTTTCTTCAGTTGAACGCCAACAAGACCGAGGCTCTCCTGATTGGCTCCCGTCAGCGCCTCCTCACCTCAGGCCCTGGCAGTGTCACCATCCTTGGTTGCACACTCCATCTTGCTAAGCCAATCCGGAACCTTGGGGTCTAGTTTGACCCTCAACCATCCATTTCACTCCACATCTGCGTCATGTCCCGCTCTGCCTTCCCCGAACTCCACAACGTTGCCCTGCTTCGCCACTGTCTCACACCACAGACCATTGAAACTCTCATAGACACCTTCATTGCATCGAGGCTCGACTATGCAAACTCACTGCTTGTCGGCCTCTCCAACTCCTCACTCCACAGGTTGCAGATCATCCAGAACTCTGCAGCCCGTGTCCTCTGCCGCACCAGGCTCCGGGACCTATCACCTCCATCCTCGCCCAACTCCACTGGCTTCCCATCACACAGAGGACACAGTTCAAGATCCTGGTCCTCAATTTCAAAGCCCTCCATGGTCTTGCTCCCCCCTATCTCTCCGACCATCCTGTAACCCCCTACCATCCTGTTCACTCCCTCCGCTCAGCGGGCTCCAGCCTGCTTCACGTCCCCCGCCTTTTTTGCTCCACTACTGGCGAGCGGGCCTTCCTCTGTCTTTCCAGGCCTTGGGCAGTCCTCCCGACGTGAAAGGCGTTTTACAAATGTAATTTTGTTGTTGCTGTTAAGCAATGGTGACACTCCCGTGCAGTGCTGGGAGAGCTCTACATTGTCAGAGGTGCCGACCTTCGGATGAAACGTTAAACCAAGGCCGCATCTATGTCTGTTCAGGTGGACGTTAAAGATCCTATGGCACTGTTCGAAAAGAGAAGGGAGTTTCTGTCTCCCAATGTCCTGGACAACAATCGCCCAAATAAAATTGGTTACTCACTCCATGGCTGTTTGTGGGATGGTGCGGTGGGCAAATTGGCTGTGGGTCCACAAAATACACGCAGTCACACCACTTTGTAGTAAATCCTGTGAAGTCTTGATGACGTGATAAGGCGCTGTATCAAATGCAAGGTGCTGCATCTTATTAAGCACTGTGTCCTCCTGCCCAAGCATGATGCTTAACCAGGCAGCTGGAGGTAGGGCATCAGGAACATTTAATGCACATCATTTATATAGAGAGAAAGGTTCACCAGCAATCACAAAAGCAGCAGCAATCTCTGAACTAACGATACGCAAGACATGGTGAGCAAGACTCGCTCTCTCTTATTCTCCTGTTAAGAAAAGTTGCTCTTAAAATCTGAAGGTTAACATGGGAGTTCGGGTTCCTTTATGTTTTCCCCACCAGAAATCATGCGGAATGGCATCTGTATTACTCTGTGAAGCAGTACAGGAAACCGCAAGTGTGCTCACAGCCTACATCCTTGTGAAGGGAACACTGTCAACACTGACTGACTGACTGGGTTTGCAAAATTACTTTGCGAAGTCACCAAAAAAAACTGATTTAAAAATAACACATCAGTATTCAACATTACAGCATTGTTCTGTAAATAACCATCGAGTGAAAGGATTCTCTCACTCGTTTTTAAATCCCTTCATGCCCTCGCACCTCCCTACAAGCGATCCCGCTTATCCCCCACTCCACTACCCGCTGCCTCCCCTCAGCTGGCTCCGGCCTCCTGTTTGTCCCTCGTCCGCTCTGCTCCACCATCGGTGGCTGTGCCTTCAGCCACTAACTCTATTTGTTCTGAAACTCTGGAATTCTCTACCTCAATCCCCCCTCCACCTTGCCCCCTCCCTCCCCACATTCAAGTCTCGCCTAAAGACCTTCCTTTTCGATTGTGCTTACGGTTACCTCCCCCTCCCTCTTCCCCTGGCTCGGGTCAGAGTCCGCTACTGTCAAGTGCTCCGGGATGCCACCCCAGGGCACTATATAAATGCAAGTTGTTGTTGTTGTTGGTTATCTCTCCTGGTGTCCTGGCTAATCATCCCCAAGGCAATATTGGTTGTTCACTTCACCACTGTTTGTGGCACGTTGCTGGGTGCGCAAACTGATTTCCGTGTTCCCCTACAAAATACACAGTCACTACTCTTCACAGTGAAGGCTTTGAGACAAATAATGTAATTACATTTATATAGTGGCTTTCATGTCGGGAGGATGTCTCAAATTACTTAATAATATTAATCCTTGCTTTTGATATAGCGCCTTATCATGTCTTTAAGACGTCACAAAGCGCTTCACAGAATATACTGCAAAATGAATTAACTGTATATTTTGTGAGCGAAATGCAGCAGCCAATTGTGGACAGCAGTGTCCCACAAACAGTCATAGACTGAGGAACCAAGTTTTTTTTTTGTTGAAGGGATTATTAACCCCAGAAAAGCGATCCACCAATCGACCAACAACCGGGTTCCTACTTACCGCATGTGGAGTAAGAAAATTTACCTAATGTTTTGCCCTGCCGGAAACTTTGATATGCAAATGCATATCAACTGCATGTGTCATTGTATATCTAATGGTTATATGTTTAAGAATTGGGGTGATGTGGGTGGGGTGGAGCACTTTAAGAAATGCCATTATTACAAATTTCAATCAGAAGACAGACAGTTGACTACAATGAACCTCAAAGACAGATTATTCTGCTCAGCAATAAGTTACAATAAGGCTGTGTTCTCATTTCTGCAATCTTCACAATGCTATTTCATTGTTCCCTCTCTATATTCTCTGCAAACTATATCCTGTAGCTGCACAAGGTGCAGATCATTTGTCACTGGCGGTATTGTACCAGAATCAGATGTAAATTATGCTAATTGTGCAATTTCTTTGAGGCCACATATACTCCGCAAAACTACTTGAAGAACATTCAGGAACAGGAAAAGAACTACCTGATATATGAATAAATGACACTAACTAGCAATGACATGAGATCAGGTGCAGATGTGCACAAGATCCCAGTGATGCACACATCTGGAACTCATCTCTGAATGGCCATCAATGGGCGCATAATTGCAGCACCATTTCCAGATCTTCCTAAGCTGTAGGCCATGTAATTACATAGGGTCATGTAGGTTGTCTAAGCACGGGTAAGCTTACTATAATGTCCTCTTACAGAGGGACTGATCAGCCAAGTACTGTAACTAAGTGATGTACAATATTACTTGGTTCATCCCCAAAATATTGAGCACAAGACTAATAATAATAATAATGCTAGTGCCTCACAGAGTGTGCACAGGGAAAGGACTCATCTACAGGTTGTCGAGAGGGGGACCATGGACAAGATCATAAGGTTGGTTCGGAGGCCTTTTGGCTAATCTGATCTCATCCTTTCGGAATACTCACCCTACCACCCTCCATCACAGGATATATCATTAGCTTTGCTGGCTTCATATGACAGAGTAGCAGAAGTATCCAACAAGCCTCAATGAGATCGAACACCTGTTTAATTCCAAATACAATGTCTCTGCGCAGTAACTCACCACCAGACAGGGAGACTCACAATCCTCATCAATTGTCGGGCAGCAGCGATGTTATTTCATCTCAAAGAGATGGCGTCATTTATCAGGATCAAACCTTCAATCGTGAATTGGGTGAGATTCATTTTTCTGCATAAAGTAACCAAGGCGAGCTGGTTACCTGCCCACCCCTCCTCTTGATCAATAGCTCCATTCAGCTCTCAAAGCCAACGCTCATGCTGTCACAGAGGATTTATTATACAGTACCTCTCAATAAAAAAAAACAAATTCAACTCTGTCCCTGTGTAGTTACTTATTATTGCTTTATCGGGCGTTTGTGTGTGTGGGGGTGAGGAATGATATAAAGCACAGCTTTGTTTGATTTTTCCTGGTGTACCTGGCATTCAAACACAGAATTTCTGTAGCGCTCTATTACTTGAGGAGAGCAAGAAATCTATTGGGAATAAGTCCAGTACGTTTCACTCACCCTTGTGGTTCCAATCTGAAATAACGAGTTTGACACCATCTGATAATGGGGCATCTTTTCAATCAACAACAAATAAACAACAAGAAATCGCATTTGCATTTATACAGCGTCTTGCACGTCTGAACAACGGTCCAAGGGTTTGCACTTGAGTTGGGGGTTAGAATCAAGAGTTGTTTAGGGGTGGGGAGGGAGAGAGGCCAAAGAAACAGTCAAAGAGGAAAGTCTTGAGATGGGCCTTGAAGGAGGCCAAAGGAACCGGGCAAGGTGGACGGACTCTGGGATTGAGTTCCAGAGGGTGGGGGCACAATCGATACTGCAACCCCACACAGTCAGCTCATCTCTAACAAACTGAGCCTGACATTGACTTTACATTGAGCTGTGTCAGGAGACCCACAAAAGGGCACCTTGGGACACTATTTTATATAAGATTTTACCCCATCTTTATATCTGTCTGCAAATCTACTGAGAGAGTTACATAGACTATTAGACTCACTATACATCCTCACTACAGAGTTTCAGAAAAGGACCCTTTATTTTAAACGCCAAGAGGGGTTAGCAGTAGTTTAACATCAACGTGTGCAAACACAACAACAACAACTTGCATTTATACAGCGCCCTTCATGTGGGGAGGGTCTCAAACAGCGTTTAAGCTGTTTGCTTTGTCAATTGGAAATTAGGCACAACTTAAATACTAACATCCAGTCTGATTATTTTAATGAAACGGAATGCAATGTTACGTGTAATCGTCCGATACCCTCACATCCTGTTACTGGACTACATTTGACAATAGGGAGGCTCTCTTCAATCTCCAGGTCAGGGCAGTATTGCCACGGTTCCGGAGGACAATAATTGGACAAAACAAAAGTGATTTAGAGAGCCCATTACAGCGCCTATCACACAGGGTAACGTCTCAAAGCTTTTACATCAACAAAGACAAAGTGGCCACTGAGCAAGGTGGCAAGGGGGGTCAAGCAAAAGCATAAATTATAGGAACATAAGTAGGCCATTCAGCCCCGGGTTCCCATTCTATTAGATCACTGCTGATCGGTACCTCAACTCCAATTACCCGCCTTTGCCCCATATCACTTGATATCATTACCTAACAAATATCTATGTACCTCAGTCTTGAAAATTTGAATGGATGCAGCATCCACAGCCTTTTGGGGCAGAGAGCTCCAGATTTCCACTGCCGGTTGTGTGAAAACATGCTTCCCGATTTCTCTCCGAAATGGCTTAGCTTTAAGATGATGCCCCTTGTTCTGGATTCCCACCAGGGGAAATAGTTTCTCTGTATCTACCCTATCGATTATTATTTTAAAAACCTCAATCAGATCCCCCTCAACCTTCTAAACGCAAGGGAATAAACGCCAAGTTTATGTAACATGGATCCTCATAATTTAACCTTTTAAGACCTGGTATGATTCATTCAGTACGTTGAAGATGTTACGAACTATCACACACACCACAATAATGCTGTTTGTTTCAGCAAGATTCAATCTGCCTACGGTTTAAGCAAAGCCATTTGAAAAAAAGGAAGCAAACTCCCTTTAACTCAGTGTCCCGGATCAAAAAAACACGTTAGAACGGGTCTGGGAAAGAAAAGTCATAGGTTACTGAATCCAGGTCATCACTGACATCACTTTCAGCGTGGATCGCCCGGCAGCACACAGGGAAACCCGACTGAATTGCACTCCAGCTTCGTAACGGCTCGCCTTGCAGTTCAACTTTATGCAATTGCAGCTCAGTTTACCAGTAACCACACCACTTGTTGCTGACTCTGCACAATCGTTACCCATGGTTGAAGCTCGTGTCAGTGCACACACCACTTGTGACCTGCCACTGCACAACGTCACACCATAGGTTCAGATGAAGGAAGCTCTTCAGCCCATTTGTTCTCAGCATTGCAGAATACCCACCCCACTGTCACCCGCCTTACCACCTTCCTCTTATAGCCTCAAGCTGATTTTTGACTAAGTCCTAACTACTGATGATACTTTATGGTTTATGTGTGTGCGCGCACACACACACACACCTTTCCAGCAGCAAAAAAAATATCAATTTTCTCCAAATTTTCCCTGGAGTTTGGGGTCCCCAACCCCACCCCCCAATATTCTCCCTTTTTTGATAGAAAAAAAAGACCCCGAGAAACACCTGGGATTTTATTTTGTAAATGGACTTTCAATTTTCTTAGGCGCTTTTTTTATGCTTGTGAACTCGCCATTCATCTATCCCCTTCTCCCCGGTGGGCACCAATACTGGCACCTATAAAGCAATCATGAACCTAAGGCGCTGAGTGATTATAATAATAACAATAATAATCACCCTTGCATTTGATATAGTGCCTTATCATGTCTTCAAGACGTTTGAAAGTGCCTCATAGAATACACTGTGAAGTGAATTGACTGTATAATTTGTGGGCAAAACATGGCAGCTAATTGCTCACAGCAGTGTCCCTTTCTGAAGGAATTGGAAAAGTGATCCACCAATCGACTAACAACCGGGTTCTTACTTACTGCTCGGCAAACAGAGGTGTGTGGAGTAAGGAAACTTGCTCAACATTTCGCCCTGCCCGGGAATCAAACCCAGGTCTCTTGCCTGTGAGGTGAGTGCTCTAACCACTGAGCTACAGGACTTCACAAATTGTTGTAGTTCTGGGCAAAACTATAAAAGCAGGACAAAAGGAGGTCTGGCTTGAGATCAGTCATCGCACCAGTAAAGTGGAAACAATGAGGTAGATTTACTGTAACATAAGAGCTCAGGTTTAGGAGATAAAATGACCCTGCCAGTCATGTGGGGCGAATAAATAAAACATATTTGAGCTCCGTAGCGTAGTGGTTAGCGCGCTCGACTTGCAAACGTGAGGACCTGGGTTTGATTCCCGGGCGGGTGAAACTTTAGGCAAGATTCCCATCTCACAAAGCTCTGTTTACCTAACAGTAAGTAGGAACCTGGTTGTTGGTCGATTGGTAGTTCGCCTTTCTGGGGGTAATAATCCCTCAAAAAAAATTATTTGGTCACTCAATCCATAACTATGCGTAACTGGATGCCGTAAAATATACAGTATAGTCTGTGAAACGAGTTGAAACGACTTAATGACGAGTTAAGACGCTATAATAATAATAATCCTTGCATTTGATATAGCGCTTTTCACGTTTTCTAGACGTCTCAAAGCGCTTCACAGAATATACTGTAAAGTGAATTGACCGTATATTTGTGGGCAAAATATCAAATGCAAGGATTATTAGCATTATATTATTTAGTTTAGAGCACAACATTCTGACAACCATTCACAGGACAGTGTCAATGTCTCAATGTTTCAGCCCTTGTATTTGCCCAGACTTGAACTACCTCAGTTTCTGTAATTCAGCATGGTCAGAGGCACAGGATCTGCTCAGGCACTGATCCCATGGGCTGATCTGTCACAACTTGTCCCAGGTGCCTTCAGCGAGTCAGCTCTACACCTCCCACACTGACACCCTCTGCCACTTACTTCAATAATTTGTTTTGCAAATTAATTACAAGCAGATCAAGAAAGAGGAGGCATCTTAGTCGGCCTGCAATCTAATACCTCAAGAGCAGGACCAACGATCAGGCTATTAATAATAATCCTTGCATTTTGTTACAGCATCAAATCATCTAGAAGCTTCACAGAATATACTGTGAAGTGAATTGATTGTGTATTTTGTGGGTGAAACATGGCAGCCAATTGCACATAGCAGAGTCCCACAAACAGTTGTGAATTGAGTGAACACTTTTTTTTATCATCACTGGAAGGCAATCCGCCAACTGACTAACAACCGGCCTCTTACTTCCTGATAGGTAAACAGAGACATGGAGTAAGGAAACTTGCCTAAGGTTTTGCCCTGCCTGGGAATCAAACTCAGGTCCTCTCGCTTGTGAGGCAAGTGCTCTAACCACTACTTTACAGAACTCCATGGGCGGTCGACAAGTTTGGCAAGCTCCAAGACTTCAACTGTATAGAGCCTTGGTCGGACCCTATCTGGAGTACTGCGTTCAGTTTTGGGCACAGGAAAGATATATTGGCTTTAGAGGGGGTGCAGCACAGATTCACCAGAATGATACCAGGGCTTAACAGGTTAAATTATGAGGACAGGTTCCATAAACTTGGTCTGTATTCCCTTGAGTTTAGCAAGTTGAGGGTGATCTGATTTTGTTTTTTAAAACAATAAAAGGATTTGATTGGGTAGATACAGAGAAACTATTCCCTCTTGTGGGGAATCCAGAACAAGGGGCATCATCTTAAAATTAGAGCCGGGCCATTTAGCAGTGAAATCAGGAGGCAGTTTTTCACGCAAAAGGCAGCGGAAATCTGGAACTCTCTCCCTCAAAAGGCTGTGGATACTGGATCCATTCACATTTTGAACACTGATGTGGATAGATATTTGTCAGGTCCGGCTTTCAAAGAATATGGGGCAAGGGCGGGTAATTGGAGTTGAGCTTCAGATAAACGAGTATCTTATAGAATGGAGGAACAGGCTCGAAGGGCTGAATGGCTTCCTCCTGTTTCTATGTTTCTAAGATGAGTCCGCACAGCCTGAGAAGCCCCTGAATGTGGAATTTTCCAGAGGGACGGTGGCCATGTGGGACTTTGCGTCCGAAGTGTGTGGCGGACAGGGGGAGCGTGAAAAAGTTTGAGATTGTCTGTTGTGGGGTGGGAGCTGGGTCAGGATGGGGGTGACAGATTCTGATGTTTAACGACAGCTGTGACGATTAACCTTAAGCGAGAGTGCTACCGACTGAACCGGGCTGACTCACTCAATTCTGGGAGAATGGTTGATTAATTAAATAAATATATTTAGGGTATTGAAGAAGTACGACCAAAACAATTTACATTTAAACAGCACCTTTCACGTTTCAATCTCCGATGCCATGTCTAACTCAGCGCCGCACTCCCCTGGAAATTCCAGGATGGAGTTGCCTGTATTTAGATTTCAGCTATGAAGAATACATAAGGTATGCTTACACTTCAACCACAAGCCTATTTACCTATTTAAAGATATACGCAATATACCCCAAGTATTGCGTGATAATTCAATTCTAATCCTATGCCTCAGGGGACACTGCCAATTTACATAAAGATTAGATGAAAGCAATCACTCTGCAGCCAACAATTGTCCATCATTCTTGTGACCAGGATCTTGATGTGCTATTAGTGTTTAGTGAACTTCGAACAAGGAAGGTCAAACAAAAACCACAAAGAGTTTCCCAAATAAGGATTTATGAGGTTGGCCCAGGGTTGGCAAAGTGGCAATAACAGGTAATCAGGCAGGGCTAAACCTTGGGCAAGTTTCCTTACTCCACACGCCTAATAATAATAATCCCTCCAAAACAAAAAAAACAATAATAAATTGGTCATTTTCAATCTACGACTGTTTGTGGGACATTGCTGTGCGCAATTGGCTGCCGCGTTTGCCCACAAATATACAGTCAATTCACTTTACAGTCTATTCTGTGAAGCGCTTTGGGATGTCCTCCCGACGTGAAAAGCGCTATATCAAATGCAAGGATTATTATTATTATTAATCACCTCGCAGGCAAGATTGGTCACAAGTAACATTTCACACATTCCTTGTGCATAAAAGAAAACTCTGTTCCTACCATCACTCATGAGAGCAAACTTTGCACAGAAACACTGATAAAACAGAATTATTTCAAACAAAATTCAGATCCGTCTCAGATGAACAAGCCTCTTCAGCCCAACTCACCTCATCCTTTCAGGACACACCCTCCCATCACGGCTCGATCTGTTTTTTACAAAATGAATCCAGAGTCCTGGCCTTAACCATCTTTCCTGGCACCTGATCTAATTGTTAATTACCCTCTGATTAAAGGGTGTCTGTCCTGAAATTGCCCTTTGCAACTCCAAGCCTGTTCTGCTCTCTCGGTGCGGCTGAAAATTATTGTTTTGAGTTTACTTTTTCAATCTCATTTAAATAAGGGCCAGACTGAGGCATCTCCTTTCAAGATTGAAGAGCCCTTGCCCTATCTAATTGTTGCTCATTCTTCGAACATAATATTTCACCCACAAAATATACAGTCAATTCACTTTACAGTATATTCTGTGAAGCGCTTTGAGACGTCTCGAAGATGCGATAAGGCACTACATCAAATGCAAGGATTATTATAATAATAATAAAAATAATCCTTGCATTTGATATAGCGCTTTTCACATCGGGAGGACGTCCCAAAGCGCTTCACAGAACACACTGTAAAGTGAATTGACTGTATATTTGTGGGCGAACGCGGCAGCCAATTGCGCACAGCAATGTCCCACAAACAGTCGTCGAATGAAAATGACCAATTTATTATTGTTTTGGGTTTTGGAGGGATTATTATTAGGCTCTGTGTGGAGTAAGGAAACTTGCCCAAGGTTTTGCCCTCTGCCTGGAATTGAACTCAGGTCTCTCGCTTGCAAAGCGAGTGCTCTAACCACTGAGCTACAGGACTCCAATAATTATTATTATTATTATAATACTGGGGATCACCCTCGTTGCTCTCCTCTGCACTGTCTCTATGGCCTGAGCAGCCCCTTATGTCACAGTGACCAGAGCTGTGTGCAGTGTTCAGCGCCTTGGGCCGTCCTCCCCACGTGAAAGTCGCTATACAAATATAATCCTGTTGTTATAATAATAATAATCCTTGCATTTGATATAGCGCTTTTCACGTCGGGAGGATGTCCCAAAGCGCTTCACAGAACATACTGTAAAGTGAATTGACTGTATATTTGTGGGCGAACGCGGCAGCCAATTGCGCACAGCAATGTCCCACAAACAGTCGTAGATTGTAAATGACCAATTTATTATTGTTTTTGGAGGGATTATTATTAGGCTCTGTGTGGAGTAAGGAAACTTGCCCAAGGTTTCGCACTCTGCCTGGAATTGAACTCAGGTCTCTCACTTGCAAAGCGAGTGCTCTAACCACTGAGCTACAGGACTCCACGTTGTTGTTGTTCAAGGTGCGCCCTGATCAGAGCAACGTACAGTCTGACAATGACGTCTGGGGATCTGAACTCCACTGATTTAGCATCTAGCCCAGGGTCCTGTTTGCCTCGTTTATTGCTGCCTCACATGGTCAGACATAATGAGAGACGAGTCATCTAATACCGCTAGATCTCTTGCAGCTTCCCCCTTCTCAAGTTCCATCCCATCTTACTAGCTATATGTACACCTTGCATTTATCTGTTTTGAACCTCATTTGCCAGTTATCAGCCCATGTGCACCCCCTATCATGCTCTCTTTGTTAGACCTTTGGTGGTTAGGGGCCTCACTATAGACCCCTAAGCGCTCCCTCCATTTTGACCGCACTCCCCTAACAAACACACTTTGCTTCCTTCCCATCAGCCAATTCTCAATCCAGGACAGAGGTAAAGACCACAACTTGCACTTTGTCATTCCTTTCAGCTTGGATAATGTCCCAAAGTGCTTTCCAGAGACAAAATCCAAGCAGGGTGAGAAATTAGGAGGGGGGTGGGTGGGATAGAAAAGTGATGACCCAAGACGTGATCAAAGATGTAGTTTTTTAGAAGGGTATTGAGAGGGGAGAGGGGGGTTTGTGAGGTCGAGGGGAGCATCCTCTCAGTTGCTAACAGTGAGGCAGTGGAGACGCAAGAGGCCTGAATAATCGGTTGGTGTGGAACAGTCTTCGGAGACAGGGATCCAGCCAATAGTTCTATCATTGTATCTATCAACTTTTCTCAGAGCTGTTTTCATCCATTCCAATTGATGTCCTAAGACACTCTGAGCTCTCTCACTGTGTAATCTACTCAACAACAATTACTTGTATTTATATAACATCCTTCACGCAGGGTAGCAACTCAACCTCTGGCACATGGAGAGCCGGAGGAATCTGTATTTATATGGCGTTCCTGAGAGGTTTCAGTGGCTCTCAACTATCAGCTGAATGTGTTTGTTCAGTCTCCTGCTCATGGCTGACCGACCGAGACAAAAGGTCAATATTCAAAAATAGGAAGAGGCTAAAACAACAAGTAAACCCAAGATGTGTTTTGAAAGGAAGTTTTGGACCAAACCACTATATCAACAACAACAACTTGCATTGTATAGCGCCTTTCATGTAGGATTACATCTCAGAGCACTGCACCATGGCTGCTGAGTAAGAGAGAAGGGGAGCTGGCAGGAGTGATCATAGGCCCAGTCAAAGAGCTAGACCTTAATATGGGATTTAAAGACAGATAAAGAGGTGGTGAGGTGGAGGGACAGAGGCAGGGAGTTCCAGAAGTCAGGGCATAGCGGCTGAAGGCATGGCCATTGATGGGGGGAGGGGGACTCCTCCCAAACCTGTGGATAGTTAGTCGATAGTTGATGATATGCTTGGTACGCAATTCTCAGCCAATTTAAAAATCATTTCATATGCAAGAAATGATAATTTATGGAATGGGTTAGGAATACTGTAATCTCCCCCTCCCCCCATATCAAAAATAATAGCCTCCTGGTCCTGGCGAGTCCTTTCCCACGCAGTTCAGGACAAGTTTAGCCGCTGAATGGAAAGATCTGCTCACTCTCACTTCTGCTTATTTGATCAAAGCCTCCTATTGTTCTCTTGCTGTCTTACTCTGATCCCAAAGTGCTAGTGAGCATGTGGTTCATAAATCACACTCTCCTTACCACAAATTGTGCATCTCATCTGGTCTGGTATCTGCTGTCTAAAGATGCTCTTCCTCTCAATGCAGCACAAAGCAGATAATATCCCCAAAGTACCATTTCACTGAGGTATTATCAGCAATCTGAACCCATTTACATGACATTACCAAGGTCACCAGGGGTCTGGCTGTCCAGCAGCAGAATTTAGGCCAACGACAACCTCCGATGCTTTGTATGTTGATCAGGTACCTGGGCGTTAACATCAGATAGACAAATTCACTCCATTTTGGGGTCAGTCGGGTGTCTGACACACGCTGAAACCAATCACCATGCTTAAGAGCATCCAAACCAAGCTAAGAATTCCATGCACCCCACTCACGCATCAAAATCCCAGAGACAGATTGTTGGAATGGAATGCGCGCTCTCTCCCTGGAGGGATGCATTCTGCTTAACTCATTTCGGACACTCTTGCCAATGAGCCAGGCCTGCTGTGCTGCTATCAGCAGTGCCCTGGAACACTGCGGACTCTTCTGGCTCACTCTCATGTCACCTTGGGGCCAGTTCAGCTCCGAGGAGACCCCCGCTTACCTCGCCCTCAAGGAGGATACTCACTCCATCTGTCCTTTAACCATAAATGTTAGGCAAAACCTTAGGCGAGTTTCTTTACTTCACACGCCTCTGTTTACTGGCGGTAGTTGACTGGCGGATCGTTTCCAGGTGTAATAAAAAAATAATTTGGTCACTCAATCCAAGACTGTTTGTGGGACATTGTTGTGGACAATTGGCTCTCACGTTTCGCCCACAAAATACACAGTCAATTCACTTTACAGTATATTCTGTGAAGCGCTTTGAGACATCTCAATCATGCGATAAGGCGCTATATCAAATGCAAGGATTATTATAATAATTTTAAAAATGACTATTAGAAATGACTGAAAAGCACTGAGCTAAGAGTACGTGATTGAGCTACAGGAACATGATGGACAAATTTGTGGTTTGCTTTACTGCCCAAATACAATGAGACAAAAGACAAAAGCTCTGAGTCAGCAGCAGGCTGTGTTGTCACCTTTTGTCAAGTGTAAAGCCACACTCTCCTACGCCTGAGCAACCATTTGATAAGCTCAGATTCTTCAATCTTAAGAAAAGAATGACTCAGAAGGAACCTCATAGAGGTGGATAACATTTTAAATGGGATTGAAAAACCCAGGAAGAGCCCTCATACAGAGAGCTGTAGCTATTTGTTCTCATCCTCCAGATACATTTGGGTCACACTCTCATCCCTGAGTCAAAAGGTCCCACATTGAGACCTTGAACTCACACAGTTCACAATAACTTGCATTTATATAGCATCCCTCATGCAGGGGAGTGTCCCAGAGCTTCACAGGCAGACACTCTAATTTGGTGGGAAGATACTGCATTATTGAAGGTGCGTTTTTCAGATGAGGCATTAAGCTGAGTTCCTGTCTGCTCGGGGTCTAACACCAGTCTGTATGCTACAATGTGTTAATCCAGAGTACAACAATAATAATAATAATAATAAGTTTGATTACTAAAAGGGCAAAAGCCGAGGTTAGGAGAATTGTTTTATATACAGAGGGTTGTGAGGAAACAGTAGTCGAAGCAGAATCGACATGGGGCTTTGAGAGGGAATTGATAAATAACTGGATCTAAATGGAGTGTGAGTAAAGGCGGGGGAAGGGGACTTGATGGAGAGCTCATTCAAAGTCAAGCAAAGCACGATAAGAGGAAGATGATGGCAATGGTGCCACACGTTTGACGCTGAGCTGAGCCTGTGCTGCCCACCAGGAACCTCACAGGGAGACCAGATACCTGATGGCCAGCCTGACTTGTCAGCAGGACGTGGACGAGTCATTTCAAAACACACAAATCCTACAGTCATCAAGTGGCTTATTCAGTCTCTCATGGCAGGTTCTGCAGATGGTCTGACTGAAGCTGATATCAGAGCACAGGTGAGGGTGATAATAATAATAATAATCTTTGCCTTATCACGTCGCCGAGCACTTCACAGGATTTACTGTGCAGTGGACTGTGTGTTTGCAAGCGAATGCAGCAGCCCATTTGTGCACAGCAATGTCCCACAGACAGCCATGAAGTGAATGACCGATTTTATCTCGGGGGATTGTTGGGAGAGAGAAACTCCCTTTTCTTTGCAAATACTCTGCCCTAAAGGACAACATCCAACAATGTCCAGGACCCCTTTGTCTGGGCATCACTCTATTCCATTCTGTGTTCCCTCCATCACAGTCAATAACACGATTGCTTCACTGTGTGCAAGAATACACAATCAATAATATTTTTCCGCTTATTCTGAATGGTCCCTGACAATTACAGAAGAACAGTAAATGCTGGGATGGACTAGCTGGGTTGAAAGGATTATTTCCGTGCCGTATCCAATTCAGGAAAGGCAGTGATTCATTTGGTAGTTACTTAGTACATTCCTTTTCAAGGGGCAGAGCCTTAACATCAGAACCAAGACAGTTAGAGCTGAGATCAGGAAGCATTTCCTCACACAGACGGTTGTGAGGATGTGGGACCCGCAGCGCCAAAAAGCTGTAGAGACGCAATCAATAGGGATTTTAAATGAGAGGCAGAGACTTGGGCAGTAAAGGTATAAAGGAGTAAAGTGAAAAGGAGAGGTATTGAGATTAAAAGATCTGCCAAGATAAACTGGCTCAATTGGTTGAATGGCCTCTGCCTCTTCGTGTTCTATGATGTTCCTATATTAGATATATCGTTTACACAGATTTCTCGGAGTCAGAAGAAGAGAAAGGTCACGTCCAGAGAATTTCATGTGAAACCCTCACCTCATCAGGAACCATCACCAGGGGATACTTGTCATCGGACAGGAAGTTGAAGAGACACCAGAGGCGGAAGGCATCGCGGTCGGTCACGGTGCAGTTCCCGTTCTTGTCATGTTTGTAGTTCTTTTTGGCGGTCAGAGTCCAGCACAGCTCATCAAAGCTCTCCTTCAGGAAGGCCCCCTCTTCAACCTGCAGTGAGACCACACCATTGGTGTTTAAGATCCAGACACAAATCTCATTTCACATGTAGCAAGCGCGCAGTGACTTTCAGCATCATGGTCCATAATAATAATCCTTGTATTTGACATAGCGCCTTATCACATCGTTCAGACGTCTCAAAGCACTTCACAGGATATACTGTGAAGTGGATTGACTGCATTTTTGTGGGCAAAGCGCGGCAGCCAATTATGCACAGCAGTGTCCCACAAAGAGTCATAGATTGAGTGACCAATTTTATTTAGGGGATTGTTGGCCAGGAGACAAGAGAAACACCTCCTCCTTTCAAATAGTGTCGTGGGATCTTTAACGTCCACCTGAACAGGCAGACAGGACCTCGGTTTAATGTCTCAGCTTAAGGACGGCACCTTCCACAATGGCACCCCTTCACACTCCGTTCCCCCCCACCCCCAGATGTCAGCCGTGATTGTGACCTCAAAGACCCCATTTTGGGCCTTGAACCCACAAAAGTGTGACCCAGAGGCAAGAGCGCTACTGCCTGAGCCAGGCTGATGAGAGCAATCAATACTCCTTCGGCTGCCCATGCAGAGTCAAGAACGACTATCTTCGTCTCCAAACACGGGAGCGATGGTATGGGCTGATGCTGCATTGAAACACTTTAAGATTGAATTTGGCACCAGATTAAACTGACGAAACCTTTCTGGTCTGGTCTAGTTTCTCAGACTATTGATGGATCATTGAGGTTTGGGGAAAGCTTCAAGCCTCCTCCATTCCCGCTCTCAGAATTTGGCAGCACATCTTAGAATAACACACTGTGCTGTCATTGAGAGTTGCGATGTCCACACTGCGCTAGAGCCAGAATACACCCCAGATACAATCCAACGCAAGCAGGCACTTATTTCAGGAATAAGACTTTTCAAGTGGTTCTGAGAAGATTACTGACTACAAGCACGAGGCGTAAGTAGTTCAAGTATAAATAATAATCCTCGCATTTGATACCAGGAGAACAACTCAAAGTGCTTCACAGGATTTACTGTAAAGCGTCACAACTGCGCATTTGTAAGCAAATGTGGCAGCCAATTTGCAAACAGCCACAAAGTGAGTCATCAAAGGTGGTACAGTCCCACCCTCCCCCCCAGCAATGTGCTGGAGTGTCAGCCTAGTAGGGCTTAGTAAGGCTTCGATTAAGAAATATAAATTTTGTTAAACGTGCCCAGGATTCAGTGACTGACTACAACGTTCACAACATGAACAATAATCAGCCCAAAGTTCACCGTGACCGTAGCAGATAAACCTGCGCTGTGAGCTTACCTTGTCCAGGATGTACTTGTTGAGGTAGGGCATGTAGCCCTGGCTGGATACCGGCCCATCATCATCATCTCTGAAATGCTCCTCGAGGGCCACGGGGTCATGAGGGATGTGCAGCACTGTACACAGGTTGTGAGAGAGCACCTGGAGAACACAAGCAAACAGTGGCATTAACTCCTGCACCATCTCCAATACCCAACTTTAGGCACCTCCAAGCACTGTGTCTGTTACCTTAGAAATCCAGCAAGATAATTGGGCAGCACTGAATACATACAACAGCAACAACAACAACAAAATTACATTTATATAGTGCCTCTCACGTCGGAAAGACGTCCCAAGGTGCTGGACAATTAAGGGTCCGCATCTGAGCTGGGGGTTGGAATCAAGGGGGGAGGTGTGTGGGGGTGAGGGGGGGAATGGGAGGGTGGCCGAAGGCATGACCAAAAAGGAAGGTCATGAAACTGGTTTTGAAGGAGAGGGGTGAGGCGGAGGGGCTCTAGGATGGAGTTCCAGCTGAAGGCCCAACACCCGACGGTGGGGCAGACAGGGCTGGGGACATGAAGCAGGCCAGTGCCCACCAATCCGAGGGAGAGGACAGGTTGGTATGGTGTTAATAGGTCGGAAACTACCCTTGAACATAGTTCCACCCCACTCAGGCGGCAGCTTTAAACTCAGCATCAGCAACATCAGCCCTCGCTGACCTGCCGATGTCCCTGAAAACACTGGGAGGAATGAGTAGCGCAGCCCCTTAACAGCCAAACAGCTGTAGCTTCTCTCTGCTGGAAGTCAGTGTCCAGTGTCTACCTTTTGATAGACAGACACACAGACACTGACTGTCAATGATGGCACTGTCTGACTGACAGTCTGCACTACAGAACAACAAGATTACATTTGTGTAGCGCCTTTCATGTCGGTAGGACGTCCCGAGGCGCTGAAACCCACAGAATAAGCCTCAGGTCAACAATATTCAATGTTGCTTTAAATATTGTTCTTTTTCCATTTTTAAAATCTAAAATAGAAACGTCAGATAGTCAACACCCAAAATCTGCAGCGACAGCTCAGACCTGAAAGATTACATAAAATGAGAAGCTCACAGGAAACTTTAAAAAAAAGGATAGAAATAGCGGTGGGAGACACTATCCTGGGTGAAGGACACTATCTAAATGCACGTTGTTGTTGTTGAGTATTTGGGGATATCAAAACAGGCAATAACATACACACAAATCACTAGAGATTTCCCCAAGTCAGTCCGGAGTGGAATGCACACTCTCTCCCTGGAAGGACACATCCTGCTTACCTAATTCCAGAAAGTATTAGGTGCCGGTTGGGTATCCCAGAGTGTGCGTTGGGGTAACTGCTGGAGTCTAACCAGTTAAAACCGCACACCTTGCCATTGAGAGCACAGTCTGGCAAGCTTTCCTGCTGCTTGTCCAGCTCGGACCACCCTACCCGTTCGGGCTATGGCCTGCAGTGTTAACAGGAGCTGAGTGGGTCGAGTTGCTCCCGGTATATAAACTTCAGCAAGAATCCCCTGACCTGTGGGCCCCAGGCTCTCGCAGAGGCTTCTCTCCTTGCGGTGAGGATGTAATATGTGGCGTCATGTACCTGGGCTCGAGGTATAAGCAACGATTAGATAAGCCGTAGCTCTTCACCCTCACAGAGAGAAGTAGGTCTCAGTGGGGGCCATATAGCAGTAGTAGTGAAGACTCTGTCCCAGGACAGGCCACAGTGAGCAGAGCTTATCCAGAGCTGAGGTCTGCAGTGAGCAGTTGGCAGCAAGCACAGTGTATGAGTCTCTGACTCATGTGGTTCTGCCTTTCTGTTCATCATTCATCCACAAAATACAGTTAATTCACTTTACAGTATATCCTGTGAAGAGCTTTGAGACGTCTCGAAGACGGGATAAGGTGCTATATCAAATGCACGGATTATAATTATCATTTCCTGCCTCTGTCCCTCTCTGTGCTGATTTATCTCTTGGTGGGTTTGTTCTCTGTCTCTTTCTCTCTCTACTGTGTATGTCCTTCTATCATTCTGTCCATCTCTCTCTCATCAGTCTTTCTCTGTGAGTCTGTCCCTCCTCCTGATGTGAAAGCGCTAAATAAATGTAATCTGTTGTTGTTGTCAGTACAGTATTTCATTGTGCCCGGCTGTCAGGCTGTCTCTGGTGAGCCTTTCCCTCTCTCTGTCTGTGGCAAATTATCTCAACCTATCCTGCTGCTTCCCATCGCTGTTCCCCCCGCACTCACTCTCAACCGTTTAACACGGAGGCCGTTACACTGTACATTTCCCTATTCCCGGTACGTTACTCAAGTTTGACACTTAAGTAACTCTCTCGTCCGTTAGTTCTCTCCTCCTTCACACTCATGCCTGTTCCTCCTCCCAGCCCCCCCCACCTCTCTGTATTCCTTCATGGAATCCAACTCATGTTAAACCTAAGCTGTACACACTGCGTATGTGTGTGTGTGTGAGGGTGTGAGGGTGGGGGCGAGGGCTGGAAGTTGAGGTGAGGGCAGTGATGGGAATATAATGGTTGGCCTTCATATTCACACAATGTGAACACCTGGGTGTGGGTATTTATTTAGTGTAGAAGCTGCTGCTGGCACAGCAACCACACTCTGAGGCAGGACCGGTGTACGCTGGTATCAGGGAATATCCCAGACGATCAGACCACTTGCTAACCGCATGTGCAAAGACCATGCCCCTGGCAAGCGATCCACCAACGGCTTAACAACAAGTAAGGTTCTTACTTACTGCTCGGTAAACAGAGGCATGTGGAGTAAGGAAACTTGCCTCGGGTTTCGCCCCAGCCGGGAATCAAACCCAGGTCCTCTCGATTGTGAGGTGAGCGCACTAACCACTACGCTGCGGGACTCCTTAATATAGTAATCTAACACCGCAGTGAATAAATAATAGTTTCACCAACAGGACACAGAGACGTGAGGGGTGTCAAGTGAATGTGGTGGGCACGTTACTGCAGTGATGGGCAGGTCAGGCCTGCAAACCAAGGCATTGGTAACAATGCCTCAATAATTTGGTAACTCAAACCATGACTGTATTATTCGCTGCCGCGTTTTACCCACAAAATATACAATCAATTCACTTTACAGTATATTCTGTGAAGTATTTGAGCCATCTCGAAGACGTGATAAGGCGTTATATCGAATGCAAGGATTATATCATTATTATTATTGGTACCGAATAGCTGTGGAGAATAATATAAGGTTAATTTTCAAGATGCAATGTTAGTGCATATTGATGATGGAATGGGAAGATTGGTGGATAGAAAAATAATCCTTGCGTTTGATATAGAGCCTTTCATGTCCAAAAGATGTATAAAAGTGCTTCACAGGATTTATTTTAGAGTATTGTGAATGTATTTTTGTAGGCAAATGCGGCAGCATGCCTAGTAATGTCCCACAAACAGTGACTAATTTTAATTGGGGGATTGTTGGCCAGGACACTGGCAGGAAATACTCTTCTTTTTTCGAATAGTCCCGTGGGATCTTTAACATCCACATGAACAGGCAGACGGGATCTTCGCTTAAGAGCTTATCTGAAAGTCGGCACCTCTGACAATGCAGCGCACCCCAGCACTGCACTGGAGCATCAGCCCTAAATATTTGAGTTCAACATCCTGACGCGGGCCTTGAATTGGTTTGAAAGCTAGAGGTGAACACTGCAAAATTCTTCTCTTTGTGTAAGGATCTGTTTCTATAAGATTCCAAAAGCTACCTTTTAGGACTCAGCCAAAGAGTAAAACTGCCTAAAAACAACGACAAATTACACTTGTACAGCGCTTTTCACGTCAGGAGGATGTCCCAAGGTGCTGGACCTTCAGGGATTTGGACCCAAGCTGGGAGTTGAGGGGATCAGGAGGTGTGAAGGTCAGGAGGGTATCCAAAGGCACGAATGAAGAAGAGGAACTTGAGATGTGCCGAGAAGGAGGCAAGGGAGGGCGCGAGGCGAAGGGACTGTGGAATGGAGTTCCAAAAGGTGGGGGGAGAGAGGCTGATACAACAACAACAACAACAAGATTCCATTTATAGAGCGCCTTTCACATTGGGAGGACGTCCCAAAGCGCCGTACAGTTGGGTCAGGACCCGAGCATTGGGGGAAATGGTCAGGGTGAGGGGAGGGAAGGGAGGGAGTGAGGAGGGGGGAAATGGTCAGGGTGAGGGGAGGGAAGGGAGGGAGCGAGGAGGGGGGAAATGGTCAGGGTGAGGGGAGGGAAGGGAGGGGGCAAGGAGGGGGTAGAGAGTTGAGAGGGGAGCTGAAGGCACGGTCAAAGAGATGACCGTGATGGCTCAATTGCTGATGGTGGGGCAGGCTGAACGGGGGACGTGAAGCAGGCCAGAGCTGCTGAGCAGAGGGTGCGGACAGGTTGATATGGCAATCGTTCTGGGATGCTACCCTGGGTGAGGAGCGCTGTACAAATGCAAGTTGTTGTTGGTAATTAAGGGTAATTAACTGAAGAGTTCTTTTGAGGTTTCTCTAAATAATTCTGGGACAAAATGGTTTCTAATAAGAACAACAACTTGCATTTACACAGCGCCCCTCATGCAGGGTAGCGCCCCAGAGCGCTGGACAGTGGGAGAGCACGATACCGAGTTGGGGGGCAGAGGGAGGTGACCATAGGCACAGTCAAAGAAGAAGGTCCTCAGGGGCAACTTGAAGATGGGGAAGGCAGGGGCAAGGCAGAGGGATTGAAGAAGAGCGTTCCAGAGTTCAGGGGTGCGGTGGCTGAAATGGAACTAAGACATTATTGTAGCTCAGTGGTTAGAGCACTCGCTTTGCAAGTGAGAGACCTGAGTTCAATTCCAGGCAGAGGGCGAAACCTTGGGCAAGTTTCCTTACTCCACACAGAGCCTAATAATAATCCCTCCAAAACCAAAAACAATAATAAATTGGTCATATTCAGTCTACGACTGTTTGTGGGACATTGCTGTGCGCAATTGGCTGCCGCGTTCGCCCACAAATATACAGTCAATTCACTTTGCAGTATGTTCTGTGAAGCGCTTTGGGACGTCCTCCCGACGTGAAAAGCACTATATCAAATGCAAGGATTATTATTATTACAATCTGGGACACAGCAATGGCATATCTAAGTTTGGATCAAACTTTTGTCAGAAGAGGAAGCAATCTGAAAATTGAGTGTGGCCTTCTAACAAAACTACAGACACAGAAATACTGTAAAGCAGGGTTTCCTTTCTTGCGATCTTGTGAGGTCGAGAATTCAGCTCTTTTAAAAACAGTGAGTATCAAGCCCGTTTAGTTTCGACTGGGAGCTGGTGGGGGAGCAAAGTGGAGAGGAGCTGCTGTAAGGAACGGAAAGGAAAAGAAAACAATGGGTGTGGAGCTGCAATCATCATTAACCTAAATTATACATCGAAATTCCTTGCAAACCACGAACGAGGTTAGACCTTGAGTCACTTCAAGGCTGTTGCTTCCACAGATCCTGCAAATGGTGGTCCCCACCTCACTGCCCACGCAGCCTCCTGCAGGGAAGCTCTGAGACACAGTAACCAGCTTCACACAGATCACCTTTCGAAGATGGAAATCCAGCCTCTATATTAATAACCCGGCATTTCAGAGCACACAACCATGGAACGTGAAACTTTATACACGGAACATCAGCCGTTACCCTGAGCAACTGGAGACAATAAATAAGCCTCGCATTTGATAAAGCACCTATAACGTCTCAAAGCACCCATTGCAGAGTTTTTCTGTGAGGTGTATTTTGTGGGCAAGAGGAGCAGTCAATTTGCACATAGCAGTGCCCCACAAACAGTCATGAAGTGAAGGACTGGTTTATATCTGTGGGATTGTTAGCCAAGAGAAATCCTCCAGTTTAGGTTTCCATTACCATGTATTGAGCTCATATATTTGCATAAAAAGGTCGGCTTTGTCATTTCTAAATGTGATCTTTTATGATAAGTTCAGGTTTTTACTCAGCCTTCTTTGTGGGTCAAAGGGCCTCCTGTAGGATAGATTACACCATCCTACGTGAAGAAACAAGCTCTTACAGGACAGAAGGAGGATATTCAGCCCATTGTGCCTGTGCCATCTCTTTGAAAGAGCAACCAAATAGTCCCACTCCACGCTCTTACCCCATAGCCCTGCAATTGTTTCCTTTTTAAGTACCTATCCAATTCCCTTTTGAAAGCAATTATCGAATCTGCTTCCACCAGCCTTTCAGACCGTAACAACTCTCATGTACATGAACACATTAGCATGAAGTAAATGACCACATTAGGGACAGATATCAGCTGATCTATGCAGTGCCAGACTGATCTTTATCAAGCAGATACTATGGCAGTAATATTTTTATTGGGGATTTTCACTTAAAATTAATATCTTGAATGGCTTTGCAAGTTGAGATTAATCAGAAATGAAAATTCCACTTGTGCAGGCAACAACAATAATTTACATTGATACAGATCTTATCACGTCAGGAGGACATCTCAAAGCACTTCACACGTATTCAGTAGCACTCTCATCTCTTGGTCAGGTATTTGTGGAATCAAGTCTCACACTCCAGACTGACACACAGCACAGTGTAGCAGGAACACGTGGGAAAGGCTTAATTCTTCGGACAAGAATGTTAGCTGTTAGCTGGCCAGGTGGGCATAACACCTTTCAAAAAGAGAAGGCAGTTTCTCCGAGTGTCCTCGCCAACCATCCTGTGCTTTGCAGTAAGTACAGTGACTCCTTTTGTAGGCAAACACGGCAGCCATTTGCACCAGCGACATCCCACAAACAGCCATGAGGGGACTGATCAAGAATCTGGAAGCTTCTTTGCCAGGACATCAGGAAGGAAACTCCCTTCTCTTTTGAACGATGTCATGGGATCGTTAATATCTACTCAATACAATGCAGATGAGAACTTGGTTTAACATCTGAACTGAAAGACAGCACCGCAGGTTTGCACTGGAGCATCAGCCCAGACTGTCAAGCTATGTTGCAACATGGACCTAAACCCACAACTGAGGCCAGAACGCCAATGACGACAGTTGTTTTAGAAAGATTAGCGTAGTTTCACTTCTCCATTCAAAGTGTGTTCAGATCATTTTCACGGTATCAAATAATGCAACAAAAAAAGTATTCAATAATAATCCTTGCATTTGATATAGCGCTTTTCACGTCGGGAGGACGTCCCAAAGCGCTTCACAGAACACACTGTAAAGTGAATTGACTGTATATTTGTGGGCGAACGCGGCAGCCAATTGCGCACAGCAATGTCCCACAAACAGTCGTAGATTGAAAATGACCAATTTATTATTGTTTTTGGTTTTGGAGGATTATTATTAGGCTCTGTGTGGAGTAAGGAAACTTGCCCAAGGTTTCGCCCTCTGCCTGGAATTGAACTCTAACCACTCAGCTACAGGACTCCTCCAAATTTAGAGATACACAAGGTATCTTTAAAGAAAACTTTAACAATATTTTAAAAGATACTTTGCAGTGTCCTTTCAGACCACACTCCAGGCTCGGAATGAATACAGTTTGTCTTTCCTCGACCTGTCCCCCGTATTAGTATTTAGTTATTTCAGCAGTCACCGTGTGAAGATATCTTCTTTAAATAATATTAGTAAACATAGTTTAGCAACCATTCCTGCAAAGCACAGGATAGTTGGCATTTGATATAGTGTCTTATCATGTCGTCGAGACGTCTCAAAGTGCTTCACAGAATATACTGTAAAGTGTAGCGACTGTTTATTTTGTGGGCGAATGTGGACAGCACACAGCAATGTCCCGCAAACAGACCGTGGAGTGAGTGACCAATTATATATATGGGGGATTGTTGTCCAGGACACCGAGAGAGAGAAACTCCCTTCTCTTTTCAAATATAATGCTACCCTGTGATCTTTAACATCCACCTGAACAGGCAGACAGGACTGCGGTTTAACGTCTCATCTGAAGGTGGCAGCTCTGACAATACAGCGATTCCCCCAACACTGCAATGGAGCGTCAGCTTAGTCTGTTTGATTCTAAGTCCCGACCTGGGGCTTGAACCCACAACCTTCTGACTCAGAGGCGAGAGTGCTACCACTGCTCCAGGCTGAAATGCAGAGTGCGGCGTTGGGAAGGAGAAGGCCTGGCACTGCGATGGCAGAGCCAAAGCTGCCTTCTTCTAAACATCTAACACATTTAATTTGAAAGCACAGGAAGTGTGATAACATCTACAGCAAGGGTAGCAGCACACACTCACACACACACACACACACACACTGTGGCCTGTGCACATCGTGAAGATGACACTGGATGCAACACAATTCATTTTAACCCAAATGTTTCTGAATCCCAAGGTTTGTGCAAAATCTATTACTTGAACTGATGCAAATATTAAAATAGGCGAATATGACATTTCTTATAACCCACTAAGTGAACAGAAAGGATCAGCTAATTTCCTGTTCTGCACTTCCTCTCCAAGGCACACTCGCTGTTGTTATAGTTACAAGGATGATGACATAGTTATAGCTTCCTCCGTCTTTCTGAAACATGACCATAGTTTTGATCATATTGCTTTAACTTCTAATATTATAAGAGCGGACTTGAAAGACTAGAGACAGGTCACGCTGCCCACTATATCATCTTTCACAGTATTTATTATAGTTTCACCCGCCTTAAATTAACCAAACCTCAGAAAGCAGCAATACAGAGATCTGTTTCCTCCTTAAAACACATCAATACAAAGTTTTCGATGTTCAAGTTAGGTCCAGTCCTCCACATCTTGTATTCTCTCCTTTGCCAGGCTCCACACATCAATTACCCCATCCGCTACAGGCTATACTGGATCCTAATCCCCCCAATCCTCTCTCAGACCATCAGTTCCCTTCACAACCTTTGTAATCACTTTCAGCCCAATGCACTGCTTTCGATTGACCTTCTGCTTGTTCCTCATTGCTTTCAACCTACCACCAATGACCGATGTTTCAATCAATAAGCTCCCATTCCCTGGAACTCTCGCCCCAAATACCTCTGCCACACGCACAGTTCCTTCACACCCAGGATAAAAATGATGAAATGGATAAGTCTTTCAGAGACACAGCAGCACAAGTCTGCCTTCTGTGCTGTAAAATTCTACAATTCTGAAAACTTATCTTTGAACCATAGAACCATTCACCATAGAAACGTTCAGCACTTAAGACCACTCAGCCTATCGTGTCTGTGGTGGTTCGTTGAAAGACAAATCCCTTCAGTCCCATTCTCCTGCTTGTGTCCTCGTTCCCTGCAGATTACTCCTCTACGGATATCATTAATAAATAAATAATCCTAGCATTTTGTGCAGCGCCAAATATTAGTAGGAAACCTCAAAGCACTTCACTTTTGTCAGAACCTGAAACAACCTGAAAAGTTAACGTTTCAAGTCATCGACCACATGCCTTTATCCTAACATTAGAGATATGTGTGTGTGTGTGTGTGTGTGTGGAGGGAGAGTGTGAGTGTGTCAGTGACACAGCTTCAACATTCTCCCATCGCTCTACTGTTCCTAATTGTGCTATTGCCCATAATACACTTCAGTCAACACTCTCAGATTCCTCCTCTTATCCTCCCTCACAGTGAAGAATAGTCTTCACTGATAGAGAGGATAGAATAGTCTTTGAAGTGCTCAGTGAAGCCATTAATGCTTGAAGAGGAGGGACATGGTAAGCCATCCCCAGCAATCAGATAGAGTGATGCTATCATTACTGCCTTGAGCAATGCCAATAGCACCCTGGCCCTTGATTTGTTCCTGAAGAAATATAGCTCATGACACAATACATCACCTTGCACAGTGATACATTCACACTTTAGGCAACTAAAATACTAGGAAATAATAATATAAATGATAAATAACCCTTATATTTGAGATGTCGGATTATTCCATCGTCAAAATGTTTCAAAGCACTTCATATGATTTATTGTACAATGTAGTGACTGCGTTTTGTGGGTCCCACAAATAGCCATGTAATTAATGACCAGTTTTATCTGGGGGATTGTCGACCAGGACACCGGGAGAATCTCTCTTAGCAAAAGCTCCCATTACCAAGTAACTAGTAACTAGTTTAACTTTTGAATCAATTACTTGGAAAAAGTCAGCACTGTCATTTCTAACCATGACCTTTGACTGTACATTAAGGTTTTACAAAGCCTTTTATTGTGGACCAAAGGTTGATAAGATTCCACCTTCCTAAACAAGCTCCTGTACAGTTACACATCAGTAACAGGAAATCCATTCACATTTTCAAGACTGAGGTGAATAGATATTTGTTAGGTCAGGGTATCAGGGGTCTTGTCTGATGTCCTGCACCACGCTCCATGAGCCAATTACCCCGACCATCGCTCAGGCCCACTGGCTCCCCCCCACCCCAGCGGACTGAATTTTCATCGTCACTTTTCAACCCCTCCACAACCTCCTGTACCTCTCCCTTCCTGGTCACTTTCTCACTCAGTCAACATCTGATCGCTTCAGGTCCCCCAATCCAACCTGCCCGGCTTTTTGAAACTCCATCCCAGAGTCCCTCCACATCACCCGCTTCCTCTCCATCTTTAAAGCCCGTCAGCTTGGTTCAGTGGTAGCGTTCTCACCTCTGAGTAAGAAAGTTGTTCAACTGCGCTTTTTGGTCACCTCTCTCCCCCAAGTTCCTCCTCCACTCCACCCCATCTTTCCCCAGTTTAGGCTTCCTGGTAGTTCTGTTTAGCACTTTGAGAGATCCTCCGGATGTGAACGGCGGCGCTGTATAAATGTAAACATGTTGTATAATCCCGGGTATACTGTACATTTAGCTTCAGGGAAACAAGTGCAGCGTTGCTCTCTGAAGTGAAATACTCAGCCAGTTTTACAGCCGGTTTTACAGAACTCAAACATCAGCAGCGAGATCAGTAAGCAACGGCTGAAAAGCTGACCTACTTTGCCAACGTTCAACCCGCAATGAGCGATCCCCCCCCTCCCCCACCCCACCCAAGGCATCACTCAGTCACCAGCGTTCACCAGCCAGACAGCAGCGCTTGTACTCCTTGCAGTTAACAGTGAGGCAGCGGATTGTAACTAAAGCTGCCCACCATCCCCCATAACCTGTAAGGTGTAGTGACTGTGTGGTCCACTCTCACCCGTCACAAATCCAACCCCCAGCTCAGGTGCAAACTCTCAACTGTGCAGTGCCTTGGGACGTCCTCCTGACGTGAAAGCCCTTTAAAGCCCTCCATGATCCTGCTCTTCCCTACCTCTTCCCTATTTTAATGACCTATTAAAATATCACCAACGTATCCATTCCCTCCTCTCTGCAGGCACTCGCCTGCTCCATGTCCCCCACTCCACTATTGGTAGTCGGGCCTTCAGCCTCTCTGCCTCCACCCTCTGGAACTCCATCCTCGAGCCCCTCCACCTCGCCCCCTCTCTTGCCTCCTTCAAGGCACGTCTTAAGACCTTCCTTTTCGACCGTGCTTTCAGTCATCTTCGCTCCTCCACCCCTCTCTGATCCCAGCCTGCAGCTTGGGTGCAAACTTCTCATTGCCCAGTGTCTTGGGACATCTCCACGATTTGAAAGGTGTTACGTAAATGCAATTTATTGTTGTTGTTGTTCATGTAGTATAACTGGGGCAAGTCATTCCCAGAATGTCTGCGTTTGATTTCTATGCCAGCGACCAAGCAATACTAATAATATAAACAATCCTTGCATTTGATATAGCGCCTTATCACATCCGAGACGTCTCAAAGTGCTTCACAGAATATACTGTAAAGTGCAGTGAGTGTATATTTTGTGGGTGAAACCTGACAGGCCATTTGCGCACACAGTGTCCCACAAACAGTCTTGAATGACAAAATTATTATTTTTTCTTGGAGGGATTATTACCTCCGGAAAAGCAATCCTCCAATCGATTAATAACCGGGTTCCTAATTATTGCGAGGTGAACAGAGGCGTGTGTGGAGCAAAGAAACTTGCCCAACGTTTCGTCCTGCCTGGGAATCAAACCCTGGTCCTCTTGCCTGTGAGGCAAGCTCTCTAACCACTACGCTACAGAGCTTCACACATTACCTAAACATAGCAATGGATTACAGGGAACCGCCAAGATTCCACTCTCTTTAAGACCATTGATTCCCTGACAGAAGAGGCTTCTGCACACATTGTCTCAGATCATGCCCAAAGACCTTAACCTATGTCCCTCCTACATGCTGGAGATTTTCACCATTTCCACAATTTTTTTTTCTCAAAATAATAATAAATAATAATCCTTGCATTTGATTTAGAGCCTTACCATGTTGTTGAGACGTGTCAAAACTCTTCTAAAGATTTTAATAATAATAACCCCTTGAAGTGCGCTACATAAATGCAAGTTGTTTTTATAATCCTTGCAATTGCCTTATTGCGTCTTTGAGAGGTCTCAAAGCATTTCAAATAATATACTAGGAAGTGACTTGACTGTATATTTTGTGGATGAAACACGGAAGCCATTTACGCACAGCAGTATCCCACAAACAGTCCATACAGACAGGACAATCTGCTGTCAGAGACCAAACATTATCATAAAGAATCGAATAGAAACAATCGTGGATTCAGTGACCAAATTTTTTTAAAGGGACTATTCCCCCTCGGAAAAGCGATCAGCCAATCAACCAACAAGCGGGTTCCTACTTATTGCTCGGTAAACAGAGGCGTGTGAAGTAAGGAAACTTGCTCATCATTTCACCCGGCCTGGTAATCAAACCCAGGTCCTCTCACTTGCGAGATGAGCGCTCTAAGCACGACAACAACAACAAGATTTCATTTATAGAGCGCCTTTCACGTCCGGGAGGACGTCCCAAGGCGCTGGACAGTTGGGTCAGGACCCGTGTAGGGGGGAAATGGTCAGGGTGAGGGGAGGGAAGGGAGGGAGCGAGGAGGGGGTAGAGAGTCGAGAGGGGAGCTGAAGGCACGGTCAAAGAGAAAGGTCTTGAGACCGGCCTTGAAGGAGGAAAGGGAGGAGGCGGCGAAGGCACTGGGGGATGGAGTTCCAGAGCCTCGGGGCTGAGAGGCTGAAGGCCCGGCCATCGATGGTAGGGCGGTTGGGGCGGGGGATGTGGAGCAGACCGGAGCCAGAGGAACGGAGGGTACGGGCAGGTAGGTAGGGGGATAGTAGGTTGGAGAGGTAGGAGGGAGCGAGGCCGTGAATGGCCTTGTAGGTGAGGATGAGGATCTTGAAATCGATCCTCTGGGGGATGGGGAGCCAGTGGAGGTGAGCGAGGGTGGGAGTGATGTGGTCTCGGTGTCTGGTGCGGGACAGTACACGAGCTGCAGAGTTCTGAATGACCTGCAGTGTGGAGGGAGGTGAGGGAAGGCCGACGAGGAGAGAGTTCCCATAGTCCAGCCTTGAGGTGATAAAGGCGTGGACCAGAGTTTCAGCCGCGTGAGGGGTGAGGTAGTGCCGTAGTCTGGCGACATTCCGGAGGTGATGGAAGGCGGTGCCAGTTGTGGCGCGGATATGAGGGAGAAAGGACAGCTCAGGGTCGAACAGAACCCCGAGGTTCCTGATGGCTTTGAGAGGTGGAGAGTGCGGCCTTGGATGCTGATGGTGTCAGCGCCTGAGGTGCGGAGGCGCTGACGTGAGCCAATCAGGAGGGCCTCAGTTTTGCGCACGTTGAGCTGAAGAAAGTTGTCTCTCGTCCAGGACTCGATGTCGGACAGACAGCTGTCAGGACATCGGGGGTCGTGGAGTTGAGGGTAGAGGAGGAAAGGTAGAGTTGGGTGTCATCCACATATATGTGGAAGTTAACCCCATGTCTGCGGATGATGTCACCACAGGGGGAGCATATAGAGGGTGAAGAGGAGGGGACCGAGGACAGAGCCCTGAGGGACACCGCACGAGACAGTGCGGGGGGTGGAGGAAAAGCCATTCGTGGAAACAAAGTGAAGACGGTGGGAGAGGTACGACCTAAACCACTCAAGGACAGGGCCTTGAAGGTTGAGGTGGGAGGACAAGCGGTCCTCAACCCTGCACTGGAGTGTTAGCCCAGACTGTGAGCTGAAACAGTGCTTATGTTTCTAGGGCTGTTGTTGTCTTCAGTTGAGCGACAACATGGAAACCAAAAATAAGACAGGATTTGAATGTGCGCACACCCTTGGTCGAGCTCCCAGAATCCAAAGGCAACAAAAAGCAGAAACAATAATCTTTGCATTTGGGTTCAGCGCCTTTCACATGGAGAGGAAGCCTGACAGGATTTATTGTGATAAACACAGAAGTCGCTGGGAATACGCTGCAGGTCAGGCAGCATCCATGGAAAGAGGAAAACGAGTTAACGTTTCAGGTCAATAATAAAAATAATAATCCTTGCATTTGATATAGCGCTTTTCACGTCGGGAGGACATCCCAAAGCGCTTCACAGAACACACTGTAAAGTGAATTGACTGTATATTTGTGGGCGAACGCGGCAGCCAATTGCGCACAGCAATGTCCCACAAACAGTCGTAGATTGAAAATGACCAATTTATTATTGTTTTTGGTTTTGGAGGGATTATTATTAGGCTCTGTGTGGAGTAAGGAAACTTGCCCAAGGTTTCGCCCTCTGCCTGGAATTGAACTCAGGTCTCTCACTTGCAAAGCGAGTGCTCTAACCACTGAGCTACAGGACTCCACACCTTTGGTTTGATCATGTCAATGACATTTCAGGTCAATGATGAGAGGTCATTGACCTGAAACGTTAACTTATTTTCCTCTCTCCATGGATGCTGCCTGACCTGCTGTGTGTTCCCAGCGACTTCTGTGTTTATACCAGACTTCCAGCATCGGCCTTTTGTTCAGGGTTTACTGATTTACTGTGAAGTGGAGTGACTGTGTATTTGTAAGCAAACACGGCAGCCCAAAAAATGCTCACACAAGAAAGAGTTTGTCTCAATCTACCCACACACTGTGAATGGCCGTCACTGGAGGATGGAAATATTGTGTCACAATAACTGATGGCTTCAGTACATTACTGTTTGACTGACACTGTGTACGGGTGTGGATTGTGCGCCCAGTTCTTTGCTGAATAGGTCTCCCTTTCTTCCTGTGTTGCTTTCCCTCAGTATCTACCTGAACAGCAAGTGTAAACAGGAAATCCAGCCAACTGGCAAAGTTCCTGAATTCCAACCTCTGCCCGAAGCCACATGACGGCCTTGCAGTGTATTATGAAACGGCAGAAACAGCCTCTTAACTCAGCCAAAGAATGTCCACGGGCCCTGCCGACACGCAGCAGCACAGAATAAAAATATAACTGCATTTAGTATTGGGAATCTGCAAGGATAAGATCGAATGGACCAACCAAATGATTTTCATCTCATCCCAAGTAGCTGCAGTGTACTGTGCAAACAACACCCAGTCTGGATTATACAACTCGAAAAACCCCACAAAATTTACTATTTTCAGTAAAAACAAAATCGCCAACACATAAGCCACAGGCTGGTCTCTCTGGTATTCCCAGTCACTGCTGTAGCCAGGACACCATGAGACCTCAGGCAAGTTTCCTTACTCCACACTAATCTGTTTACCTAACAGTAAGTAAAGACCCTGCTGATAGTGACGAGGAGGGGAAGATGGAGGGATGAGCTAGTACTGAGGCTCGTAAAATAGATTACTGTTTCAATATCCCATGACAGGGTTAGCTCCTGTGATGCTAATAAGTTAATGCGTTGCTGGATGGGGGTAGCTGTGCTGGAAACGATTTCCGAGGTGAACATGTCCAGTTTGTGTTCAGACTTGTTCACTCGTTGAACACATTACAGATTTACACACTCTACAGAAAAGGCCAGGAGCAATTAATTGAGCAGTGTGCTTGTGGGAGTGACTGATCATTGCTTTATTCTGGTTGAATGTTTAACCTTTTGTGGAATATCCTGCTGAGCAAGATCCCAAAGAAAACCCTCTTGGCAAGGGAATAGAGAAGCAGCAAAGATAATGTGTCCCCTTTGGGTCTGTTGCTAGCAACACCACACACACAAAAAGATATTTATCAATTACTGGTGAGTTTCCTTGTGTGTTTGAGGTCAGTGGCTAACATCTCAATACTCAGCAAACTGGTGGCACAAGGATTCCCAAAAGAATACCGAATGGGATTATACAGCATTTTAGATCTGTTCCTACAAGCCTCCAATCAGTCCTATTCTAATCAACGGGGAGAAATACTGATAATTAATAATAATCCTTGTTTGATAAATCACCTTTCACGTTGGGAGGATTTCTCAATGCACTGCAGAGGATGTATGTAATTGCAGTGACTGCGTACTTTGTAGGTGAGCGCAGCAGCCAAATTGCACATAGCCACATCACACAAACAGCCATGAGGTCAGTGACCAATTTTATTGAGGCATTGGCGGCCCGGAGGAAGATACTCCCTTCTCTTTTCCATGTACCATCTGATCTTTAACTTCCACCTGAAGTGGCTGAGAGGATTTCGGTTTAACGTCTCATCGGAAGGATAGCACCTCTGACAATACAGCACTCCCCAACACTGTACTGGAGCGCTAACCGGAATTTTAGAGTTCTGCACCAGGACGGGAAGAGTGTAAGCCTCGGCAACAATACCACATCACTTTATTGAAGACTAAGGCGTTGAGCTAAAAAAAATTCCGCTGATCAAAGATTAAAGGGCTTTAGGTGGCCGTCGTCACTTGGTGCAGTGGTGGCACTCTTGCCTCTTGAGTCAGAAGGTTGTGGGTTCAAATCCCGGGGACTTGAACTCACATGGTGTAAGCTGACAATCCAATGCAGTGCTGGGGCGTGGGGAGAGGGGGGGGGAGTTGCATTGTCGGATAAGACAATTCAACACACTCCCAGCCCTCCTTCGGATGAGACATTAACGTTCAGGTGGACGTTAAAGATCTCATGGCGCTATTGGAAAAGAGAAGGGAGGCCTTGGCGGCCAGGAGAAAGAAACTCCCTTCTCGTTCGGTGTCGTGGCCAATAAATCCTCCAAATAAAGTTGGTTACTCACTCCATAGCTGTTTGCGTGACATTGATGTGTGAAGCTGACGTGATTTGCCCACAAAATAGCCAGTCACTACACTTTGCAGTATATACAGAAGCGCTTTGAGACGTCCTTCCAACGTGATAAGGCACTGTACCAAACGCAAGGATTATTATTATTTTACACCCGTACCATGAGCAGACCCATACTAAATGCAAAGTGTTAGAACAGGGCCATCCTGTGCTATTCATGCTTCTTTTTGCTGAACACTTGCGCACAGCAGAATGCTGCTCCAAAGATTTCTCTCCTTAGCTCTCAATCCTTTCCCTTCCTCTCAAGACCTTTCTCTTCGACAGTGCCTTCGGCTACTCTCCAACACCTACCCTCCCTGCCCTTCATCCCTCCTGATCCCAACCCCCTGCTCGGGTCCAAATCCCTGACTGTCCATTGCTTTGGGACGTCCACCCGACATGAAAAGCGCTGTGTAAATGTAATTTGTTGTTGTTTTCTGAAGGTATGTTGGAGGGCAATATCAAGGCAAAAAGAGCCTTCCCTCCCAGTGTCCATTGATCACATAACATACAACAATCCTTATCTTCGAAACATCGCTTAAAACACCGAAACATTGCACAGCATAACACAGGAAACTGCTGCCGAGAGCAAGGCCCACAAACAGCCGTGAAGCGAATGACTAATTTATCTGGAACATTTCAAGTAGCATTGTGACATCTTTAACACGCCACGTACACACAGACGTGCTTGCTCCTGTCCATCTGAAATCTAGTTCCCAACCGAAGTCACTGGAGACTGAGCAGGAGCAGCAACAACAACTTGCAATTACATACAATAGCGTTTCGGAGCACTTAAAAGGAGCAGGGCACATAATAATAATACAATAATAATCTTTGCATTTGAATTAGCGCCTTGTCATGTCTTCGAGGCGTCTCAAAGTGCTTCACAGGATATACTGTATAGTCAGTTGACTGATTATTGAAATTTTTTAATTTAGATTTATAAGTTTTTATATAACAGACTCTAAAACCATATGGGTAGGTTTTAGAATCTGTTGACCACATGCGGTGTGCATGGCAATACGTTAAGATATCCTACAATTCTGAGGCTTCAAATTTCTTATCTCAATGATAGGAAGTGAGGCTGATTCACAATTTGTCAGTTTGTGACTATTAATCATTACTTCCTGTCACACTCTGTCAACAAGCTCTTATCGGCCATGTTACACGTTACATTTTTCCTAAAATCTCAATGAGTGGGAGTAATGTTTTCAAGTTACTTTCTCTGCAGAAAACAACAGCCAATGATTTACAACAGAATATAGGGAAGAAGGAAAAACCCAGCGTCATAGAGCCGTAGACATTTACAGCACAGAATGCAGCCATTCGGCCCATCATGTTTGTGCTATCCTCTGAAGCAATCTCTTCACCACAAGATTGAGGATCACAGAGTCAATCATAGACTACACCCCCTTCCCCAGGCAATAGGATACACCACACCTTAGGATACACCCCCTCCCCCACGTCTTAGGATACACCCCCTCCCCCACGTCTTAGGATACACCCCTCCCCCAATCATCCTAGTGAGAGGGGAGTGGTGGGAGAACAAAGATAACTCCAAAGTGAAAAGAGAAAAATTACCAAATTGAAGAGCAAATTACAAACTGTGACATGTGTGTTCGGCTCCGCTCCCTCTTCATTCTGAGTTCAGAAACCTGTTTCTGATTTGCTTTGGTTTGAGTGGTTTTCAATTTCAAGTTCATTACCTCAAAACCTACAGTTAACTCAGTTAACTCATTGCTCATCAATCTTAACCAACTCGAATAACAAGATGGTAGATTAGATTTCCCAAATGAGTGCAATCTGAAACGCTTTAGAGTCGTCCTCTCGATGCGAAAGGCACTACTGCATATAAATGTAAATTGTACAATTCACATCCCCAGACATCAGGGTCCTTTTTAAAAAATAAATGTAAGGTGCCCAATTATGTTTTTTCGAATGTTCTCCCCCTCGGGGTACCCCTCTGTTCCGGGCCCCTCTTGCTGTGGTGTGATTCCACTCAACGACCATTGTTCATGTCTAAGCCTTGGCAGTGAGTGTGGGCAGTCTTGGCAGCACTGCTGAGTTTGACCTCTGCCCACCCAGCTGCCCCGTGCCGCCCCCCGCCCCCCCACACACACACACACTCTGCCCGTAGATGGTGCTAAAAATCGACCAAAACCAGATTGTAGCCAGCGTTCAGCTCCCTAACCCTGGGATGGCCAGGGCTACTCTTAGCCTCTCACAGGCCAGACCAGGAAACTCACAGAGGCCTGAGTTCTCACCAGCAAGCTCCTGGTCTACAAGCCGCAGCTCCAACCACTCTCGCATTAGGTTCATGGTCAAGTTTCACAGTGTTCTGAAGGGCGTCCTGTTCACCACAACATCAGGGGCCACCCAGGCCTGAGACGCGATGTACAATAGAGCAAAGGAGTGACTCAGGGATGAGCTATGAAGAAGAAGAACTAGATAAGAAGTTCCTCAGCCTGAGAGGGAATTTGTCTAGAAGTGTACAAGACTCCAAATGGAATTGAAAAAGTTGATTACTCCGAGGCAGCAGGTCGAGAGGGTTGTGGCGAGCAATTTTCAGATAGACAACACCAGGAAGTTGTTCTTTAAAGGGCAATAAGCAGCTGGAATGGGATGGCAGGAAGGCTGGTAGACGGCAAGATGTGTGAGTCATTTCACAGATTAATGGGTGGTTTTCATTTAACCGGAACCTTAGTTTGATTGTGCACTAATAATAATAATAACCCTTGCTTTTGAAACAGCGCTTTATCACGTCTTTGAGACATCTCAAGTGCTCTGAGACTCTACCCTGTGTGGAGGGCGCTATATAAGTGCAAGGTGTTGTTGTTGTTTCAAAGCGCTTCACAGAATATACTGTAAAGTGAATTGACTGTGTATTTTGTGGGCAAAACCCGGCAGCGAATTGCGCACAGCAGCGTCCCCACAAACAGTCATGGGTTGAGTGACCAGATTATTAGTATTTTCTTTAAAAAAATTAAGGGATTATTACCCCTGGAAAAGCAATCTGCCAATCGACTAGCAATTGAGGTCCTACTTACTGCTGGGTAAGCGGAGGTGTGTGGAGTAAGGAAACGTTTCGCCCTGCCCAGGAATTGAACCAAGGTCCGCTTGCTCCTGAGGCGAGCGCTCTGAACAGGACTCGACAGCATCCGAAGCAGGGACATGTGAAGATAACGCCATGTCAGCCACAAGCGGCATGTTTACCAGTTCCTTATTCACACCTCCCTTCAGAACTAAGACAAAAAAAACAAAAACTGGAAAGAGAAAGTAATAAATGATACACTTGGCATTATAACTTTGTAATAAATGTTTTCCTATAGTGTTATATGGTGTTTCCGTGCTTCTGGTTGTATTTACACTAATGGGGGCGGGGGGAGGGCAAGTACCAGAAAGAAGTGTGTGGACGAAGGAAATCTATCTGATGAAGATTACTGGAGTAAAGCAGCAGCAATAATGTAACCAGATGGTTTGGGGCTGTTAGTGATTCACCCACACGCATTATCCCAATGCAGGACTGAAACGTCTTCAAAAGGTTCTGAAGTTTAGTGGGAAATATCGTTGGTCTTCAAAGTGTTAATGAACAGTCTGCAGCTGAAAAGTGCGCCAAGCAATAATAAAACACAACACAATTTGTGTAGAGACGTTCACATCGAGAGGACGTCTCAAAATAGCAGCTGACACATCACAAGTCAGCCCCAGCTCTGACTTCCACTTGGTCTGATGTCTGGCATTAGTCCCAAGGAGCATTTCAACAGTGGCGCAGTTAAGCACAATTATTCTGTGCGATTAAAATGACAATAAAGATACTGTTTGCAAAGTGTCCGTATGATCTGCCCAATTCCCTAATTGCTCTGCTTAGTCGGAGCTCACAGTTTTCCTCAACATACAATTGCAGAATAAACTAATGTGTACATTAAACCAGAAAGATTACAGTGATGGAGTTCACTTGCCAAACAAATTGCATGTCTAAAGAAACTAGATGAGGATTCATTTACTCTCTCTCTATCTTACACTGACACGTGTGCCAAAGACTAAGATCCCTGAAATGTCCTTTCATAATGACTGAAGTCGCTGTGTTCTTCAGTGGTCACTGGTCTATCATCAGTGGGAGGTCATCAAACTCAGCACCGAAACCAGAAAACAAAATACAGTATTGTCGCCGGAGGCTCTGTGACAAAACTAAGGGGATAATAATTATAATAATTATAATAATTTGATCACTCAATGCACAACTGTTTGTGGGACACTGCTGTGCTCAATTGGCTGCCTCGTTTCGCCCACAAATATACAGTCCATTCATTTTACATTCTATTCTGTGAAGCGCTTTGAGACGTCTAGAAGATATGATAAAGCACTATATCAAATGCAAGGAATATTATTATATTATTACTAAATTACTGGGTTTTAATCCATGTAAAAATTATATTTGTCAAAACCTTGTTCAATAAATAATAATCCTAACACTTGGTACAGCACCTTTCACGTCAGGAGGACGTCCCAAAGCGCTTCGCAAGATATACGGTAAAGTGGAGTGACTGTGTGTTTTGTGGGAGAACTCGCTTTGATCAATATCTAGAGTATAAAGTGTAACAAAAATCTGTACCCACAAAATACTGTTACCCACAAAAGTAACTAGATGCTGGAGGATGGCTTGGACAGAAATTGCTCCCTGGGTCCCAGTGAAGCTACTTCGTGTGTTGAAGCGACTGATGTCCTGCACATAGTTTTCAGCAAAAATAAAAGTAAATTAAATTAAAATTAATAAATAAATTAATAATAAATTCATAAAGCTCGGCTCATCTTTGGCTCAAATGATTGTAGGTTCAAGCCTCAAGTCGGGACGTGAACTCAAACTCTCTCACCCACATCTTCATCGAAAACAAACTCCATACACCCATCACCCGGTCTCCACCATCTCCCAGTGGAATGATTTCAAAGTCCTCAACCCTCATCTGTAAATCCCTTCAGACACTAGCGCCTGCCAATCTTCTCCTACCACCACTCCTCTGCTTTCCCCTCCACTCGAATACATCAGGTCTGCTGCTCACCCCATCCCCTTCCCCCACCATAATCAACTCCTCGATCCCAATCCTCTGGAACTTCCTCCCCCTCCATCTGGCTTTAAATCCCACCTAGAGACTTAGTTCTTCCATCGTGCCTACAGTCACCTCACCTACTCACTTGCTGCACATCCAACACTGTTCCTGTGAAGTGTCGTACTCCTAATATCTTCAGCTACCATCACTGACTGTTTTGTCGGTCACTAAACATGATAGTCTTAGTTAACAAAGCCTGCGCCGGGTCTATTGAAAGAGCTCCCAACTAGTCCCACTCCCCCACTCTTACCCCATAGCCCTGCACATTTGTCTTTTTCAGGTACCTTCAATGTAAAAAGCATAGCAATGGTTAGTGTAGTTATCGGATCATAGAATGTGGTGACCAGTTTGGAAAGGGATGAACATTGCTGAAAATTCAGGTCAATAATCCTCCACTACATGAACCTTTTGATACAAATGTGTGCAGTATTATGTTGCACTGCTGATAGAATCATGGAATCGTAGAATCCTACAGCACAGGAGGTGGTCATTTGGCCCATCAGGCCTGTGCCGGCTCTACTGAAAGAGCAACCAACAGGTCCCACTCCCACCCTCTTACCCCAGAGCCCTACACATTTGTCCTTTTCAACTTTCTATCTGATTCGCTTTTGAAAGTTATTATTGAATTTGCTTCCGCCTCCCTTTCAGGCCGTGTATTCCAGATATTAGCAACTCTCAGGGTAAAAAAAATTCTCCTCGTTGTCTCCCCTCTGTTATCCCTTTGGTGAGATTGTTGGAGGCGCTGTTCTTCAGCTATATTGGGTTGGCCTGTCTATCTTGGGCTGAGAGAACTATCTACTTTATAGCACGGGGTGATTGTGAAGAAAATGGTCTTCGTTTCATTTGTACATGTTTATCCATGTCCAAAACACTGGGAGGGATGGCTGTGAGTGTGGTCTGTTCCCATGTATTATCTGACCGGCTTATTGTGATTGTCCCCTCATGTAAAGTCACTTCATATCGTACCATTTGCCAGAATTTACGGAATTTACTTCAAGCTTATTTATTTAAACTTATTGTGGAGTCCTGGAGCGTAGTGGTTAGTGCGTTCGACTCGCAAGCGAGAGGACACGGGTTTGATTCCTGGGCAGGGCGAAACCTTACTCCAAGTTTCCTTACTCCACACGCCTTGGTTCACCAAGCAGTAAATAGCTAGCAGTTGTTAGTCGATTGGCGGATCGTTTTCGGGGGTAATAATCTCTCAAACAAATACTACTAATTTGGCCCCTCAATCCACGAGTGTTTGTGGGACACTTCTGTGCACAATTGACGCCATGTTTTACCCACAAAATACACAATTAATCCACTTTACAATATATCATGTGAAGCACTTTGAGACATCTCAAAGACGTGACAAGGCACTATACCAAATGCAAGGATTATTATTACTATTATTACTCAGATAGAAATTATACCGAGGACTTGTCTGTGTCTGTTTGGGTGGATGTTAAAGATCCCATGGGGCGATTCGAATAGAGAAGGAAGTTTCTCCCATTGTCAACAATCTCCAGACAGAAATTACTGATTTGCTTTATGGCTGTTTGTGGAACACGACTGCGTGCGAGTTGGCTGCCGTATTCACTTACAAAATACACAGTCACTACACCTTACAGCAAAGCCTCTGAAGCATCCAGATGTGAAACGAGCTATATGAAATGTAAGGATTATTACTGCTGTATTTATTAGTTTACAATGTGCTTGGCACAAGTCTCCAATATCACTAAGATACCATACAATACAAATTACATTTGTATAGGGCCTTTCACATCGGGAGGACGTCTGATAATGGTCTATTCCGTGCATTCAATTCTTTATGCGTTCTTTTGTATGAAACAATACTGATAATAATAGTCCTTACACTTGACAAAGGGCCTTACCATGTCTTCGAGACGTCTCAAAACTCTTCACAGAATATAAATATATGTATATATGTTTCACCTCCAGTTCTCCAGACATTAGCTGCTTTTATGTTATAGATTTACAAAGAAAAAAAACTTGTGCATTGATTCTCACCAGTGTAGAGACAAGGCAAAGTGCCACAGTCAGCTGTGCTCTGTAGCAAGTCCCATTGCTTATCGTGAGCCATCCATCTGATAATAAACAGTACTGCACAACAGCACTGCAAGACTGAATACCTAAAGGCACATTTTAAAGCGTTACTCTCTGCATTTGCTTTTGTCAACTTGTTACTTGGGGAGGAAGGCGAGCGGGTGGAGATTGTATCGTTTTGAAATTCCAATGACATCAGCGACAAGCAGAACGCTCGTCAGACCGAATCAGGAAGATTCTTCCTTTTACACCGACCGAGACACTCTTGTAGGTGATCATTCACTTTCATGACCTACGGCTTGGATGGACCAAGAAGAAGCCTTAAAATCCTCTGCGTCAGGCTATGCAATGAAAGCTTTACGCTTGGCTCTGGGGTGTAAAGCTTAGCTTCCGTCTACACCCCACCAGTGGCGTTGAGTCTGAATGTATCAGGAAAGGGTGTAGTAATCAGGATGTCCTGTCTGTGAGTCAAAAAAACGGTTGAGTGGAGAAAGTGCTGGAACATTTAAAAGATAGCGCTCATTCTAATTATTGGCGCACAAGGATTTTGTGAAATAGAAAGCTTTACAACAGCCAAATTCTGAATCAGTCAATAGCAAAGGCACATATTACAATTGGGTCAATCGGCCTGGCTCTTTTGGCAGCACTGCGGCCTCTGGATAGGTTGTCAGTTTAACAACAACAACAAAATTACATTTGTACAGCGCCTTTCACGTTGGGAGGACGTCCCAAGGTGTTGGACAGACAGAGTTACGGACCCGAGCTGGGGGTCAGGGTGGGGGAGGGCAGGGGGGGAAAGCAGGGAGATCGAAAGCACGGTTGAAGAGGAAGGTCTTGAAGTGGGTCTTGAAGGTGGCGAGGGAGGGGGCGAGATGGAGGGAGTGCGGGATGGAGTTCCAGAGAGTGGGCACAGAGAGGTGGAAGGCCCGTCCGCCAATAGTGGGGCGAGCGAGACGGGGGATGTGAAGCAGGCCGGAGCCCGCTGAGTGGAGGGAGTGAGCAGGATGGTAGGGTTTAGGAGGTCACAGAGATAGGGGAAGCAAACCTTGGAGGGCTTTGAAGGTGAGGATCAGGATCTTGAACTGTATCCTCTGTGTGATGGGAAGCCAGTGGAGTTGGGCGAGGATGAAGGTGATAGGGTCGCGGAGCCTGGTGCGGGAGAGGACACGGGCTGCAGAGTTCTGGATGATCTGAAGCCTGTGGAGGGAGGAGTTGGGGAGTCCGACAAGCAATGAGTTTGCATAGTCGAGCCTCGATGTAATGAAGGCGTGTATGAGGCTTTCGGCCTCAATTCCTCAACTCAATGTCCTGAAACATTCTCTTGCACAAAGCTTTTTAGAGTTTAAGTATCATACCATGAATTGAATTCAGTCTAAACTGATGCTCCACAGCAGTAGTGGTGGGGGGAAGGACGCTACAGATCTAGGCTTCAGATTGACACACTGATGCTAAAAGCTTGTTTGTACCACTTTAGAAAAGCGGAAAGAGTATGTTTGGTTGGTTGATAGGCCAATGTATCCAATTGGTATTGTGGAAAGTTCCTGGTGCAGACTAAGCTGCTACACTTTCCTCCAGAACAGTCACTACAGCTCCCACCCACAGTTCCCATGTTCATCCAGAATTGTCCAGCACTTTGGGACCACCACCCGATGTGAAAGGCGCTGAATAAATAGACATCGTATTGTGTTGAAACACAGTCACCTTCTGACCTGTGAAAGCACTACGTTAAATTCAGACACTGGGGGAAGGGAATTTCCCACTCAGTTCTTCTTAATACTGCAAGCCAAGTGCCTGACGGGTAGGGTGGTCCTAGCTGGACAAGCAGTGGGAAAGCTTGCCAGTCAGCGAGATCAACAATAATAATAATAATAATAATCCTTCCATTTGATATAGCTCTTTTCATGTCTTCTAGACGTCTCACAGCACTTCACAGAATATACTGTAAAGTGATTTGACTGCATATTTGTGGGCACACACGGCAGCCAATTGCGCACAACAGTGTCCCATAAACAGTCGTGGATTGCGTGACCAAATTATTACTGGTTTTTTTGACGGATTATTATCCCCAGAAAAGCGATCTGTCAATCGACTAACAATCGGGTTCCAGGTAAGCAGAGGTGGGTGGGGTAAGGAAACTTGCCCAACATTTCGCCCTTCCTGGAATTGCAAGGCGAGTGCTCTAACCACTGAACTGCAAGCTTTGGGGTTTTAGCTGATTAGTTACCCCACCACACACTCTGGCCTTCCCCCAAACCTTGGCTCTTGCCAACTTACGCCTAATACATTCTGGAATTAGGTAAACTGGTCGTGTCCCTCCCGGGAGAGAGTGCGCATTCCATTCCAACGATCTCTCTCTGGGATTTCTATGTGTAGGTGGGAGCCGTGGCTTGGTTTGGATTTGGTTTGGATACTCTTCAGCAAGTTGATGGGTTTCCGCATGTGTCAAACACCCGGCTATCACCCCACCCAAAAAGAAAGCTACTGGTATAAATTCTCAGTCTAGCCTGACCCAAGGTCATGGTTCCAGGTCATGGTTGGATGATGAGACTTTTGATTTTTAATCTTAAATTGTGAGGTTGTTTTTACTGTTCCCAGGTGTTATTCCTTGGCTGAATAAACACAGTGATTTAGTGCACGATTGTGCAAGAACCACATCTTGCACAATCCACCATCCTTACTTAAGCTTTGCGCAAGAGACTGTTTCAGGCAATTGAGTTGAGGAATCCAATTTAACCCAAAGTCATTTATTATTCATCCTTACATTTGATACAGAGCCTTTCACATCAGGAGGACGTCTCAACGTCTACAGCATGGGACTCAAATACTAAATATGTTTTAACACAATTTACTGCGATTACAAACAAATCCCCTGATGTGCGTGTGTGGGAGCTCAAAAATTCTTGATGAATTCTAAAAAATTTCCCCAGTAATACTGAAAGTCTCTCTTCATTACTAAAATGACCAAAATGTCAGATTACCCTCTTATCTAAAAAAAATCATCATTTCTTTAAGAAATATTAGACATTGTAATGGGATCACTGACTCCTGTCTCTCACAAAACTGTACATCTCAAGGCACCTTACGCTGGGAACTGTGTACGTACTGAATCAAACTTTTGAACACAAAGACTGCTTTTGTACAGCGCACTTTACAAAGCACTTCATTTTCTGAGAATTCTATTTCAGAGGATTAAAATGCGAACAGATTTATTGAAATTCGTCTAATGCTAAACCATTCCTTTTTTGCTAAAACAAAAAGAATTAATTTTCCACAGCAATTCACGTTCATTTTATCGAAAATGTTTATTGCATTATAACCTGGTATTTGGTTCATTTGGTGAAGGAGGGGTGGGCGAAAAACATCCTTTCAGCACTCCCCCGAAACGTGTGGGCCCATGACAGGACATAAAACAAGTCAATGCTTTCAATTTGGTTTTGCTGCTGCTGTAGAACTGCAAGTGTTGCTGTAATTAATCTTGCAAACAACACAAAACTAAAAGCTACGCTGAAGCAGGTGAAGCACTCTTACACCGGATCAGAGTAACTGTTACAAGTAGGAGGCTGAATAACCTGCACACTTCTGACCCAATCCCTATACACTGCCATGATAATAATAATCCTCCTCCATCTGATATAGCGTCATCGCATCATCGAGATATCTCCAAAGGCTTCGCAAGATTTACTGTATAGTGTGGCTGTATTTTGTCGGCAAACACAGCAGCGAATTTGAGTAAGCAATATCTCACAATTAGCCTTTGGGCGACTAATTTTATTTATTTGGGGGTATTGGTAGCCATAAGACAAGGGGAAAATCGCTTTTCTTTTCAAATAGTCACAGGATCGTTAACACCCATCTGGGCCTTGGTTTAACGTCTCTCCTGAAGGATGGGGACTGAATACAGTGCTCTCCCAGCACTGTAATGGAGTGACATCCTAGATGTCTTAAACCCACAACCCTGCGACTCAGAGGCGAGAGTGCTGTTAACTGAGCCAGACTGAGAGCAGGATCACTGCTCCATGTACAGTTTCAGCTGAGTTGGCAGAAAGCTTTACTCGATAGTTAGCTGAATCTCTCAAACTTTTTTGTGTAAAGAAAAGGTGCAGCAGCACAAGGAATGAGAGTAAATAAAACTTTTCTTTTTCCATCTCCTTCACTGGCTAATAGGGACGCTCGCTCCTTCGTTCAATCAGCAATTTAAAACATTCCTTACATTATTATTATGACTATTATTTGTAGGTGGATTATTCACATTCAATATCTAACACAAGGTAAATAACTAAATACAACCCAGGAGCCTCTAAAAAATATAACAACAACAACAAGATTGCATTTATAGAGCGCCTTTCACGTCGGGAGGACTTCCCAAGGCGCTGGACAGTTGGGTCGGGACCCGAGCATTGGGGGGAAATGGTCAGGGTGAGGGGAGGGAAGGGAGGGAGCGAGGAGGGGGTAGAGAGTCGAGAGGGGAGCTGAAGGCACGGTTGAAGGGAAAATTGGATTAATAATAATCCTTGCATTTTACATAGCATCTTATCATGTTGTTGAGACATCTCAAAGCGCTTTACAGGATATACTGTAAAGTGTAATGACTGTGCACTTTGTGGGGGAAACGTAGCAGCCAGTTGCCCACTGCAGGGTCCTTCAGACAGCCTTGAAGTGAGTGACCAATTTTATTTGGGGGATTGCTTTTCTTCATATCCCTTAATATCCTGACTTCCCAGCATCTATCTCCCTCTTTAACTTGTAAACGACCGTCTACAAATCACCACTGATGTTGATTCTGCTCGTTTAACCTTTCGCACCATCGTCTTTCCAAATTCGTACAGTTCACTATCCTTGATGGAAAACGTAGACTTCAAAGTCTAGGCTGATGCTCCAGCGCAGGGCTGGGGGAGGCTGCAGTGTTGGAGGTGCCATCCTTTGGATGAGATGTTAAACAGAGTCTGCCTGTTCAAATGGAATTTAACCATCCCATGCCACTATTTAAAAAGAGTTTCTCCCTGTGTCCTGGCCAACAACCCCCCAATAAATTGGTCACTCACTTCACCGCTGTTGTGCGCAAAAGGGGTGCCACGTCCCCAGTCTATATAATTTACAGTAAATTCCTGTGAAAGGCATTGAGCTGCTTCAATAAGGTGATAAAGTGGTTTATCAAATCCAAGGATTAGGATTTTTTTTCTGTTAAAGCTGAAATTCTAATTTATCGACCAAGAAAGAGCTGTGGGCCTTTACTTCCAGGTGATGCAATTCTTAAATGAAACCCTACATACTGCCAAGAAAATAACTCTGCATCATGTGCTACATGATTTAGATTACATTATTTTGCCAATGCAACCCACTCGGAAACATCATTGAATACTCTAAAACTGACTGGAACAGATTGCCAGAACGGGTGGCTGAATAATAATAATAATAATAATAATCCTTGCATTTGATATAGCGCTTTTCACGTCGGGAGGACGTCCCAAAGCGCTTCACAGAATATACTGTAAAGTGAATTGACTGTATATTTGTGGCGAACGCAGCAGCCAATTGCGCACAGCAATGTCCCACAAACAGTCGTAGATTGAAAAAGACCAATTTATTATTGTTTTGGGTTTTTGGAGGGATTATTATTAGGCTCTGTGTGGAGTAAGGAAACTTGCCCAAGGTTTCGCCCTCTGCCTGGAAATGAACCCAGGTGTCTTGCTTGCAAAGCGAGTGCTCTAACCACTGAGCTACAGGACTCCACGAAGCCAGGACCTTTGAAGCCAGGACACTGCACTCGTTCAAAAGACAGCAATTTGTGAAGAGGATGAGATCAGATGGGGCTCCTCCATCCGAACTGATAATAATAATAATCCTTGCATTTGATACAGCGCCTTATCATGTCTTCGAGCCGTCTCAAAGAGCTTCGCAGAATATACTGTGAGGTGATTTGACTACATTTTGTGGGCAAAATGTGGCAATCAAATGCGGACAGCAGTGTCCCCTTAAACAATCCTGGATTAACCAAATTAATATTAGCTTGTGATCTTATGATGAGATTGGTTTCACTGTACAAGCTCTTTGCCAACCACTTTTTAATTAAGAAATCAATTAAAGGTCAATTTCTGAATAACAACAACAACGAGATTACATTTGTATCGCGTCTTTCACGTCGGGAGGACGTGCCAAGGCGCTGGACAGTGTACAGCATTTCAGACCCGAGCAGGGGTCAGGGGGGAGAAGGGAGGGGAAGGGGGGTGGCCGATGGCATGGTCGAAGAGGAGGGTCTTGAGGCGGGACTTGAAGGAGGCTAAGGAGGGGGCGAGGCGGAGTGACTGGGGGATGGAATTCCAGAGATTGGGGGCAGAGTGGCTGAAGGCTCTCCCGCTAATGGTGGGGCGGGTGGGTTGGGGCACGTGGAGCAGGCCAACCGGAAGGAGCGGGCAAGTTGGTAGGGGGTTAGGAGGACGCAGAGGTAGGGTGGGGCGAGGCCATGGAGAACTTTGCATGTGAGTATCTGAGGACCAGGATCTTGAACTGGATCCTCTGAAGGATAGGGCCAATGGAGTCGGGCGAGAGTGGGGGAGATGGGGTCACAGAGTTTGGTGCGGGAAAGGACAAGGCTGCAGAGTTAGTTCTGGATTATCTGCAGTCTGTGGAGGGAGGAGTTGTGAAGGCCAACACACAGGGCATTTGCATTGTCGAGCCTGGAGGTGATGAAGGCATGAACAAGAGTTTCAGCGGCCTGAGGGGTGAGGTAGTGGCGGAGTCGGGCGATGTTACGGAGGTGAGGGAAGGCAGAGCCGGTCATGGCTTGGATGTGGGGGAGAAAAGACAGAATAACATTAAGATCCCCATTTATTTGACGACTCACAGCACTTGGGTGCAGGAAATCTGCAGGAACAGGAATCGAGCAGATATAGGATAAAGAAGTCATAGATTTAAATAGATGTGATTCCATAGCACAGAACCAGCTATAACTGACAGTCTGACTGGGAAATGGAACTTGGTACAAAACTCGGAGATCAGAACCAATGTAGACTTTAGTGAAAATAACCACACAAGGCCACTTGGCCCATTGTGTCTGTGCTGCCCTTTAAAAAAGCAATACATTCAGTCTCATTTACCTGCCTTTTCTGTATACCTTTGCAGATTCATCCTCTCTGGATTTCGCCTCTTGAAAGCTAAAATGGATCCTACCTCAGCCACTGCACCCTGGCAGCACATTCCACATCCTAACAAATCTCTGGTGGAAAAAATATCATCCTAACTTTTCCCTTTGCTCCCTTTCTGACAATCTTAACTAGATGCCATCTACTCAGCAATTCACCAACCAGTGGAAATAATTTCTTCCCATCTATTCTATAAAAAACAGTCATCATTTCAAAGGCCTCGATCAGGTCTCCCCTCAACTTTCTCCATTCCAGAGAAAATAGCCCTAGTTCCTCCAGTCTCTGCTCATAGATCAAACCCCTCATCCCTGGTATCATCCTCTTGAATGTGGCCCTCCTTACTGTCCTGACAACCTTCCTAAAGTACGGTGACCAGAACTGGACACAATGCTCTAACTGCGGTCTAATTAGCGATTTATATTGGTGAAGCATCATCTGTTTAGTTTTATACTCTATCTCCTAAAATCAAAGATCCCATTAACTTTCTTCACGTCAGGAGTTTGAGTTTGAGATAGGTTCAGACTGCATCAGAAAGATGGATACCCACAATGACAAATTACATTTACACAGCGCCTTTCACGTCGAGAGGACATCCTAAGACACTGGACAGTCAATGATTTGCACCTTGAGCTGGGGGTTGGGATCAGGAGGGATGGAGGGGAGGGAGGGTGGGGGTGGAAGGGTGAATGAAGGTGCCTTTATTTTGGTTTCCTTATTTTATTTTTAGCCCAAATACTTAATAATTCATCTTTCATACTTTGGCCTCAGTACCTGCTCCAAGCGAGGTAAAGCCATCAGGGGCCCATGCTACTAAATTAGTTTCTTACAGGTCATTTATTTAGTTGCAAATGTTTATTTTCTTGCAATATTATTATTTACCCCATCACCGTGACCATACTAACCATGACAGCAGCTCAAAAATATACCAGTCACACACCCTCACGAGAGCTGTCTCTGAAAACAAAAACTCTTTTTAAAAAATATATACTTTTGTAGAATGATGGAAAAGCACCTTAAGCAATAGGGCAAGCGTAACTTTCCTGTAGATTTCACCCACAAAATACAAAGTTACTACACTTTACAGTATGTACTGTGAAGCGCTTTGAGACGTCTCAATTACCTAATAAAGCACTGTATCAAATGCAAGGATTATTATTATTATTTGTCAGGGACGAAGCCTGTAATAAAGTGCTGAAATTTGTTTTCCTCTTGGACAGCAGAACACGTGTGCTGATTCTACACCTTCCGCAAAGGCTCAATGACTTGCTAACTGTGTCACATCCTCCCCAGAGAATGCAACCTTCTGTATCGTGCAATCCGCCAAACCAATGGAACGGTTGATTGCAACAGCGTTAAGAACTACCTCTGCTGTTACCCTTCCTCCTATCTCAACCTGACGTGTGGCTCAGCTCAGCGAATAACAGCCTAAGCCTGTAAAGTTCAAACAGCAGTTTGACAAACCCTTCACCATTGATTGCTGCATCTTGGGCGAGACTGCCATCAGCCAACATTCCCATAAAATGATGGCTAAGTGTCCGCTCTATTGCTGTATTTTCACCCTCTCCAGCAGTTGGGCACAGTCCCAGATACCCCTCAGGGTCTGGTCCAAGTAACAACAACTTGCATATATGTATAATGCCCTTCACCCGGGGTAGCGTCTCAGAGTGCTCAACAGTGGAGGAGCCTGATGCCGAGCCGGGGAGAGAGGTGACTGTATGAGCTCGAATCAGAAGGTGTGATCTGAAGACAGACTAGGAGGGGCACGGCGGAGGGATTGAGGGAGAGAGTTCCTGAGACTCGGGGGCGTAGTGGCTGAAAGCACAGCCCCCAATGGTGGGGCGGAGGGGATGAAGGGACGGGCTCGAAGCTGGAGCCAACTGAACAAAGTGGGAGGGTAGAATCTGAGGGTTAGGCCGGGGAGATTAAGTAGGTCAGGGCCGCAGGTGAGAAGATATTGACAGGAGCCAAGGAGAATGGTCCATGAGGCGGGGGAGGAGCATCAGAACCCTCTCTCCCTGGAGGAATGCGCGCTGCTTATCTAATTCCGGAAAGTGTTAGGCGCAGGTTGGTAAGAGCCATGGCTTAGGGACCCCAGAGTGTGCATCGGGGTAACTGCTGGAGTCTTAACCACCTAAAACCGCATCGCTCGCCATTGATATTGCAAGCCTTCCTGCTGCAGTTCCTGCTAGGACCAACAACAACAGCTTGCATTTATATATCGCCCTCGTGCAGGGTAGCTTCCCAGAGCACCTGACCGCGGCAGAGCACGATGCCGAGTTGGGGGGAAGGGGAGGTGACCATAGACACGGTCAAGTAGGAAGGTCTTCAGGCACGAACTGAAGATGGGGAAGGAAGGGGCGAAGCGGAGGGACAGAGGGAGAGATTTCCAGAGTTTCGGGGCACATTGGCTGAAAGCGCAGCCACCACCCTACCTGTTAGGGCTTTGGCTCGCAGGAATAACAGGAGCTGAGTGGGATGAAAGTGAGTGGGATCAATAATTAGTAAATCCTGAATAATTCCTGATTGCTCAGTGAGTTTCTCTGAGCAGCACAGCACCAGGGGATGTTACTTTGACAGGAAATGCTTAGCCACAGCAAAAAAAAGATGATCGCACTGAGCTCTGTCACACCTTCTCGCTCTCGCTGTATGTTAGCCATTGTCCAGCGCCCTGTAATAAATAACGCTATTAACACTCTAGAAACTAAAAAAAAATCCTTGCATTCGATATAGCGCTTTTCACGTCGGGAGGACGTCCCAAAGCGCTTCACAGAACACCCTGTAAAGTGAATTGACTGTATATTTGTGGGCGAACGCGGCAGCCAATTGCGCACAGCAATGTCCCTCAACCAGTCGTAGACTGAAAATGACCAATTTATTATTGTTTGGGGTTTTTTGGAGGGATTATTATTAAACACAGAAACAGGAGAGGCCATTCAGCCTCTCGAACGGTTCCACCGTTCTATAAGATTGCCGCTGATCTGTGCCTCAACTCCAACGTAGCTTATTGTGCAATGACAGGTCCGGGTAAAATCTAACCCTCCAAAACACCTCCTTTAGCCATTATTAATGCGCAATAAAGATAGTGGGTTTAGAGTTCGCCCCATCGGCTCCCCCCTCCAACACATACAGCCATAATGCTCAGCACTCTCTAACCACTATGTCTGGGCGCTGCTGTGTGCATTTCCTGTGTATGTTGCGGTCTCCCTTTGCACAGAAAATAAATGTCAAGAGCACCGGCAGAAGGAACTTTCCATTCTTGTTTTTTTTTTGAGAGAGAGAAATCCAGGCGACAAGAAACTTGGGTTCTTTTACACACAGATTTGACATTGCTGTGCGTGTGTGTGTTGTAGAGTAACAGAGAGTGAGGGAGTCGAGGATGGCAATGCCGCACCCCTCGCCCTGGGTGGCTTTACACCAACACACACTCACACACAGACACTCAGACTCAACACCAGGAACAATAAGTTAGTAAAGTCCCAGAGACAAGTGCATTGGGCAAAAAGCTCTTTAGACCTATTATTTCCCCCCAAAGCCCAACCCCAACCCCATCACACACCGCTTGTCACAGTCTGAGAACCTGACCGTGAACCACTGACTGACTGACTTCCTGTCACTTTTCAAAAGTATTTGACAAAACAGCACATTTTCTTTTAAAAGGACAATAAAATGTCACAAAGAGCCCAAGTTCTCACGATTGGAATCAACCCCTTCTCCACCCAAATACAGCACAACCACAAACACACACCGTGACACACACACAGTGACACACACACACACAGTGACACACACACACACACACACAGTGACACACACACAGTGACACCACACACACACACACAGTGACACACACACACACACACAGTGACACACACACACACACACAGTGACACACACACACAGTGACACACACACACACACACAGTGAACACACACACAGTGACACACACACACACAGTGACACACACACACACACACAGTGATACACACACACACACAGTGACACACACACACACACACAGTGACACACACACACACAGTGACACACACACACACACAGTGACACACACACACAGTGACACACACACACACACACACACAGTGACACACACACACACACACACAGTGACACACACACACACACACACAGTGACACACACACAGTGACACACACACACACACACAGTGACACACACACACAGTGACACACAGTGGGGGGGGGGGGGGCACAGGCTATGAGCCGCACACAGTGTGTCTGTCTCCCGCGGAGCTGTTGAGGCGGTGTCGCAGTGACTGTTTTACCTTCAGTTGAGATTTGGAGACTTTACCGCTTTTCTCCACATCCAAAGCAGTGAAGGCGAACCATATAGACTTCAGCAGCTCTGCCCTCAGCTCCATCCTCAGCTCAGCTCAGCCCCGACTGCCTGTCTGTCTGTCTGTGTGTGTGTCTGTCTGTGTGTGTGTGTCTGTGTGTGTGTCTGTGTCTGTGTGTGTCTGTGTGTCTGTCTGTGTGTGTCTGTCTGTGTGTCTGTGTCTGTCTGTGTCTGTGTGTGTGTCTGTCTGTGTGTCTGTCTGTGTGTGTGTGTGTCTGTCTGTGTGTGTCTGTCTGTGTCTGTGTGTGTGTGTCTGTGTCTGTCTGTCTGTGTGTGTGTGTGTGTCGGTGTGTCTGTGTCCCTGTCTGTCTGTGTCTGTCTGTGTCTGTGTCTGTGTGTGTGTGTGTCTGTGTCCCTGTCTGTCTGTGTCTGTGTCTGTGTGTGTGTCTGTCTGTCTGTGTGTGTGTGTGTGTGTGTCTGTGTCCCTGTCTGTGTCTGTGTGTGTGTGTCTGTCTGTCTGTGTGTCACTGCCTCTCACTCTCTCGCAGCCGCGTGTCTGCGCAACGCCTTCGCCTGACGTGGCCGTCACACACACACACAGCAGTGCCTGAGGAGCCAACGGGGCTGGAACTGGGGCAGAGCAGAGCCCAACACGGCAGGGAGGCAGGGGGGGAGGGAGGGGAGGGCAGGGCAGGGGGGGCAGGGAGGGAGGGGCAGCGCAGGGCAGGGCAGGGGGGGCAGGGGAGGGGAGCAGGGGAGGGGAGGGGAGCAGGGAGGGGGGGCAGGGAGGGGCAGGGCAGGGGGGCAGGGCAGGTCAGGGCAGGGGGGCAGGACAGGGAGGGCAGGGGAGGGAGGGCAGGGCAGGGGAGGGAGGGCAGGGAGGAGAGGGAGGGCAGGGCAGGGAGGGGCAGGGCAGGGGAGGGAGGGCAGGGAGGAGAGGGAGGGCAGGGCAGGGAGGGGCAGGGCAGGGAGGGCAGGGGAGGGCAGGGCAGAGCAGAGCCCAGCACGGCAGGGAGGGGAGGGCAGGAAGCAGGGCGGGAGGGAGGGCAGGGCAGGGAGGGCACGGGAGGGCAGGGAGGGCAGGGCTAGAGCTGGGCAGGGAGGGCAGAGCAGGGAGGGCAGGGCAGAGCAGGGAGGGCAGAGCAGGGCAGGGCAGGGAGGGAGGGGAGGGCAGAGCAGGGCTGGAGCTGGGCAAGGCTGGGCAGGGCTGGAGCTGGGCAGGGCAGAGCTGGGCAAGGCTGGGCAGGGCTGGAGCTGGGCAGGGCAGAGCTGGGCAGGAGCTGGGCAAGGCTGGAGCTGGGCAGGGCAAGGCTGGGCAGGGCTGGAGCTGGGCAGGGCTGGAGCTGGGCAAGGCTGGAGCTGGGCAGGGCAAGGCTGGGCAGGGCTGGAGCTGGGCAGGGCTGGAGCTGGGCAGGGCAGGGCTGGGCAGGGCTGGAGCTGGGCAGGGCAGGGCTGGGCAAGGCTGGAGCTGGGCAAGGCTGGAGCTGGGCAGGGCAGGGCTGGGCAAGGCTGGAGCTGGGCATGGCAAGGCTGGGCAGGGCTGGAGCTGGGCAGGGCTGGAGCTGGGCAGGGCTGGAGCTGGGCAAGGCTGGAGCTGGGCAGGGCTGGAGCTGGGCAGGGCTGGAGCTGGGCAGGGCTGGAGCTGGGCAAGGCTGGAGCTGGGCAGGGCAAGGCTGGGCAGGGCTGGAGCTGGGCAGGGCAGGGCTGGGCAAGGCTGGAGCTGGGCAAGGCTGGAGCTGGGCAGGGCAAGGCTGGGCAGGGCTGGAGCTGGGCAGGGCTGGAGCTGGGCAAGGCTGGAGCTGGGCAGGGCAAGGCTGGGCAGGGCTGGAGCTGGGCAGGGCTGGAGCTGGGCAAGGCTGGAGCTGGGCAGGGCTGGAGCTGGGCAGGGCTGGGCAGGGCTGGAGCTGGGCAGGGCAAGGCTGGGCAGGGCTGGAGCTGGGCAGGACTGGGCAGGGCAAGGCTGGGCAGGGCTGGAGCTGGGCAGGGCTGGGCAGGGCTGGAGCTGGGCAGGGCAAGGCTGGGCAGGGCAAGGCTGGGCAGGGCTGGAGAAGGAATTCTCCAGATAAGTTAGTCACTGGTTTATGGCTGTCTGGGTTACCGCTGTGTGCGAATTCTGCCACTTTGACCTACAAATACAGTTACTACAGTCAACAGCTGTTCCCCACATTTCAAAGTGAGAGGCGCTGCGTCAAATTCAGGGAATATACCTCTCCTTTAAGTCCCCCCAAACCCCGTAATCATCCCAACACCGACCTGGATACACTGGTTTTGACAACCGGACGGCACTGTGTAGTATATCATTAGCTTAAAATTAATAACAATGTGGATTATCTGTTGGAACTTGGTATTGTTTGAACAGAAACGGGGACGTAACGGATACAGTAAGACAGAAATTGTGAGGATAACTCAGAAAGACTTGGGCCTAGTGTTATAAACCTAGTGTGCTAGTTATATAATAATAATAATCCTTGCATTTGATATAGCACCTTATCACATCTTCGAGACGTCTCAAAACGCTTCACGGAACAGACTGTAAAGTGAATTGACTGTATATTTTGTGGGCGAAATGCGGCAGCCAACTGCGCACAGCAGCGTCCCACAAACAGTCGTGGATTAAAGTGACCATATTATTATTTTTTTAAGGATTATTATCCCTGGAAAAGCAATCCGCCAATTGACTAACAACCGGAAGCTGCTGGGGAAGAGGGTGAGAGGGAGAATGAGAAGAAAAGATCAGCTTCCAGCTCCAACATCCATACAATCCATCCTCAAAACAATAGCCAAGGAGTATAAACTTAAATATCAGGCCTTCGAGGAGGCCAACAACACACAACTTGCATTTATACGTGATTAATGTCACAGAGCGTTTATAGGGTGGGCAGTGTCGTACTTGGAGTGAGGGAGGAAGAGGAGAGGAGGACACTGCTTTGCGCAATTGGTTGCCATGTTTCTCCCACAAAATATGCAGTCAATTCACTTTACAATGCTTTGAGACTTCTCAATGACGTGATAAGGCGCTATATCGAAAGCAAGGATTATTATTATTATTATTATTATTATTATTATTATGTGGGTTAAGGCAACATTTCACAATGACACTGCAATGTAAATGTGCCGCACTCAAAATTATAATCCCATTTCATTTTAAAATTTGGGTTCAGGAATCTTACTCCTGTCTCAAAAGTATAATAATGATGTTTATACCAAATTACATGCTGGGATGGGTGGATGGTGTGGCAGCTATTGCAGATATACAACCACTTGTACGACACCCAGTGGTGTATCAGCGGAATTGTACACTCAGCAATATAATAATATAATAATCCTCGCATTTGATGTAGCGCTTTTCACGTCTTCTCGACGTCTCAAAGCGCTTCACAGAATATACTGTAAAGTGAATTGACTGTATATTTGTGGGCGAACGCGGCAGCCAATTGCGCACAGCAATGTCCCACAAACAGTCGTGGATTGAAAATGACCAATTTATTATTGTTTTTGTTTTTTGGAGGGATTATTATTAGGCTCTGTGTGGAGTAAGGAAACTTGCCCAAGGTTTCGCCCCCTGCCTGGAATTGAACTCAGGTATCTCGCTTGCAAGACATGTGCTCTAACCACTGAGCTACAGGACATCACTGAAGAGGCTATGCAAAATCTCACGGCAGAATCAGCCCAAGTATTAAAGTGGGATAAACTTAGTAAAATGAATTACTTAGTTAGCGGCTCGGAGACCACACCACCACCGCTTTATGGTGACTTTGGTTCGAGTTGGAGCGTGAGTACTTATCAACCTATATATTGTCAATAAGAGTCACAGGGAATTATCTGTTCACACGATTGCAAGAGGTTTGGATGCAGAAGATTCTTCAGCCCATTTGATCTCATCCTTCCAGAATCACCACCCCACCATCCATTGAACAAGTAGTGTCCTGGCCTCACCCATCCTGGTAACCTGCTCTAGGCATTAACTACCCTCTAGATACTCGAGAGCCTTGTGAGACCCATGGCCAGTTAGTGTCCTTTCACTAAACTCTCAGTAACCCACTTACCATCTCTGATCCGTAGTCCAGTTCAGCTTTCTTCTCGATTTCTGTAATCTCATGTAACAATGTCTCTAACAATGTCCACACGACAAGGGTTGGCTTGCCTCAGTGTCTACACTAAAAGGGTTAATTAACCTCGATAGTTTGTACTCCCTTTGATATCTTAGTTTTGTACATATAGAGTGTTGGAAGTGTTCTTGTCTTAAAGCCAGAAGGTTGAAGTCCTACATCAGCCCTAATTGAGCTCATGCCACTATTGGAAAACTGTGTCCTGGCCAAGTCCTCCCATTGGCCATATTAATTGTTTATGGTGGAGCCACATTTACCTACAGTCACCACACTTAAGAGCAATTCCTGTGAAGCACTGAGACATTTTGACGTAATACAGGCTATAACAAATACAATACTTATTTTATATAAGGATTGTTATTATACGTACTTTATACATTTGGTCTTTTCATTTTCCTCCCTCTTTGGTCCCTACTTCTCCAGAATGCAGTGACTGATGTTGGGGTAAACTTCCCTACTTGGATTTTTCTCAGCGCCTTGGGACGTCCTCCCGACGTGAAAGGCACTATACAAATGTAATTTTGTTGTTGTTGGACTGAATTGCACCCAGTTTGAAAGGTATAAACTCTGATCATGACTTGATTTTTAAGATCGGCTCTGCTGCTGCTGAGGTGAGTTAGTGAATTTCATAGAAAAATCCTCAGAAAGGAAAGCCCTTTGGATTAATAATAATAATCCTTGCATTTGATATAGTGTCTTATCACATCTTCTAGACGTCTCAAAGCGTTTCATCAAATATACTGTAAAGTGAATTGACTGTATATTTTTGTGGGCGAAACACGGCAGCCAATTGCCCCGCAAACAGTTGTGAATTGAGTGACCAACTTTTTTTCAAAAGGAATTCCAATCAACTAACAACCGGGTTCGTACTTACTGGTAGGTAAACAGAGGCATGTAGAGAAGGAAACTTGCCCAACGTTTCACCCTGGCGGAAATCAAACTCAGGTCTCTCGGTTGCAAGGCAAGTGCTCTAACCACTGAGCTACAGGACTCCACGATGATCAGCAAGAATCATTAACGGAATTCAACTGCTTGTAAATGAATTCCAATACATAGCACATTCAAACGTATATATCTGCCATGGCTTTAAAAGTTACAAAGAATTATGATAATTTCTGCCCATCTCCTTATCGATTCCTGATCACGGTATTAGAGGGATTAACTTGGAACAGGTATTGAGCTGAATTAACACACAGTCATTAGCTCAGCATTTCTATTAAGATAATTGCACCAAGAAGGAAGGATTACAAATCATTATAATCATAGCTAGATAAATCCCCACTATCCCTATTTGTGTCTCATTCCTCATAACACCGTGTCAGTGGCTTGTCTGAGAACAACAACAACAACAACAACAAGATTCCATTTATAAAGCGCCTTTCACGTCAGGAGGACGTCCCAAGGCGCTGCACAGTTGGGTCATGACCCGAGCAGGGGGGAAATGGTCAGGGTGAGGGGAGGGAAGGGAGGGAGCGAGGAGGGGGGAAATGGTCAGGGTGAGGCGAGGGAAGGGAGGGAGCGAGGAGGGGGGAAATGGTGAGGGGAGGGAAGGGAGGGAGCGAGGAGGGGGTAGAGAGTCGAGAGGGGAGCTGAAGGCTGAAGGTCAAAGAGAAAGGTTTTGAGACCGGCCTTGAAGGAGGAAAGGGAGGAAGCAAGGCGAAGGCACTGGGGGATAGAGTTCCAGAGCCTCGGGCTGAGAGGCTGAAGGCCCGGCCACCGATGGTAGGGCGGTTGGGGCGGGGGACGTGGAGCAGACCGGAGCCAGAGGAACGGAGGGTACGGGCAGGTAGGTAGGGGGATAGTAGGTTGGAGAGGTAGGAGGGAGCAAGGCCGTGAATGGCCTTGTAGGTGAGGATGAGGATCTTGAAATCAAGAAGGAAGGATCGAGAAGGAAGAGACAGGCCGAAGAGATAGTTATCACCAACATTAAAGATACAACAGAAAGAACGAAGTTTCAGGAAGAGAAAAACCTTGGTGACAGAATCTCCACAAGAGTTATTTCACAACAGAGATCTATCTGTCTGCAACAGATAACACAGAGATGCACAAACTATAGTCATCTCCAGTTCTTTCCTCATTCCTCCCAACCCCATACATTGAGACAAGATCGAGTTCCCCAGTGCCTAATGGCACCAGATCTGTGTTTGATGCAATACATAATAATCCTTATCAAAGAATATACTTTGAAGTGATTTGACTGTATATTTTGTGGGTGAAATGCAGCAAACAATTGCACACTGCAGTGTCCCCCAAACAGTCGCGGATTGAATGACTGGATTTTCACACTCCATATACTGTTCTACTGTTGCCAGTCAAACTTCCAAACATGCTCAGTGATTTTGTACTTTATTTTAAAATCTCTTCAGCTTTCCTCTTTCCTCCTTTAAAAACCTCTAAAATGCATCTCTTTGACTGTACCTTTGGTCAACATCCTTAAATTACCCCTAACAATGCTCACCTTTCTCATCATCCATCAAGCATTTCAAGACGTTTATTCTAGCTGAAAGTTGCTAACAAATTCATGTTAAAAATTCTACTAGGTACGCAGTGAACCACACACTGCTTGATCTCGATAGACTTGTAGGGCAGACCAGTCACTGGGGACAAGGACTCTTCCCACTCAGTTCCTGTTAACCCAGCTCTAACGGGTAGGGTGGTCCTAGCTGGACAAGCAGCAGGAAAGCTTGCCAGCCAGCGATATCATTGGCAAGCTCTGCAGTTTTAGCTGGTTAGACACCAACAGTTTCCCCAACGCACACTCTGAGGTCCCCAAGCCTTGGCTCTTGCCAACCTTCACCCAATACTCCGAGTTTCACCTGCCAACCTTCATCTAATTTTTACCAAAATCTGGCTCCGGAATTAGGTGAACAGGACCTGTCTCTCCAGACAGTGAGTGCACATTCCACCCCAACAAATTACCTACGGGTGGGATACATGGAACTGTGAGTTGGTTTTTTTTAGCATGGTGATGGGTTTCCCCATATATCAAACATCCGGCTGACCCCCAAAAAATCCATTGTGTTCCATGCAGCTCAGGGATGCTCTCAGAAGTCCTTGCATTCTCGATGAGCAGGAAGCTGGGCATCTTCCATTGCCTGTGGCTGGAAAATTCCTGAAAAGTTTGCGAACAATATTCAATAGCTGTTAACTAATAATGTCTGATGTAACTATGCAAAAATATCATTGCATTTCACTGTTTTCATTAAATAATAATTTGGTCACACAATCAACGACTGTTTGCAAGACACTGCTGTGTACAATTGGCTTCCGAATTTCACCCACAAAATAAACAGTCAATTCCCTTTCCAGTATATTCTGTGAAGGGCTTTGACACGTCTAGAAGATGTGACAAGGCTCAATCAGCGCAGTATAAATGCACATTGCTTTCAGATCAAAAAATCCAAGGATTAATATTATTATTATAAATACTTATCCTGATTTTTTTCCTCAATACTGGTAAACTGACCTGTACCTTATATTTCTTTTGTGTTCCTGCATGGATACTGCACTGCTCTTTCTCTCTCTCGTTCGGGGCTCATTTCTCCAATGTATACAGGGCACCATTTTCGTTTATCTCATCATAATAATCCTTGCATTTGATATAGTGCCTTATCATTTCTTCGAGACGTCTTAAAAGCTCTTCACTGTAAAGTGAATTGGCAATATATTATTTTTTTCTTATGTTGCCTTTAAGGCTGAATCAATCCAGTTTATGTGCATATTGCTTTCAGATCAAAAAATAATTTTCACATTGGATCAGCCTATATTAATCAATCACTAATCTCATAAAAGTTTTATGTGTAACGAATACATAGCTTATATACATATATATACATACACACACCATATGGGATTTGTGAGTGAGGAATAATCTAGAAGCACAAGAACCAATACCTCCTCTTGTGTTGTGCGCAAGTACTGTGAAGGACTTTGGGACGTCTTCCAGATGTGAAAAGTGCTAATTAATTGTAAATTTGTATTGCATGGTACCGTAACACACGTACAGTGGAATGTGACCTCAGTTTTGAGGCTACTCACTGGTCAAGTCATTGGTTTCTCTCCCCTGTCAAACTGACCAAAACCCTAACTCAGCTCATGAGTAAAGGTCTGACTGTCCTCAAAACCACAGCGAGTATCCACTGCATTTGATGTTGTGCAAAGCACAGTACTCACAGTGCCGGCTCGTAGCCCTTTCACTTAGTTGGTGTCTTATCCGCTGTGTCGAAATACATTCAGTACTGTGTGAAAAATCCAAACTTTGATCTGACATATTTTTAATTTAGCAGCTAACGTCCTCACAGGTATATAGTAATGTTTAATAGATAAATACCTCCTTCCCCCCCCACCCCAGCATGAAATCACCAACCTGTGCTTTCTGTATAGCTTACAAAAAAAGTCAGAAACCTTCAGATAGGTCAAGAATAGTGTGTGGTTTTTCAGATTTATTATAATATACAGTTTCATATAGCATCAAATGCTGGTCTTTAAATACAGCACGTACATATGCAAATCTGTCACTGATTGACATTAAACGCCCAGCCCGTTCCTTCCTCCAGCTCGGCACAGAACCCAACCCCACACCACTTTTAGTAAACATTTCATCTTAAAAAAAAGCAACACTATGGGAAATTTCAATAAAACTATAATCTCATACTGTACAAGGGGATCCACGCGTCTATAGATCAGCACAGCAGCACTAAAACTCTCTGTCTTGGACAAAATCCTTACCATTTATTTAAAATAACCTGAGTTGAGATAACATACACACAGTAAATTGTTAGTCCTGAGAATAGACTGATTTAGTCTGTGAGTAGTTTCGGTTTGGTTCCCAGGATTTTATTGGACAGTTCTAGGCTCTTTCTCTATGTTTCCCTCGTTTCCTGGTCCCCGATCTCACTGGCCACTGTCCGCCATGACCATTTCCTGTGTCAGCTCTTCATGCTGGATTGCTGCTGCCGCCATGCCGATGGCCTCCTCCAATGTCTGCTGTTCCTCCAACTAAACAGACAAATACCAACACCAATGGACGTTACACAGAGAGGGCTCATAGTCAGGGATTTAAGCAGTGAACTGACTTCCCAAGCTAAATAATCCCTTCAATGCGAGAGTATGTCGCTATTGTAATAAGTAAAACAACATTTCTCATGATAAGGCTCGAGTGATGCTTCTGCCCCATCTCCTCTGGTTTCAAGCTAAAACCACATGGAATTTACTGAGCTGCTGGCACCAACATGGCAACTATCCAGTAGCTGAACTAAAATCAGGAGCCAGTGCTGGAATCCCACCCCATGGCCAGTGCGGGAATCCCACCCCATGGCCAGTGCGGGAATCCCACCCCATGGCCAGTGCGGGAATCCCACCCCATGGCCAGTGCGGGAATCCCACCCCTTGGCCAGTGCGGGAATCCCACCCCTTGGCCAGTGCGGGAATCCCACCCCTTGGCCAGTGCGGGAATCCCACCCCTTGGCCAGTGCGGGAATCCCACCCCTTGGCCAGTGCGGGAATCACACGCCATGGCCTGCGCGGGAATCACACGCCATGGCCTGCGCGGGAATCACACGCCATGGCCAGTGCGGCAATCACACGCCATGGCCAGTGCGGGAATCACACGCCATGGCCAGTGCGGCAATCACATGCCACGGCCAGTGCGGGAATCACACCCCATAGCCAGTGCAGCAATCACACGCCATGGCCAGTGCGGGAATCACACGCCATAGCCAGTGCGGGAATCACACCCCATAGCCAGTGCGGGAATCACACCCCATAGCCAGTGCGGGAATCACATGCCATGGCCAGTGTGGCAATCACACCCCATAGCTGTGTGCAGGTGTTTCAGTCATTAAAATAAACATTCTCACTGACCAAACAGTCTGTTGATTGCCCCACTAACTTCACGTTCACAAAGTATCACAGCCTTAAAGATACAGAAACATTTGTCCAGTCCAAGCTGGACCTGCACTGCGTCACACACCTGTACTGCTATCTGTGTCCCATTAGCGGTGGCTACCAATGCCACTTGCTGATGGTGCTGCACAACCTCTGCTGCGTGAAGAGCGGCTAAGGCTGAATCTCCGGTCACCATCCCATCAGACGTCACAATCGCAACCTGGACAAACACGGGTTCACAAACATCAAGGCTCTTAAACGTCACCCAATCATACAATAGAAACAGCCTGGAGTAAAGCGATACTCATTCTTTTCAAAAAATCAACCTAGCAATTTGTAGGAAAAGTACGTTCCCAATCTCCTGCTCCTCACTTGCACACGACACACCTCAGTTAGGAGAGTTCTACTCCATGGGTTATGGCGACAGATAGCATCAAGGTTATTCCTTGTGTGCACAGCAGCTCCATCTCAATGTCTTGTGCATTATGCTGACTCATGGTGACCCAACACTGAGTGGTAGACCTCACTGGGCCTGTAGTTCCCCACATTACTTCTCTGTTTCTGTCACATTATTAGGAAAACACAGCAAAAGTAGGTCAAGCACTTCTTCAGCGACTCAGGTGTTTTTTAAAGTGAGTTTTCCTTTCAATCAAACTGATTGGGAACTTCATGAACGCACTGCTGGGGTTCAGCACACTGAGAGAGAGGTACTACACTGCAATGCCAGGCTTCCCATGTGAGCCCTGTCACTGAGTGTTGGCGGGCTATTTCATCATGACTCGTGTGGTAATCTAACTCCATCCTATTCTACCCAAATGTTCAACGGAAGTTGCTGTATGGTAATCAGAAACAGCAGCTCTGGCCAATTATGCTCTCCCTAAAACAGGATACTTTAAATAGCGTTTTACCTCAAAGAGCTAACTGGCTGAAAGCAAATAATTCAGCGCTGATTAAGGATGGAACCCAGACCTTGCTGGTGTTTGGTTTAGCTCCTCACTGGCTAACACTGATGATCCATCAGTGGATTGATCCATTTTTTTTAATGAAAGTATTACAAATCATCACAATAGAGAGTTTGAATACTTCAGTTTACACTCTCTATTAATCTTTGTAATTATGGGGGCATCGGCATACCTGTTGTGCTTCTGTGCCATCTGACGTAACCATGGTAACTGTGTGAGCGCCCGAAGACCCTGTGACTTCATGTGTTGGTACGGCAATCGTGGTGCCGTCTTGAGTGACCATAGTGATAGCTGTCCCCAGGGCCTGGAGGTCGGCCTGCGACAGGTTTACCTGCGACGAATACAATACAATACAAAACAAAATTACATTTACACAGCGCCTTTCATGTCGGGAGGATGTTCCAAGGCGCTGGACAGTCGGGGATTTAGACCCGAGCTGGGGGGGGTTGGAGGGCAGGCGCAAGTTGGCCAAAGGTGCGGCGGAAGTGGAAGGTCTTGAGATGTGCCTTGAAGAAGACAATGGAGGGAGCGAAGCAAAGGGACTGTGGGATAGTTTCAAAGGGTGAGTAATGACGTTAGTTTCTGGTAAATAACACATTTCCAATTTACAAAATCTTCGTCAATACCGAAGCTGCCCAGGTATGTGAAGTGTTAAGAGTGAACCAGTTGGTATCTCTTTATTGAGCTGGAGTATTTGGTTGGTGATCACTGGGGATCTGGGATTATCTGTACAGTAATTTCCCCAGGAGATGAGAGTGGATGGGGTATGAAAGGGGCAGGCTTGATCCTCTGAATACTTTTCTCATTCCAATTTCCACTATGTTGGCAATTAGAATCTTCCTTTGTTCGTTTATATATGCATTTATATAATGCTCTTCTCACAGAGTAGCGTCCCTTGACACTGGCAGAGTACGACGCTGAGCCAGGGGGAGGTGGCCATAGACCCGGTTGAAGAGGAAGTGAAAGTACACAGTTTGTGCGACTTAAAAATGGGGAAAGAGGGGGCAAGGTGGAGGGATAGAGGAAGATTGTTCCAGAGTTTCGAGGCATAATGGCTGAAAGTGCAGCCATCGATGGTGGAAAGGAGGGCACAAGGGACAAACAGGAGGCCGGGGCCAGTCGAGCGGAGGCAGCGGGTAGTGGGATGGGAAGTAAGCAGGTTGAAGAGGTAGGGAGGTGCCAAGGCAGGAAGGGATTAGCTTGTTTCTTTATCCATTTGTCAGACATTGCCATTGTGAATTCAGTTACCTCAGCTGTATTTAACGATACACAGTGGCTTTAAACAGTACTACCTGCTACTTTCCCCACTCCCCCCTAGCTCTTCCCCCCACCTCAGGTTGCCAGCCAGCAGTATCAAGTACTTTGAGACATCCTCCTGACCTTAAAGGCTCTATATAATTGTAAATTGTATATTGTATTATAGCACGCATCTGAACTTTGATGAGACATTGGGTAAATGTGGGTTGTGATCTGATTGATGGTTTAAAATAAATTTGACAAACTGGATTCCCTCTGATGAAAGGACCCACATCAAAGTGAGGCGCAGATTCTTAAAATTAGGCTAAATACAACCGAGATCAGAAAACATTCTAATCTTCTCGCTGTATCCTTCTATCCCACAGAGATAAGTAAATGCAGGAAATTCATATAGAAAGCAAAGAACAAGCGTAACACGTTGGCTGAGATTTTATTCATTACCTGTTGACTTCCATCCTGTGATATAAGCGCTACTTGAGATCCAATTCCATCTTGAGTTACCATAGTAACCTGAGTAGGAATTCCATCATCACCTTCTACCCCTGACAGGTACGTAATGCGTGGTCGATTCACTGGGGGTTCCATAATTGCAGCTATAATCAATGGAGTACAGAGGGGGCGGGAAGGGTGGTGGGCGCGGGGGGGGTTGAGAAAGAGACTTAAGTCAGCCACCAACACAAACAGTACAGCATCACTCCTTTCAAGAAATGTAAACGCAAGACTGAAGGTAAAACTGGTGATGAGAAGATGCTAAACAGATCAAACTGTGAACTTCCACTGACGAAATAAAAGTCATTACACTTTACAGTACATTTCGTGAAGAGCTTTGAGATGTCTTCCCAACGTGAAAGGCACTATCATATGCAAAAATTCTTAGTATTAATAATAACTCACAACAACAAATTGTATCCAAATCTATACTTGGATCTAATAAATCCCAGCACAAGATTTTGAAAGTTTATACTTATTTAAATGCATATACTGTAATAAGAACATAAGAACATAAAAATTAGGAGCAGGAGTAGGAGCCTGCCCCGCCATTCGATAAGATCATGGCTGATCTTCAGACCTAACGCTAATTACCTGCCCTATCTCCATATCCCCTAATCCCTCTGTTTTTTAAAAATCTATTTTTTAAAAAAAATCTATCAGTCTCAGCCTTGTGAGGTTGTGAGTGAGCAGCTGTTAAACCGTGCAAAACACACGAGGATACAGGAAGAAAAACCAATGTGACTTCCTGGCTCAGCTGCTGTTGTAGGTTTGGAGCTCGCGTGCTCAGATTGTTGACAGAAACACTAACACTACAGTAACCCACCCACCCCGGCCCGCTGGGTATCCGCAATTCAAACCTAGCTGGACCAGGCCCGAAATCAAAACATTAAAAAACATTTCCACGGCCCGTGTGGGTGAACACTCCCACTGGCTCACCTCTCCCAGCCTCACCATCTTCGGTGCTGGCCAGGGATATCCACTTTGACTCAGATCCACCCCCGTTAGTCCAGCTAGTCAGGGTTTTAGTGTAATAAACTCACTCAACGGCAGCAGTCACTTATTACAGTAACATGACACAGCAGACAGCGTAGTCAGTGTGGTTCAGGTACCTACTTTGTTGCTGGTCAAACAAGGCCTGCTCACTTTCTTCTGTTGCGTCCATCTCACCGTGGGCGGTGCGCTTGTGCATAGCTAGCGTGGATGTTTGCCTGTACGTCTTTCCACAGTGGTTACAGTTATATGGCTTGAAATGTGTGTGGACCACATTGTGCTTATACAAACTGGAATATTCTGTGAAGCGTTTCCCACAGCCTGGCACTGTACACACATAGGGTTTCTCTCCTGCGTCAAAGAAAAGTACATCAGTCAGAGGCTAAACAACAGGGCACAAGTTCACCACAAAAAACTAGCTCTCATCTCTGTAAAAATGACCACATTTATTGCCTGCAGTTCAAAATGCATCAAGAAGTAGGAAATTCAACTGGTTATAATCATTTAACGTACTTGAAGCTGCTGAATAAAATCATAACTACTGTCATTTTAAATGTAAACAAGTAAGTAGGCCTGGCTTTGTGGATAGCACTCTCGCCTCTGAGTCAAGATTTTGTTGGTTCATGCCCCATGTTGGGATATGGAACTCATATAGTCTAAGCTGACACTTCAATGCAGGACTGGGGCAATGCTGTCAGAGGTGCCGTCTTCAAATGAGACATTGAACTTAAGTTCCATCTACTTGTTAAGGTGGTTGTTAAAGATCCGGTGGCACTATTCAGAAAGAGTAGGGAGTTTCACTCTCCCGGTGTCCTGGCCAACAATCCCCCAGGTAAAATTGGTCATTCAATTCATGGCTGTTTGTTGGACACTGCTGGGTGCAAATTAGCTGCCGTGTTCACCCACAAGGTACTTGCTTTACAATGTGTCTGGGACGCGCTTTTAAACATCCTCCTGATGTAAAAACCCCGATATTAAACATTAGGATTAGTATTTTTGTAAAGTTCTGCAAATGGCTTTCTCTAAACGAGGTGCTGCTTCAAACACCAGAAACTGATGGTGGCCCTGTTCAGTGACAGCACAGATCTCACTTCATTCTGATAAGAGGGCAGAAATGGAGTGGATCTACACTTCACCCTTCAAACTTTCCAGTTCTAGGCACACCTCCTGCCCTTCCTCTCCACACAGAGCCTAATAATAATCCCTCCAAAACAAAACAATAATAAATTGGTCATTTTTAATCCACGACTGTTTGTGGGACATTGCTGTGCGCAATTGGCTGCCGCGTTTGCCCACAAATATACAGTCAATTCACTTTACAGTATATTCTGTGAAGCGCTTTGGGACGTCTAGAAGACGCGAAAAGCACTATATCAAATGCAAGGATTATTATTATTATTATTAAGATACTGAAATGTGTCATCACCTCTCAGCTTTGCTGCTTCCTGGCTTCCACCCACAGCATCAAGACAGCCCTGGTCAAAGTCACAAACACATTTCTTTCTGCCTGCTCCTGTGCTCCCTGTGCCTCCTTGTCCTCTCCACTTCTTTCGACACCATTGACCATCCTCCTCCATTGCCTCTCCTCCCTGGTACATCTGTGTCTTCCTGGTTTCACTTCCTTCCTGAGTATCGATATTTTGCTTCTAACAGCTTCTCTTGCTGCCCCATACAAAAACGTGCAGTGTTCCTCAGGGCTTTATCCTCACCTTTTCCTCATCTATATGCTTTCCCTTTCCAACATCATCTGTGGGTCTAGTGTCCACCTCCACAAACACGTGGACAGCCCCAGACTCTGGCTTTCTACCTTGACTCCAGGACCACTGCTGTTCTGACAGAACACCTGTCAAACATCATGTCCTGGAGAAGCTGTAACTTTCTTCAACTCAACATCGACAAAATGGCGCCTCTCCTTCTTGGGTCCCGCCAGCGTCACCTTACATCAGGAGCTGACCGTATCATCCTCTCTGGTTGTTCACTCCGACAACTGAGGCAGAACCTCTGCATTTTGTTGGACCCTCAACTCTCCTTCAAACCCTTCATCTGGTCTTGAACACATCCAGTTCTTACATCTCTGTAACATCGCCCCCCACACTCTCTACATCGCTTCCCAAGCAGTCCAAACCCTCATCCACATCTCCAAAGGCTACTTTCCTAACAACCTGTTCACCGACCTCCTGAATTCCACACCATCCAGAACTCTGCAACTTGTATCCTCTCCCACACCAGACTCCTCCATGTTTGCTCAGCTCCACTGGCTCCCTATTTTCCACCACCCTAATTCAATGATCTCCTTCACTCTTACTACCCCAGCCAGTCCCTCCGCTCCACCAACTCTGGCCTGCTGCATATACCCCCTATCTGCTCCACCCTCTCACCCTATGAGTTGTCAGCTGCTGTCCTTAGGGAATTCTCTTCTGAAATCCCCCCATCTTTTACTGGGTCTTCAGCCACTTCCCCCTCCCCTCCCAGTTCGGACTATGACTCAAGTCTTTATAAATCGCTTTGAGGCACCCTCCGTATGTGAAAGGCGCTATTATCAAAGGATTATTACTATAAAGGTGCTGTGTAAGTGCAAACTGCTGCAGCTGTTTTGCTTGTGGCACACCTGTGTGAATTCTCATGTGGTTTTTGTAGTTTGTGGCGCTGGCGAATCCTCGGCCACAGCCTCGCTCAGAGCAGATGTACGGTCTCTCCCCTGTGTGCGTCCTGATGTGAACCTTGCGGATATTGGATGTGGTAAAAGAGCGACCGCAGCCTTCAAATGGACACTTAAAAGGTCGTTCTCCTGTTGGGAAAAAGGATGGTGTTACTCCTTGGGGGGAAAAAAAACTCCTCAGCACGCAACACAACAAACGTTCAGGCTCAACACTGTGTTGTGGTGGCACCAGATGAATACCCTATAACAGCCACACCCTGAAATAAACAAATAAAGCAAGTCACTGTGGCTATTGTTTTATAGGTTCATCCACTGAACTGTATTCAATGCACTAAATGTGAAATATTACACTATCCTCCCATTCCCCTTGGTTTAGAATTCCTGATCTGACTCCCCGATTGTTCAGTAGGTAAATGGAGTAGTGTGGTATTGAGCCACAAAGTTCTCAGCTTTGATCCCTGCTCTATGCTGAATTCTCTGATGGTTGCCAGAGCAGTGGAAAGGGTGCTTCAATTGATTTTCCCAGGAGAGAAGAGGAAAATCAGACCCTGATCACTATCCAGTGACTCGGATCAGGAATTGTGTGCTTGTGGGCATCTAGTGAGGACAGGACTGGGATTGGTTGGGACATTCCCCAGAGTGAAATTGCCTGCCAACACTCACCGTCTGGGCTCACACGTGAAGGATGGCCACTTGGGCGAGAGGGCTTCCAGCACCTGTGGAATCGTAACCAGCAGGAGTCAGCACCTCAGGAGAGGACAGGTGAACAAAACAAGTTGCACTTCTAGGCATATGGTAAGTTATGGTATCATTGCTAACAAAGAGGAGATGTATGACGTAACGAACCACACCAATGCCCAAAACACCAATGTGTAACTCTGTGTTTACCAACTCTACCTTGCTGTTCTTTAACATGGTTCTGAATTCCTTACCTTGCGCTCTCTACCAGACAGGCATGGATTCACCCCAGAAATTCCCTGCGCAGTGAGTTTTCCCCATCGCTGACACTATGAGGAAATGCAAAGCGCTCTTCTTCCTATGAACCTCTAAACAGTTGAGCACATACAAGAGGCCTACACGCCTTCTCGTCTGGGATACAAGTTCACGACTTGCGGGGGAACCTTGGAAGAGAAGACAATGAAGTGGAAAGAAACCGTTGCTACTCAGATCTGGACACAAAACTGTTATTGAGGGGTCTAATATTCCTTGAGCATTTGTATTTTTAATGATAAACATTTTAACTAAATTCAACGAACCTTGTGACAGTGCAGGGTTTGGGTTGCTATTCAGTGAAGTATTTGCTTGTTTTTTCAATTTTTATTGATATTGAATTGTCAATGAAGAATTCAGTGAATAATGGGGAAAAAGATTTGAATTTTTTTTATCAGCGGTTCTTCCAAATGACAATCCCAGGAACAATGAAGGTTTCTTGGCTGACTGGTAATCTGTTCTTATCAGAATTCAACTTGAAATAATAAAATATTTTAAACACTCCATTCGTCGGTGCAGCATCTAATTTGCACCCCACACACCATGCATATTATTAACACCGGGCATTTGGCCATGATAGAGATTGCTTTGTTCTTCACACCGTTTTTCATCTGTGTCTAAACAAAGAGATGGACCCAGTACAAACTCCAAAATAACTTGACTTTTTTTTAGTTGTCATTTATTCTTAACATTTGATTTTCTTCCCTCTTCCAACAGCAGTGCCTCACTCATGTTGGGTTATATGACTCTAAGCGAAAACATCTCACTAAAGGCTAGCAATGTTACAGACTACTCTATTCCACCACTGGAGGGGAGGGAGAAGATGGTTGCTTTGCAAAGCCCAAACCTGTTCTTGATGCTCGCACATTTGTCCTTGCTAGCAAGGATCACAGGATATTGATCAGGAACAGAAATCTCTAAACTAAAACTAAAGGAGATTGAGGCCAATTCTGCCACACAACAGTACCCTAACCTGAAGTCACTTGCCACAGGCCAAGGCTGACCTCCTGGGTCCTTCATTATCACAAAGCTTAGCATGCACCAGCAGTTTAAGGTATTTGAAGGAATTAAGTGATACAAAATTAACTGCTTTTGTTGGGAATTTGTTCCACACATTGCCTACTCTGTGCTGGGGTGGGGGTATTCTTCTATTCTCGAGGTTTTTAATTTGATTTATGTTAAGCTATTAGTCTGGATCTCCATCTTTGCATCTCAGCATTTCAAAGATCTCTTCAATCTTTTTTTCACAGTAACAATTTACACCTTAATACAGCGCCTTTCACATGGGGAGACCGTCTCAAAGTGTTTTACAAAGACGGAGCAGGAGTCCGAGCTGGGGAAAGCTAGGGAATGGGAGGGAAGATCCAAAAGCGAAGTCAAAGAGTCTGCAGGCAGCATTTGAAAGCAGAGAGGAAAGGGCAAGGCAGAGGGATTTCAGGAAAGAGTTCCAGAGGGAGGTGACAAAGTGGCTGTTAGTTTGCCTATCAATGGTGAGGCAGAATGGACGGGAGTAGCATTAAATAGGCCAGAGGTGGCAGAGCAGAACGAGTGACTGGGAAGTAGGGTTGCAAGAGGTCATAATGTAGAATGGTGCAAGGATGGTCTTCTGTGGAAAAGGATGAGAATGTTAAAGCTGATCCATTGGGGAATACGGACCTAGAGGGGCTGGGAAGGATAGGAATGATGGACTAACATTATTTAATGTGGGAGAAGAACTCTAAGTGGTGGAGTTTTGTTTGGTCTGGAGTTTGTGGAGGGTGGAGCTGAGGAGGTTGAGCAAGCAGGACTTTAAACAATCAAGTCTGGAGATGACAAAAGTGTGGATGAGGGTTTCCGCTACATTGGTGGTGACTTAGAGGGGGAGGCTGGCAATGTTACGGAGATAGATGGAAGGTTTGAAGCGGATGTGGAGGCAAATAAAACAGAGATATTCCGCACAAACTCCGTGATTTGGAGGGCTCAATTGCCTCCAATATTTTGGCATATTGAAAAACAATACTTGTTCTTCTAAATCACATGTTAAAAGTACGAACGGACTGCAAGGACATGTCTGTACACTGCTCGCAGGTGTGCTTCCATGCAATTACTCTACCTGTGTGGGTTCTAATGTGCTTCTGTAAGTCTCCTGATGTTTTGAATGCTTTATTGCATATGTCTTCAGGGCATTTGTACGGTTTCTCTCCCGTGTGTGTTCTGGTGTGACTTTTCAATCCGTAACCTGCATTTTAACAAAAAAATACACATTGAGGTATGAACAGGTTCACTGACAGGTTTAACTTTTGTTTTAAACTAAGGGAGGGAATGGCAAAAATGTAATACTCAAAGCAACCAATGTGGAGATGTGGATCACACACTGTGTGTTAACATTAGAGACCCTTGTGTTCTACACTCATAATGAGGACATACTTTTATAAGCCTGGAGTAAAACATTCCCTAGCGTTACACAAACAGGACACATTAGACCCTGATCTGTTACATCAGAAAAAGTGATGGAAATAGAAGGAAAATGAACACCAGGAAAACAAAGTACAAAAAAAAATATGTACAGCAAAAGAAGACAAATGCAAAGGAAGAAAGCTAGAGCACATCGCAGCAAGAACAGGTCATAGTAATTGTTTTGCTTTCATTCCATTCCCTAAGGTTCATGAGCACTAGGTACAACTATATTCATCCCATCACACTTACAACAAATGCCTAGGAACAGACTAGTGACCGAGAGCTAGTGTAATAACTCAATGTCACAATGCGTTAGGAAGCAGACTCTGCCCACAAATCAACACAAGTGACATGGAAATTGTCATGGGATCGAGGTATTTTCGAGCGGGGGGGTGAGAGGAGGGGGGAGAACATCCAAAGCAAAGTCAAAGTTTGTTAAATGTTTGAATAGACAAGAATGTCCCAGATGAGCACAAGCACTATATTTAGGCAATGTCTGAGAGAAAAAGATTTTGGGGAAATCTCACTTCAACTCTCTTTTGGAAAAGAAGTTAAGATCAACGTAATCTGATTATTTTCCATACTGACAATCAAATTTCAAGGCAGTCAATTTAATCAGGTGCAATTTTCCACTTCACTTGCATGATCCACTTCAGTGCGTAGATTTATACAATCATCACCTGTAGCAAATGCTTTCCCACAGCCTGGTTGCTCACACCTGTACGGCCGGTCTCCAGTATGAGCTCTTTCATGAACCTGTAATGTTCCACAGAACACAGTGTTAAAGTGACTCTGTAACACACCTGCTGCTAGCAATAATATGGCTCCCTTGATGGCCACCGCAGAAGTTTCCAATTATGTTCAGACAAATTCAATCACCAAATTCATTGACAGGGCTCAACCTCTGGGGAACCATAATGGATTCTACATCTTTCCCAATACAGATGCATTGTTGCAGTCACTTTTCCTGAGTCCCTCTTTCTTTGCCCCCTCTTGCCATTTCTCTTAGAATACATGCCCCATACTCTCTACTCCATGTCCTCCCAACGTAAAAAGCACTACATAAATGTAAATTGCACCTTATTGCATTTAACCCACAAAAACACACTAATAATAATTTGGTCACTCAATTCCGCTACTGCTTGTGAGACACTGCTGTGCACAATTGGCTGCCACTTTTCGCCCACAAAATATACAGTCAATTCACTTTGCAGTATACTCTGTGAAGCACTTTGACATGTCTTGAAGACGTAATAAGGTGCTGAATCAAATGCAAGGATTATTATTATTATTATTGGCCCAGTCGTTCTTTCGTGCAAACATATTTCAGTATGACACTTTACCCCGTATCTTTTAGTTCCTTTCCCAATCCCTTCTGCCCTAACCCCATCTTCTTCTATCCACAATCCCAACCCCACCAGGGTTCCCTGCCTCCCATGATTGATCTCTTCCTCCATAGGCTGCTATTGTTGCTGGGAAAGTGCATCATAGAATCATACAGCACAAAAAGAGGCCATTCGGCCCATCGAGTTTGTGCCGGCTCTTTGATTAGAGCAATTAATGTCAATCCCACTCCCCAGCCTTTTCCCCATAACCCTGCAAACCCGTCCTCCTCAAATACCCGTCCACTGCATTCTTAAAAGTAGTTATCGAATCGGCCTCGACCACCCTTTCAGGCAATGCCTTCCAGATTCGAACAACTCGCTGCGTGAAAAAAATTCTTCTCACCTCCCCTCTGCTTCTTTTGGAGACTATTTTAAAGCTGTGTAGCTGGCAGACATTGAATTCTCCATCTGGTTTGGATACTCAAGCACGGGGATGAGTTTCCGCATGTGTCACGACTCCCAGCTGACTCCCCCAAATGAATGGCCTTTGCCCGTGCCGTACTTTCTTGTTATAAATGTGTGTTTGCGCAGTAGAAATGGTAAGCACAATTACAAGAATTCAGAGCTACCACTAGATGGCAACAACAGACTACGCACTTTAATGCAATCTCAAGGCAGAACAACAAAAAATTACATTTACGCAGGTTTTCATGATAGGAGGACGTCCCAAGGCGCTGGACAGTCAGGGATTTGAACCCGAGCTGGGGGTTGGGAATCAGGAGGGTGGAGGGCAGGGAGGGTAGGGATAGGAGGGTGGCTGAAGGCACAGTCGAAGAGGGTCTAGAGACGTGCCTTGAAGGAGGTAAGTGAGGGAGCAAGAAGGCACTGTGGGATGGAGTTCCAAAGGGTGGAGCCAGAGAGGCTGAAGGCTCAATCACAGCCTGAGGGCAGTGGGTGAAGGCAGAACGGGTCATGGCACGGAATGTGCCCCCCAGAAATCTGCTGCGGGGCAGGAGGAGTGCAATAATCCAAGTATAATTCTCATCGAGTCACAGACTATAATTCTTATCTAGAATGCTTTCATATTAAGATGTTCAGAATCATCAAGAACATTTCTGGCATTCAGCTGAGTGACATTTTATAACACAAATTAGTTTTTGCATAAATGATTACTGGATACATCGATTTTTTTTAATACTGTTGTATCTATTATTGATCTCATTTAAATTTCGTGAGGATCATCCAAGCTTCACCTAAAATAAGGAGTTGGTGTGGATTGCACGGTTCAGCAAATAGGGATTTGTTCTATATACACTTCTAAAAATCCTTGGATTTGATATAGCACCTTATGAGACACCTCAACATGCTTCACAGGATTTACTGTGAATTGTAGCGACTGTGTATTTTGTAGATAAATGTGGTAGACAATTTACGCTGTCTCATAAATAGCCATGGAGTGAGTGACCAATTTTAATCTAGGGGATTTACACTTTACACAGGTTTCTCACACTTTATGACTATATACAGACAAAACATTCACTAGTGCTCTGGTCATTTAACAAATTGGTGTGGATTAAGCACTGTAAGAGGAGAGAGGTCATTACATGGAAAAAGCAGTGGAAGCGGTTTATTTTCATGTCAGTTTAAGCAAAAAATGGTCTTATAATTACATTGCATAGAGGATGACCAATTATAAAACGACTGACCAAATCAGCCATTTACACACTACAAGAATTACTATAAAGCTGGGAGAAGTTTTTACATGTTAAGAAACTATACAAATGTAAGTTCTTTCTTTGTTTAAATCAGATTACATTCGTCAAACAACTGAAAAACTGGCCTTAATACCCTTGAAATAAGGGGGTGGGGAAATATCAGACAAGGTTCCATCTCTGGATCTCTATCCAGATCAATGGTATTTGTGTTGACATCAGGTGTGGATGGGATGGATGCCTCCTCATTGTCAAAGCTACCACGTGTATCGGTCATCTTTTCCTTCCCCTCCTCTGATCCCCGCTGGGCACTGCCAAGCGCCCTCCAATGCGAAAGGCGCAAAATAAGTGTATATTGTATTGTGTGTAATGCCCACTCGGGCACGCAGAGTGGAGGAAGTTCCAGAGGGTAATTGGTGTTTGTGGAACTAGTAAAATAAACAAAATGCCTCCAGGAGAGGAAGAAAAGGAAGAAAAACAAACGGGGAAAGCCGGCTATTTACCTTCAGATGATGTGCAGTTGTGTATAGGCGGCCACAGTCCTCAAACCCACAGCGGAATGCCTTTTCCCCAACTTGCTGGCCTTTGCTGAGCCGCATTTCACCATCAATGACCCGCTGCACAAGAATCAGAAAACCACTCAATGTTAATTAAAGACATCAATGTGCACAGCACGTTACCAGATACCAGTCTCACCTCAGCTAACAAATAATAACCCTTATCATTTTTGCTTTTGATATAGCGCTTTATCACGCCTTCAAGACGTCCCACATCGCTTCACAGAACATACTGTAAAGTGAATTGACCGTATATTTTGTGAGTGAAACGCGGAAGCCAATTGAACACAGCAATGTCCCACAAACAGTCGTAGATTGAGTGACCAAATTATTTATTTTTCTTGGAGGAATGATTACCTCCGGAAAAGTGATCTGCCAATTGACTAACAACCGGGTTCCTACTTACTGCTAGTTAAACAGAGGTGTGTGAAGTGAGGAAACTTGCTCAACATTTTGCTCTACTGGGAATCGAAGCCAGGTCTCTTGCTTGCGAGGCGAGTGCTCTAACCACCGAGCTACAGGACTCCATATTCACATCTGGTGGCTTCGCTCAGGTGCCTGAGCTTGGACAGACCAGAGAAGGTTGGGAAGGCTTTCTGCTCCCCATCACTGAGACACTGCTGGTGGTCAGTAACCCACAAATCTGTGGAGAACTGTGCAGGCTGTCCCCGCGCTCTCCGTGACGTGCACCATTCCAAAATTGGAGCAGAGACTCGAGCAGATCAAGGCAGGGATTTGTGATATTTAAAATGAAAGTTTATAATAATCCCTGCATTTATGACACCAAAGCTACAATGCTGTCAGAGCGATTGGAAAAACAGAGCAGAAACTGCTAGTTAGAAGCTGACTTTTCAAAAGTCAGAACACTTTTTAATGCCTGTAACATTTGTATAAAAGCATTAACATTTTGCAAGAGATCAGGGAGTCTCTTTCAGTGTCTAACTGTCTCCCCTACAGCAAAGGGGATCTTGACATTTGAGAGGGCGCAGTGAATGGCAGCTAGATTGAGTTACAAATAGAGGCTACAGAAGCCAGGAATGTTCATGCAAAAGAGAAACTCAGGTAACATTTTATTGAAATATTCAAGATCCTAAAGGTATTGATAAACTGAACCCTAATGTTTAGCATGTTCACCAAATCTAGAACAAGGACTCATGCTCAGAAGAAGGAAGGTAATCAAACGTAAATACTTTTTATAGAGTGGTAAACATGTGGAATAAACTACCTAGAGAGGCAGTGGTCACAGATTGAGTCAGAAATTCAAGAGGAATTATACCTTTATGTACATTCCTATGTTACTACACACACACTGTTTATAATTTATTAAATTGTCATAAAATGAAGCAAACTCTGGAGCATTTCAGGTTTATGGAAGAGACTACAGTCCCTTACGGCTCACCTTTTACACTGATGGAGCCTTGATATCAATCCTACATTGGTGCAAACATTACTCTTTGAGTAATCAGCACTGAAGTCAGATCATACCTGCATAGGTTTATCTTTGTTCATATCTGAGGGTAATCCAGTGGTACTGCTGACACCTTCATCTTCTTCAGATACCTAGAAAGAGAAGTGAGCACAATTATTGTATAGTATAGTAATAATTCTTGTATTTGCCATTGGGCCTCTAATGTCAAATTATATCAAAGTGCTCTCTTGCATCCTTCAAGGCATGTCTCAAGATCCTTCTCTTTGACCGCGCCTTTGGCCAATTTCCTACCCCTATCCTCCCTGTCCTGCACCGCTTCAAAATCTCTGACTATATGGTGTTTCGGGATGTCCTCCTGACATGAAAGGCGCTATCCAAATGTAATTTGTTGTTGTTGGATTCAAATGTAAACTATATTATTGGGACTGGCCTTTCATTAAATTCTCATAGCTTTAGAAACTCAACTGCTACCTTCTCAATTGATTCAGCAAATTCAAAAAGATCGACAGGAAGCTAATGGGCTATATTTTTATTGTCAAAGTGCAGGTTCTACCTTCTGTGGGGTTTTTATATAACGTATATTACGTAAATCTTCCAGACAAGAGTGCAGCTGAACATGTCCAGATTGGGATTACATGATCGATTATCAACACACAAGCAAGATTACATTGCCCCAAGCTTACCTTATTGGCATAATGCTCAAGAGCACCAATAGTCTCGTGAGCAACTGTGCCATCTGTTGCTGCTTGTAGCGTCTCCAAACCCGCCTCTGTTTGTACAGCTAGGATAGTGTTGGAACCCTGCATCGAAACTGGGTGGTGGATATAAGCTGTTGTACCATCCTCCAATTGCACAGCTTGTACTGCATCTGGGTCAAATTCATCTGAGAGAACAGATTAGGTCAATAGGTGTCAAAGTAATTTAAAGGCTGCCTACCTCTGAGGATAGTTACATACAGTGACAATATTCTACCATACCATGTGGAGCACATGACTAGCCTATAATCTTTAACCAGTTCCAACTCAGCAAAATATATCAACAATACGTTAATATGAAATAACCAAATATTTATAGGCTTTTAAAATCTTCATACAAAGTACTTGCATTAAGGCACTGTATATTTACTTAAGTAGAGACAGACTCATTGCATAAGCCTAGTGATTGCATTAGTTCTCTCATCCGATCATTACACAGTTGATGTCTGACATTCTGTTACATGTTAATCAGAGTCAGCCTGTTATTAGAGGGGAGCACAGGGTACCTTTCTGGGTGTGATGAATGTAAGCAGTGCTGCCATCCTCAAGCTGTACTGCCTGACCGTCTTCAAAAGGCAGAGAGTCACCTGCAGATTTAAATGCATTAGAAGCCTTTAGATGCATTGTGCAAAACATGCAGATTAAAAAAATTACAAGATTGCAAATTGCAGAATTCCATGTTGGATATCTTTTAATCTCTGCATAATTTGATGGAGCTAATGATAATCTGGTTTCTTTCACTCCTCAACTCTCACAAAAATAACTAATTGCTACCATCTTTTATCATTAATGGCTCCACTCTTAATGCTTATTCCTCTGGTGATTCTGCTCAACCTCACTACCTCCTCTGATCTAAAGGGAAACATCTTTTCCATTACTAAGAAAACCTTAACGAAGCTTATGACAACCTAGTTAAGTTGCTAGCACTCTCGGCAGAGACAAAAGGTTGTTGGTTGAAGCCTCACATCAGAACTTTTGAGTCTGTAGTCTAGGCTGACACTCCAATGCAATGTTGGGGGCATAATGCATTGTCAGGTGTGCCACACTTCGGATAAGATGGTAAACCAAGGTCCCATCTATGCCTTATCACTGTTTGTACAGCTAGGATTGTACAGTGTTTGTACAGTGGATGTTAAAGATCTCATGGCACTACTCAAAAAGAAAAGGGAGTTTCTCCCAGTGTAATGGCTAACAGTCTCCCAAATAAAATTGTTATTTTCTTCATGGCTGTTTATTATAATCTACAAAGCACGATGGAGCAGCATCAAACCACAGGACAGCTGAATAATTCTATCGTGGATTTCCACTAAGGACAGGATTTTAGAGGTCTATCTGCAGTGCATCAAATATAGCTTACTTGGTTAAACTAAATAAGATAGTTGTTAATCCTTTTGTGAACTAATTGCACAGAGTTTCTGTGCAGCAGAATATTGAGTTTAGACTTCCTATATCATGTCCAATTGCACAGAGCTAATAAAGTTACTTTTCCTTAATAAAAAACATAGAAAGGTTTACCTTGCAGCAATATATCGGACTAATTCCCACAAACCCCTTAGAGGCAAGCACACTTGTGTAAATTTGTCTGTATTTACCATGTGTTTACCTTTTTGCACTGTGACTTGTTGGATGTAGGCTGTCGTACCATCTTCCAGATGAATAGTCTGCCCTTCAACCAACTTTGCATCTGTCAGGACATATTCAGAAATCAATAAAGCAGATTGTCTGGGGAACACAATGAGGGAAATAAGGAAAATCTTAACATTTTCACTATAAGCACTAAACATGATTCTAGTACCACTACAACAATTAATAGGATAAATGTTTGTAAGAATTTGGTTTGATAGCCGTTTCTACAAAGTTAGTATAACAGCCCTGATACGAGGTCATGCCTTCTGGCATTAAGTAAGTCTGGCTCCTTAAAGAGGGCTGTGACCATGACTGGGGCCACTGTATTTTTTTTAAAATCATACTTGCACATAACAATCACCCCCATGTTCGGCCAACAAACCATCCCTTTTCTGATTGAAATACTCATTCATGACTGGGTCCTCACCTTTCAGTGTGTGCTGAATGTAGGCTGTCGAGCCATCTGTAAGGGTCACTGCCTGTAGGCTCAGACTTTCCATTGTTTAGTGTATCTGAAACAATTATAAAGCACTGGCATCAATTAACTGTTGAACATGAACTCTCTATAACATGTTAGCGAGTACACAAACAATATATCTAACGTGATAACAAACAACAACAAAATTACATTTGTATAGCGCTTTTCACGTCGGGAGGACATCCCAAAGCGCTGGACAGACAGAGTTATGGATCCGAGCTGAGGGTTTTGGGGGAGGGTGGAGGGCAGGGGGGGGAAGCAGGGAGATCGAAAGCACGGTTGAAGAGGAGGGTCTTGAGGTAGGTCTTCAAGGTGGCGAGGGAGGGGGCGAGACGGAGGGAATGTGGGATGGAGTTCCAGAGGGTGGGCACAGAGAGGTGGAAGTCCCGCCCACCAATAGTGGGGTGAGCGAGACGGGGGACGTGAAGCATGCCGGAGCCCGCTGAGTGGAGGGAGCGAGCAAGATGATAGGGGGTTAGGAGGTCGCAGAGGTAGGGAGAGCAAGACCATGGAGGGCTTTGAAGGTGAGGTTCAGGATCTTGAACTGTATCCTCTGTGTGATGGGAAGCCAGTGGAGTTGGGCGAGGATGCGGGTGATAGGGTCCCGGAGCCTGGTGTGAGAGAGGACACGGGCTGCAGAGTTCTGGATGATCTGCAGCCTGTGGAGGGAGGAGTTGGGGAGGCCGACGAGCAATGAGTTTGCATATTTGAGCCTTGATGTAATGAAGGCGTGTATGAGGGTTTTGGCCGCCTGCAGTGTGAGACAGTGGCGGAGTCGGGCGATGTTGCGGAGTTGGGGGAAGGCAGAGCGGGTCATGGCGCAGATGTGGGGTAGAAACGATAGTTGAGGGTCAAACAAGACCCCAAGGTTCCGGACTGGCTCAGTGAGGGGGAGTGAGCCCCATGGATGGTGATGCTGTCAGCGCCTGAGATGAGGAGGCACTGACGGGAGCCAATCAGGAGAACCTCAGTCTTGTTAACGTTCAACGGAAGAAAGTTAGCTCTCATCCAGGACTTGATGTCCGACAGACATTCTATCAAGACTGCAGTGGTCCTGGAGTCAAGGGTGGAGGCAGAGAGGTAGAGTTGGGTGTCATCTGCACACACGTGGAGTTGACCCCATGTCTGCAGATTATGCCACCAAAAGGGAGCATATAGATATTGAGGAGGAGGGGACCAAGGACAGAACCCTGAGGAATACCGCACGAGCCGGTGCGGGGGCTAGAGGAGAAGCCTTTTGAGGAGATGAAGTGCAGGTGGTGTTAGAGGTACGATCTGAACCAATCAAGGACAGCGGCGTGGAGTTTGAGGTGAGAGGAGAGGCAGTGGATGAAGATAGAGTGGTCGACTGTGTCGAAAACAGCAGAGAAATCAAGTAGAACGAGGAGTCAGAGGGAGTCCTGGTCGCAGATCGACAGAAAGTCATTTGTCATTTTGACCAGGGCAGTTTCTATGCTGTGGGTGGCACGAAAGCCCAATGGGAGGGGTTCAAGAAGGGAGTAGCGGAAGAGGAAGGAGCGAAGCTGAGAAGCAACAACTTGTTCCAGGTTCTTGGAGAGGAAGGGGAGGTTGGAGATGGGGACAAGAAATACATGTGAACAGAATGTTCTTGGATCATAGGGTTAAAATCTGCAGTAACCTATTTACCCATTCCTTTTGCAATGAGCACAAGGAATCAGTTGAGAAACACCTGTGTAGGGGTTAAGTACCTACTACTGAGCACCACCATTCCTTGATCAAGATATTTCTTCTGGATTTTTAATTAATATGAAATCTGTAATATCACAATTCTGAGAAATGAATTATTAAAATCCAAGGATGCTTTAATAATTTTATAACTACACATCTCAATACAATGGAAGCCAGAAGTCTGGGACGGACGTTTTGTCCGGTTTAAGAGGAGCCGAGATTAACTGAAATACCATTCCTGCCCAGCAGAGGAGCCCCACTGAAGGCGTAATATGTAATAATGGTGTTTCACTTGAAGTAATGTTGACTAATCAAACAGGACACCAAGTATTTTAACCTAGGAGTTAAATTTAAAATCCTGTTCCTCACAGAATTCAGTAAAATATACTTATTATTACAACAACAGGGATTATTGTCCTGGAGCACTTGACAGAGGTGGAGTCTGACACTGAGCCAGGGGGAGAGGGAAGGGGGAGGTGACCGATCAAAAAGAAAAGTCTTTAGGTGGGATCTGAAGGAGGGAGGGGGCAAGGTGGAGAGATTGAGGGAGAGAGTTCCAGAGTTTTGGGGCGTAGTGGCTGAAGGCAAAGCTCCGGTAGAGCGGAGAGGACAAGGGAAAACAGGAGGCCAAAGCCAGCCAAGCGGTGGCAGCAGGTGGTGGAGTGGGGGCATCGTTGAAAGCGAGTGAGAAGATCTTAAAATCGAACTTAAGCATAAAACGGCAACATTATTGGTCCACTTTCAAATCAAAAATTACAATAGAAAAAAGCTAATTCCATTTAAAACACACCTTCAAATTATGAAACCTTATTGAAATTGTTTTTTCAAAAAACAAAAGTTCCTCATAATTACATTGTCACATATAACAGGTCCACGATCCAGATGCTTACATCCAAATTCACCTCAACCTTTGAGTTCTCTTTGCTGCAATCAATCCTGCAAAAAAAAAACATACATTGAAATTAGCAAGCACAAAGTATACTAAAAATCCCCCAGAAAGGAAGTCTCGATCTTTTAATATTGGAACACAGGAACATTTAAAAATATGTGAAAATTGTACATCACAAATATAACATGGAAAGCAATAAAATAAGCGCCTATAAAACTCTGACAAAGTCTTAATATTCGGTTGGCACTATTGCAATATTAATTAGCCCAGTTCTGTTGTCAATTCCGCCACTGCAGGAACTTCTACCTCCACAAAGCGAGCTTCAAGTTCATCATATGAGGTCCAACCATATCTCTCTAGTGCTAACTTGCTCCATACTGGTTTCACGCTACATAATATTTCTGGTTTGACAAGTTCAGATGATGAAGGCCTTTCTGATTATTTGACTTCATGATCCCAGAATACCTCAGTGCCTTCTCATTACACCATTAAGCAGATTTTTAAACGACAGTGCCTGCCCTCAATTACCTTCCTGGTCATCTGTTTCAGCTGTTAATTACCCTCCATGTAAAGAAATACTTTCCGTTACTAAAATTGTGCTTCACATTTCTTAACCTATAGCTTCTTGCTCTGCTGCTTTGGCATATCTGGAATGTTGTTCTGGATTTATTTTCTCAATCCTATTGAACATTTTATATACCTCTTCTCAGACATCCCTCACCCACATGGAACCCTGCTTTCATCATTTGGTGCCTTCTAACTGAGGGTAAAGCAATGACCAGAGCATGAACAATACAGAAAGGACAACAATGTAGGCTGGTTATCTCCTCTCGTGTTACTGTAACATTCCCCAGATAAAATCACTCGCTCGCTCAACAGCTATTTGTACCCAAATCGGCTGCCGCGTTCACTCACAAAACACACGGTAACTACATTTTTAGTGAATCTTTTGAAGAGTCCCGTAGCATAGAGGTTAGTGCGCTTGCCTTGCAAGCGAGAGGATCCAGGTTTGATTCCCGGGCGGGGCAAAACTTTAGGTAAGTCCCTTTACTCCACATACCTGATTACTTAGCAGTAAACAGGAACCCTGTTGTTAGTCGATTAACGGATGGCTTTCTAGGGTAATAACCTCTAAAAAAAAACTAATTTGGTCACTCAATCCACGACAGTTTGTGGGACACCGCTGTTTGCAATCGGCAGGAAGGAAGCAATTCACAGAGACTCCACCATCAGGCCACACTTTCATATCCCCTACCTTTTGACAACAGAACAGCATAGTCATCGCTGGTTACTGAAAGTCCAGCACACATGGCTCACATGACTTCAAATGGAAAACATTTCAAAATACCAAGGGATTTTTTTAGTGTAAAATACTAACATTTCTGAACATGTAGTCTACGGAGATAGGAACTGGAAGTTATAAAACAAGCACCTGTTACTCAAAATTCTGAGCTGCCCACTTGCAAAAGGGATACCAAATCATTGTCTTGTCTTAAATACTTTCAGAATTATTGTAAGCATCATTTAAAAAAGAGGGAAATAACCACCTTGAGAGAGTATCAGAAATGCATTCAACATTACCGTAGTAGACAATGCCTCGCCTGTGACTTGAGGAGGTGAGCAATCCATCTGTTATTAAACTATTCTGTGCGTCTGATATGACTTCAGACGTAACTGGGAAGAGGTAATTTAATTGGAAAAAAAACTGTTTCCTAGAACCTGTTCATAATCCCAAGGACAAAGAGATTTTGCAAATTACTTCTGTGCCTACAGCACACAGTACTCTACTGGGAGCCCCCGCAACAAGGTTTGTTACCTTCATCACCACTGATTAAAACTCAATACTTTTGACTACTGATAAATGCAGCTCAACAATCATTTTCAATAATTCCATAAGAGATTAGTGCTCTCTAAACAAAGTTTTTTTTAAAAAAACTGCTTCAATAATCCAGTGAGTCAAAATCAATTGGTGCAGAGGCTCTCTCGTTTCGCCCACAAATATACAGTCAGCTCACTTTACAGTATATTATGTGAAGCGCTTTGAGACATCTAGAAGACGTGAAAAGTGCTACATCAAATGCAAGGATTATTATTATTATTTATTCAGAACAACAACTCTGATAAGGTAAATATTTATACATCAATATGGTGGTGGGTCAGTCCAGCAACACAGCGGTAAATCTGAAAATGTGCTTATATTGGATCATCACATCTGAATGAATGGTATTCAAAAGGTCGGTAACAATGGAAAAACACTCACTTTGTTCACTGCATCAATGATCCTCTAACATCCCTTTTGTGGGCGTTTCTCCCACAAAGCATACAGTCAACTCACTTTACCGTATATTCTGTGAAGCATTTTGGGACGTCTGAATGGCATGATAAGGCGCTATATCAAATGCAAGGATTATTATTATTATTTAAAACATTTAAGGTTAGCAGCCTGGGTAGCTCAGTCAGTCAACAGAATGGTAGGTTCTCGGTCGAAGTCCCAATTATCCACTCAGTCTTTAACCCTTTCAAGTTCAGTAAAATGTGATACCGTGTCTAAAAGGAGACACTCGTTATGAGTGTGAACGATAAGCAATGCCTGTCTCCCTGCAGCTGCACAGGCTCAGCCTATAACAAAGTTAATTTTTGCTAAACTTTCCAATAGATATTGGGGAGGGTTCAATTCTCCCCCCCAACCCTCATACTCAAACAATGGTACACAGGATGAAGTATATAAAAAGATTTAAAATTGTTATGCAATTGGACAAATTAAATTTAATACCAGTAAATGTAAATACTACACAAAGGGGGGAAAAATGGGATACAGTGAACTGAACTAGAGAAATGGAGACACACAAGGAAGGGGTAATTCGGCCATCATGTCTGTGCACTTAGAAAGGGACTTGCATTCTACTTTCAATGTACACACAATGCAATATATAACACAATAACACACTTAGTTATTTCAAACACAATTCAATGCCTCAGTGGGAGTTGCTGTACCAGTGGGCTGAGGCTCAGTGAGTTGAAAGACCTTTGCTCATGCCCCACTTTTCTTGTGCAACTTTCAAATAAAATTGCTGAGTAAAAGGCCAGCATTGTTTTCCCACTGCTGCAATCCCGTTTTTTGGAACAACAGTGTTGAATGGTGTGGATGATGTGTATTTAATATGGTCTAAATTCACTGTTCATATTGTCACAAATGGAAGACAATGTACATGATTGTTTTTGATTTACTTCTTTTTGCCCCCACTTAACTTTCTCCATATTAGTCACTCAAAGAGACCAAACAAAAATATATTCTCCTTGACTGTCTCATTTGATGAGCACAAAATATTTTTCAAATGTGTAAAGCCCGACCTCTAGGTGAGCGTAAAATGATTTAATACAATAGATTCGGTTAGTTGGATCAGAATTATGAGTTAAAGATCAGATGTTGAATTGTATGGCAAATTAAGTGTAAAACAGTTAACACTGTGTTGTTACTGCCGGTATCTCTATCGTTGAAGAAATTATGTCCCAGCTTGGAAGCAATTTCACCCAAACACACAAGTGTGCTGCAAGTTCTAAGGAAATATACGGTATTCTGTGTTCACTATTAAAGATCCTGTGACACAGTTCCGACCAATAATCCCCCAAAGGGATCATTCATTACACGATTGTTGGTGGGAGCTGTCTGTGGGCAAATTGGCTACCTGGTTTCCTTACAAATAGTGTTACTATACTTCACAGTAATTACCTGTGAAGCACTTTGAAATTGAAGTTTTTGTTTTGCCTTAAATTTTCTTTCCATACTCTCCATACCCTAGTGTCACTGGGGCGCACTGGCTAAGGGGATTGAATGATCTAAAGTTTTAAACCATTCACCAGGCGGTATTTGAAAGCTTCTCCGTCAGATGTTCCACCCCTCTGTTAACCATGCACCCAGCCTTTCCTTAGCACTTTACCACAGCAACAAAGCGAGAGCAGTCAGGAGGCACAAACTGACAAAATAGCAAACTATTGTGAAGGATCAAAAGTGAGGTGGGAGTTTGTCGCTAACACACAAAGCAGCTGCAAAGAGGGAGAGCTCCAGTCGCTAACCACCCTGGAGGTAGAGTCGGCTTCACAGCAGGCATGTCTGTTTGCTAAAGGCCCTCACATGAGTACCTGGATTAAGCAGCTGATGCTATGTAAGCCTGGTACACGGCATTGGACTTGGACTTCGAGAACATCAGGGTGACTGGCATGTCACAAGCTGTGCTGTAAAGGTCCTCCCACCACATTGAAGGCAGATGTCTGTCGGATAGCTGATGAGGAATCTCTGAGGCTTGAAGTAACAGCTGCTAGAAGGCGTTACCTGGTATCCGAGTTTGTGAACAGATGTTCTGACATCCAGCGCCTGGAATCCACCTTAATTGGCCTGCAGGAAGGCAAGCAGCTGCTGCTGAAGCTCCACGCCTCCAACTGGTGGAAGCTCACTCAATGAGAAGGACTGTGTATCCAAACTGCAGACAGGAAGATGGTGGCTATACTGTCACGCATTTCATGCCATGCTGCGTTGCCCACCAGGAAGCTTGCAGGGATTTCCTGGTACCTACCATCCACGTAGTGAGGTCGCCAATCTTTGCTTGTAGCCTGTCAAATGACCAACTAGTGACTATCCTCCTGGGAGGGGTGGAGGAAGGGAAGGGAGGAAGGGAAGCTGGGTCTCCTTGGAGCTGAACTGGCTCCAAGGTGACATGTTTGGCAACGGATTGTCAGAATCAAGCCAACCCTATGTGGTGGCCTCGGTAGTCTGGTTCCTGAGCCAGGCTCGTCAACAGTATTCCAGTACTGCTGATGACAGTACAGCCAGCCTGGCTCATCGCAGGACTTTAAGGGGTTGACCAGTAGCTCAGTGGTTAGAGCACTTGCCGCGCAAGCGAGAGACCTGGGTTTGATTCCCGGCAGCGCAAAACACTGGCAAGCTTCCTTACTCCACATGCCTCTGTTTACCTAGCAGTAAGTAGGAACCTGGTTGTTAGTCGATTGACGGATCGCTTTTCCGGAGGTAATAATTCCTTCAAAAAATAAAGAATAAATTGGTCACTCAATCTACAAATATTCATGGGACACTGCTGTGCACAATTGGCTGCCGCATTTCGCCCACAAAATATACAGTCAATTCACTTTATAGTATATTCTGTGAAGAGATTTGAGACGTCTCGAAGACGTGATCAGGGGCTATATCCAAATGCAAGGATTATTATTATTATTAACCCTGCAAGCCAAATCCCTAAAGCGCAGGGTGGTCGAAACTGGGCAAGCAACAGGAAAGCTGGTCAGGCAGTGCTCTCAATCGCAAACTATGCGGTTTTAGCTGGTTAGACTCCAGCAGTACCACAATGCATACTATCGGGTCCTCAACCCTTGACTCTTGCCAACCTATGCCTAATACTTTCCGGAATTAGATAAGCAGGATGTGTCCTTCCAAGGCGAGTGCTCATTCCATTGCAAGAAATATCTTTGGAATTTCCATGTGTAGGTGAGATGCGTGAGACTTTGTTTTAAATACTCATAAGCACAGTGATGGTTTTCCTTATGTGTCAGATACCCACCTGACCAAAAAGACCTGTGAAGCAATACCCATTGAAACTCCAAACTCCAATGACAGTATGTTACAATTGCACTTGTGGATATTGCAATGTGCAAATTTGCTGCTGTGATCTAGAAAACAGACACACTAAACAATAAATCCTGTGAAGTGCTTTGAGACATCCCCTAACACGAAAACTGCTTTAACAAATGGAAGTATTATTTACAAGCGCAAACATTACTTACAGGGGCGGAATTTAGCTCACACATGCAAGAATAGAAATTCCACTTGGGTCTAAATTTACTTAAGTTTCTTAAGCATTTCAGTGCGTTTCGAATTTGATAAATTTTAAAATAGTCTTAATTTTGAAGCTGGTTTTCTTTAACTTATTTTAAGAACTGTAGAACAATCTTCGAAGTTAAGACTGAAGTTAAGACAACAATTTGCTAACTTCTGTATGCTTTGCACTGCTAATAAAATTGAGTAAATCTAGACCCAGGTGAAGTCTCTTTCCCACAAACCTCTAAATTAGATAAGTTGATTTAATGATAAATGGCTCAATACTAGGTCAGCCCAGTGGCACACACACATACTGTTTCAATACAATATCCCTGCACAGAATACTCTCAGCTGAATTGGTTTGGAGATGCACCAAGTGTACTTCAGAAATGGATTGGGGAAGGGAACCAAATGAGGGAAAGTCACTCAAAGGCTATTTTGATACATCTGATTCCAATGCAGTTTCCAGAATTCTGCATTAAAATTTTAAGATAAAAAGGATCTTACACACTAATGGAATTTGCGCTTAAGTTGCCTTCCCATTAAAAGGGATATTCAGGTCACCAAGTATATTAGCGCACATGTCTATGCAGAGCATTTGCTATACGTGCCAAAGAGCTATTAAATAGCAACATTTATATATATACACACATATTATATATATATATATATGCCAGCTCTCTATACATGCCCAGAAATTATTAAAGCTTTACTTTTTTTTATTGAAAGTTTATTTGGAACCAGCTGCAGTATAAATTGTGTTATAATGCAACCATTTGCATCGATTCAGTTTCAAATTCAATTTAAGCGTTCATTAGTTCAGCCTGGGTTAGTTGGTTGCACGCTTCCCTGCGAGTCATAAAATTGTGCATTTAAGCAACACATCTCACACCAGCACTTTGAGCTCAGTCTAGGCTGACATCCAATGCAGTGCTGGGGTGGGTGCCTCCACTTCATCTCAGCAAATGGTTTCTCCTGCCGCCCCCGTCTGGTTACCTGCGGGGTACCCCAGGGCTCCATCCTTAGCCCTCTTCTTTTCCTTATCTATACGCTCCCTCTGGGTGATGTCATCCACAGACACGGGGTAAACTTCCACATGTAAGCGGATGACACATGAATCTACTTTGCCTCCTCCAGCACCAACTCCAGGTCCCTCCGATGTTCTATCAGCTTGTCTGGCAGACATCAAGGCCTGGATGAGTGTAAACTTCCTGCTGCTGAATATGGACAAGATGGAAGCCATACTCCTGGGCTCCCGTCAACGTCTTCACTCCTGCGGATCTAAACTTCTCAACCTCCTTGGACTCTCCCTGAGACTTACCGAACTAGTGCGCAATCTAGGCGTCCGGTTCAACCCCCAGCTGTCCTTCCTCCCTCACATCCGGTCCCTGACCAGGGCCGCCTTCTTCCACATCTGTCACATTGCCCGCCTCTGACCGTAGCAGCGGACCTGAAAGCAGCGGAAACTCTAGTGCATGCATTTCTCACCTCCCGCTTGGATTACTCCAACGCACTCCTCGCCGGTCTCCCCAGCTCCACCATTCACAAGATCCAGCTCATTCAAAACGCATACTAACCTGGACCAAACTCCTTACCCACACCTCACTAGTTCTGGCCAGGCTCCACTGGCTCCCCATCACCAAACAGATCGACTTCAAGATCCTCACACTTCTGTTTAAACCACTTCACTCTCTGGCACCTCCCTACCTCCTCACTCCCCAATCCATCACCCAGCGCCTCTGCTCAACTGGCACCGGCCTCCTGCTCGTCCCTCCCAACCTCTGCCCCAATATCAGAAGTCGCGCTTTCACCCACTACACCCCAAAATTCTGGAACACTCTCCCTCAACCCCTCCGCCTTGCCCCCTCTTCCCTCTTTCAAGTTTCCCCCTGAAAATTTTGCTCTTCGACCTTGCTTTCGGCCACCTCACCCTCCCCTACAGCTCAGTCAGGCTCCACCACTGTTAGGCGTTCTGAGACGCTACCCTGCATAGAGGGCTCAATATAAGTGCAAGTTGTTGTTTCATTGTTGGAGGTGGACCTCCTTTGCCTCCTTCAAGACCCGTCTCTTCGACAATGCCTTTGGTCACTATTCTACCCCTACCCTCCCCACCCTCCAACCCTCCTGATTGCAACCACCAGCTCGGGTGCTCGGGTGTTGTTGCTATCTTTCAGATGAGACTTTAAATCAAGACCCTGTTAATACACAACAATGCACACACAGTTTGCCTGTTCTGGTGGACATGAAAGATCCCAGCTATATATACAAAGAGATAGGAGTTTCTCCCAACTGAGTCAAAAACTCAGCAGTCTGCACAAATTAACAAATCACAAGTCACAATACTGCTGTTTCACGTGGTACATTTAATGCAATGAAAGTTCATCTTTTGTGAAAAAAATACAAGGATATTCTAAAAATTAAAATAAATTCAGCATCAATGTTCAGTAATATTGGAGGAAGGCTTGAACGGAGATTTTCAGTGTTCAATGTGTCATGCCATGCTGAAACACTCACCTCAAAGGACAGATATACTTTGACAAGACCAGTAAAGCTAAGGTGACATGCTTGGCAACAGAAGGTCAGAATCAAGTCAACCAGTCTCGGTAGTCCTGTTCCTGAGCCAGGCAGATCCGCAGACATTGCTGACGACAGGCCATTCAGCCTGGCTCATCAATAGAACTTGGAGGGGCAGATGACAGCCACTAGAGCAGGGATTCTTTCCACTCAGCTCCTGTTGACCCTGCAAACCAAAGCTCCAATAAGTAGAGTGGTCCTCGCTGGACAAGCAATTGGGAGCTTGCCAGACAGTGCTTTCAATGGCAAACAATGCGGTTTTAGCTGGTTAAAACTCCAGTCACTCAACACACACTCGGGGGTCCCAAAGCTTTGGCTCTTGCCAACTTATGCCTAATAGTCTCTGGAATTTGATAAGCACAGTGCATCCCTCCAGTCAGAGTGCGCATTCCATTCCAAGCACATGAATTTCCACACGTGGGTGGTAAATATGAAACTCTGTTTGGTTTGATACTCTTATGCATAGCGATAGGATTCTGCATGTGTCAGACCAAAAAATACGGTGCAAATTAAATAATCAATTGTATGCGGACGACACCCAAATATACTTCTCCTCCAGCTGTGATTCCAGGTCCACTGATGTTCAATCTACTTTACCGTATATCCCGTGAAGCGTTTTGAGAGATGATGTGATAAGGAGTTATATCAAATGCAAGGGTTATTATTACTTAAATGAAATTAAGAGTACTTAAAATATTTTAAAAGATAGCAAGATCTACTTCTTTAAATGTCATGCACACACAAGAATCACTAGTTATTCTTGGTTTTGTAAATGCAGCATGGTAGTATTTTGGGGCATCTTCATTTGAGCCAAGAGGAGGCTAGCTATGTTTCTGTGGTTCCACAGTTTAAACAGGACCATTTTCTTGTAGCATGACAGTAAGGATCGAATTTTGCAGCTGTTGCATTTTTCTGTGATGAAATTCCAGGAAGTGTCAAGACTCTTATAAGATGGATAGATAATGCCTTATTTTTTTAAATATTTTTACCTTTAATCTTTGATTCTGTGTAAATAGTGTTTCAGTCTAAAAAGCTGAACAATTTCTTCTCAAGCTCCATGGAAGCATTAAGTAGCCTGTACGTAATCCATTCACAGTGAATTTAAATCAGAAACCTTACCATTCCCTCCCTGATAGTAATTAGCAAGTCTGTTTCTTCTCCACTTGCTCATTTAATAGTCTCGTCTCCCTCCCTCTCTCTTTTGGTCCTTGTGTATTGCATCATTTTCTCATCAAGTATATGCGAGCAGCTGCCGTTTGGTAAACAAGCACTGCATTTTGGAAAAAAAATCTCCCCCCCTCCCTCTTGGCCGCCTTTGAGCTCCTTCCCCTCCGCAATGCCCTAGCCTCCTCGATCACTCTTCTCCACAGCTCCCTCTCCTCCCTCTCGATTCCCTTGCTCCCCTCTCCTCCCGAACCGTCTCCTATTCACATAAGTCACCATGGTACACCAGCCACTTCCCTTAAAGCACAGGCGCGTTCCACTGAGCGCACCTGGCTTAAATCAAACTTAATGGTCCATCAGCAGATCTGGCTGGACCATATCAAATTCTACTGCTCCACCCTCGCCTCCGCTAAATCGTCATTCTACTCCCAAGATAATCTTGGAGGCCAAGGACAAACCCAGGCTCCTCTTCACGAACCGGCTCCTCCGCCCACCCTCTCACACCTTACTCATCCTCACCTCAAATGCCCACTGCGAGGCAATGCTGGACTTCCTCGAACCCAAAGTCGAGGGAACTGCTCAGCTGCTACTGCCACTGCATCTGCTACACCCTCCCCATCTCCTTCGCCCACCCCAGACCCTACCCATCCCTCCCTCCACACCTTTGAACCTGTCTCTCCCTCCTCTCTCTCATCACAACACATATGAAACCGACCATCCGCTTCCTCGACCCCATCCCTACCCCACTTTTTACCTCCCTGCTCCACCTCCTTGCCCCTCTACTCACTGACATCACTAACCTCTCCCTGTTTTCTGGTGCTGTTCCCACCCCATTAAAAACTGTTGTCATCACTCCTAACCTTAAAAAGCCCTCCCTGGACCCTCCTCTACTCCCAAACTACTGCCCCATCACCGACCTCCCCTTCCTCTCCAAGGTCCTGGAACGAGTTGTTGCTTCTCAGCTTCGCTCCTTCCTAATTGACATCTCTGCTGTTTTCGACACCGTCAACCAATCTATCCTCATTCACCGCCTCTCCTCTCACCTCAACCTTCACGGCTGTTTTTGACTGGTTCAGATCGTAACTCTCACACCGCCTCCACTTCGGTCTGTCGGACATCAAGTCCTGGATGAGAGCTGACTTTCTACAGTTGAACGTCAACAAGTCCGAGGCTCTCCTGATTGGCTCCCGTCAGTGCCTCCTCACCTCAGGCGCTGACAGCATCACCATCCATGGGGCTCACTCCCCCTCACTGAGCCAGTCCGGAACCTTGGGGTCTTGTTTGACCCTCAACTATCCTTTCTACCCCACATCTGTGCCGTGACCTGCTCTGCCTTCCCCCAACTCCGCAACATCGCCCGACTCCGCCACTGTCTCACACCGCAGGCGGCCAAAACCCTCATACACGCCTTCATTACATCAAGGCTCGACTATGCAAACACATTGTTTGTCGGCCTCTCCAACTGCTCCCTCCAAAGGCTGCAGATCATCCAGAACTCTGCAGCCCGTATCCTCTTCCGCAATAGACTCCGTGACCCTGTCACCTCATCCTCGCCCAACTCCACTGGCTTCCCATCACATAGAGGATGCAGTTCAAGATCCTGGTCCTCACCTTCAAAGTCCTCCATGGTCCTGCTTCCCCCTACCTCTGCAACCTCCCAACCCCCTACCATCCTGCTCACTCCCTCCGCTCAGAGGGCTCCGGCCTGCTTTACATCCCCTGCTTCACTCGCCCCACTATTGGGGGGTGGGCCTACTGCCACTCTGCCTCCAACCTCTGGAACTCCATCCTGCAGTCCCACCACCTCGGCCCCTCCGTTGCCACCTTCAAGACCCATCTGAAAACCCTCCTCTTCGACCGTGCTTTCAATCTCCCTGCTTCCCCCCCACCCTCCCCGACCCTCAGCTCGGGTCTGTAATTCTGTCTGTCCAGCGCCTTGGGACATCCTCCTGACGTCCCATCTGCACCATTAACTGACACATTCTTTGTGTCAAAGCTCTTAAAGCACACTTATATCAGATTGTATAAACACAGAAGTTGCTGGGAACATGCAACAGGTCAGGCAGCATCCATGGAGAGGAAAATGAGTTAACGTTCCAGGTCTGTGACCTTTCGTCAGAACTCAAATCAGACTGTATCAGATTGCCTACAACTCAGTCACAACTGCTAAAATAATGCTGTTGCAGTCCTGTTTAATTTTACTTGAGAAAACATTGATTAGTTAGATTGCTGTAAAGTTCTTAGTAAACATTTTCTTAAGTTTTTTAAAATTTATTAAACCATTTCTCATTTCAAATCAAAATGGTTTTGTCAAATTCTTCAATTCATGAATGCAACATTAGTTTTATTTGGCTTAGAAACTGCTGATCTTTCCTAATTTGTAAAAAGCTATGGTACTCCAATTACCACATAATTGCATTGATTCCTTCCCTTGTCTTAAACCGAAATACAGTAAACTCCTGATAACTTGACACTCCAAGCTCAGTGACAAGTTATCCAGAGTGTGAAGTAGGCATATGTATAAATATATAAGGCCGGGATATTGACAACACGATGACTTAAGTGGCAGTGACAAGTTAAGACAGGGTCGAGTTATCAGTTCACTGTACAGTCCAGCAGTTGCTGAAGCCTTCAACTCATTAAGTTTCCTTCTCTCAAGACATGTACAATTCTGTGACAGAGAGCTTTCAATAAATTCTCCTACAATAATCACAGGAGTCCCCGTGCTTTACAGTGAATCCTGGTGAAGCGCTTTGAAGGCGTCCTCGGGAAACGAAAGGCGCTCTCATCAAACGCAGAGATCATTTAACTGCAGTGTGGATGGAGTTATGTAATCGCTACTTGACCGCGGACCCCACACAGAACATTTGCTCCCCTTCAAACCGGACACTTTTAAGTGTTGTCACTGAAAGGTCCATCCGAGACACAGATCCATTGGTGTGTGTGTGGCTGGTGTCTGTGTGTGTGTCTGTGTGTGTGTCTGTCTGTCTGTGTGTGTGTGTGTGTCTGGTGTCTGTATGTGTGGTGTGTGTGTGTCTGTCTGTCTGTGTCTCTGTGTGTGTGTGTCTCTGTGTGTGTGTGTCTCTGTGTGTGTGTGTCTCTGTGTGTGTGTGTCTCTGTGTGTGTGTCTCTGTCTGTGTGTGTGTGTCTCTGTGTGTGTCTCTGTGTGTGTGTCTCTGTCTGTGTGTGTGTCTCTGTGTGTGTGTGTCTCTGTGTGTCTGTCTGTGTGTGTGTCTCTGTCTGTGTGTGTGTGTGTCTCTGTCTGTGTGTGTCTGTGTGGCTGCATTTCTAGTTACAACCATTAAAAGCGGCTCAGGGTAAACTCCAGTCACTGAATCTAATGGGGGGCGGACAGCCCCGGCCGCAGCCTCCCGACCCGATAGAGACCAATAACGGTCCGTAACCCGGGAAATCCCTCAGGCACATCCCCCCCGGCACCGCGGGCCACCCTGGGCCCGAGCGGCGAGAGGCCGCCGCGGGCGGGGGGTGAGGGAGAGCGGCCGCAGAAAGCCCTGAGTAGGCCTGAGAGGCCGCGGGTTTGAGTGGAGGCTCCGGCGGCGGGAGGGTGTGGCCGCCGCCCGGGGCTGGACGCTGCCGGGGGGCCGGGGGAGCCGGGGCCTGGCGCTGGGCCGCGGGGGGCAGAGGCTCCTCACTAACCTGCTTTTTTTTCCAACAATTCCTCCGTGCGACCGCCATGCACCAGTGCAGGAAGCGCTGTGGCGGGAACGCGCCGCCCCGGACCCGGCATGACGCAGTCGGAGCCCGCTCCGCGCCGCTGGATCGCCTCGCCGCATTCAGCGTCCCGGGCCCCGCACCTCCCCGAGGCCCCGAGCCGAGCATGCTGCCCCGGAACGTGTGTACTCACCGTTACACACGTCACGCATTAGGTACTTGGGCGTGATATTCAGCGTCCTGGGCCTCGCACCTCCCCAAGGCCCCGAGCCGAGCATGCAGCCCCGGAACGTGTGTACACACCGTCACACTCGTCACGCATTAGGTACTTGGGCGTGATATTCAGCGTCCCGGGTTCCGGCAGCGACCCCGAAACGGGTATACACAAATCGCGAAACGCATGAATGACCGCGAGGTGGCTGTAATTCAGAGTTCGGGGTTCCCACTCTTAAACGGATCCACGGAACATGTGTATAGGCACAGGACGCCTAGTTATGACCGGAGGAGTAGTCAGTATTCGCAATTCGGGGTTCGGCTGGCCCCGACACGTGAACAACAACAACAACATCCGAGTCGCGTCTTTCACGTCGTTGGTGAACGTACGTCATTGCGTGGAAACGTCACCACTGTCGGGAGTTCAGGTCACGTGGCTGGTGGTACCCAGAGCCAAGGTGTTGACCGATGTCCTGTTGTGCAGCGCTCTGGGGCGCTCCATCGGGGACACAGGCGCAGGAGTGGGCCGTTCAGCCCATCGAGCCCGTCCCGCCATCTAATAATAATAATAATAATAATAACAATCCTTGCATTTGATATAGCGCTTTTCACGTCGGGAGGACGTCCCAAAGCGCTTCACGGAACACACTGTAAAGTGAATTGACTGTATATTTGTGGGCGAACGCGGCAGCCAATTGCGCACAGCAATGTCCCACAAACAGTCGTAGATTGAAAATGACCAATTTATTATTGTTTTGGGTTTTGGAGGATTATTATTAGGCTCTGTGTGGAGTAAGGAAACTTGCCCGAGGTTTGGCCCTCTGCCTGATTAGATTATGGCGCTGATCTAATTAAATATCTTTACTGGAATTTCGAACCCCAATTTCCCCCCTTCTCCCCGTGTCCCTCACCCACCCCGACCTCCCGAAGAGCTGCCAATCTCTCTCCGGAAGGTGTGGATGGGTGCAGCGTCCACGACCTTTTGGGGGGGAGAGAGTTCCAGATTTCTACCACCCTTTTAGAGTGGAAAACATTCTTCCTGATTGGTGAGGGGACGCTACGTAAACGCAGGCTGTCCCGTTGGTTTGTCCAATTCCCTTGCGCTCGTACGTCTATTTCTGCCGCCTCAGTGTTGGGATTGCACACGGACATTGGGGCGAGCGTAAGTTTATTTTTTCTTGACATTTCCGTTCGTTAAGAACCATTTCTCGAAAACAATGTGTACATTTGATTCCCGCGCGGTTGCAACAGACACGATGCTGTGGATACATAATTATATTAAGACATTATGCTTTATGCGGCACAGACATCTCAAAGGTTACCGTCACAGCAAGATATATAAACAGTGGTTGACTTTGTTATTGTAGCTAATTAGAGAATATCGTGTTATATTCCCTCACATAGTACCCATGAAATCTGGTGTCACTTAATTTCTCTTTAATTTTAATTTTAATGGAATATTTATGGTGCCAGCATTAATTGGAAACAAACTCTCTCATTTTGTATTTTGCTTTTAGACATACTACAACGATAAAGCTACTTTTATTCAAAAGATTACAAATTGTTGTAGGCATTTGCCTACAATACACAGTCTGCGGAGTTCACAGTAAATCCTGTGAAACGCTTTGAGATATCCTCCAGACATAAACAGCACTGTATCAAATGTAAGGATTCTTATTATTGTTATGAGAAGCACTGATTGTCAAGCGCCTTGGGAGGTCCTCCAACCTGAAAGGCACTCTATACGAATGTAATATTGTTGTTGTATAAAATGCAACCTTTTAATCACCTGGAACAGTAACCATTGAATAAAAGATAATGATTCACCTAGATCTGCGGAGGTATTATCTATGGAGTGGACATGGAAAGAAAGTGGAAGTTTACCTGTGTAAAATAATCTAATAATTGATAGCCATCATGGGTTCAGAATGAGTAGGTCTTATCTGACCAATCCCATAGCCTTTTTTGAGGAGGAGACAGCCCAAATTGACTGTGCAAAGCAATATGATGTTTCGACACAGTGAGCAACCGATCAAGAGAACTTGAAAGGGTGTGCAGCCGAAATCCTCATGCATGCGTTTGTCACCTCCCGCTTGGATTACTCCAGAGCATTACTTGCCGGTCTCCCCAGCTCCACCATTCACAAGATCCAGCTCATTCAAAACTCTGCCGCCCGCATACTAACCTGGAACAAACTCCGTACCCACATCTCACCAATTCTGTCCGGCTCCACTGGCTCCCCATCACCAAACGGATCGACTTCAACATCCTCACACTTGTGTTCAAATCGCTTCACTCCCTGGCACCTCCCTATCTCTCCAACATCCTCGCTTCCCAATCCACCACCCGGTGCCTCCCCTCGTCCCTCCTCCCCACCATCGGAAGTCGTGCTTTCCGTCATTATGCCCCAAAACTCGAATATTCTCCCTCAATCCCGCCACCTTGCCTCTCTTAGGTTTCAAGTTTAACACTGAGAAATGTAAGGTACTACATATAGGATCCAAGAATAAATACTCAATGGATGGGACAGAACCTGCTAAAGGAAAAGCTGAGAGAGATCTCGTGGTGTTAGTTGACTCATCGCTCACTGTGTCAAAACAGTGTGAGGCAGCAATAAACAAGGCAAACAGGATGTTGGGCGAGGAGCTAAATCGGTGGAGTTCAGATTCCCAGACGTCATTGTCGTTGCTCTGGTCAGGGCGTACCTTGAACACCGCACATGGCTCTGGTCACTGACATAAGGGGCTGCACAGGCCATAGAGACAGTGCAGAGGAGAGCAACGAGGATGATTCCCAGCGTTAGAGGAATGAGCTGTGAGCAACGACTAGACAACCTCAGGCTCATCAGTCTTGAGAGAAGACGACTCAGAGACGATCTCATATGACATTTTAAATGGGATTGAAAAGAAACCCAGATCATTACTTTAGAATGTAATTTCAGGACAGACACCAGGAAGTTTTTCTTTATGCAGAGGGTAAACAACAACAGGGACAAGACACTGGACTCATTTAAAAAGCATCTTGATGCTGTGATGGGAGATCAGTAGGGTGGGTGTTCTGGAAGGGATGAGATTGGATGAACCAAAGGGCCTTCTTTATCCAGATCAATCTTGTGATATTGTGGCTTCCTGCATGCCAGCCAGTTCTCATGCTAAAATGGCTGACTTCTAGGTCATTTGGTCATCATTTCCAGCTTGAACCCAGCAGCGACCTGATGACACAAAGTCAGTCTTTTTATTAAAGTGTGGGAACACAGTGAAACTGGCTATCGTGCCTTGTTCTTGGATTCCCAACACTGCGTAGAAATTTGCAACACAGAAAGCCTCTTGTGTCTGTGCTGGCTCTTTAAGGAACAATCTTTTCAGTCCCATTTACCTAGTCTTTCCCCATACCCCTGTAGTTTAAGGTTATAACATTATAACAAGTAACCAAGGTACTTAATTATTCTGATTAATAGGTTTTACTTGGTCATGTAAAATAAATAGTCATGAAGATGAAGATTAGACTTCTTCCTGTGCCATACATTTCTATGGTTCTAGGTAATATTTTATCAAGGTCTATTTTTGTTGGTTGGATGGGTGTCTGATACACATGGAATACACGTTAAGAGTATCTAAATCAGACAGAGAGTTCCATGTCTGCCATGTACACATGAAAATTCTGTTTCTACCCAGAGTACACATCCGATTTACTTAATTCCAGAGAGTATTATGCACAGGTGGCAAGAACCAGGCACGGTGACCTCAGAGTGTGTGTTGGGGGCACTTGCTTTGCGAGCGAGAGACCTGGGTTTGATTCCCAGTAGAGTGAAACGTTGAGCAAGTTTCCTTACTCCACATACCTCTGTTCACCTCGCAGTAAGTAGGAACCCAGTTGTTGAATCGATATGCAGATCACTTTTCCGGGGGTAATAATTCCTTCAAAAGAGTTGGTCACTCAATCCGCAACTGTTTGTGGAACACTGCTGTGTGCAATTGGCTGACGCATTTCTCCCACAAAATATAGTCAAATCAATTTGCATATTCTGTGAAGCGCTTTGAGATGTCTCGAAGATGTGATAAGGCACTATATCAAAATGCAAGGTTTATTATTATTATTATTGAGACCACTGGCTGGCAAATTTTCCACTATTTGTCCAACTAGGACTATCCTACTCCTTAGGCCTTTGGTTTGCAGGGTTATCAGGAGCTGAGTGGGAGCTCAGTGGCTGGTCTGCTCCTCCAAGTCCTACTGATGAGCCCGGCTAGGCTGGGCTGTCATCAGGAGCCCCTGGAATATTAGACCTGCCTGGCTCAGGAATCGGACTGGAGATGGTCACCGAGGGCTCGATTCCGACATTCCGTCTATCTCAAAAGGCAAAAATCAACACACAGACCAGCAGTTGACAGACTAAGATACCAAATTTATTTACATAAAAGCATAAAAAAAATTAACAAAGCTATTGGCAAAATATATTACAATATGAAATTGAAAGTACTTAACAGGCAATTTGGCCACTTAAACAGCTCAGTCCTTTTGTTCTTTTTAAACAACTGTGTTCTTTAACTGAACAGCGCTTTAAAACAATCCGCAAGTGCTTTGTTTGTCCCCTCCATCTCACAGCTTTCAATTCTCAAGACTTTCTGCCTAGTCTCTCCTCCTACTGTTGCTGAATGGACTTGCATTCACTCACAAAGCTTGGCTGATGAGCTGCTGCTTATTAGCTAAACAGAAGCAGAAAACTGCCAACTCTGAGAATCACTCCTATCTATTCTAAAATTAGATCCCAGCAATGCAAAGGATTTCTCTGTGAAGTTGGTACTTTGACGCTTAGCGAGGAGGTAATATCTTGCCTTACTTATGTCCCCCATGAACAATGACATTTTTGTTGGCGTACACTGGTTAGTTCCTAGTTAAAGTCAATATTAACTACACTTAATTCAGTTCATAGCTAAATGGCCATTTCATTTAGGTTATCAAAATCCATTAGCCTAACTCACAACCAAATACCTCTTTGTTCTTAGGACCACAGAGAAACAAAAAGGCATCTCTCTGGGCAATGGAACCACAATAATTGTGATTCTTCACACTAATACATCAGCCCAAGCCGCCGGGCTCTTGGAGAGCTGCCAACAGACACATCTGACATCCACTTTGCTACCAAAAAATTGGGATAGTGACCCCGGGAGACCATTGGCACTCCCACACCTCTTCAGTGTTGTTGGCATGAAACACATGCCTTGAAGCTGAGCTTCTATGCTGCAGTGTTTAAAAGACAAAATTCATTCTCGACTCAAAAACCATGTCTGGATTCACTCTAGAGCAAACATTATGGATTAAATATATAGGCCTTACTTAGTGAAATCCAAATTCACCAAATCAACTAAAGTTGAAAAAATATATAGAAACCCCTCCATCTCCTTATAAAGATCCTGCTGTAGAATGATGCAGTATTAATAGTATGAAAGCTGCCCCTTTCATAATGAAGTAAAAACACTTGGCACTCCTCTGGGAGTTGGCTTCCAATCCAGTACAACAGAGCTGTTGAAAGCCTCTCTCTTCCTCAGTCTCTGAGGGCTATTTCAAGGCCTCTTGAATGTGAGTCTGAGCAATCCACTGCCCCCCACGCTCCGCCTTGAAGGTTTAGACATGTCCTCAACCCCCTAATAGATAGGGGTGGGAGGGGAGGGTCCTTGATAGCTAATTACTGTGAAATATTCCAGTGCTTTGTACTGATAAACTGTGTGGTTATCTTCTTTGAATGAAGATGAAAACCTTTCAGCTCTGGAGAATCCAGTCTCCCACCAGCCAAGGCAATGAAGCAGCAAAAAACTGTCAAAGGCTGCAAGGCATTCTATTGGGTTCTGGGAGAAAGAAATTAATTCCCCTCTTCCCTTGGGCTGGGAAATGCAACTTAACCTTCAAATGAATTAGTTTCCAGTCTTAGTGCAGCTAATATCAAAATAAATTGAAACAGCCTTTGTCTCTCTGGAGCAAAACCTTGTTCTTCCTCCCCTGGTTTTCTGTTGACTCTGACCTTCCGTGATGTCTTGCGACTTCCCTGTCAACTACATCCTTATCATAAGGGGCTACTTCATGCAGAGGCTAGTGAGATTGTGATTTAATTAGATAGTGTAGATGCATTCAAGAGGAAGCTAAACCTTCACATGAGGGAGAGAGGAATAGAAGGGTGTGGGAGGGAATAAAGAAATGGGTGAAGATTTGTGTGGAGTATAAACACCAGCAAGGACTGGGTCGAGTGGCCTGTTTCTATGCTGTACAGTTTGTGTAAATCTTTGGACTAAATAGTCCTAATTTTACACTCACTGGTTTCATTTCCTTAGATTAATGTTCAAATCATACTGCAGTTATTGGCAGGCGACAGGGCAAATGAAAGAGAATTTTAAAAAAATGTACTTGCTGCTTTCAAAGCCTTTTGAAGAGAGCTGCCTACCTCACTGCATCCTGGAAAACAGTTAGTATCCAGACATATGTCTCCAAGACTCATGGGACTGGGATAACAGCCCAATATGTCCTCTCTCTCTCTCTCTCTCTCTCTCTCCATGGTCCTGGAAATGTATTGAACAGTTTTCCACCATGTCCCAATTTCTGTGAAGCGCTTTGGGACGTCCAGGAGACGTGAAAAGCGCTGTATCAAATGCAAGGAATATCATTATTATTAAACGAGACACCTCGATTAGGAACCCAGGTACAAGAAGAGGTCATTCAGCCCATTAAGCCCGTTCCTCCGTGTTATTAGATCTTGGCCGATCTTTTCATTCTATTTTACTGCTCATAGTCTTTAGTCCCCTCACTTCCCAACTATCAGCTTCATTATCTACCATAACAAAGTAGCCACCGGTGAACAGTTTACATTGTGGTCTTTGGCTCGCCACGGCCTAGTTTTACACAATAAAATACGTTTCTTGAATTACACGTTTAGGTCAGGCTGCATTCATTTGTCCTGCACAACGCGGGTTTCAGTCTCAGGATCGTTTGGTATTGAATATACTCATACCCACCTGCACACCTTAACCTAGCCATGGAAGTCACCAAATATTTGCGTGGATAAAATGGTTTATATTTAATACGCAGAAAATAAAAATAAGTGAGCAAAATTGTACTAAAATTGATATATAAACCACCCGAGCCAAGGCAGGCTGAGCGACCGTGTCTTTGTATCAGCGGAACTATACTTGTGATTTGCTTTCTCTGGAGGAAAGTGATACCACAGTTAATCGAACACATGGTCATTGCGCAGTTCTAATGGTCGATACATGTCAAAGAGTCCGGAGACACAAACCAGCATTACAAAAAATAAGCAAAAAAAACCCCACAAACTACGAATATCTCAATTCAATTAAAAAACGACAATACAAAAATCCAAACTTTTGTACATGTTCAAATACAATTCTCAAGTGCAAATAAATTCCCAAATGAATGCGCAACGTAGCAATCCTGTAATATTTTCATTGGTTGTAGTATTGGTGAGAGAGTTACACTGCAGTGGAGACAAAAAGGCTTCCTTGGAGATATAAATATTGTTGTCTTTCTGTAGAAAATTTCCATCCAAATATTCAACAGGAGAGAGAAAAAATAATCATTGCACTTTCTTATACAGAGAGGGGAATAGACACATACACAATGCAGACAGAAGGTCCTAGTGCACAAAGTATGGTTGCATACAGAGCACGCTTTGGATGAGCTCCCAGCAGTCATATACACCAGCACAGGCATAAATATAAGGAATGAACAGTCTTTCTTATGACGGACTGAGAGCTATAAATAACGCACAGCAAAGTATGAATGGGATCCTTTTGAAGAAAGCCACTAAAAAAGTCAGCATAGTGAAATATTACGGTTACAAAGCTGTAAAAAATTAAATTCAGTCGGTCATTTTACACCTCTCCGGCTATTTGTAGGGACTTAGAAAGCTAGAAACTTTGGAGCGAAGCAGTTTAATAAAAGATCTTGGGAGCATTTCTTTGGATTCCTGCGCTGTGTACTTGAAGTAATTCTGTGGATGTGCCAGTACCTCGAAGAGAGCTTTAATCAGCTTCTTGTCCTGCAAGATTGAAAACAAACATTAGAAGCCAGAGCCTCCAGGACTCTGTTAACACGAGGATGGCATTGAATGTGCCAATCGCTGGGACTGATGCACAGCAGCTGGTATTGGAACTGAACGGAAATGTTAGCCAACTTGGTGTGGGTAAATGGCTACTGTACAGCAGGGCCCTGTTGTCTGATCCTTTTGCAAATAATGCATTTTAACAAGTGTGACATGTACATGTATGTACTTGTATATATAAATGTTTAATCCTCCATATACACCATATAAAATATTGCTATATTTTGGACTTCCCGATTGCTTTTTTTTTGGACTCATTTTCGCTTTGGCTCTTTTCAGCCCTGGTAGTGTTCTCTATTGACCTTGAAGCTGCTAGTAGTTTCTGAACAAAGAGTCTGGAAAGAGAATGAAAAGGAACAATCACTGACCTTCAAAATTTCCTGATGATTTTCCGATGCGTACAACCTGCCATCGCGCACAATGTCTTCCACCAGCTGCTCATAGTCCTCTAGTAACCAAAACACCAGAGGGAAAAAATGAAAGAAAAGCAAGTAGTGAGTGTCCCCCCACGTGTATATGTGCACATGTCCTGCTGCACGTGTCCTGCACCTGTGTCCTTGAGCATGGGTTCCCCAGGCACAGTCCCCAGCACTGCAGTGACAGGAAGTTGTACGGTATATCGACCACCGAACTGGCTACAGGGGGAATTTCCGGGTGAGACAGGTTGGGAGGTGAGCTCTGGTCCTCAAGACAAAGCCCCAGAGGCTGGAGAGCTGGGTCAAAGCCAGCGACAGCCACATGGCCAGTGTCACTACAGCACAAGATCGGTTATAGAAAGAACCTTCAACACAAAATGTATAGATGAACCAACCTTGTGCTGTGTGACAATAGCAACTGTCGCTGATAGCAAAACTGAGCATTAAAGTCACTGACCATCATAAGTCCTAAATAATGCTATCTCAATTGGTAGCACTCTCTGATTTAGAAGTTGCGGGTTTTAAGCCCCACCTCGGCACTTGGAATCACATAATTTAAGATGACCCTCCAATGCTGTGCTGAGGGGGGTGTTGCATTGTAGGAGGTGCTGTCTTTTGGATGAGACATTAAACCGAGGTCCCGCCTGCTTGTTCAGGTGAATATTAAAGATCCCATGGTGCTATTCGAAAAGACAAGGAAGTTTCTCTCTCCCGGTGTCCTGGCCAATACTTCCCCAAATGAAACTGGTCACACACTCCATGGCTGTTTGCAGGACATTGCTTTGTGCAAATTAGCTGCTGTGTTCGCCAACAAAACACACACTTTATCCCGTGAAGCGGTTTGGGATATCCTCTTGATGTGCAAGGTGCTGTGTGAAATGTCAGGTTATTATTACAAAGATAATAAAGAGCTGCCTCTCACTGACCATCATAGGTGACGTAGGGGATCTGAAAGCCTTTGACGCTGTTTGCTTCGTTGGTTTTGAAATTGACCCAGAGTTTGCGTGACCTGGCAGTGAATGCGATCGGCCGCTCGTACGTCTGGCAGGTCTCGTAGGTTGTGATGGAGGTGGGTGAAGCTGGGAAACAGGTAATAATTGTTGACTTTGTGTTAAAGGTACTTTCTGTAACATAATTATTTCCTTTATTATCAGATAAAATGCCAGATTCCTGCCTGGTCTAGTGGTGAAGGAACCACCTGGTGCTGACCCCGGCCCCCGAAGACCACAAGCTTTATCTGCTCTGTGCTGAGCTAGTTCACCCTGAACCTGAGTCACCAGTGGCTCCAATGCTCCTGGGTTGGAAGGGGAAAAAATCAACCAGGTGTGCTCCTGGTCTCTTGTGTCAGCTTGGCGCACTCTCGCCTCTGTGGCAGAAGGTTGAGGGTTTAAGTCCTAAGTTGGGGCTTGGAATCACCTAATCTAAACTGACACTCCAATCCAGTGCGGTGGGGGGTGAGGGGGGTGTTGTGTTGTCAGACGTGCCCTCCCTCAGATACGACATTATACCAAGGCCCCATCTGCCTGTTCTGTTGTGCATTAAAGATCCTGTGACACTATTCGAAACGAGAAGGGAGTTTCTCTTTCCCAGTGTTCTGGTCAACAATGCCCTAAATAAAATTGGTCAATTATTATTATCTCCACCTACGTATGTGGATATCTGGGTCTGAAATTCTCATTTCCATAGACTTAAGACTGTTGCCCTAAAAGTGCAGAATTCTGGAAAACAGTCTTAAAACTTATATTTAAATTTGAAAAACGTTTTTTACGCTCTCTTGTCAAATCCCATGTTGTTAAACGCAAAACACTGAATAAAGGAGTTATTTTTCTGAGAAACAGATGAACATCAGTGGTGTCGGTTCAACACTTTGCAGAAGCTGAAATTCTGATCATCTGCCGATGGGGAAATCTCATTAGGGACCAACCCCAGTGAATAGCCCCTCATGTTAGACTGTCTACAGCTTCAGTCTCTGAGGTCTCACATTCATCTAGAAAGTAACATGAACGGTGCTCACAGTTCTTCCTCATGACCAGGACATCTCCACATTCATCCTCAATGGGCAGGAAGATCTCAGGAACCACAATCAGAATCTTCCGCTTTGGAGGCGGGTTGATGTTCCATGTACACTCCACGTTTGCTGGGTAGTTGCCGGGGTAGTTAGGGGACTCCATGTAGCCCGTGTATTCCCCAAGCTCCCCACCACACTGACGATCTGCAGGAAGGAGACATGCCAACAGCTGGGTCATGTAGAAACAAACTTCCATACTGGCGAGTGTTATCTGCAATAATACTAGAAATCACTTCAGGCACAAAATATACAGTCAATTCACTTTACAGTATATTCTGTGAAGCGCTTTGAGACGTCTCCACAACGTGACATGGCGCTCTATCAAATGCAAGGATTCTGATTATTATTATTAAATCCTCTGGCCACTAAGTGGAGCCACTTTTGACGATGGGGTGAATTTTGCAGATTCTGTGATGTTGCACGTGGGCAAGTACTCAGGTGAGTTAACATCCATTGGATGAGATGTTAAACTGAGGTCCCACCTGCCTGTCAGGTGAATGTTAAAGTTCCCGTGGTACAATTCAAAAAGAGAAGGAAGTTTCTCTCTCGGTGTTCTGGCCCACAATCCCCCAGATAAAGTTCTCGTTCCAGTTCTTGGCTGTTTGTGGGACCTTTCAGTGCACAAATTAACTGCTGTGTTAGCCTACAAATACACAGTCACTACAGTTGACAGTGAGCACCTATGAAGCACTTTGAGGCAATTGGATTACAAATTCTGTAATAATATAATAATCTTTGCATTTGATATAGAGCCTTATTGTGTGCCATTGAGACGTCTCGAAAGTGCTTCACAGAATATACTGTGAAGTGGATTGACTGTATTTTGTGGGCAAAATGTGGCAGCCAATTGCGCACAGCAGTGTCCCACAAGCAGTCGTGGATTGAATGACCAATTTTTTTNGAGGAATTATTTCCCCCCGGAAAGCGATCCGCCAATCAATTGACAACCAGGATCCTATTATTGCTAAATAAAGTAGGTAAATAGAGGTGTGTGGAGTAAGAAAACTTGCCTAAGGTTTCGCACTACCCGAGTGTCACTTATTTAGACAACACCAAGTGGCAAGGCTGCCATGACGGACATCTTGTGGATTTGTGGGACTTTTGCTTACTCAGTGGGTTTCCTGATAAAGAAACCAGAAGCGCCTCACACAATGGCACTCCAATGCTGTCTACTCTCCAAGTGTTAATGGAGAGGGTCCAACATAGTCAGGGACTTGGCATCACAGTTACTTTGGGCGAAACGCAGCAGCAAAGTTGCTCACAGCGATGTCCCACAAATAGCCTTGAAGTGAGTGACCAATCCTTACTTTTACACTGCTTCACTGTTGTTGACCCGTCAAAGTCGGTGGTGGTGTTGCCGGGACAGGCGATGCAGTAGTTCTGGCGGAACTCTGGTTGGTAGGTGGCAACCGGGCAGCGGATACAGCGGTGAAGAGTGGTGTTATAGTAATGTCCTGGAGAGCACTGAACTGTAGGCGATGCAAAACACAGATGTCAGGGCAATAATCAAAGCAGTTTACATACAATCACACAGAACATTAAACTCCAGCAGTCACACCAATGCACACTGTGGGGTCCCCAAACCTTGGCTTTTGCCAACATATCTTCCAGAATAGGGTAAGTAAAGGGCATCTCTCTGGGGAGAGAGAGCGCATTCCACTGCAACAATTTCCATGTGTAGGTGGCAGACATGGAACTGTTAGTGTGGTTTGGATTCACTTCAGCACAGAGAGCACTGGGCATCAGAGCCCCAACCTGCCATCACCTGATATCCACACCTGCAGCACTTTGCTGTCAGCACTCTGTTAATCACCAGCCATGCTCTTTGTGACAGACGGTGTGAGTAGCCGGACATCGCCCCTGCCTCACTTTAATTGTCTCTGAAACATGTTTGCCTGTGTTACCTCCCAATGGGGAGGAACATCTAATTGGTTCAAATAAAAATGGTTTGGAATGTTTCCTGATATTAACGAGAACTTTTCATATCCTGCCCTCGGTATCTGCAGCGTCCTTAACACATCCTCCAAATGGGCAGCATGGGCAGCATGGGCAGCATGTTGCAGTCTCACCTTTAGTCTCGCAGTCTTGGAAGGAGGAAGCTCCTTCATGTTTTGTCATCAGTCCTCCCCCGCATCGGAAACACAGCGTGCGGCCAGCCTCCGCCTGGTATGTTCCTCGACTACAGAGATTGCAGGGCTTAAAGCCATCCAATGAATACTGCCCCGGGCTGCATTGACCTGCACCAGCAAAAACAGCAAGAGCTGAGCAAGGGAATGAGCGAGCAAACCAACAAACAGTCATGAATCAATCAAAACCGTCTGGGAGGCAACGTTTCGTGACTGAACACTGATGGCGCCACATGGTGACCTTTCAGTTCGGGGATTTGGTTTGGTGGATTGCCATCTTGATCACCTGGAATGGAAAGCTTCCCGGTGCGTCCCCGAGTGTCACTTATTTAGTCAACACCAAGCGGCAAGGCTGCCATGATGGAATTCTTGTGGATTTGTGGGACTTTTGTTTACTCAGTGGGTTTCCTGATAAAGAAACCAGAAGCGCCTCACACAATGGTACTCCAACGCTGTCTACTCTTCAAGCGTTAATGGAGAGAGTCTACCATAGTCAGGGACTTGTTAACAAGAACAGTTAACAACATCAACAACTTGGATTTATATAGTGCCCTCCACGCTGGACGGTGTCTCAAGAGCGCTTCACAGTAACGAATCCCGGGGCTGAGCCAGGGGGAGGGGGAGGAAGGTGACCAAAGGTGTGGTCGAAAAGAAAGGTCTTCAGCCGAGATCTGAAAATAGGAAGAGAGGGGCCGAGGCAAAGGAGTGAGGAAGGGAGTTCCAGAGCCTCAGGGCATAGTGGCTGAAGGCACGGCCACCGAGGGTGGAGCAGAGGACTTGGGGGACGAGGAGCAGACCAGACCCCAAGGAACGAAGGCAACGGGTACTGTTTTGAGGAGAGAGGTCAGAGAGGTCGGGGAGTGCAGAGGAGTGCAGGGATGTGAATACAAGGGTGAGGATCTTGAAGTCGATTCTCTCTGGGATAGGCAGTCAGAGCAGTCTGGCAAGGACTGGGGTGATCAGGGAGTGGAATTTTGTGTGGGTGAGAATGCGGGCGGCAGAGTTTTGAATGATCTGGATTTTATGAATGGTAGTGGATGGGAGACCAGCGAGGAGGGCGTGAGAATAGTCCAGCCGAGAGGTGACAAAGGCATAGACTAGGGTTTCAGCGGCTTTTGGAGAGCGTTATTGGCGGAGACCGGCAATGCGTCTGAGGTGGAAGGAAGCGGTGCTGGTGAGGGACCAGATGTGGGGGAGGAAGGATAATTGGGGGTTGAACCTGACGCCTAGGTTGCCTATGGGTTCGGAGAGATTTAGGGGGAGGTCGGGTAGGTGGAGGAGGTGAGAGCTGTGAGATTTTAGACGTTGACGAAAGCCAAAGACTACGGCTTCCGTCTTGTCAACGTTCAGCTGAAGGAAATTTGCGCTCATCCAGCCCAAGATCTGACAGGCAGTTGACAGAACATCAGGGGACTGGGGGTCGCAAAGAGAGGTGGAAAAATAGAGTTGGGTGTCGTCCGCGTACATTTGGAAATGTACCCCATGTCTGCGGATGACATCCCCAAGAGGGAGCATGTAGATCAGAAAGAGGAGGGGGTCAAGGATGGATCCTTGGGGGACCCCACAGGTAACCGGGTGAGAGCGGGAGGAGAAGCCATTGGTGCAGATGTACTGCTGGCGGTTTGTAAGGTAGGACTCGAACCAGGCGAGTGCGGTCCCACTGAGGGTGGATGACGGAGGAAAGGTGGTGGAGGAGGATGGAGTGATTGAGTGTGTTGAACGCCGGGGAGAGGTCCAGGAGGACAAGGAGGCAGAGGGAGCCCTGGTCACAGATAGAGAGGATGTCATTTGTGACTTTCACAAGCGCAGTCTCTGTACTGTGGGCAGGGTGGAAACTGGACTGGAGGGGTTCGAAGAGGGAGTTAAAAAGAGAAGGGAGTTTCTTCCTGATGTCCTGGCAAACAATCCCCCAAATAAAATTGGTCACTCACTTCATGGCTGTTTGTGGGACATTGCTGTGAGCAATTTTGCTGCCGCGTTTTGCCCACAGTAAATTCTGTGAAGCGCTTTGAAACGTCCTTCCAACGTGATAAGGCACTGTACCAAATGTAAGGATTATTGATATTATGATATAAAATCCTGACGTAAGATTTTATCCAGCTGTGGCCGCTCGGTTTCGCCCAGATGATTACTTAGGTGAAGAACGATTGGCCCCGGCTTGGCTGACTTACCTGTACATACGGTGATGTTGCGTGCTCCAACTGGACCGTGGCTATCACTTCCGGGGCAGGGATCACACGACAGCTGCCCTTCCTGCTCCTGGAAGGTGCCCCCCGGGCAGGCCACGCACCTCTCCTGCTGCCCATGGTAGTACGACCCTGGAGAGCAGCTGACTAAGAGAGACCACAGGCCGGTGAGAGACCTTCAACATTCCTCGTCCAGCTCCCTGCACACACACTGTCCTTACGCTGTCCTTGCCCCCAAAGTTAATTAAAAATGTTCTTTTTTTTATTGTTTGAAACCATTTACTAAGAAGGACAGGGTTAGCCTCAACCCCACACTCCCCTTCAATGCGGTGCTTCAGGAGGTTGTGGGTTCAAGCCCCATGCCGGGACTTGGAATCACATTGTCTAAGCTGACAATCCAATGCAAAGGTGTGTTGCATTGTCGGAGGTGCCGTTCTTCGGAGGAGATGTTAAAATGAGGTCCCGTCTGCCTGTTCAGGTTGATGTTAAAGATCCTATGGCACTGTTCAAAAAGAGAAGGGAGTTTTTCTCTCCCGGTGTCCTGATCAACAATCCCCCAATTAAATTGGTCACTCACTCCATGGTTGTTTGAAGCTCATTGCTGTGCCCAAACTGGCTGCTGTGTTGTGCCTGAGTGTGGCAGTGGCGTTAATTCCAGGGAATGTGTGCTTAGAGCCTTGTTGTGTGAATGCCATTGATACTATCAGTCATCAGACGGCTACTGTAAGCAGGCCATGTCCTACACATGTGCCAGTGATGGTCCTAACTCTAGAACAACGCCTACGAGATGCTTACCACATTGGCTCTCCAGACGCTCCTGTCCAATGTTGCACACTTGCTGCTTCTCGGGGGCTTTGGCCAGTTTCTTGGCCACCTCGTACTCCATGCCGGAGAAGCGGATGTGAAACCGCTGCTGGTTGATGGATTTCTTCAGAGTTTTTATTGCCGATTTCAGCTTCTTCTCCATCTTCTGCCTCACGCAGTTAATGTTGCAGCTCCCTGCAAACAACAATGGCAACTTGCATTTGTATTGCACCTCTCACGCAGGGTAGCGTCCCAGAGCGTAGTGGTTAGAGCACTCGCCTCACAAGCGAGAGGACCTAGGTTTCAATTCCTGGGCAGAGCGGAACATTGGGCAAGTTTCCTTACTCCACAGGCCTCTGCTTACATAGCACTAAGTAGGAATCTGACTGTTAGTCAATTGGCAGATCGCTTTCCAGGATAATAATCCCACCCAAAAAAATTGACTGCTACATTTCATCCTTAAATGACAAAGACAATTCACTTTACAGTATATTCTATGAAGCGCATTGAGATGTCTCAACGATGTGATTTGATATTTCAAATGCAACAATTATTATTATAATAATAATGACAACAACAAATTACATTTGTATAGCACCTTGCACGTTGGCAGGACATCCCAAGCGCTAATAGACAGGGTGGGGCTATGTGGAGGCAAGGCCTGAACAGGGTGTGGCCTGGGTGGTATAGGACCTGCTCAGAGAAGCCCCCAGACTCACCCGTTATATCTTCTTTCCTGATCTCAGCTTCAAAGTCCAGCGTGATGCGGGTGACCTCTTTGACCGGGGAGTTACGAGCTCGGCGTCCTTTCGCTTTCTTGGAAGAGTCACATTTGAGGTTCACGAAGGTGACCTGGCAGTTGTCTGTACAGGGAAAGGGGCCACCTACACAGGCAATGAGACACGAGGGACCATTAACACCAGCGAGGAGCAGAGAGGTTCAGCATGACAGCAAATGCAAGGCATAAAAAGTGATCTTAAAACTAAAGGAACCACGTGGGGCCAGTTCCCTCTCTCTCCAGGTGTAAGTGCACAGATTGGTATTTGTCCAGCGAGCACCATGCTCCGTGCTGGAACCTGGGGGTAAATTACTCCCTATTCTGTCATATATCTGAGCCATAATTCATAGTCAGATTTTGCATGGCCAGTACAATTAAAACTGCCCAATTCATATTCTACACACTTAAAATTAAAATCCGCTTTTAAACTTTTTGCACTCAGATGGAAAATTGAAACCGGCCGTAGCTCCTGGGGACTATAAGGACACATCTACAGGCTGTGAAACGAGATCCCAGGCAGCGTTTGAAAGCTGTGGATCCTCGGAGCTTGCTGCACAAGACAACTGATGACCTGGACAGCATTTCCCTGACTGACTGTACACGCCCCCATCCAGTACACTTTACAGTAAATCCTGTGATGCTCTTTTATATTTTTCGTGTGGGTTAGACAGCTGTGTGTCTGACACCTGCGGGAAACCCACCATTGTGCTTAAGAGTATCCAAACCATACTGATAATTCCATGCATCCCACCTACACATGGAAAAGCCAGCCTGGCTCACCTGCAGCACTCAGAATGATGGAACAGTCACCAGAGGCAGGGAATTCTCTCACTCAGCTCCTGTTAACCCTGCAAGCCTAGCTGGACAAACAGTGGGAAAACTTGCCAGACAGCGCTCTCAATGCGGTTTTAGCTGGTTAGATGCCAGCGCTTCCCGCATCGCACACTCTGGGGTCACCAAGCCTCGGCTCTTGCCAACCTGCATCTAATACTTTTTGGAATTAGGTAAACAAGATGTGTCGCTCCAGGGACAGAGAGCACACTCCATTCCAACAATCTATCTCTGGGATTTCCATGTGTAAGTGGGATGCATGGAAATCTCAGCTTGGTTTGGATACTCCTATGCATGGTGATGGGTTTCTGCATGATACACACCCGGCTGAACAAAAAAAAAGGTTTACTCTATGCCGATTGCTAAAACAGCAGCAACGACAATGGGAATTCCCAATACAAAGGCGTAGCAGAAAGCTGGCAGTGTGTGGGTTGCAGTGTAGCACAGCAGCCCACCCTCCCTGTGTACCTGCGATAAGCTGGCGCCCGCTCTCCTGCTTTCCCTTCACGCGGGGATGAAGGTGACACTTGGCGTCTTTAATCTTAAAGGAAGCTCTCTGTTTGACTGGAGGACCTAAAGTCTCTAAAAGAAAACAAGAACGTTTAAAAACATCTTAAAGGTGCCTGGAGTCTCCGGGGTCATCAGGTTGAAGAGGTAGAATTTGAGGTGGGGCTTTGACGGGGGTGGGGGGCCGGAGGCGATATGGAGTGAGAAAGGGGTGGGGGGGGGGAAGTTCCAGAGATTCAGGGTGCAGAGAGGGTGAGGTGCTTGAGTTAGCTCAGCGGAGGGCTGAGGGGAATAAAAGTACAACAACTAATAACAACAACAACAAATTGCCTTTATACAGCATCTTCCACATCGGGCGGATATCCCGAGGTGTTGGACAATGAAGGGTTCGCTCTCGAGCTAAGGACTGGAGTCAAGAGGTGTGGAAGGCAAGGGGGGTGGGGGAGGGAAGATGACCGAAGGCACAGTCGAAGAGTAAGCTTAAGATGGATCTTGAAGGAGGCAAGAGAGGGGGTGAGGTGAAGGAGCTCTGGGATGGAGTTCCAGAAGGTGAGGCCAGAAAGTCTGAAGGCCTGACCTCTGATAGTGAAGCGGGCAAGGCAGGGGACGTGGAGCAGGTCAGTGCCCGCCGAACGGAGGGAGCGGACAAGTTGGTAATGTAGGAAGAAGGAGATATAAGAGATATAGAGGTGCCAAGGACGTCCCAACCTGCCTATTGTGAACGTCTTCTCTGCGATGACTCACCTCCACAGCCCTGCACGCTTGTGTTCTGTCGTTGCTGCCCAGCAGGCCTGCGGCCGGGAGCTCCACAGCTCACAGTGTAGCTGTTATCAGAGCCTGGTGGGAGAGAGAGAGGATTGATACAGCACGACCTGCGCCACAACCCAGTCTGTACTTGTAGATTCCCTGCGACACTCGCTCACAGTCAGATAAAAACCCCTGAGCACAGTTGTGCACAGGATTCCAGGGACCGGCTGGACAAAGGAACATAGGAGTCGGTCTTTCAGCCCCTTGAGTCTGTTCCGCCATTCTATCAGATCATGGCTGATCTGTACCTGAACTACATTTACCAGCCTTTGCCCCAAGCCCTTGATACCCTGACCTAACAAAAATCTATCCACCGAGAACCCGTCTGCTTGTTCAGGCGTATGTTAAAGATCCCACGGCACTGTTCAAAAAGAGAAGGGAGTTTTTCTCTCCCGGCATCCTGGCCAATAATCCGCCAAATAAAATTGGGTCACTCACTTCATGGCTATTTGTGATACATTGCTGTGTGCAAATTGGCAGCCGCATTTCGCCCACAAAAATACAGAGTCAAAACCACATTACAGTATATCCTATGAAGGGCTGTATTATTATTATTATTGCCCCCTTCTTCCCTATCTTCAGGTCAAGCCTGAAGATCTTTTTCAACTGTACCGTCATCTCCCCTCCTCCCAGCTCACAGTCAGCCTGTTAAACACTCTTGAGACTCTAACCCCGTTAAGGGCACTATATAAATGCAAGTTGTTTTCAAAATAATAATCCTTGCACTTGATATTGCACTTAATTATGTCGTTGAGACGTCTCAAAGCGCTTCACAGAATATACAGTAAATTGAATTGACTATATATCTTTGTGGGTGTCGGCAGCCAATTGCAGTCTTGGATTGAGTGAGCAAATTATCATCATTATGTTTTTTTGGAAGGCATTATTACCCCCGGAAAAACGATCTGCCAATCGACTAACAATTGCGTTCCTACTTTGTGCTGATAAACAAGTGTGTGTGTGGAGTAATGAAACTTGCCTAAGGTTTGTTCCCCACCCCCCTCCACCCTTCCCCCTTGGAAATTAAACCTGGATCGCTTGTGCGGCGAGAGCGCTAGCCACTACACTACAGGACAAGCTGCTGTTGTTGTGTTAGTGCCTACCTGCCTGGAAGTGGGCCCTGGCCGAGCAGCTGAGGGCACAGGTCTCCCTCTTGCCGCTGCGGCTACAGGAGAGCTGCGCTCGGGGGGAAGCTGAGCCGGGGAGACACTTTGCCATCTCTGAAAATCAAAGGGAAAGGTGTCAATTATCATCACAAGCAGAGACAGCAGCAGCTGCAAACTCAACCCACCGCTGAACACCAGCCCACAGAATCATGTCAATTTGTGGGTCAGCATTCTCTTGAATTCCACCCCCTCCCCATTGTCTCCCCACTACATGTGCTGATTCTCTTCAACCCCGATCAGGGTGATTTACAGCGTGGAATGGTGAACGTCTTTTACCAATTTCAAATGTCAAATTATAATTTCACTCAGACACCCGACTTGTCCTTGTGGAGGGAACGTGTGTCTCACAGAGACCTCTGAAGTTTTTGTTGTTTTCAGTGATGGAAGTGTGATTGACTTGAGTGTGGAGACGACAAGACAAGACGGGATAAGATCAGGGCCTACACAACGTCATCCTATGAACAAACTCGGTGATTCCTGTCAATAATCAAAAGATTTCAGAGGTTAAATGGCAATGGAAAACCCGAGGTGAGCCAAGCGGTGTTTGAGGTGCTATGTGTATTACTGCCACTTGAGGGTGTATTTGTCACATACCCACACAGTCCTTTTTGTTCCAGTGCAGTTTGTAGCCACCAGGAGGACAGGAGCATTGGTAGTTTCCCAGAGTATTGACACAGCCATACTTACAGCCTCCGTGATTCATGCTGCACTCATCGATATCTGACAGAGAGAGTCACAGAGAAAACACATCGCCATCACTGAACAGTATTCACCTTCGCCTTCAAAAGGTGTTACACATACAAAGACACGTAGCATAATAATAATAACAATAATAATCCCTGCATTTGATACAGCACCTGATCACATCTTCGAGACGTCTCAAAGTCCTTCACAGAATATACTGTAAAGTGAATTGACTGTATATTTTGTGGGCGAAACATGGCAGTTAATTGGGACCCACAAACAGTTGTGGATTAAGTGACCAAATTATTATTATTTTTTNGAAGGAATTATTATCCCTGGAAAAGCGATCCGCCAATTGACTAACAACTGGGTTCCTACTTACTGCTGGGTAATCAGAGGCGTGTGGAGTAAGGAAACTGCCCAATGTTTCCTCCTACTTGGGAATCAAACCCAGGTCCTCGCGCTTGCAAGGCGTGTGTTCTAACCAATAAACTACACGACTCCACTGAGACTTTCACTCTTATTGACAAATAATTTGCATTTTTTAATTTGTAATAAGGCCTTTCACATCAAGAGGAGGTCTCAAAGCGCTTCACATAATTTATTGTAAACTATAGTAACTGTGTTTCGTAGGCGAACATGGCAGCCAAGTTACGGACAGCGTATGGTGTGGGTGGTCAGTGTGTGGTGTGGATGGTCAGTGTGTGGTGTTGATAGTCAGTGTGTGGTGTGGATGGTCGGTGTGTGGATGAACAGAGACATGATTATCAAAGTCTCCTCTGGGCCAGAACGTCTCTCTGTCAGTCGGTGTGTTCGCTCGGTGTTGCTGATGTGCCTTTCACTGCAAGAAACAAATTCTCTGCCAAATCCATTGTGTTTTTAAAAAAAAGCAGAAGTTAAATCCCGACTAAATGAGACGGGTTAATAGGCTCCTAATGACAGCCTTCATTTCATTAGTTACCAGTGATTAAAGCCTGAACAGCAAAAGAAAAGTAATCCAACTTGGAAATTAAACGGGGCAGAGGAAGCGGTTTTGGAATGGGGTCACTGGCACAACCTGTTGTTCATAACCACATTGTGTAATTAAAATGAAAATATTGTGCAGATGGGGTTTTGGGAATGCAGCGCCAGGTATGGTTTATTGAGTCTGCACAGTAATAACACCAGGTTTATGTTACAATTAGAAACAAGAACAGCCTCTCTCAGCAAAACCCTGGTTACAGCTGCCAGGCCGAACGGACCAGAACATGGCCTTCCACCCACACAAGCAGGTAGACGGGCTCGCTACACGCAGTGCTGAACCAACAGTGTCACATCACAGAAACCTGACCAACTCGCTCACATGTTACTCTTCAGATGGGGTGATGGACGGGCAAGACAGACGACCCAGGCGTGCTGTGAACAAACTAGGATGTAGGGTGTGTGTAGGGTGTGTTTGTGTGTGTAGGGAGTGTGTGTGTACACGTGTGTAGGGTGTGTGCGTGTCCAATATGTGTAGGGAGTGTGTATGCACATGTGTGGTGGTGGTATAATGAACAATATGACTCAGTGAATGTGTTATCTGTACAAACCATCACTGAAAGGCTATTTTCCCCCAGATTGTGGGCAGTGATGCCAGCAGGCATGGGCTCAGGTATCATCAATCACCCAACAGATTATCCCAAAGCCCTGAGCGCTGGTAGCTTTGTGCCGAGCTGCTCTGTAAACAGAGATGGACCCTCAGTTACAGTGCCAGCGATCTGAGGGAGATTGTTCAGCAACGCTGATGGCTTCTCCTGATAACAGGGCAGATCAGTGATGAGCTCGTGCCGATCACTTCAAAGAGATTCCATTGGCTTTTTACCATTTACACACAGCAGCCAGTACCCAAACATACTGACCTGAAACACCCCCATCTCTACCTGGGACATAATTTTCTCTAAATTATACAGAATTACACACAACCTACACATGCAAACAGGGAATTTTCATATCTCCACATAAAAGTGGATCCAGTTGGTGAGTGGAATCTATTCATTTCAGGAATATTTGTTTTGTTTTCACTGCCTGTGGCTACAGATATGCAGTCACTACACTACACAGTAATTACCTGTGAAGCACTTGGCGATGTGACTATAATGAATGCAAGGGCGACTGATATTCAAGTACTTTGAGATTTTCATCCTTCACATTAAGTTCCTCGGGATCGTCCCGTAATTTGTTGTTTGTTGTAAGTGTTGTTGAAATGATCTTCAGACTTTGAAGGGTTCTAAGTAGGAACCGCAGTGGTAGGGCTGAGCTCCAGAACCAGGATATTTTATACTTTATTTCAGGAACTATCAAAAGCCTGTCCTTGCTTTAATGTGCGTTACTGTGCTGAATGGGTATTTTGATCTAAGTTCAAATTTCCTCCAGCAGCTTTTTTGGGGAAAGTCTCATCTTATCTGCAAACCGCCCTGAAACACAGCTCCTTGTGTGTCAAGCTTCTCCGTGGCCAGTGACGAGAACTTCCATTTGCAAGTCTCTAACAAGTCTCACCTCAGCATTTGAAGTGGTTTCCCCCAAATGAATGTTTTAATGTCAATACCACACATACCAGACATTGCACGAGTTATGGAAACCGCTGATCCCATGTTAAAGAACAAATTTAATTATTGCACTGATGGAAATGTAAACGAGCTCAAAGGTTACAGAGGGAGAAGAGGAGGAAGGGAGAGAGAACAAGGGGGGACAGGAGGAGAGAGAGGTGAGGAGCGGGTGGGGGGAGATACTAGGGAAATGTTGGGGGCAGAGGATGTTTCCTCTCCTTCCTCAAGCCACACCTCAGTTCCACGCAGTGTCAGGTTAATACTAATAATAATCCTTGTGTTTGATGTAGCGTCTTTGCGACGTCTCAAAGCGCTTCACAGAATATACTGTAAAGTGAATTGCCTGTATGTTTTGTGGGCGAAACACGTGTTGTCCACCTACCTCCGCAGTGGGTCAGGCCGTACAATGTGTAGCCCTTGTGGCAGAAACACTCGAAGCTTCCCGGGGAGTTCACACACATGTGATCACATGTTCTGTCAAAGGAGCACTCGTCAATGTCTGGAGACAGAAAGAGAAAAGGAGTCAATAGACGTCACAGAGTAAAAGGATCCAGTGGATACCAGCCTGCCACACAGGGCAGTCATACCAGCAACATCGCACGGGTTACACAATAGGGCAACATCAGCCCACTCTACATATCTCGGGAAGACCCTCAATATGTGCAGCTGCTTGTAATGGGTCAACTTCCAGATTCTCACCCTCCCATACAAATGTCTCACCTCCCCATCTCTTTTATCTCCTTGTACCTCACTCCTCTGGTCGCCCCCTTCGCTCAGCGAACACAGGCCTGGTGTGTGTCCTCTGCTCTCTCTATGCCAGAATCACTAGCCAGGTCTTCAGTCATTAGACCCCTAGCCTATGGAGCTCTCTTCCTCTATTCTTTTGCCTCGCCCCCTCTCTAATTATCTTCAAATCCCACATTCGACTGTTCTTACGATCACCTCCCCGCTCCCCTTCCTCCTAGCTTGACATCCAATCCCGCCACTGTGTAAGCTTCGAGTCATTTTCCAATGTTGCAGGCCGCTACATAAATGCTGATTGTAATACATATACTGTTATCAAGAGCTGAGAATGCACATTAACAGCCAAAACACGCAAATGCTGTTCAGTGGCCATTTGCATATTTACATTTATAAACTGATGCTCTTCAACCACAACAACTTGCATTTATATAGTGCCCCTCATGCAGGGTAGCGTCCCAGTGTGCTTGAGGCAATGGCTGGGGCAGTGTGTGGTGGTGTCCTGTAACCCAGGTTTCATCACTGCCACAGGCTGGTGACATACTGTCTGTGCAATACACTCTCCACACCAGCCAGAGAATCACAGCTCAAAAAGCAGCCTTTAGGTGGTTAATCTTACTCAGAATTCATTCAGCGCCTCTCAAATTGAGAAGATGTCCTGGCTAGTCACGCCAGCTGAGGGTGGGAGCTGGAAAACAGTGTGTGAAACAGGAGAAACTACCAACATACAACAAGAATATTCACAGCACAGAAGCTAATCAGGGAAATCAGTCAGTGAGACCTGGCGGAGCTGTGTGGTTGGGGTTAGGGGTTAGCAGATCAGCCTTTATCCTGCACCCGATGTTCTCAGTCCGTGTTGAATGGCAGAAACCTGGTTTGAGGTAAGCAACTTTGAAGCTTCACTTATTGAACCCGCTTTGAGGAAGTGATTTCACCAGGAAATTGAGTGCTGATTAATGTCGGGGAACTTGCTGTGTAACAACATGAAACACCTCCTGCCCAATGGGATTTCAGAGCTTGCTTCCCAATTCGTATACCTTTTCCAGGGTAGAACATGGAATATGGAATTGCTTCTAGATGCGCAAAGGGCAGAACCCTGGCTCCTACGTGACACTCCTTGGCCATGGATACCCTCCCCCAATGAGGACTTTTTCACTAAGGAATAATCTCTAGGATCAGTTAGTTGTCCATGTGCATTTGGTGCATGCAGCCAGGGCCAGAGACAGTAAACCTTGCCAGCACCCATCTCTGGGAGGAGTGCTCCCAATGGTTACCTATCTTCAGAATGACATCTTGAGATGAAGTGATAAGAAGCCCTCTCTAGTTTTAATAGAGCACAAAATGTTCTCTGTCAATGAGCAGTTACTCATATTACAATGGGGCACTGGCTCTCATTGAATACATATGTTCTCTTATATAAGAGGATTTTGCAGTAAGAGGGCACTGGCCATGGATGTTAATGGGAAGCATGCTGAGATCAGACAGAGTTGTTTAATGTGATACTGTCATTACATCCCCACCAAGCTTTATGTGGAATGAATAAATCATTTCCCAAAGTTTTTTTTAATAAACATGGGTTGTACTTGAGACTTTGATACAATTTAGAACAAATCTCTTGCTTCCTCACGAGTGGAGCAGAACGTTTAATTGCAAGCCAACAAACCACAAATACGCTTAGCCCGCTGTGAGAATCTGCCTGCACCGCCATGAGAGTAGACACGACTTTCCTTTAATCGAGACCCTGGATGAAGAACAACTGAGCAGGACAGCTCCAGGTCAGACAGAGGAGCAGAGAAAGGAAAGCCAATAGTTTGAGATTAGATGATGGCAGGGACGATCTTTTAAAATGTGTTAAGAGAACTATCAGCGATGGCAGGAGAGCAGGTGAAGAGGTCTGCCTTGTGTTGGGTTTTATGTTGTGTAGTGTGAGGTTGGGTTGGAGAGCAGTGAGTTGGGTTGGGAAGCAATGGGTTAGATTAGGTTGGATTGGGGAGCATTTTGTTACGCTGGTTACAAAGAGGCATTTGTAGAGAGCTGGTGGTTGCAACATTTCTTAAGGGAACCGTTGACAGAGGCCTGGGAGCAGAAAGGTGATCTGTAATGGGTGGTAGATATTATTTCACACCACTTCTTTTCAGATATACCACATGCATGTTTCGGAGTCCCTTTTTCTACTCCCCACACCCGTTTCCATGTCAATCATCCTCAATCCAGCCCTTTCCTCTGGCTCCTCTTCCCTCTCTGTTACCGTTGTTGGGTGGACTAGAGAAAGCCAAGGCAAGCTGGTTATCTAACATGGATAATTTCTTCCTCCTGCTCCATATTTAGCTCTTTGCTTTAATCACTGAATATCAACTGCATTAAAGGGAGTGATTTGAAAGAGTTGCTGATGGGGTGAGGAGGCTTCTCCTCCTGCCCCCACAATGTTACAAGTGGCATCCTCAGGGCACTATCCTCGATCGTCTCCTCTTTAAACATTTACATGCTCCTGCTCGGTGATAATATAATAATAATCCTTGCATTTGACATAGCCCCTTATCACGGTTTGCGAGACTTCTCAAAACGCTTCACAGAATATACTGTAAGGTGAATTGACTGTATATTTTGTGGGCGAAACGCGGCAGCAAATTGCGTACAGCAGCGTCCCACAAACAGTTGGGGATTGAAGTGACCCAAAAAATAAAAAATGGGTCACTTCAATCCCCAATTAAACTGAGGTCCCGTCTGCCTCTTTAGGTGGATGACACTAAAGGGAAGGGAGTTTCTCTCTCTCTCGGGGGCCTGGCCAACAATCCCCCAAATAAAATTGGTCAACTCACTCGATGGTTGTTTCTGAGACATTGCTGTGTACAAACTAGCTGCCACGTTTCACCCACAAAATACTCAGTCACTACACTTCACAATATATCCTGTGAAAATTCAAGGATTATTATTATTACTAGAAGTACCCACATGCTGCTATAGGACATTTTGACATAAGGTATTTTAAGGCTAACAGCAAGACATCACAGCTGAAGCACAAACAACCTGAAACGCAGAGAAAAGAACTTAGAGAACAACACGTTTCATCAAACAGCAGGTTACCTGAAACACAAGGACGAAAATAACTTTGCAGCTCGTGGGTGCCCAGCTGTGAGTCCATGATTCAGTGCTTTACTGAGAAGGAAACTCTATCTGAACTATATCAGTAGACAGAGTAGAGGCTGCAGCACAGAGATACATTTTGACTGATTACAAGTGGAGATAATGGGTTGGTCTCTCCAAGCCTGTACATCACCCATCTTCCATATCAGCACTTACCGTCAAAAACAAACAATTCTGGGACACAGATATGGAATGTGTGGAATCTGACATCAATCAGCACACTGTCAGGCAACGTATTAGATACAAGACCAGATATTGGTTACCTGCTTATGAAAAAGTAACCATTTCGTCCCCTGAAAGACTCCCTTGAGGCTAAACCCGAGATGGGAAATATATTATATATAAAATAAAATCAGAATTCGTTGGGAACACTCAGCAAATATATTCTCGTTTTTATGGCAGAATTATTTCCCTGTATTGTGCACTATGTGTCAGGAAGGGAGACTCGATCTTCAGGTGTTGAGAGGTTAGAAAGCAGATTCTTTCCGCTCTTTGGTGACTCCATAACAAGGGGCATAAAATCACTTCAGGGACAGTGATTATCATGGAAAGGGTTATAATAAATAAATAATAATCCTTGTATTCGATATAACTTCCACGTCAGGTGTTCATCTCAAAGCATCTCTCAGAGTTTACTATAAAGTGTAGTGACCGTGCATTTGTAGGTGAACAGGGAAGCAGATTTGTGAACAGCAATGTCCCACAAACAGCCACAAAGTGAATGATCTGTGGTCGGGGGTGGGTGGGTGGGGGGTTTGGTGGTGTCTGTCAGGACACCGGGAGAAACTTCTCTTTAGAATAGTGCCACAGGATCTTTAAAATTCACCTGGACGGGCACAGACAGGACCTCGGTTTAATATTTCATCTGAAGGATAGCCAAGTTATTAGTACACAGAGTGCTTTGTGAGACATTAAACCTTTAAGGAGGAATTGGACAACTATCTGAAGAGAAATAGTTACGGCAACGGGGTGCGAGCAGTGAGTCAAGCCTGCAGTGAAAGCTCCAGCGGAGGAGTTTACATAAGCTCACCCGCTTTGCTCGCTTGAACGGCCTGTGACTTCGCAATATTTTATCATCGTCTAATCCTCCAGGGATCTCAGCTGCACTTCAAGAGAAATTGGGGTCTGGGTGGGAAAGCTGGGAGCTGGGCTCCGGCAGCACGGCAGTGGCCTTGGAAACCGAGTTCCCTCTCCCTCACCTGGGGCACAATTGTAACCCCAGCTGAGAATAGCCAAACTGACACGGACTGGACTGGAATCTGTGACCCACTGAGCTTGATGGCCAAGACCTGTCACCAGACGAAGAGATGGAGGGTGCCATTGGGAGAATTGGGGCAGCGCTAACTACAGGATAGGGCAATCCCCCCCACCCACCTGTTGGTAACTTCAGCATTTGCGGCTCCCACTCCCCCCATTGTGTTCTCACAAACACAGGGGGAGGACACAGAACCTTGAAGTAGCCCGCATCACACCCAGACTGCACTCACCCACAAAATTTATCTACCACGCGTGTGACTTCATGTTTTTGTGCCTAATCAAAACAAAGCTGGTTCCAAATCATTTAACACATCAACAGAGCTCCTCACTGCTCGTCCCCGCTCCCCCTCCCGCGATAATCTTCCCCATTCCCGGCAGCGAGCAGTCACAGGGCAGCCAGACTGCCTACGTGACTGAAGGCCTGTATAGATCACAGACTGGGCTGATCTGATGGGAGCTAAGATGTGATAAGATTAAACTGTTACTGCATAAAAATAAGATGAAGAATGTGTTCTGCCGCCCAGCACTCGGCTTGCGTGGAACAAGAAAGGATTTTGTTCTCTCGCCAAGAAATGTACCGTCACCTGTGCCAGTGGGTTTCACCAGCCGCCCAGACAGTGAACTCTTGAGGACATAACTCTTTCATTTGATATAATGCCATATCACGTCGTTGAGACGTCTCAAAGCGCTGTAGAGTTAATTGACTGTATATTTTGTGGGCGAAACGCGGCAGCCAATTGCACACAGCAGTGTCCCACAAACACTTGTGGATTGAAATGACCGCATTTTTTTTTGAGGGATTGATTCCCCCCGGAAAGCGATCTGCCAATTGACTAACAACCATGTTCCTACTTACTACTAGGTAAACAGAGGTATGTGAAGTAAGGAAACTTGCGTAAGGTTTCCCCCCGCCTGGGAATCAAACCCGGGTCCTCTCACTTTCAAAGATGTGCCGATTCCATACCCACATAGCAAAGTGAACACCCCACATCCACTCCGTACAGAGAGGTGCAGTTTGCGATGACACCCGAGTCAGAATTGTTCTGAGGTTCCGGGTTTGTGTGGTCTCCACTCTCCTTAGGTTTGCTAATCCTTACATTTGATATAGGGCTTTATCACATCTTCAAGACATCTCAAAGTTCTTCACAAGACTTACTGTAAAGTGTAGTGACTATGCTTTTCTAGACAAATGCGACAACCAATTTGCTCACAGCAATATCCCTCAAACTGCCATAAAGTGAATGATTGATTTTATTTGGGAGATTTATTGGCCAATACCCCAGGAGAAACTGACTTCTCTTTTCCAATAGCGCCTTTAATGTCAATGTGAACAGGAAGACGGGATCTTGTTTAATGATCATCGGAAGGACACCTCTGACAATACAACACACCCCATTCAATCAAGCCATCTCGGCCATCTTCCTCCTCCACCCTCCTTGCCCTCCCCCCTGATCCCAACTCACAGCTTAGGCCAAACAGCTCATTATTCAGTGCCTTGAGACGTCCTCCTGATGGAACAGCCATTATATAAATGCAATTTTTTATTGTTGGGAAGGATGTGAAGGGGCTGCATAAATGCAAGTTATTATTGTAAATCACAGAGGAGAAAAGAGTGAAATAAAAAAGAAAGAGATAGAACAGAGAGACAGGGGTAATGAATTTATGGAAAATCGTGCTGGTGCTAATACAATACTCCCTGTCCCAGGAGACATTGCAATGACATGTCAGGGGAAGTTCGGAATGAATTATTAGGTATGGCTTTTGGGCGCAAAGCCAATGGTGGGGTATTTGAACGGGAGACAGAGAGCACAGGAAGGATATCAGAGAGTGCGGAGAAAGGCCAGGAATTACTTTTTGGAGGAGTAAAGACTGACACTCGTGGGATGGGCTCCTCTTGGGACCTAGATGTCTATGGTTCTACAATCTGCAGATTGAGTTCTTGGAAGCCCTTGACCTTGAGATCTGAGGAGTGTTTAGATTAGTTTACAAGATTTTGAATTTCAGTATGTCTTACTATTTCAAACAGGGCCATATTGGATATTGTTTGTGTCTGAAATGAATGCTCTCCAGCTGACGACTTTAACAATCAGCTGGTGCGACCTGCAGACAGTGCCGTTCAAAGAGCTGCGATCCACCAGGTGATTGCGTTATCCTGAAAATCCATCACAGAAGATCTTGGTGACTTGTCCAAGTTTGAATCTTCGAGGTTTGAACATGGGCCAAGTGGCACGGTCCCACACGCTATAATGCAGGCAAATACACTGCCTGTTTACGGTTCTCGCTGGGACAATTTGTCCCACTATCAGTCTCTGCTCCTCCAACAAAGTCATCTTAAGTGCTTTGAGATGTCTAGAAGACGTGAAAAGCGCTATATCAAATGCCTGGATTATTATTATTATATTATTATCTTCCCAAATCCCAGTCTTTCCCTGTCCTCTCCAATACCCTCCCCGTGCTTACCCAACTCCTTACTGTCTCAAAGTGTATTCGCCCACAAATATACAGTCAATTCACTTTACAGTATATTCTGTGAAGTGCTTTGGGACGTCTAGAAGACGTAAAAAGCGCTATATCAAATGCAAGGATTATTATTATTATAAAAAAAGTGATTTATTGGGAATAAACATAGCGCATCGGGCTGGCTGGCTTCCACACAATAACTCAAACTTTCTTCAAACGTGTTGTCTCTCTTTGTGTTCCAATTGTTGACCTGATGGTGTAGAGACAGGGTTCAGCCCCCCACTTCCCAGCAGAGAAGGACACATTTGCAATAAGGGCGATTGGCACTACATGCCTGGCTCAGTCAGTCGCCTCTGGGTCAGGTCAGAAGATTGTGGATTCAAGCCCCATGTAGGGACCTTGAGCTTTTCATCTTGGCTGACATTCCAGTGCAGCACTGGAGAGCACTGTATTGTGGGACTGGCCGTCTTTCTGACGAGGTCTTGTCTGCTTGTTCAGGTGAACAGTAAAGATCCCAAAGGTATTCCAAAAGAAAAGGGAGTTTCTCCCACTGTCCTGGCCAATAATCCCCCAGATTTAATTCACTTCATGACGTCACTGTGTGCAAATTTGGCTGCTATTTTCAACTATAAATACACTACATTTTACAATAAATCTTGTGAAGCACTTTGGGATGCTTTGTTGACGTGATAAGGTACTATATCAAATGCAAGGATTAATATAGTTATATTACAGTAAGGGCAGTCAGGTTGGGCACTGACATAGGAAATAAACCCAGTAACAATGGTGGGGATATGACGGTATCAGTTGAATCCCAGAGTATTAATAATAATAATAATCCTTGCATTTGGTATAGCGCTTTTCACGTCTTCTCGACGTCTCAATGCGCTTTACAGAATATACTGCAAAGTGAATTGACTGTATATTTGTGGGCGAAACGCGGCAGCCAATTGCGCACAGCAGTGTCCCACAAACAGTTGTGGATTGAAAATGACCAATTTATTATTGTTTTGGAGGGATTATTATTAGGCGTGTGGAGTAAGGAAACTTGTCCAAGGTTTCGCCCCCTGCCTGGAATTGAACCCAGGTGTCTCGCTTGCAAGGCGAGCGCTCTAACCACTGAGCTACAGGACTCCACATTGCATCCAAATAGAAACCCATTCACCAAGGCTAAGTAGAAGACAGATTAAGCCAAGTTCTACAACTGCTTACATATGTGCACATAGATTAGACCAGCCTGTCACAGCCTACACCATGTCCTAGCCAGTCACTGCGCAATGGCCCTGGGGTCACTGAGGTGGCAGCTTGGAAACCCAGACTCACCTTGGCAGGTCCGCTCGTTGGTCAGCAGTTTGTAACCTTTCTTGCAGCTGCACTCAAAGCTCCCGACAGTGTTCCTGCAGACGTGGTCACAGCCTCCGTTGTTCAGACGGCATTCATCAATATCTGATACAATAAAACATTTTTACATGTATATACAGAGAGTGAGGACAATTACATCATCAGTTTCAAGACAACACAGTGAAGGACAGGAAAGTGGAATCAATGTGTCTTTCTATGCTAACCCTGTTCCAGTCATTAATTACCCTCTGGGTAAAGAAACATTTTCCGGTGTCCCAAAATTGCCCATTACACCTCTAAACCTGTGGCCTCTTGATCTACTGTCTTGCACTTGAAGTATTGATCTGGGTTTACTTTTTCAATTCCATTTAAAATGTTACACACGTCTGTGCGATGTCCCCTCAGTGGGCTTCTCTCAAGAGTAAAGAGCCCGAGCTTGTTGCTCAGCCTTAACTGCAGCCTCAGTCTATGAGCCGAGGCCTTTAATTCTGGGATTCAAACCGAATGGAAATGAGGGTTCCTTGCAGCAAACTGAAGCATGTCTGCCTGCTCCTCCAATGCCCCCCAGGCTCTACAGGACTTCCGAACACTTCCCAATTCCACTGAACATCTGCAGCAAGGTTTTGCCAGCTGCTGTGATCCCCAGAGGAGAAAACATCAACCGTCAAAGACTGGCCAACTCGCCTTGCTGGTTGCTCACCCCCACCAAAGAGAACTGGCGAGGCCTCAGTCATCGGCTGATTGATGTACATGTAAATGGCCGAGTTACAGCCTCTGAAAGCCCCTTGCAATCGTTTGCCATTTATTGCCAGTTTCTATTTCACTTGATGAATGGTTACACAGGGGAATGGGAGCTCCTGGGGATGGAAAAAACACATTCATATTCCTACACATGTGGCAGGATTCCTTTAGTGCCTTTCCCAATGCAAGAGCGATTCCACCACTGTTAAAATCATCTCCTTACAGAACAGCCACCTGCCGCAGAGTCTCAAACTGTAATCATTTCAGTCTTTGCTCTTCAGAATCATTATTCTGTTAAACTCTAAATTTCTGGCCTCTACCGTTAACCACTTCACCCATACAAGCTAAAATACTGCCACATGCAGTGAACTGGGGAGGACTGTGATCCTTGCTCCTCTGAATTGTATTCCCTGGTTCCCTTGATCATCGGCTATCATTTCTCACCCCTCATTATTATATAGACCTCGGTCAGGTCAACCCTCAATTCTTTCTGTTCCAAAGAAAATAGTCCCAGTTCCTCCGGTCTCTGCTCATAGATCAAACCAATCATCTCTGGTGTCGTCACAGTACATCTCCTCTCATCCTCCCTATGGCACTGACATGCTTGCTAAGGTGGAGTGACCCAAGTGGAATTTTACCCTGGGATTCCAGGAACTGTTTCAAAGCCTCCAATATGGAATCTTGACTCCTAACTTTACCTTCTGCCAATTCCTTGGGAAACTCTTTAACTATTGATTGACGGGCACTAAACAATAAGAACGGGTCTTGGGAACCAGCATAGTTGGTGTCTAGGACATCACTCTTTGTCCTGATGTGTGACCACTTGTTGATGTTGATACTCTCGGGACTTCACTCCCATTACTGGAGCTCCAGCTACAAGATCCTCATTCTCGCCTTCAAATCCCTGCATGGAGTCGCTCCACAGTGCCTCCACAACCTCCTTCAGGCCTTCCGTCCCAGCTGCTCCCTTTGTTCAGCCTGCCTCATGTCCCATCGGCGGTCATTCTGCTCGCGCTCTCTGGAACTCCTCTGCCTCACCTCATTCAAGATCCATCTCACTACCGGGTTCGGTCATCTTTGCCCCAACCCTCCCACCCCACCCTCCTTAGGATCCACCTTCAGCTCAGTTGCCCAGTCAGCTATATTAAGCACTTTGAGATTTCCTCCCACTGGAGCCTGGCACGAAGCAAAACAAGTTCTGTGTCCATGTAAAGCTGTATTATTTCACTGGCACGGTTTATTTTACAGTCAGTGTGGCCAGACATTAGAAAGGGAAAGGCAGCTCTCCCGACACCAGCTTCAAAGGAGTTTGTCAGACAGTGTTGCACTGTGATGTGCTAGCTCTCTGTAAGAGCTTTCCATTCAGTTCCACTACCCTGCCCTTTCTCCCTTACTTTTACAGTGTTCTTTTTCAAATATTTGTCTTATTTCCCTTTCATATCAAAGTTATTCTGGATCTTGCTTCAATCACTGGTTTTGGCTGGGCGTTCTGTGTCACAGTAACCCTCAACAACGGCTGAAATTAGAGTAAAGCGGGTGTTTCCTGGTGTCCTGGACAACACTCCTCCAGGCAAAACTGGTCATAATATTATTCCTTGCATTTGGTATAGTGCCTGATCATGTTGAAAGGACGTCTTATGAATCACAAAATTTACTGTGAAGTGGAGTGACTGTGTATTTGTAGGCAAATGTGGCAGCAACATTGTGCACAGAGATGTCCCACACACAGCCATGGAGCGAGTGACCAATTTTATTTGGGAGATTGTTGGCCATGACACTAGGAGTAAACCCCTTTGTTCACTTCATTGCTGTGCGCAGGACATTACAAACTGGGTTGCTGCATTTACCTACAAATACACAGTCACTACACGTGAATGCAATTCCCTATGTGGCGCTTTGAGATACTTTGGCATTATGCGCACTATAAAATGCAGAGGAAATTGATGAGCTTTTTACTCCGTTTTTCTAAAGTTTTAGCCAAAATCGAGTGCTGGGATGAATAACTGTGCAGGAGGAGTGAGCAAGGACTGACCTTTACATGTCTTCCTGTCCGGCTGCAGTGTGAAACCCACTGGGCAGCTACAGCGGACCCCCGTGACGGCGTCCTGACACGTGCTGTCACAGCCCCCGTTGTTCACCGCGCACGTCTCTGTGAGCGAAAGGAGAGAGTGGCACAAATCAACCCCCTGACAATAAACAGCGATGACCTTTGCCATTGATCCCACAGCATTCCCACCTCACCCCACCACGCCCCTCGAAGCAAAATAAGAGCAGCGAAGGTGAAGAGTGGCTACAGGCAGAGTCCAGTTTTAAGTCAAAATATGTTTTTTTTTAAAAAATAAAGTTTCCAAAAATCGGACTGGATTTAGAGAGGTTCCACAATCCCGGCAATCCAGAGTCCACACGGTGCTAATCAGCCTGTGTACAAAGCTTTTTATAGACAACCCAATCCAAAGTCTTGTGTTACATGATAACCCAACCCAATTAATATCCAACTCATACTGGTCCAACTAATATCCAGCCCCAGATACCCATAACATCAGCCTGGCTCAGTGTTAGTCAGAAGGTTGTGGGTTCAAATCCCATGACGGGACTTGAACTTACATGGTCTAAGCTGATACTCCAATGCAGTGCTGGGGGAGATTTGCATTATCGGAGGTGCCCTCCTTCAGATAAGATGTTAAACAGCGGTCCCATCTGCCTGTTTAGGTGGACATTAAAGATCCCCCGGCACTATTCGAAATGAGAAGGGAGTTTCTCATGGTGTCCTGGCCAACAATCCCCCAAATAGATTAGTCATTTGTTTCATGGCTGTTTGTGGGCATTGCTGTGTACAATTGTGACATGCTCCAAGGTGACGTTCTTGGCAACAGAATGTCGGAATCGAGTCTTTAGTCCGGTTCTTGAGCCAGGCTAAGCCACAGTATTCTAGGGCACTTCTGTTGACAGCACAGCCAGCCTGGCTCATCGACAGGATCTGGAAGGGTAGACCAGTCACTGAGGGCAGGGAGTCATCCACTCAGCTCCTATTAACCCTGCAAGCTAAAGTCCTAATGGTAGGGTGTTTCTAGTTGAACAAGCAGCGGGAAAGCTTGCCAGACAGCAATAATGGCAAGCTATGCGGCTTTAGCTGGTTAGACTCCAGCAGTTACCACAACGCACACTCTGGGGTCCCCAAGCCTTGGATCTTGCCAACCTGCGCCTAATATCTTCCGGAATAAGGTAAACAGGATGCATCCCTCCAGTGAGAGAGTGTGCATTCCATTCCAACAATCTATCTCTGGGATTTCCAAGTGAAAGTGGGATGCATGGAAATCTCAGCTTGGTTTGTATACTCTTAAGCATCGTGATGGGTTTCCGCATGTTTCAGATATCTGACTAACCAAAAAAAACCTCTCACTTTTCTCTGTCTCTATGCAGATCTGCTGTTAGCCTGACCTCTGTGTCTGTTTTGTCCCCCTTCCCACCCCGTCACAATTAAGCACTTTCCCTAGACAGGTTTTGACCTTCCCAATCCCGACTCGTTCTGTGAAGCTTGGATTCAATGTGTCAGCCAATCGTCTTTTTGATCCTTAATCTTATTCCATTCATGAGGCCTTGGCTTGGCGTGGCCGACCCGAGCAATGTCACTTGACACTGTTTGATTCGAGCAAAATAAACCAGTCTCAGTCACACATTGTTGTGAACGGAACTTCAGAGAGCGCCTGAGACAAAGCTCTTTCACAAACGCCTGCAGGCTTTTGTTTTCCCAGTTTTTGAGAGAGCAGCAGATATGACAGTATTCCAATTGTCTCGCAGTTTTTTACCCCAAATCTCTGGGTTGAAACGTTTTCCTTTGGGTTGGGGATAAGGGATGGTAAAAGGCTAACGCAATCATTTAAGGAAACTAAAAACCCTGGAGTTTCACAACAGGAAAGTTATTACTCATTGCAGATGATTCAAAGTGATTCATGATATGCAATGCCCAGAGCAAGTCTCACCAGCTGAACCTCCCCCTCCAGAGGACGCACACTCAGATCTGCATATGAATTATTTGAACAAACAGGGGAGCCGACACTCAAAATAGTTTGGGTGCCGTCACCCGTGACAGGATTTCAGTTCAGTGTTGACTCGCCACCACCGCATGAGCCAACAGGAGAGCCATCAAGTCAGCGTCTGTGACCCCAGAGGATCAGCCAGCAGCCAACACAAACACTAGCTAATGTGGGGCCAGCCATTAGAGGGGTCGCCTGAATCCGCCAAATGTACAAACGTGTTAATTCTTTCCAAACAAAAAACACCCTGGCCCGTGTTTTTACAGCTAACTAATTCTGTGAAATCTGTTGCAATTGCCCTTGAGCACATCGGCAGCTTTCAAACCCTCTCCGAGGTCTATCCATCTATTTCAACAATCCGAGGCATTACCCCAACATGAAGAGTGCTATGTAAATGCAACCTGTTGAGGTTGCTATTGTATCTGTATGTGTCAGTCTGGCTCAGCCGGTAGCACTCTCGCCTCTGAGTCACAAGGTTGTGGGTTCAAAGCCCAGGTCAGAGTCTTTGAGCTCAGTCTAGACTGACACTGTGGATGCGCTGCATTGTCTGAGATGCCATCCTTTGGATGAGACATTAAACCGAGGTTCCATCTGCCTCTTCAGGTGGACGTTAAAGATCCTGTGGCACTATTGGGAAAAGGAAGGCCAGCAATCACCTGGATAGGAAACGTGGTCATTCACTTCATGGCTATTTGTGTGACATTGACTGCTTTGCTCGCCTGTAAATACAGTCACTCCAATTCACAGCAAATCTTGTGAAGGGTTTGAGACACCCTCCTGAGGTGAAAGACGTGATATATAATAATAATCATTGTGTGTGATACACCGCCTTATCATGTCTTTGTGGAGTCCTGTAGCTCAGTGGTTAGAGCACTCGCTTTGCAAGTGAGAGACCCGAGTTCAATTCCAGGCAGAGGGCGAAACCTTGGGCAAGTTTCCTTACTCCACACAGAGCCTAATAATAATCCCTCCAAAACAAAAAACAATAAAATTGGTCATTTTCAATCTACGACTGTTTGTGGGACATTACTGTGCGCAATTGGCTGCTGCGTTCGCCCACAAATATACAGTCAATTCACTTTACAGTATATTCTGTGAAGCGCTTTGGGACGTCTAGAAGACTTGAAAAACGCTATATTAAATGCTATTATTATTATGTCGTTGAGACATCGCAGAATGTTTCACAGGATTTGACTGTGAAGTGACTGTGTTTATAGGCGACATCAAATGCAATGATTATTTTTCTTCTCAGTCCTATTTTGGAGACCAACTAGAGGGAGAAATTTCACCCTGGGTCTAGATTTACTCTATTTATGTAACATTTCAGAATGTCCAGAATGTCACAGATCGTAAAAGACAGCCTGGATTTTGAAGGAAGTTTTTTTTAAAAGTATCTTTTAAGAAATTATAGAAAATTTACTTACAAATTGAGACTGAATTTGCATCAATTTGCCAAATGGAGTAAATAGACCTAAGCAGATTTTCTCCCATCAGCTTAAAGTTCAAAGTGTGACAACCCGGCTCACTGTGTGTCAGCCCGGCTCAGTGTGTGTCAGCCCGGCTCAGTGTGTGTCAGCCCGGCTCAGTGTGTGTCAGCCCGGCTCAGTGTGTGACAGCCCGGCTCAGTGTGTGTCAGCCCGGCTCAGTGTGTGTCAGCCCGGCTCAGTGTGTGTCAGCCCGGCTCAATGTGGGTCAGCCCGGCTCACTTGGTAGTACTCTCGCCTCCGAGTCAGAAGGTTGCGGGTTCTAGTCGGGAATTGGCACCCAAATAGTCTAGACTGACACTCCAGTGCAGCTGCATTGTTAGAGGTGCCGTGCTTTGGATGACATGTTAAACCGAGGTCCCTTCTGCCTTGCCCAAGTGGATGTTAAAGATCCCATGGCACAATTCGAAAAGAGAAGGCAATTTTTCCCGGTGTCCTGGCTAACAATCCCCCCAGATACAATTGGTCACTCACCTATGGCTGATTGTGGGACACTGCTGCGTGCAAATTGGCCCCTGTGTTTGCGCACAATGTACAGAGTAACTCCACTTTACAGTGCATCCTGTGAAGTGCGTTGAGGTTTCTCGACAACGTGATTAGTTGCTGCATTAAATGCGAGGATTATTATAAGTTCCTCGGATTTTTCAACTGCAATATCCACTTACTGCCGGTCAGTCTCACTGTGGTCAGTCCCTCTGTGGTCAGTCACACTGTGGTCAGTCCCTCTGTGGTCAGTCACACTGTGGTCAGTCCCTCTGTGGTCATTCACACTGTGGTCAGTCACACTGTGGTCAGTCACTCTATGGTCAGTTACTGTGGTCAGTCACTCTCTGGTCAGTCACTCTCTGGTCAGTCACTCTGTGGTTGCAGTCAGTCACACTGTGGTCAGTCACACTGTGGTCAGTCAACTGTAGTCAGTCACGTCAGTCACTCTGTGGTCAGTCACTCCGTATGGTCGGTCAGTCACACTCCATCAGCTAAACAAGGAACTGTGGCACCTGGTGCCATCCGAATTCCTCACTGCAGCTCGTTTTTCTCTCCTACATTATTCATTTCCTTTAACAAAGCGTTTTTTTCTCCCCCCTCCCCTCGCCCCCGCCCACCCCCCTCCCCCCAACCCCGTTCAAGAGTGAATGAATTGGTGGGCCAGCCGCCCGGCCTGTCTGCGAGAGCAGCCTTTGAAAAGGCGCCACTTCAGCTTTCACTGCACTCTGCTCCTGGCAAATGCGAAGCCCCTGAGGTCAAGTCACCCTTTGATTTCTTTCTCAAAGTCATCTGACATGTGTGAGTCCACCCAAGCTTAGCCTTCAGACTGCTGTCTGCTCCACTGGCCATCTCCTGTTTCCCATTAAACATGGAAATGGTGTATGAAATTGTAAATCCAAGCTATTTCCTCAACTGATTACATCAAATTGCTCCGCTTGCAAGTTCCTTTCTTTCACCATGTTTTCTGGGATCTCCGAGTCACACTCAGGGCTTGGGAATCACTTACCCACACACGTTTTGCCATCTGAGTGAAGGGCGAACTTCACGTGACAACCACACTTGGGTCCCTGATCGGTGTCGTCACAAGTGTGCTGACATCCTCCATTTCCATAGTTACACGTCACTGAGGGAAGACAAGAAACTCCGCCAGGTAAATAAGAGCTTTAAAATAAACCTGGCTCCCCCCTCGCCTTCTCCCCTCCCCAGCCTCACAAACATGTCAAAAAAACATGTTTTGAGATGATTATCCTAACCACAGGTGTAGTGATGGATGGATTTTTCTAGCTGGGAAACCAAGATCCTGGCAATGGTTCATTTCTTCCCTTTGTTTTTTCTTCCCCTCAGAAATTGCTTCACGTTTACAAAAAAAAACCTGGGACTCAATCAAGGCCACATTTTCCGTCAATTAAAAAGGAAAAAAAACCGACAGATTGTACTGGGGTTAGGGCAGCTCCACACTGCTCACACCCAGCCCCCGCCTTTCTCAGACATGGCACGGCGGAGGTGCTTGCGAGGGAGGGAATTCAGCACCAAAAGGTCAATGAGGTGCCCTGATCAGACGACAAGAGGCTGGATCTGGTTCCTAGTTCAGTGCGGGCTTTAGCATCTGGGTAATAACTTCTTTAATCAGAACAAAATGATCAAATCATTGTTGGGTCCTCACCATTCAATGTGCTTCTCATTCCACCCCACTCCCTCCCTCCCTCACCCCCATTCCACGCCCACATGTGTCAACCTGACTTTTGTCTCTGAGCAGATGCGTGTGAGTTCGAGCCCCAAGTCAGGACTTGGAACTCATACTGTCTAAGTTGACACTCCAACGCAGGGCTAGCTCTATGATGCATTGTTGGAGGTGCCGTCCTTCAGATGAGATGTTAAACCAAGGTCTCGTCTGCCTGTACCGGTGGATATTAAAGTCCAATGACGCTATTCGAAAAGAGAAGGGAGTTTCTCTCCATGTTCTGGCCAACAATCCCAGAGATAAAATTGGTCACTCACTCCATAGCTGTTTGTAGGACATTGCTGCCACATATGCCCACTAAACAGATAATCACTACACTTTACAATATGTCTAATATGAAAGCTTTGGACATTCTTGTGACATGAAAGGTGCTGTACAAAATGCAAGGATTATATGAATATTATTATTTACTATATGTAGGACAACACTGAGAGAGATAAAACCAATAGGTTTAGATTGTGTGGAGGCGTAGTGGGCAGAGTAACAATAATCGTTACATTTCAGGGTCCGAGATGTTATCCTATGTGAATGATGCCTCATAAATGCAAATTGTTATATTGTGCGTGGATTCTGCCAGGAGCGGACTGGATGGGACTCTGGAGCTCTCTGTATATCCATGTGCCTAACATACCTGGCACTGCCATCACCCTCCAAGGAATTAGTAACTTATTCACATACCTTACAGCAACAACAACTTGCATTAGACTGCGCCTCCATGTGAGGTAGCGTCTTGGAGTGTTGGCTGTTCAGCTAACAGGAGCAGAAACACATGGCATGGGGTGGAGGGGGGGGGGGGGGGGGGGGGGGGATTTGGTCCCTCAGCGCTTGGTGTGTTTTCCTGCCACCCCTCCCCCCCCAGTCTGCTGAGACCTGGGGGAATCATAGCTTGCCAGGGACTACAATACCGACCGTAACACGGGATGGCGGGGGGTCAGAGGGCATTCTGGTACAACTTGAAAACTGTCATGAATTAATTTTGGGAGAAAAAAAACTCATTTCCCATCAAAGTGCAACGACTGCCAGTCATTAAGAAGTTTTGGGTGTATTTTACATTTTTTTTTGACCACAGAGGTCAAGGCATTACCTCTGTAAATATCCAGAAGCAAATCCATTCCCTTTGGACAATACTCCGAAAGCAGCAGACAGCCAAGGCACAGAGCTATTAATCTCAATAACGGCAGTGTCCCAGTGGCCATCTCTGACGTTCCTGGTAGACTTTACTGCTTTTCCCAACAATTTTAACCCAAAGAATCAACAGTGAGGAGATTTCTATATAATATATATAACATAGAAGTGCTTTGGGACATCCTCCCAAGCTAGATCAATGTCAATTTGTATTGGAATGTATATTTGGTGAGTTGCATTGTCTATCCAGATAAGGTTTGTAGCGCTGGGCAATGGGACAACTGTTTTAGACACTCAGTGTCATCCTGTGAACATAGGAAAATAGGCACAATGGGAGGCCATTCAGCCATTTAAGCCTGTTCCAGTTTATAAGATCGTGGCAGACCTTTTAATCCCAACTTCCTGTCCTTTCACCACATCCTTTAATACCTCACCGCTCAAATATCCGTCTATCTCTCAGAGTGAGATTCCAATCTAGCGCAGTTGTTCCCTTTTACACTCGAGTTTAAACATGGTAAACACGTGGTCGCAGAAGCTGCACATTAGACCCGAGGTCTACAAATTGAGACTTACACTTGCAATCCCGTTGGTTCTTGGTGAGCTCAAAGCCAGGTCGACACTCACAGGCAATCCCTCCCTTGGGAGTCTCCCGACAGATGTGGGCACAGCCATGGTTTTTGTTCATACAGTTCATTCCTTCTGTAAAAAATCAGTAATGAGAGATAATGTATTACACATCACGGTTCCAATATCACCGCAGTCAATTTCACTTTGAGTTAACAATTGGCTTGATCCATCTATCAGTCAAGGCAATGGACGTGAACCTGTTCAAAATATAAATCAATATCATGAAGAGAATTAATGTATTAGAGGGCTATACCTTGGCAACCAATAGTCTTTAAGAAACTTCCTGTGACACTATTCAAAAAGAGAAGGGAGTTTCTCTCTCCTGGTGTCCTGGCCAACAAACCTCCAAATAAAATTGGTCACTCACTTCAAAGCTGTTTGTGGGGCAATGTTATGAGCAAATTGGCTGCTGTGTTTGCCCACAAAATACACAGTCACTTTACAGAAGTTCCTTGAGAGGTGGGATTACTATTATTGAACTTTTTACAGTGCCCTCCCACATTGAAATGTCTCAAACCACTTCACAACTGCAGCCAATGCAGTGATTGTTTTTCATTGGAAGATGAATTAAAGCGTACTCGAACAGGCAGATAATTTAATGTCTCATTGGAAGGCTGGCACCTGTGATGATAAGAAGTGCTCCCCTGGCACTCCACTGGAGCATCAGACTAGACTCATCCCTGATTTTAGTAATGATAGTTATAAGGACAACTGGACATTGCAGCAAATTGGGTTCATGAATACATATTTATTATCTGTTTTATTATCCGTATTTAAGTCCCACCTCAAATCCTACCTCTTTGAAAGTGCTATGGCCCTCTCCCCACTCCCCCTTGCTGTGTCCAACTCCGTCTCTGTAAAGAGCTCTGAGCCATTACCTTATGTGAGTGTCAATGTAAGATGTTGTTGTTGTATTACCTGCCACAATTCTCCAAAGCTTTACAAGCTCAGAGCACAAGTCACCCTCAGTGTTCTCATTGCACTGAAAATGCACTGTAGAAATCAGAAGCAATGGGATCTCCCCAATGGCAGTGAGCGTGGACTGAAGAAAGGCAGTTTTTTTTAACGATTCCAACATGGTCCTGACACTTGGCAAAGTTTTAGTCAGAATAACTTATTCAAATTCATCTTTCATTTTGCAAATGATTCCATCGCAAAAGCCAATGGCAGCACAACAAGGGCTTTTTATCTGAAACCCTCTCGTGATCACTGCACATCTACGCATTTGGGCAAAGTTACCGGGGACTGACTGCTAGTTATTATGCACTTGAGCTAAATTACTTCTTCAGTCACGCCTGCACACAACTAGATTTGTTATGCCCGTAGCGTGAAGGTAAATGTTTATATTTTTGAACAGTGTAGGGGTCAGAGTCAGAGCCAGATCTATGGAGGTGGAGACAGTCAGAGATAGAGTACAGAGTCAGAGCTGGAGCAAGTCGTAGAGACAGCGAGATAGAATAATAATAATAATCCTTGCATTTCATATAACGCCTTATCACGTCTTTGAGACGTCTTAAAGCGCTTCATAGAATATACTGTAAAGTGAACTGACTGTATATTTGTGGGAGAAACATGGCAGCCAATTATGCACAACAACAACAACTTGCACTGATATAGTGCCCTCTCCGCAGGGTAGCATGTTCGAGCACTTAACAGTGGCGGAGGGATTGGGGAGATGGCCGTAAGCACGGTCCAACAGGAAAGTTTTCACGCGGGACTTGAAAGAGGGGAGAGAGGGGGCAAGGCGGAGGGATTGAGGGAGAGTGTTCCAGCGTTTTGGGGCGTAGTGGCTGAAAGCACGACTTCTGATGGTGGTGTGGAGGGTGCAAGGGACAAGCAAGAGGCTGGTGCCAGTCGAGTGGAGGCACTGGGTGCTGGAGTGGGGAGTGAGGAGGTCGGAGAGGTAGGGAGGTGACAAGGAGTGAAGGGATTTGAACACGAGGGTGAGGATTTTGAAGTTGATCTGTTCAGTGAAGGGGAGCCAGTGGAGCCGGCCAGAACTGGTGAGATGTGGCTACGGAGTTTGGTTCGGGTCAGTATGCGGGCAGCAGAGTTTTGAATGAGCTGGATCTTGTGAATGATGGAGCTGGGGAGACCGGCGATGGAGTAATCCAAGCGGGAGATGACAATCGCATGCACAAAGCTTTCGGCTACATTTGGGGTAAGGTACGGTTGGAGGCGAGCAATGTGGCGGAGGTGGAAGAAAGCGGTCCTGGTCAGGGACCAGATGTGGGGGAGGAAGGACAGTTGGGGGTCGAAATGGACACCTAGGTTGCGCACTGGCTCAGTGAGTCTGAGGGAGAAGTCCAGGGAGGTTGAGGATTTAGATCCGCAGGAGTGAAGACTTTGACGGGAGCCCAGGAGCATGGCTTCCGTCTTGACGATATTCAGCTGCAGGAAGTTTACACTCATCCAGGCCTTGATGTCTGCCAGACAAGCTGATAGAACACTGGGAACCGGGAGTTGGTACTGGAGGAGGCAAAATAGATTTATGTGTCATCCGCTTACATGTGGAAGTTTACCCCGTGTTTGTGGATGACATCGACCAGAGGGAGCATATAAATAAGGAAAAGAAGAGGGCTAAGGATGGAGCCGTGGGGTACCCCGCAGGTGACCAGGTGGGGGAGAGAGGACAAACCATTTGCTGAGATGAAATGGAGGTGGTTGGTTAAGTAGGACTCGAACCATGTGAGTGCGGTCCCACTAAGGTCCGCACAACAGTGTCCCACAAACAGTCGTGGATTGAAGTGACCAATTTTATTATTGTTTTTTCTTTTTTTCTTCAGGGATTATTATCAGGTATGTGGAATAAGGAAACTTGCCCAAGGTTTCACCCTGACGGAAATTAAACCCAGGTGTCTCGCTTGCAAGGCGAGCGCTCGAACCACTGACCTACAGGACTCTTAGAAAGTTAAGCCCAGAGAGTGGGTTCAAACCAGTGCTCTTCAGTGGGTACACCAGCAACACAATGAGAACAGTCAGGGTGTGCTCAATGTTCAGGGGAGCCTCGGAAACGTTACCAAGTTTAGATTCTCTCAGTCCTCACCAAATGGAGATTGTGCACCTCACACAGATGAAGTTGGCCAAAATTAGTGTGATTTCAACACCACATCATAACAGAGGATGGAATGAAGAAGGGCCCTCCACCTGTTTGATCTCATCTTTCATAATAATAATCATATAATAATCCTTGATTTTGATACAAAACCTTGTATCAAGACGCCTCAAAGTGCTTCATGAGATTTAATGTAAAATGTAGTGACTGTCTATTTTGAAGACGAAGACAGCAGCCAATTTGTGCCCAACATATGATCTCCCACAAACACATGATGTAAATGATCAATTTTATCTGGGGGATAAAATTCTGGTTAAGACACTGGGAGAAACTTATGTCTCTTTTTGAAAAACGCTATGAGGATCTTTAACGTCCTCCTGGACAGACAGATGGGACCCCAATTTATTGTCTCATCTGAAGGATGGCACCTCCCACAACGCAGAGCTCCCCGGCACTACAATAGAGCCTAGACTATGAGTACCCAGAAATGGTTATCATTCAGCTTAAACCGTTACTTAAATCAGTCCAGTGTCCTGACCTCATATGTGAATGGTAACCCTGTTCCAATCATTAAATTATTCTCGGTGTTCAGAAATACTTCCTGGTGTCAATCCTAAACTGGACCCTCTCTGCCCTGAACCTGTGGCCTCTTGTCCTGCTCCTTCCATGCATCTGAGATCTTGTTTACAATCACATTTGAGTGTCTTACTGACCTCTGGAAAACACTCAAGGAGACTCTTGCTTTCAGGGCTGAAGAAGCCATGGATTAACTCAATGCTCCTCAGAGAAGATCACTGAACACATGGTGTGTAATGTTGAGGAACGAGCATCCAAATAACAATAGAGTAAACCTCACATAAGTGGTATCAGTTGGGACCATACATTTAATATGACTTATGCAAAGTATGCGTTATGTGAAATAAATAAGAAGAAATTCAATGGGATTTCAGAAGATTCAGGTGATTATACGATTTATACAGATCAGAGTTATGCGCGTTTTACTGTAATAATAAATCCAAATGTTGGGAGTAGAGGATAGTGATTGGCTGCCTTGTACTTTCACTTGCTCTCAGTTCCCCCATTGCTTTAGGTCTGCCTTCTTCTGTGTTGTAAATTTCTATGGTTCTAGCTTTGGCCAGGGTAATCCGAGATTTCACTCTATCTTTACATTTCTCCTTTTCTGAAATGTAGAAAACGATGAATGAGGCAGATGATTGCGGTCCATTCTGCCACTCACTGTTTTCAGTAACTTTCCCTCTCTCTCCCCCCCCCCCCCCCCAGACACAGCGAGTCACCGTGCTATTGCCCGAGGATATTTCACACACTCTGCTGTTGCCTTTGCACTCCCCGGTGCTCAGTCAGCTTCATGCCCGATAACATCAGCAAATTCCTGCTGGTGCATGGAGCCTGGCCTGGGAGCCCAGCAGCTTTAGAAGCTAAGCTGGCGGGAGTTTGAGGGTATCTGGGGTCAGAGACCTAGTGAGCTGCAGCAGGAACCTTTCCACAGGGCAGATCATCCAACAGCCAACAATGGAATCCTGTGTTAATCTCTCTGCCCTGCACTGGGGATAGAAACCTCTCTTGACTCTGCGCTAGGTGTAGAAACATTGATGTATTTGTTTGTAAGAAAGCTATTTGGGGAATAGTGTTTGATTTGTATTGATGGAATTGTGAGCTCCTCAGCCACCTCTTTGCTGCTGTGTATTCTGACCTGGGACCGACTGCTTTGGTCGTTGCTGTTTAACTTTCCAAGGAGTTTCTGGACTGTTTTGTTAATGATTCATTTCATTAATCATTCCTGTCTGGCTTGATTTATAAAGTCATTATGGAAATATATTGGAAAAGATTCAAATTTGTGACATATTTATGATATCATACCTATGGCGAGGGAAGGGTGGAGGGGGGGAAGACAATGGAGAGAGAATACGCTACGTAATGAAAATGACAACAACAACAGCAACACAATTGTAATTACATTGCCAGTACCGCTATTTACTGCCATTCTTCGTTGCTGGCTTTTTTCAGTGCCCAAAATGCTGGTAAATACCAGTGGCGGCATTATAAAGTGCTCCAGGACTCTAACCTGCGTGAGGGGTAAATGCAAGTTGTTGTTGTTGTTGTAATTGTTTGATTTCCGCAAGCAGAAAATAGAGAATAATCCACCTTCTGTTCTCGGAATTCAAACTGAGTAAAGTGCTCCAATACACCACCCGGCTTGAAGGGTGCTATATAAATGCAAATTGTTGGTTGTTGCTGAGTCAAAGTGAATCTTCCTGGCCACTGAAGGTCGGGGTGAGTTGGGGGCAGCACTAGGTGAGGTGGCCAGTGGGAGTCTACACGCCTGCGAGCCGCGGAATTTTTTTTAAATTCAATTTCAGGCCCAGTCTGGCTAGCTCTGAATTACAGGTGCCCGGAGTCCGGTAAATCAGAGTTTACTGTAAAGAGGTGGAGGGATTGAGGCAGGGAGTTCCAGAGGTTAGGGATGAAGTGGCTGAAGGCACGCCATCAATTGTGGCATTGAGGGAGAGATGTGCAGCCAGCCTGAGGTAGCTGTGCAAAGGAGGTGGGCAGAGGAGTGGGTAAGAGCAGGTCAGAGATGTCGGGACGTGTGAGAGTACGAAGGGATTTGTAGGTGAGTCTGAGGAGCTTGAATTATCATATCCTGTCCGAGTGCCCAGAGCCAGTGAGGCTGGAAGAACAAACAGCATGAGATGACAAAGCTATTCACTGGGTAAACGCCTCTGTGAGCCATCAGCAAAGTCCAGACAGCCATTCCTGGAGCTGTGATTACTCACACAAGGCTGAATTTTCCTGTCTGCCTCCTGTTCTGGCAAATGATTAGGGAAATAAGATTGGAGAGCCCAAATGGAGGAGCAAAAACCAGCACTAACCCGATGGGGAAAGAGCAGGGAATGGGATTAGAGTACAGAGCTCCAGTGGGGGAGCGAGCCAGTGCAGATGTAATGGGGAGAGAGCAAGGAATGGGATGAGAGAGCTCCAGGGGGGAATCTATCATGACATAGCAACAATGGGTTAAACAGCCTCCTTTGGTGCTGAAATTTCTACAAATATCATAGGGTAAGTAGAACAGCCCTTAAACAATCTCAAACAATGCAGTGGACGAAAAGAGCTCCAATTCGCAAATCACACAACCTCGTCCTTTCAGCAAACGCATTCATCAAGTGGAGAAAGTCAGACACGCTGGAGCAGAGCCAGGAAATATCATTACAGGCCCCGCGAGGACAATAACAAATCAGAAATAAAAGCTGGGTAATATTTTCAAGTCATTTCCCTTTAAAATCCTCTGCCAGAGAACCATCAAACGCACGTCCACACAGCCCAAATCAATGGGCAGAATGAGGAACATTAAAGCCAATCTTACATAAATACAGGGTAATTATCTCTAATTTAGAGATCCTTTAATTGGTTCAGCAGAAAGGGTTCCTCTGGCAGCAGATCGCTTTCAATAACAAATGCCTGGCTTTTAAAAGAATCAATTAGAGTATTTTATGAGTGACAGCTCTGAAGCCTGCAATTTCTTTCATTTATTTGTTCCATTCTTCTTATTGTAAATTTCATCTGTCTCATTGTTTTGCTCGTGTCCTTTACCGCACCAAACTCCGTGAACCTCTTGCCCGGCTCCACTATAGATTTAGAGTTCTTCTATCCCCATCCCCCAGAGTATAGAGTTCAAAATCCTCGCCCTCGCCTTCAAAGCCCTCCTCAGCTTTGCTCCTACTGTTACTTGCTAACTCCATACTGACCTGTCTGCTTCCTCTGCTCTGCTGTGCTCCAAGTCCCCCGCCTGCCCACCCACTATCGGCATTTCTGCCCCCACCCTTTGGAACTTCATCCCACAGTTGCGTCACCCTCCTGCCCTCCACCTCTCCTGATCCCAACCACCGGCTCGAGTCCAAATCCTTGACTTTCACTTCCCCCTTCCCTCTCCCTCTGGTTCGTTGGCAGACTCTGCCACTGTGAAGCACTCCGGGTCGCTACCACTTGTGAAGGCACTATACAAATGTAATTTGTTGTTGTTGTTGCTTCCCCTGTTGTTAGCGGTGTGAGCATATCCTGAGAGCCACTGCGCCAGTCTAGTGCCCCCTCTCCACACTTGGCCTAGTGGAGGCACTGGGGTACGATGATGGCTTAAACACCCTAGCATTCACCAGGGGGATAGGCTTCAATTCCAATCAGTCTGAGGGGTTGGAAATGCGCAATCTCCACTGCTATTGGCAACAAAGTGTAACAAGTACTTGAGCAGCTACAGCAAAAACCTGAACTTTATTATTAATAATAATATTTGAATAGCTCTTAATCTTAATCCTATTGCAAAGATGCTTCAAAGGGCTTCACATTTTATTGTCATGTGGAGAAACTATGCACTTGTAGGTGAAAGTGGCCAATTTGCGCACAGCCATGGAGTGAGTGACCATTTTTAAGTGGGGGACTGTCGGACAGGATAATGGGAGAGAGAAACTCCCTTCTCTTTTCAAATAGTGTCACAGGATCTTAAACAGCCCTCGACAGACAGAACCTTGGTTTATTGTCTCATTCAAAGAACTGCACCTCTGACAATGCTGCACTCCCTCCAGTATTTAAGTGTTAGCCTGGACTATATGAGTTCCTACATATGGCTTGAGCCCACGACCCTTTGACTCAGAGATGAGAGTGCTATCAACTCCACCGGGCTGACATATTAATGACCGAAACAGGTTACCAGGAAGTGTGGTAAGGCCAGATCCCTGGACTCATTTAAAAAATGTGTGGATTATTTTCAATTCATTTCCCTTTAAAACAACAACTTGGATTACATAGCACCCTTTACACAGGTAGCATTTTGAGAGCGCTCAACAGCAACGTGGTTTGATGCCTAGCTGGAAAGAGAGGGGACCGAAGGCACAATCAAAAAGGAAAGTCTTCAGGTGTGGCTTAGAGATGGGCAAAGAGGGTGCAAGATGGAGGGATTCGGGGGATAGTGGCTGAAAGCACGGCTGCTGGTGATGAGGCAGAGAGGACAAGGGATGTGCAGAAGGCCAGAGCCGGCTGAGCGGAAGTGATGGGTAGGGGGGTGAGAGTGAGCAGGTCAGAGAGGTAGGGAGGTGCCAGGGTGTGAAGAGATTTGAATGTGCAAGTGAGAATCTTGAAATCAATCCATTCTACAACAGGAAACTAGTGGAGGCTGGCAAGAGCTGGTGCGATGGGGGTGCAGAGCCTGGTATGGGTGAAGACACGGGCAGCAGATCATTTCAACCTTGTTTATATTGGAGCCAGGGAGACTGGCGAGGAGGGTATTGGAATAGTCGAGGTGGGAAGTGACAAAAGCACGAATGAGAGTTTCAGCAGCATTTGAAGTAAAACAGGGTCAAAGGCAGTTGATGTGGCAGAGGTGAGGAAGGCATTGCTGGTCAGGAACCGGATGTGGAACAGGAAGTTTAAATGGGGATAAAACCTAGGGATAAAACCTGGGAGACTGAGGGATAGGTCGGTGAGGTTAAGGAGTTCAGAGCTGCAGGTGAGAAGACAGTGATGGGAGCCAAAGAGGATGGCTTCTGTCTTGTCCATGTTCAGCTGCAGAAAGTTGGCGCTCCTCCAGGCTTTGATGTCAGACTTGTAAAATCCTCTGCCAAAGACTCATTAAACATACATCCAAACACCTGAATCAATGGGTAAACATCACAGACAATCTGGGACATGACGAGCTGCGGTGGGTGGATGGGTGTTCTGGAAAGATGAGATCAAATAGGTTGAAGGGTCTTCTTCATCCGATCCAATCTTGTGATCTTGTGAAGTTGAAAGGAAGCTTCCCTCTCCAGCTCACTGGGGAGCATTTGATACTCAGTGACGACCCATCACCAGCATCAGTCAGTCACTTTGCTGAGCAACCAGTCACTCAAACAAGCCACATGTTGGTGGGGTGGGGTGGTGCGGTAAGGGTTCTTGTAGTGGTAATTGCTATTGGAATGAATCTGACGGCAACTTTCCTCTTTGCAGATACCAACAGTAGATCTCTGCAGATCTTGATACATGAAATAAAAATAGCTGATTCCAACCCACCGGGTGCAAATCCTTAACTGGGGTGTCTTCCAACATGAAAGATGCTATATAAATGTAATTTTGTTGTTGTAGCTGGCCGTGATCTGCTGGTTCAGTCAATTGCAGCAACAAGCGCACTCCATAGACCTAAAGACAATAATCTTTACATTGGATCCAGCGCCTTTCACATTTGGAGCAGTCTCAAAGCGCTTCTCCAGGGGTATCCAGGCTGATCGTGTGCTGGATATACCAAATTCTACTGCACCAGCAATATTCTGCTTGCAAGGAAAATAATCTCTCCTTTAATGCAGCTTACAAGGAACTGTTAAAATTCTTACATTAACTTGTCCATTTGAGACCACCTTTCATTAATCATTGACAGTGTAAAGATTACTCTGGGTGAGTGGGGGTTAACTCTATATCAAGAGCAAACAAATTGTATGACTTTTTTCACAGTAAACGTTTAAAGAGGGGCAGACGAAGAGGTAAATCTTACGATGGGATTTAAAGCTGGTTAAATCCCTCTGTAGCATGCCGTTCAGGTAAACATTTTGATGACCCATTGGTTGGTGTTAAGGCAGATCTTCTCCCAACACAGGAGCCCTCTTGTGATGTATGGTCTGACCAGGAAATGCTCAGCGATAGGCTCAGAAATGGGGGAGCGATCGATCCTCCCAGCTTCCCAACCAAGGTGGTCATTTGGGAAAGAGCAAAGATTGAAGAGGGAAATGAAAGTGCAACTAACAATTGGTTTTAAATCTACTTCCCCATTTGGGAGTGGAAATATATGACATTTTCTTGCAGATTCAAAGTGCTAATTATCCTTGAACTCATTAAAAAACAGAGCATCTCTCACCCCTTGGTATTAACAAAAGCCTCCATTAGCTTTGAAGATTATTCTACTTATTATTTTAATAATTTTGTCACTCAACCCACGACTGTTTGTGGGACACTGCTGTGCACAATTGGCTGCTGCATTTCGCCCACAAAATACAGTCAATTCACGTTATGTATATTCTGTGAAGCGCTTTGAGACGTCTCAATGACTTGATAAGGCGCTGTATCAAATGCAAGAATTATTTATTATTATTATAGATCCAGGTGTTGTTGTAGCCTGGACAAGTACCCCCCCGCCCAGCAGATCTGTGTGTCAGCCCTATACCTGAACCATGAACCAGCCCAGCTTAAGATACTGAGCTTCAATGTGACAGCACGAACGAGATGGTCTGGAGGAAAATGAGAGCAACCTCTCCACCGCAAACATTGGGATGTTGATGTGCACACATTGTCTGCCTCGTTCACCTACAAACACACTATCACTACACTTGATAGTAAAATCCTGTGAAGCACTTTGAGACATTCAGACGATGTGATAAGCCGCTCTTCCAAATGCAAGAATTGTTATATCATTATAAGCATTGCATGGCTTTGAAACCCTTTTCCCTTTCAGTTTATGATTTTGTTCAAGTTGGTTTCAGTTTTCCCTTTATTTAAAATAAAATCTAATACTCTGGTTAGGGCATCACTGAACATGTTTATGCAGATATGTTTGGTTATTTGTCGGTGTCTGTGAGGTCCGTCACATGCCATGCAATCCGAGGGATGTGAGACATGGTGAACATCACAGTTTAGCTAAAAGAACTTTGTACATGAATTACAAAGGCAACCAACAAGTGCATAGCAATATCACACAAACAGCCATGGAGTGAGTGACCAATTTTACTTGGGAGATTGTTGGCCAGGATACCGGGAGAAACTCCCTTCTCGATTCCATTTGCGCTAAGGGATCTTTAATGTCCACCTGAACAGGCAGAGGGAACCTTGGTTTAATGTCTCACCCGAAGGACGGCACCTCTGACAATGCAACACACGACCCAGCCCTGCACTGGAGCATCAACTTGGACCACAAATCTTTTTACGTGCCTGAGATGAACAGTGGAAAGCTGACCGTGCGAAAGGGAACCATACTGAAGCTCACTTTTTCAGTCTCCTTTTTAAACAGACCAGACTGAAAGGAAACTGTTTCCTTGAGATAGTTTGTAGAAAGGAAGTGTAGGATAAATATTTACCCGCGAATGGAAGTTATTAGGTTAGAGCAAAGAATGGAAGCTCATTGCTCAGACCTGTCATTAATAATTTAAAATCTTTCACCCTTTAATGACCTCAAACACACAGTGAAATAACCAGTAATTTACCTACTTCTATAAACCCTTAGCAAGAATTATCAGGCGTTTCAGTAGCTTTTTTTTCCTCCTCTCTTAAATATTTTTTGGAGAAACCTCCCGCTCGCCTCCTCCCTCCCTCATACTTTCAAACCCACCTCAAGACTTACCCCTCTGACCACGGTTTCAGTCACCTTTCCCCCTCCCCTACTCTCTTTACCTCCCGCCCAGCAGTGCTGAGCACTTTGAAACAACCTCACGACATGACAGACACTATAAAAATGTAAAGTGAATTATACAAAAGATTAATTTTGTTGAGATAATTATTGGAACACAATTGGAGCATTCATTGAGCCCAACAGTGTGAGAAAACTCAATTAAACAGTTCAGGCCAACACTGCAGAGCAGTGATGGGGAAGCACTACATTATCAGAGGTGCTGTCTTTCTGGTGGACCTTAAAATCCTGTTATATTTTTCAAAAAGAGAAGGTTATATCTCCCAATGTCCTAACCAACAATACATAAGTAAATTGGTCACTCACCTCATGGGTGTTTGCAGGACAATGCTATGTGGAAAATCGTGAACAAATACAGTCACTACACTTGGAGAGCAATTACATGTAAAATGCTTTTGAATTATTTTGATGTGATAAAGGACTATCACAATTCTTTCATTAGTTCAAACACAGGCTGAATGACGCTTTTAAAACATTGAATGATTTTTGTTGGCCATTTTGACATCCTTTCCAACAGCAAGTGACAATGCCTCTGAGTGACAGACTGAGAGGTGGACACTTTCACAAGGTACCTGGGTGCTGGTACTAACAGCCCACATCTTATGCAACCAGAGCTTTAACAGATTCATTCGACTGCAGGAGCAGAAAATAGTGTTGCTCTGCTTGATTGGTATAGAACAGGAAATAGCAGCAACAACAACTTGCATTTATATAGGGCCTTTCACGCTGGATGGCATCTTGGAGCGCTTATCTGGTTGCTGAGGGACAGGAAAGGTTGAATACTTTCGTCAGAACGAAAGGTTATCGACCTGAGACGTTAACTCACTTTCCTCTCTCCATTGATGCTGCCTGACCTGCTGAATTTTCCCAGTGACTTCTGTTTTTATTTCAGATTTCCAGCATTCGCAGTATTTTGCCTTTTGTTTGTTGGTGAACAAGAGCCCAGACTGGACCCTATCAGGATCATCTGCCTTGAATCCATTTGTACTAAAGCAACTAGCTCAGGAGGAACCAATGAGATTCAACTGAGGCCTGAGATCTCCTCTCTCTGTGTGTAACTGAGGGCTGAGATCTCTTGTGTCAATAGACTGACAGGGTGAGCTCTCTATCTGTCTCTTGATTGACCATATATTGTGTGTTGCCAGCACCTTAGGATGTCCTCCTGACATGAAAGGCTCTTTACAAATGTAATTTATTGTTAGTGTTGCTTGGCTGTGGGCAGAAAATGTATAGCTGGGCTGTGGGCACAGATGCTGTGTTACTGGGCTGTGGGTAGACACTGTATAGCTGGGTTGGGCACAGACACTGTGTGCTGTACTTGCTCTCTGCAGTGCTGTCCACAGTTTGATTGCCTCAGGAATGGTGGAGTTAAAGAGAAGCGGTGATGAGTGACGCTGCTCCCATTAAAACACATGACCTGCTTCATGTCTTCACAGGCTTTTAAGCTATTAAATAGTAATTACCATCAAATATTCAGCTGATCTGCTGAATGCCAGTGAACTCAACAGGGTCAAAAAGGTTGTCTGGGAAATCAGCAAGAAAAATGAGCTGAACAAGGTTTCAGTGGGGAGCCATTCAAAAGAGCCCTGGATTAAGCCGTTGGTATGCATGTATAAACTAAACAGTCTGATTTTACTACAGTTCCATAAGCGAGGGTTGCCCTCTGTGTTCCCGAGTGCATTATTCCACATGTATGAACTTTCATTGTGACATTGGGCGGCAGTGCAAATCAGCCCTATCCTGTCTACACCTGTCGTTCATACACACCACACACACGCGTGCACACAGACGCGCACAGGGATACACGTGCACGAATGCTCGTGCGTGCATCCATATCCCAGTGGAAAATCACTGGACACTGATCAGCAATGGGAGCTTTCTTATTGTAACCTCTCAACTGCTAGCCCGGCTTAAATTCAGTGAACTCAGTGCAGAGCAGGAATCAATCCTCTCAGCTCAGGTTTGTGCTGAAACATTCAAAGCCATTGGGAAGACCTTTTGCTCCAACGCATCCCTGTAGGTTGCACCTCCTCTCCACATCCAGCTCAGTCGGACTGTCTAACCCAATTACTATTCTCAGTAGCTCAACATTGTGGAATTCTTTACACCCCCAGTCTTCCCTTCCTCCTGCTAGTCATTTTCAGCCTTTTTCACACCCAAATCCTCCAATTCTCTCCTTTCTGTCTCAGCCATGCTCTGCGGCCCTCAACCCTTGACCCAAACTTCTCAGTAAAGGACACATTCCTGGTAAATCTACCTGTGCTCTGAGTATCTGGTTACTTGACACCAATCTCCTCTACGCTGAAGTTCACTGTACTCAGGTAAGATGATCATTCTTGACAGCGCTCTGACCCCACAGTTACATTTCCAAAATGCAATTTCACGTCAAGAGGACCATTGAGGAGAAAGAGCTGCTGCAGATTTGCTGCTGATCCAATTGCACCAACAATACGTCAGGAATCGGCTGTCAGTGAGACACGTGGTAATAAGCAGGAAACATCACACCTTGACTTGGTGATTACTGTAAAGCTTAATTTTCTCTCTTTGCGTCTGTCAAAACCCAGGTGGCTTCTAATAGCCTGGCTTAGTCCCTCACTTGCAAGTTCTCCTCAGGCTCAGAAGATCATGTGCCCCTTGCTGTGAGCTCATGGTCCGTGCTGACAGTCCAGTGCCGTGCTGGGGGAGTGCTGCACTGTCAGAGTGCTGTCCTTTGGCTGAGACGTTAGATCAAGTCCCGTCTGCCTGTTCAATTGCACACTAAAGATCTTGTGATCCTATTCAAAAAGAGATGGGCATTTCTCCAAGGCATCCATTCTCTAGATAAATGTTACCGTGCAAATAATAATTAATAATAATCCTTGTATTTGATATAGCGCCTGCACACGTTGTTAAGACATCTCAAAGCACTTCACAGAATATATTGCATAGTTATAAACTATCTGTTACTTTCCCCAATAAATGCAGTTACTGCACTTTACAGAAAACTCTGAAATGTTTTGCGGTGTTGTGACTCTATATGCGCGAATGAAAGGATTACTTATTAATTTTGACGATGGCTGAAAACCGAGTTCATAGTAGAGGAGTGTTCGTGCTCAGAGTTGTACTGTCTCCGAGCTGGGACTCCTGCTTAGAACTGACATTGGCATCAGTCTTGGCAGACAGGAAATCCCTGCATGCTAACAGCAGCCTTCATGTGCATTCGGTTTCCCAGCACAATGCAAGCGAATCTGCCAGGAAGATTAGCTCCTGACCACAGAGCTGCCATAAAGGAACTCTGGAGCCAGTCCTGAGGATGAGACTCACTCTTCATATTGTATTAATATAGGGCAGAGCCCTGCGCCAGGTCAACACTCAATAAAACAACCCTTTAACGAGAGGAATTCATAACATCAAATCTATCATTCTTCAGTTTGACGTGGATTGATTCATAGGTTGTTCAAGCGTTCTGAGATATTTGAAGGGAGCTGTATACGTCCTCTTGACATGAAAGGCACTATACAAATGTAATTTGTTGTTGTTGATAACAATGCTGTGTAAAACACTTTACAAGACTTTTGAACCGTATTGCAATAGCTGCAAGGATTTTTAAAAATAATAATTATTATTGTTGGTGAAGCCTGATTCGATCTGTTAAGAAGCAGTTTAGCAGAGACTGTCCAGACAAGCCTGGCTCCCAGCTGGCAGACACCGAGCTGCTGAATTTAGTTCGAATCTGTCGTGGTTTGATGTTACGTTTCCTTTGCCCAAACTCAGCCACGGTGTCCAACACTGCAGCTCAAGCCACTAGTAACACAGAGCGCACCAGGCATCTGAGCACCATTAGCCTGTATCTATAGATCCTCTAGTTACTCCACATCCCAATCCACACAGGGCATTACTGCACACATTTTGTTGCTGAAGGTCCTTTAATAAGTAATGTAGAATTAAGGACGAATGGCCATGAATGGCTACATATCCGTTTCCAGGATTCAGGCCAGGTTTTTGGACAAATACCCTGGTGGAGCCTGGCAAATGGCAGCCCATTGGGTTGAGTATTGGGTTTGGAAGTGGATCGCTGGTTGATCTTTCCCTTCTGTATCCCAGGGATTGCTGACACCAATGGTGGAGCTCCATCTTCTGCCTGGCTCAGACCAGCTAACTCTGTGCTGAGCCGGGATCTAACCAGATCCATTCTGTTCCCTCCACTGGGCAGGAGCTTCTCAGCAAGCCAATGAGGGGAGTTTCATTTATACACGTTATCATTACTGTAAACAGCAGATTAGGCGACATATATCCCCAGCCACAAGGTTCAAAGAAATGTCAATACTCCAGGCTTTCAGCTTCTAATTGACATTAGTCAGTCCAACATCTGTCAGTAATTTACTTTGTCAATTCACTAACAAATGCAATTGCACACATTTTGTAAAAAGTAGAATAAAACATTCTTGAACACTAAATAAGGTCAGACAATATTTATATTCAGCTTCCTGTCCACAGACCTCGATAAAAAGCCTCGTCAGAGGGACACAAAAGGTAGGAATTCTTAAGTATTTAACAACCTCCAAACTGTTGAATTCCCTCCGTTGATGGTTGGCCACATTTAAAATTCTGTCACTTTTTGTTTTTTATGAAATTATCATCACCGGAACCACATCCGCAATCGTTGGCGTCTCTCTCACAGAAACATTGTTTGTGTTTGACTTACATTCCTTCACCCCAGCCACCATCCACAGCAATGGCAATAACAGAAACAAGCCTTACATTAGACACAGCCTTTCGCACCAAGAGGACGGTTCGAAGTGCTTCACAGGATTTAATGTAAACAACAACTTGGGTCATATATAGCGCCCTTCTCACGGGGCAGCGTCTCGGAGAGCTGGAATGTGTAGTGACGGTGTATTTTGTAGGCAAAGTTTTATGGCTTTAAAGCTCCCCAAGGGCTGGGAAAGGTAATACAGGCCAGGCTGGTCTGCTGGTGCGGGTGGACAAAGGGGTGGTCTGGTCACAGCTAGACAACATGGCCGTAACTGGTGAGCAGGCTTAAGAATGACCAGCAACATCATCTCCTGATGGGAGACCTGGAGCCAGCAGCTCACTGACTTCACTGAACTGCGGGATTCAGTGATTCTGAAAAAGGGGCATAAAATCCCCATCATTGTTTCAAATTCTAAAATAGACCTTTCTCTATTGTCACAAGTTCCACGTGAGACGCTCCAAGTTAAACTGTGAATTCATTCATAACAGAGCAATAATCCCTTACTCAAATAACTCGTCAAAGCAAAGGACTATGTGAGATAGTTCAACAGAATGCTCTGCATCAAATGCAAGTACAATAAGGTGGCTTTCTCTTCCAGTCAGAAGCCTTTCAGTGAGTAAAGACAGAGAGAGAGCATTCCACTCCATCAGTCACTTCTGGATTCAGCTCAAGGCCCCAGGGGTGACAGACCATCCTGCTCACAGCACCACCAATCTCACCAAAACATGGCTCTTGGAGTCAGGTGGTCACCAGAATCCCATAAGACCCAGATTGGCTGACCTGCCTCTGAATGGGTGTTTATAATGCTCTTATAAGAGAAATCATTTGGTGCTAACTGTAAAACAGGCACAGCCTGGACAACAAGCCTGCTCTTAAACAGAGATCCTTTGTGGAACTGAAATAGACCACTTGAAAACCTTGGGGCAGGAGCTCAGTATTTTATAAAGCAAATGGAAAACAAGAACTAGCATTACTTAGTTTAACAATCGGAGATTCTTTCAGAACAAATAGCCATAATGATGGAGCTGCGTTCTGCTCTGCTGCTATGAGCTTATTATGCAGATGATTTTCCCAGGATTGGAATAAACCATCAGTTGCCATTCCTAAGGTATCATTATATGAAGCCTTTTAAAAACCATTAGGAATTTGTGGTTTCATTAAAGTACAAGACTCCATTCATTTTGCGTCCTTCAGATTTTACATATAATTGCTTTTCTGAGCAGCTGCGTTGCCCAAAGGTGGGGTGATGTTGGCTGCTTCGTGTTGAAATCCCATTTAAACACTAATCTACACTGCATGCGTAATTCAATGCAGCTGTAAGTGCGGGAGTAATGAAGGGTAGGGGAGCGGAGTTCCAAGTTAGGAGATGATTAATACGACTAGTGCCAAGAACTTTAAGTGGTTTTGATAGGAAACTGAATGGGACTCAGGTAACGTACGACTTAGGCAATTATACGATTTATAAACATACGACCTGTGCGAGTTTTACTGTTTTAGACAACATGGCGGTGACTGGTGCGAGTTTTACTGTATTTCTAAATGAAGAAATCTACCAAGAGTCAGTGATAGCAGCTCACAGCAAAGACGCTCATTCCACTACAGCTCAATCTCTGGTGGAAACAGATGGTGAGGCCACAGGGTTCAGGCTGAGTGGGCTGTCAGGATTATTTTAACATTCAATGTCACATTGCCTGGCTGCGTGCTGCGCGGAGAGGATGGGATCTGACCTTCAGGACGCAGGATGCAGGTGTGCTGGTTGTCACTAAGGAAGAAGCCCTCCCGACATCGGCATTCGTAACTCCCCATCATGTTGACACAGGTCTGCTGGCAGCCGCCATTGCTGTCTCCACATTCATCCACATCTGGAGGAAAAGTAATCAATAAAAACATCATATTTCGCCCACAAAAAACAGTCACTGCACTTTACAGTTTATCATCAAAGTGCTTTGAGACATCTCAATGACGCGATAAGCTACAGTATCAAATGCAACAATTACTGTTATTATCATTGAAAATTGGTGTAATTTTAGGATAAAAACTACACCTGCGTTTATGATTTACTGTATTCTCAGACCTTGTGCAATTTGGCAAATTCTTAAATGCAACCTTAGTATTCAAGCCATTCAATTGACACTCTGATTGGCCTGACTGAAGTCGGCTGCAAAATACCCAGTCACTACACTTTACAGTAAACACTGCAAAGCACTATAAAATGCTCCAAGACGTTATCTGCAGTAAAGGCACAATATAAATGCAAGTTGTTGCTGTTGTGAAAAATTGCATTGTTGGAGGTGCTGTATTTTGGATAAGACCTTAAACCGAGGTCTGCTCTGAATGTGGACATTAAGGTTCCCTGGCGCTATTCAAAAAGAAAAGGGAGTTTCTCCCGATGTCCTGGCCAACAATTCCGCAAATAAAATTGATCATTCCTTTCATGGTTGTTTATGAGATACTGTTGTTAGAAAACTGGCTGCCACTGGCAACTACACAGTCACTACACCTTACAGTATATCCTATGAAGTGTTCTGGGTTACTTCATTAATATGATAAAGCGTTGTGTCAAACATAATGCTGTCATAGAAAGACAGAGTCAGAGACAGAAATAAAACTCACAATACACACACACAGAAAGAAAGGTAACTACAAAGATTTACACTAAAATGTACAATGCGAAAACAGGTCACTTGGTCCAACCAATCTGTGTCAGCGTTTACTCCATACAAGTCTTCACCCACTCCTTATTCACTCCCACACCTTTCTATTCCCCTCTCCCGCATGCGAAGATCGAGCTTCTATCAAATCTACACTCTCTAATTCAACCACCACTTCAGACAGCAAGTTCAACAATCAAACTACCCTCTGCGTGAAGTAGTTCCTCCTAAATTTTCTTTCAGATCTCCAAGTCATTCTCTTATACTTGTGTTGGTTGCTTATGGACTCTTCAACCAGTGGCAAGAGCATACTTATAGGCAATTATCTATTTTTCCCAATGGAACAATCTTTTCGTCAGCCCTTAGCCAATTGTTAGTATTTAGCTTGCTTTGCAGTTTTTGATATTTTTCACGAGAACATTGTTTTTCAAAAGAAATGGCTTGAGTCTAATTCCCAATTGTCTTTCTTTTTATGTCAAAAATTGAGACAACTGGGGGAAAAAAGTTATTATTTTGATAAATAATAAAATAATCCTTGCATGTGATATAAAGCCTTGTCAAGTCATCGAAAAGTCTCAAAGTGCTTCACAGGATATACTTAAATTGTTTTTGATTGTTTATTTGTTGACAAAAAAAGAATTTAATGGCAATTGTTAAACCAGCTTGTTAGACCAATTTTTTTGTTGAAATTGTCTTCAAAATACCAGATAGAATATATTTCTGATTATCAGGGATAAGATCAACTCATCTTGAACCATTCAGGTTGGACAGATCCCTTTGAGACAAGGACAGACTGCAACCTATTTTAGTAGCGAGACTAAATACATCGAATGTTTGTCTTTGTTTTAAGCACTGGAAACAATTTGCATCAGATCCCTTTAATGCAAACAGATGCACATTTGTTTGGGAGATGGACTTTTGGAGTTTGAAGCTGGAAGGAATAAACAACCCGGCTCCCACCGGGGGTGGGGGGGGGTGGGGAGTGGGGGAGCACTGCCTGAAAATTAAATTAATATCACTGTGGGTAACAACAAACAATAACAAAAGCATGTGTTTATACAACCCCCTCATGTAGGAAAATGTCTCGGAGAGCTTCACAGGGACTGAGCATGGGGGGCGGGGGGGGGGGGGCAGAGGCGTGGTCAATGAGAGGTAGGATTTGAGGTGGGATTTAAAGACAGAAAGAGAGGACCGAGGCAGAGTGGAGGAGGAAGGGAGGAAGTTCCAGTGCTTAGGGATGTAGGAACTGAAGATGGAGCAGGCGGGGACATACAGAAAGTATCACTTGAAGGAGCAGATTGGAAATTGGATTTAAAAATTCAGGAACCCCCAAACACTGGAAATGTGGAATGGGATGGGAGTGCAGAGAAAGTGCTGAACATATTTTTAGTGTGGGGGTGGGGAGGGAGAGGGAGTTGATGGATATTGCCACTGAGACCTCTTAAGATGGCTTTGATGTAGGTTGATGTTATGATCACCTGGCCCTGCTCGCTCTTGGGCCAGGCTGCCCTCTCCTTGCATTCTCTAACACCTGGACGCAGCATCAGTTCTCAAACCAGCTCCAAATCAGGATCCAAATACCATGCGCATAGCCTTGATTTGATGTTGCCTGAACTAATCTGTAATTAATCTGAGGCAATTCCTTGATGTTTACCTTTTCACTGTTGCTCAGACTTCTCTGTCACCGACAGGAAAATACCCCACAAAATATACAGTCAATTCACTTTACTGTATATTCTGTATAATTCTGTGAAGCGCTTTGAGACGTCTCAATGATGTGATAATTCACTATATCAAATGCAAGGGTTATATTATACATTATAGGAATCGATCAGGCAGCAAGGCCAACCTGTCGTCCATTTCACTCACAGTAATTCTTAAATGCCCGTTTCCCGAAACAGACGCTCAAGTTAAAGCAAGCCTTTAAATCAGGCTCATGAATAGCATTGAGCAACTTTAAAAGCCACATCGCCCAGGAACAATTCCCCGTGCAGCAGAAATCTCTCACAACTCCTGACAAGCAATACATCTTTCAGTGAAATGTGTGTTCAAAGATCCAACATGTCAGTCAAAACGCCTGCAGTTTCACAGATAAGCCAAGCATTGCCTCTTCGTTCTCAATTGTTAACCCAATGGGTCAAATGGCCTGGACTCTTCCTCCAACTCACTCTGTCCCCGTTCTCATGAATGAGGAACTCCTCACCTCTTTCAATCTTTCCTTCTTCCAACAATCTACAATATGTCCCAGCAATACTTCAAACAGCGTATTATTCTTTCAAGTTAACAATGAAAATGTAAATGTGCTGACTGAACGATTGTGAACACACAAGGCAGGAATAGTATACCAACACGGCATGTAACAACAACCACAAATTATATTTGTTACAGAGCCTTTAGCGTGGGGAGGACATCGCAAGGCAATGTCCCACGTTCAATCTGTGTCTCAAGACTTTTTTCTTTGATCGTGCTTTCGGCCACCCTGCCACCTCCTCTATCCTCCACCCTTTTTGATTCCAACTCCCAGTTCGCGTGCAAACACTTAAATGTCCAATGACTTGGGACGTCCTTCCAATATGAGAGGTCCTGTATAAATGTAACTTTGTTGTCGTTGTTATGTCTGCCATGAGTTAGCTGATCTCAGTCCCAGCAGTGATGGGCTTCATCGACCAGTGTTTCTGCTCTTCTTGGCACTGCAGACACTCTGCCAATCCCAACAACAATAAGTGTGCACAGATGGAGCACTTTGTGCTGTGTAGTAATCCCTGATGAAGTGCGCTTGTGTGTGTGGGCACTGGGTGAGGGCAGGATTCAGGGTTGACTGTGAACTCGCACCAAATTGTGCATCAACGCTTCAACACAGGAACCATAGAATTGTTCAGCGCATAAGACCATTCAGTCCATCGTGCCTGTGCGGGCTGTGTGTACAAGCACTCAGTTTTGTCACACACACACGTCCGTGCGTGCGTGTGCGCGGAAGGGTGTGGGGGGGGAGCGGGGGGGGGATCGAACGGCTTCTCCCATTCGAGACACGTTGTTCAGACTGTGAAAGATTTAAGTGTTCTGATCGGCAAAAAAGCTTTACTCATTGATGCTCTCAGGCGTTATCCTCGGTGAAGGGAGCTGTGCCGATGCCATTTGCTGCTGTAGGTGGAGGGTCCACACATACATGTTAGTGCCCATTCATAGCCTTATGCTACGAGCCCTGCAGAGTGAACGTGCTCTCATCTGAAATCAATTTGCTTTTTACTCAGCTCGGGTTTCAGGGCTCTGTGTTCTCAGTGGTACCAGCCGGGGGAACAAAGGGCCACTCAGCCTGACCGAAGCCAAGGTAAACCGGAAACAGATAGAATCTGCCACAAACCCGGCACCATTTAACAAATAATCTTCCTGGAAGAAAAGCATGTTGTCATGTTTCACTTCTAATGTATAATCAATACCTGGTTTTAAAAGCATTAACATTACTCCCATTGCGCTGACCTAACTTGGGGCTTGGTTGGAACAATCTGCAGGACCTCAATCCTCTGTGCAAACATTTGGATAGTAAATGTTTGTATTAAAAACAGGCCCCCTGCAAGGGTTAAGCTAGGATCATCTTTTACTCCCATCCAGAATAAATTGCAGTTGAAAATCCTTCGTAAATCAGACACCACCTCTTTTAAGATCTTAGTCTCCTTTCCCCCCAGCACACAACAGGGCATGCAATCCTTTCGTTGGCTTTAATTACTTCTACAAGATCGACAACCATCTTTGCAATGGGTTTGCTACAGGTGTGCTTTTCAGCCTTCAGTCACCACAGTTACATTTATTCAGCTCCGGACTCCTCACAATGGGTGAGTGCCCTCCGAGGGGAGGAAGCAGACAGGTTGGCAGGGTGTTGCAGAAGTAGGGAGGAACAAGACTGTGGAGAGCTTTAAAAGCAAGGACGAGGATTTTGAACTTATCCTCTGGAGGATGGGGAACCAGTGAAGCCAGGTGAGGATGGGGAGGGTAGGGTCACAAAGCTTAGTGCGGTAGAGGACACTTGCTCTGAATTCTGAATAAGCTTCAGCTTGCAGAGGGAAGTGTTGGGAAGTCCTGCGAGCTGAGAGTTAGCTTAGTTGAGGCTGGATGTCATGAATACGTGAATGTGGTCTCGGTGGCCTGAGCCAGTCGTGGAGGTGGGCGATGTTGTGGAAGTGGGGAAGGCAGAACAGGCCAATGCACGGATGTGCAGTTTAAAGGATAGTTGAGCAGCGAACAGGACAACAAGTTCCATGCTGGCTCAGTGAGGTGTAGAGTGCATACATGAATATTGGTACTGTCCTCACCTGAGGTGAAGAGGTGCTGACAGAGACCAAGCAGGAAGGCCTCTGTCTTGTCAACGTCCCACTGGAGAAAGTTAGCTCTCATCCAGGACTTTGTCTGACAGACAATCCTCCAGGACAGCAGTGGCCGAGGGTGGAGACAGAGAGAGTTAGACGTCATCCACATACATATGGAAATTAACCCCATGCCTGCGGATGGCATCACCAAGAGGCAGCATGTAGGTATTTAAGAGGAGAGGACCAAAGAAAGAGCTCTGTTGAACGCTGCATGTGATAGTATGAGGGCAGGAGGAGAAGCGGTTGGTGGATACAAAGTGCAGACGATGGGAAAAGTAAGATTGAAATCAGGCAAGGAGGGCACCTGCCTTGCCAATGTTCAACTGAAGACAGGTTGATCTCATCCATATAAACTCAAATAACCTCTGCATTCATGCTTTAAACTACTAGCCAGCCTGCTGCGGGGAGTCATTAACCTGGGTATGAAGACTTTCGCAGAGTCTTTCAGAGCATGTAGATTTGGGCAATTTTGCAATTCATTTTTAGTTTTGAAATAGTCCATAAAAGACATGTGTCATGGCTGTTTGTGCGAGTTGCTGTGCTCAAAATTGTCTGCTGTGTTCATCTGAAAAATAAACAGTCACTGCACTTTACAGTAAATTCTAGGAAGCGCTCTGAGACCTCCGCCTGTACATGCACACACAAACACACGCCACGCACAACACACATGCCACCTTAATGCATGCCCACACACATTATACACATGTTAATGTTAAAGTCATGTGAGATACTCTTTCTGTATTGTTGCTTTTGTCTTCTGCACTGAATTGGTGCCCTGGTATGAGACAGCACAGTACTAATCTCCAAATCTTACTCCATCCCTCATGTGGGTAACAAACCACTGCATTGCTTTCCGGCAGAAAGTTAAGCAACTCGAAGGCCAAAGTTTTGAACATTTATAAAGTAACAGGATATTTCATTTTGGCCTTTGAAGTGTGTTTATTTAAGAGGATTTAAACATTACAAGAGAATTAAGAGGCTTCGGGCATAAAAGGAAGTTTTACTGTCACGCTTTAGGAGGTGAACTCAGCCAGTGAGGATTCAGCATCTCTGAGCTCGAACTGATCAGAGCCGCTGTTCTGGTTCCAACTGTTTATTTACAAAGCAGATGAACTGGAAAATGCAGAGCAAATTAGAGAGATTACACATTGGGATTGGTCCTCCCCAGCAGAGGGTTCCTGCTCACTAGGGCCACCTTTCCCCTCGGTGATGGAATGAATTACAGCCCAGGAGCATTGAATTTCATTATCCTGACCATTGTCCTGACCTGTAACTGGAAATCCTGGTTCCAAATTTCTAATAAACTTTCATTTAAAAAAAAACCCTGGTGTAATTCTATTAAAGCAACAAAGTTACTGTCAATCTTCATCAGGGCCAGTAATAGACGATACCACGTGATTCCATCTTCCTGACTTGTTGAATTGGTTGTAAATGTGCCAGTGATTTCTCCAATTACTGTGGCGACGCTAAAAAACAAGAGAGGAATGCGTTGAGTTTCAGGGCATTGTCTGAAAGTCAAAGGATTATGAGCTGCACAGAGCATGTAATTGAATTTAGAGTAGGTTTCAGGGGAAAGGGCGCTGGAGTTAGTTAGGAATCTCTCCTGGTATTCGGGGAAACGGACTGGAATCTAGGCTGAACTGCTTAGAGCAGTCGCCAGTCTCCTTGCTCTGCTGTTTGCTCGGACCTCGATGGGTTTGGGAAGCCTCATGTCAGATCCGAGGTACGTAGCAGAACAGCAGCCAGCTCCAACACTAGAGAATCTCACTCCAGAGAGGTCCAAAAGGTGTTTGTTGTAGGAAGCAGGAACTGGGACGAGACTGAACCTTTCTGTGTCCACCCTCCACTCCAGGACCACTGCTGTTCTGATAGATGCCCGTCAGACATCACGTCGTGAATGAACCGTAACTTTCTCCAACTCAACTCTGATAAAAGAGTGTCGCTCCTGATCGGCTCCCACCAGCGTCTCCTCACTTAAAGCGCTAACTGTATCAACCTCCTCTCGCTCGCTCCGACACACTGTGTGGAACCTCAGTATTTTGTTCATCACCACCACCCCCAATTTCCTTTAAATGATTCACTCATGCTCTGACCAAGTTGACTTTCTTCCATCACACAACACTCGCCTCTGCCTCACTCCAACGCAGCCAAAAACGTCATCCATGCCTTTCTCAGACATTAATGAATGTACTGCTCTCCAGCCTACCTCCCCCATCTCCCTCCTAGCTTGAGCTCAGTCTCTGCCACACACTTTGAGACATTCTCCTACGTGAAAGGCGTTATACAAGTGTAAATGGTTTGTTATTGTACAGTACTGGCAGCTTTACTCTAAATCTAACCATGTCAAAGTGGGTTAAGTGGGAACTATCTGCCTCCTGAAATATTAAATATTATTCTTATTATTATGTATCACCTGTATGTAAACAGGTTAGTATCTATTGGTGACACTAGACACATACAAAAGGACCCAATAGAGATGTTTAAAATTGTAAAAGTGTTTGATAAGGTTAACATCAATAGGGTGTTTCCACTGGTTGGGGAGTCTGTAACCAGGGAACATAAGTATAAGATAGCGACTAGTGGATCTAAAAGAGAACTTTGGACTTCACGCAGAGGATAGTGAAATCATGGAACTTGCTCCCTACAGCAGTGATTGAATCAGATAATATAGATGTATTCAAGAGAAGCTAGACTTTCACATGAGAGAGGAATTGAGTGTATGGGAGGGAGTGAAGAAGACTCATGGAGTATTAAACAGATTGGTTCGGCCAAGTGGTTAATATGACTTATACGAAGTCCAAGTTGCAGGCAAATGATATGTTATAGAAATCCGATTTAATCAACAATCTACACTGTGCATGTGTAATTCAATGCAGCCGGTAAGTGCGTTTGTGGTGATGGGTCAAGACTACACTTCCTGCGATTCAATGCGTCTTTGACCCGTTGCTGCATGTGCACTATCGGTAAGTATTGGAATCGCATTGGAAACGCAGGAAATGAAGTTCTTCTGTGCATGTGGCAATGGATCAATATTATGTTTCTCACAATTCAATGCAACCGGCTGGTAAGATTGCATGTGGCGACAGGTCAGGATGTCATTTCTCGCGATTGAATGCAGCCAGTAAGTACAGGAGTAATGAAGGGCAGGGGTGCGGGCGTGATTAATATGAGTAGTGCAGAGAAATCTAAATGGTTTTGATAGGAAACTGCATGGGATTCGAGCGAATCTACAACTCAGGTGATTATATGAGTTATAAAGATAAGACTTATGCGAGCTTTACTGTCTGTGAAGGACAGCACCTCTGACAATGCAGCACCCTCCCCACCGCTACACTGAAGGCCCAACGTGGGGTTTGAACCCACAATCTTCAGACCCAGAGGCAGAATGAATTGAGCCAGGCTGACATCGACTTAAGTTACCACGTGGGACCATTTGGGAGCAAGCCAAATTGTTTCTGAGGTCATCACACTGATAAGATGACAATGGGACAAGTCAGGCCTGTCACAATAATCCCACAATACAACAAGAGACGCAAAAATATTAATCTTGGATCCAAACCACTGAGTTTATTCTGATGAAAACAGCAATACTGAACGTCAAGGCAGGAGGGCTGGGCCTTCTGGTGCCATCCTTAAAATGAGACATTAACGGCCCAAAACTTTAGAACATGCTTCCTCTATCCCTCTGCCTTGTCCCTTCCTTCCCCATTTTCAGGTCGTGCCTGAAGACCTTCCTCTTTGACCGCACCTACGTTCACCTCCCCGTCGTGCTCTGTCTCTGTCAAGCCCTCTGGGACACTACCCTGCCTGAGCGACGCTATATAAGTGCAAGTTGTTGTTGTTGTTGTTCAGGTGGACGTTAAAGATCCCATGGCACTATTCAACAAGAGAAGGAAGTTTTTCCTGGTGTCCTGGCCAATAATCCCCAAATAAAATTGGTCATTCGCTCCATGGCTATGTTTGGGGCATTGCTATGTGCAAATGTTCATGTTGTGATATTCACTGACAAAATACACAGTCACTACAGTTTACAGTAAATCCCGTGAAGTGCTTTGAGATGCCCTCCTGACATAAAAAGCATTATATCAAATGCAAGGATTTGTTTTATTATAACTCTAAAAGAAGCAATGCTGTGTCTGTGGAAATGTTAGAATATAGGGGAAAATGATTCGCTCTTTCCATTAGAGTCAGTCAGTGGTTCCCCAGGTAGCCCAGCCTCCTCCCAGCTTCCTGTTTACTCCTATTGCACCAGTGATTCACTCGCAGTGTTTAGCAGTGATCCGCAACATGGGTGTGTAAAGCTGCTCGATAATCTACACAGTCAATGTCACCCCAGACCCCAGTTTAGACACATCAATGTCACTCCCAGATCCTGCGCCCGCAAGTTCAACATGGACAATGGATTCAGTCAGTTTTCAGCCAATCCCAACGCAGGGCACTGATGCTGAGTTGAGAACATGTAATAAGACAATATTTAAATCATCGCTGAAAGAAGATAAAATGGTTTTAGATTACACCAGAAGCCATGTAGAACTCCCACTGCCTTGAAATACCATACCACAAAGACAAACATTTCACACTGAAAATATGAAATTGTACCACAGATCTCAAAGATTTTCAATATAGTGAGCATAGTTATCACATGAGGTAATGTTTTGAATGGCAGGCGGACTGCTTACCTTATAAATTTATTGGTCTCATTGAAAAATATACAATTATTCAGTGATTGCAGACACATGTTAAAGGGCCATAGTACACTGCATTTGTTACAGTCCCTTAACCAATGTTAACATCCTTCAGAATGGTGAAGTACTCGTCTGTTCTTATTTACTATCATTGCACAAAACCAGAGGTAAACTAGCTCAAAGGCAGAGCAAACAGCAGTCAAATTAAAGTTTCACTTCAAAATCCCACATTAGTTTGCACAGACCCTGCCCTAACTTGTGTTAAACAGATCTTAATGTTTCTCTACATGGAAGTGTCGCCTCCTCTGCACCCTAAGCATTGCCTCAGTACCTGCTCACTCCTCCCCTCATTGTGGTTCAGGGAGGAGTGAAACTAGGGGTGCCACCTGGACGTTCTTTGTACTAGCTTGTCGGTGAAAAAAATTATTGTGCTTTTTTTTACAGTTTTTTTTAACTGGGATGCATGTTTGTCACTCTCTCTTCTCTCCCCCATCCCCACCATGCACGTGCACTGCCTTTATCAAGATGGACACCCCTCCCCCCACTCTCACCACCATTGCAGTCATGGTCTTACTAAGATGGCTGCCACCTCCCTTCTGCCCCCACTACGCATTTCCCGCTCTGTCTTTACCAAGATGGCCACCCTCTCCCCTTGCCACTACTGTGGATGATGGTTTTACCAAGATGGCACCTGCTGGTCTTCAGTATCTCAGAGGCAACCCCAAGTGAAACTGTCAAGACGGCCAAATGTGATGGCTCACTCTTACCTAACTCAGTATTCATAGACGTCAAGATTTCAATGTTTCCTAATAAGTAGGTGTGAAAATTTATTTGACTCCTCTGATTTTTCCCATTATTAGCAGTTTTTTTTTACTATTAAAATGTCCGACTTCCATGTTGTATCATTACCACAGATATCACTTGTTACTCTCTACATAAAATAACAATAATCCTCAAATTTCAGATAGTGCCTTCTCACATCGTCAACACATCTCAAAGCACTTCACAGGAATTACTGAAAGTGAACTGTCCCACAAACAGCCATGAGGTTAATGACCAATTTTATGTGAGGGATTGTTGGCCAGGACACTAAGAGAAACTCCCTTCTCTTGTTGAACTCTAACATGGGAATTTTTAACGACCACCTGAAGAGGCAGACAGGATCTATTTGAATGTATCATCCAAAGGGCAGCCTCTCACAGCACTGCAGTGGAGCATCAGGCTAAATTGTGAGCTCAAAGTCCCTGACATGTGGCTTGAACCCACAACGTCAGAGGCAAGACTGCTACCATCTGAGCCAGGCTGTTTAAAATTCTGTTAAATTCCGTCCGTTGGAGACTTTCACCAGCACCACTCACTTAAACAGCAAAGTGCGGTTGACAATTGTCAGTGTTTGGGGAAACAAGCGATGTGTGGTAAAGCTAATCAGTGAAAGGGTGAAGCTTTGTGTTCTGTGTGCTGACAGTTATCCCATTCATTTCAAACCACCTTTCATACCTGCCACTGCAAGGAGCAAATTTATCTTTGAAGAAAAAAGAAAAAAGGTAATTTTGCTAAAATAGTAACATGGTTGGCCTTTCCTCTCCCATAACCTTGGCTCCCACCCCCAGCTCAGATGCCCCTCCAGCATTATTAGGCGCTTTGAGACATCCTCCTATCTTGAAAGGTGCTGCATAAACATAAATTATATTGTAATATTGTTTTGTTATGTCTGGGAACTCGACTGGAGTCTCACCACAGATAGTCAATAAGATTCTGGGGTGTACTTTTTTTACTGATGACTGGCACCTTTGCTCTAATTAATGGCATTCGCACAATCGCTTATTTACACCAACCCCTCACCCAGTCACACATCCTAAGACTCTACCGTACAATATACAGAGTCCATCATTCACAGAGCAAGCATGCCCTTTGTAATCCAACCAACTCTCCTCAGACAGTACAATCAATGGCAAGCTATGTGTTTTTAAACTGGTTGGACTCCAGCAGTTGCCCCAATGTGCATTGTGGGGTCCCAAACTTTGGCTCTTGCCCACCTGCGCCTGATACCTTCTGGAATTAGGTAAGCGGGATGCGACCTTCCAGGGAGAGAGTGCACATTCCATTCTATCTCGGGGATTTCATGTATAGGTGGGATACATGGAAATCTCAGTTTGGTTTGGGGGACTTTTATGCCTAGTGATGGGTTTCCGCATGTGTCAAGACATCCGGCTGACCAAAAAAAAACTCAAGACAGCCCAGGAAAAGGAGAGAGACGCTGCCTCAAATTCTTTTCAAAGACCGTTCATCAGTGTGAAGCTGCCAGTGAGCGGATGAGATTGGGACTGGGGGTGGGGTGCTGGAGAGGGGAGGGATGCTTAAGTAGATGGTGAAGAGTTGGAATCTCTTACCCTCTCTGCCCCCCGTGTTATTCATCACCAGAGGTGATTGCAATGGGCCGAGCCCAGGAGGTGCTCAGCATTGCTCCGGGGCGGGAGCTGAACACCTGCTCTTAATGACTAATCGGGACATTCCATCCCAGGCCCCAGGCACACACTCACTTACTGAAGTGCTTAAGCTTGCACGATTAACAAGAGAGATAGCCGCATAACAGGAAGAGCTGTTGCACCTGATACAGCACCTCATCACATAGTTCACATGTCGCAAAGCGCTTCATGCTGTGCGCAACTGGCTGCTGCGTTTCGCCTACAAAATATAGTCACTGCGCTTTACAGTATATTCTGTGAAGCACTATGTCAAATGCAAGGATTATTATTATTGTTATATGAGATTTTACTGTTAAAATGTAAAATTGTTTTGTCGGCAAACGCGGCATTCAAATTGCACACAGCGAAGGCACACAGACAGCCGCAAAAGAGGTAAATTTTATTTGGGAGATTACGGTCTTGCTCCTCCCTACCTCTCCGACCTCCTAACCCCCTACCACCCTGTTCGCTCCCTCTGCTCAGCATGCTCCGGTCTGCTTCATGTCCCCCCCTCGCTCGCCCCATTATCGGTGAGCAGGCCTTCGCCACTCTGCACACAACGTCTGGAACTCCATCCCGCGGTCCCTCCGTCTCACCCCGTCCCTCGCCACCTTCAAGACCCACATGAAGACCCTCCTCTTCGACCACGCTTTCGAACTCCCTGCTTCCCCCCTGCCCTCCCCCCCCAACAACAACAACAAAATTACATTTATAGAGCGCCTTTCACATCAGGAGGTTGTTCCAAGGCGCTAGACAGTCAGGGGTCAGGACTCGAGCATGGGGGAGGGGTGGTGTAGGGGTGGGGGAAGGCAGAGAGGTGGAAGGGCGACCAAAGGCACGATCAAAGAGGAAGGTCTTGAGATCGGCCTTGAAGGAAGCAAGAGAGGAAGTGAGGCGAAGGGACTGTGGGAAGGAGTTCCAGAGTGTGGGGGCAGAAAGGCTGAAAGCTCAGCCACCGATGGTGGCCGGGTCAGATGGCCTTGAAAGTGAGGACAAGAATCTTGAACTCGATCCTCTGGGGTACGCGGAGCCAGTGGAGTCGGGTGAGGGTGGGAGTGATGAGGTCACGGAGCCTGATACGTGAGAGTACACGAGCTGCAGAGTTTTGGATGATCTGAAACTTGTGAAGGGAAGAGTTGGGAAGGCCAATGTGGAGGGAATTTCTATAATCGAGCCTTGATGTGACGAATGCGTGGGTGAGGGTTTTGGCAACCTGAGGGGTGAGGCAGTGGCTGGCAATGTTACGGAGGTGGTGGTAGGCAGTGCCGGTCATGGCGCGGATGTGGGGGAGAAAGGACAGTTCAGGGTCAAACATGACACACTCTTAATTGTGACTATACATTAATTTTTAAGAAAGTACATCACAGAAATGACCCTCAAATGAAAAGAATTCCACACTCCTCAACTCACTGTGAACTAGAGGACTGAAATCCACGCTTGTTACATTTGGAATGTGTATCATCTAAAAAAAACATGTTGCTGTTTGGTTTCAGCTTCCTCTAATCCCCAGAAACGCCTCGTGGCCTGAGGTAGGGTGGGGGGAGTTTCACTCAGCAATGGGCGGGCAGGGAAGACAGGAGGGAGCAGGCCATCGATCAACAAGATGGAATGGGAGAAGATGTGCTGTCACTTTGCTCGATCTTTACAAACTGACTGTGAATTCTGGAGGGAAATTCTGGAGGTTTTGTTGGTGAAACATGCAAAGTTAAAGAGTAAAGAAAAGGAAGCATTAACAGGTCCTCAAATAATGGCCAGTGAGGTGGGGGTTATAGAAGTGTTCCTCTATATCCTTTCACCATCTTCCTGACCTGAGATTGCTGGTTGCTGAGTCAATTTCCACCTGAATTTTTATTTGCTCTATTATTATTTCATCATTATTATTATTATTATTATTATTGTTATTAATGTAGCCTTTTAGAATTCAGCAAATTCTTGAATGCAGCCTTACATTTGGAACTTTTTTTCCCCCTACACATTTCGGTTAAGACCTGCAGGAAAAACGACTTCAGAATTAAGGCTGAAATTGACAATTTGCCACAAATTGAAACACCACATCAAACAGAGTAAATCTACACCCAGGTAGAATCTTTCCCAATGTGGGAAAGGCTGCCATCCCTCCACTCGAACGTCTCAGGGGTCGTGATGTGCTGTGGTTTGGAAAAGATTTTTCGGCTGGAAGAGTTTCTAAACCTCCAGCAGAATCTAAGTTTATTCTCTTAAAACAGTCAACTGCAAAAGCCCTGACTCCAGCAAGTCACGCGGTCATTGCTTTGGAAGGAATGTTTCCTCATCTTATGGAAGGGGGGGTTAACATAAGCAAAGAAACAACAGAATATGAACTTGTTACTGTGAGAGGTGTAAGCAGTGTGGTTTTAACTAGTTCATCCCATAGAAAGAAAGATGCGATTTGCTCCCATTACATTTCATAAAGCTTCCCACAGAATTTCCTTCTGTGTTTGTAAAGGACGGAGCAATCATCAAAGGCATTCTGCTCGCTGCAAGACACCCACGGCCTCCGAGCAGCAAAGCATTCCAGCAACGCTGCCTGTCAGTTCAGCCCCAGCACTGCGTTTGGCACAAACATTTCTTTAAACATAACATGCAGGTCACAGAGACATTTATACTGCAAACCAGGACATTTTTAGGGCAATTTCAATTTGCTGTGTCATGTGGAACCTTGGACCTTTTGCAGTTATGTGAACTGCAATATCCTGCCGGACTGCCACATGTCCTCACATATAGCCGGGGCTTTGGATACTCAAGGTTTATGAATTTTATTTTTTTTAGCAATTTTTATAAATCAGGGGCTTTTGTTAGTGTACTGAGAGGATGAGCCTGTTCACACTGAGGCAGGGGAAGAGACGAAGAATGAATGAGACAAAAACCGTGGAGTTAAGACAAAACAGATACTTCCCTTGTTTACTGGATGTTTTTCCCGGTGTTTATTGGATAAACACCAATTTCATTTTGTTTGTAAATTAATTTATCCCCCACCAGCCTCCCAGTGATTTGGAGCTGAGCTTCCAGCACGGTCTACAATAGAGCTGTGCCCGAGTTGTCAGTGAGGCCGTCCCATCTCTCCTCAGAGAGATGTCTGATCTGATTGAGGGAAAGCATGATCAGCGTCCGATCAGCAAAATATTACACGGGTGAAAATTTCCCGACTTTTGATAATGTTCGCCCACAAATATACAGTCAGTTCACTTTACAGTGTGTTCTGTGAAGCGCTTTGGGACGTCCTCCCGATGTGAAAAGCGCTATATCAAATGCAAGGATTATTATTATTATTAATGTATGTTTTTGGTTCAAGAATAGAAATGTTCCCCAGGGGGTAGAAGAGCGTTGGAGGAGCGCAGGCAATCTCCTCCCCAAGGACTGAATCCTCCCAAACTGCTCGGCATCCTTCATTCATTGATCAACCAGATAGCAGGGACTGTGTGAGAGAGAAGGGGGGGGGGGTGGAAGGAGGGAGAGAGAGTCCCTGCTCTTTGACTGAGCGATGCGTTAAAATGCAACTGAAGTTTAGAGCCTAGAGAGGTCAGACACACATCACTGACTTAATAAACTATAATAATAATAATAATAATCCTTGCATTTGATATAGCGCTTTTCACGTCGGGAGGACGTCCCAAAGCGCTTCACAGAACACACTGCAAAGTGAATTGACTGTATATTTGTGGGCGAACGCGGCAGCCAATTGCGCACAGCAATGTCCCACAAACAATCGTAGATTGAAAATGACCAATTTATTATTGTTTTGTTTTTTTGGAGGGATTATTATTAGGCTCTGTGTGGAGTAAGGAAACTTGCCCAAGGTTTTGCCCTCTGCCTGGAATTGAACTCAGGTCTCTCACTTGCAAAGCGAGTGCTCTAACCACCGAGCTACAGGACTCCACAAACTAACCGAGAAGTGACGAGTGGCGGTGGGACAACCCAGATAAAATTGGTCATTGACTTCATGGCTGTTTTGGGGACCTTGCCTTGTACAAATTGGCTGCTGCATTGCCTACACAATACTCAATCACTAAACTTCACAGTATATCCTATGAAGCTATTTCAGTTATGGGTCAAAAAAAAAGTTTTTTTCCCCTTTTGTGTCTTTTACTGAAATGTCGATCTGTGATTTGTGATTGGAAAGAAGGAATTCAGATGAGAATGAAAGGGGACTTTCAGGTGGAGTTCCATACGTTAAAAAGCACAAACGCAAAACTTGTGTTCTTCTGAAAGCAGCTTAAAAAAAAGCTTCAACAATGCAGCAAAGTAATTGGCCTCTATCCTCACAACACTCCCAAGCCTCCAACCCTACAACCACTGTGAGCTGAAAGGTCCTAATATTATACTTGTACGTTAATCTATAACAGCCGAGAGAGACGTTTCCTTTGTACTGTAAACTCAAACCCTGTTCACAAACTTGGGCGGAAAAAAATCAAAAAGAAAATAAGAGCGCAAGACCTATGTTTATGTGATGATGATAGAATGGGGCATGCTGGCCAAAGAGACTACTTTTTAAAGGAGATCAGCTGAAACCAGCGTGTTTTTTTTACTCTGCTCTCTGGGAATACCCGTTACTTTCCACCATTCGCTCAGAGACTTTCAACAAAACTCATTATTGTAGTTTAACAAACTGATTTGTGTAAACAGGAATGATTCTTGGCCAGACATCAAAGCTGGTAATAATCTTGGAGACACTTTGGAGGGAGTGCTGCAATGTGGACGTGCAAACATTTTAACCAAATGCCAAACAAACACCCAAAGCTCGCGAGTCAGCAGGGAATTGGAACCTCACCCTGAAACAGCAACAGATCTTGATGCAAACTTTGACATGTGTAAATAAAACAGAACAGGAATTAGCAAATGTGTTAACATTTGTGTGGGTTTCTCGTGGCTTAGGACTAAATTATGTTTGGTGTCCAGCTGGTGTCATGTTGCAGCGCTATATTTGTGCCACAAGGTGCTCTCAGCGAGCTACAAAGAGCGCTCACACTGAATAATTTAAATGTACTCCACAGTTCAGAGGGATTTTCACAAGCTGGGATAGCGATTCAGCGGTTGTGGGAACAATAGAGGGAGATTTACCCTGCATTGGGCCAAGCTGTATTTAACATTTGTGTAACCTGGCTCACTTCTCAACTCCCAGAGGTTGTAGGTTCAAGCCCCGCATCGGGACCTAGAATTCACATAAATGCGGGGCTGACACTCCGGTGCTGTGCTGGGGGAGCTCAGATGAGATATTAAACTGAGGTTCTGTCTGTGCCTGATTAGGAGGGCATTAAAGATCCAATGAAACTATTCAACACCACCACCAAATTCATAAAGAGAAGGGAAAGGATTGGCCAGTGTCAGCGCCTTGCGCAAATTGGCTGTCACGTTCACCTACAGTATAATGTGTGAAGTGGTTTGAGCCATGCTCCTGATGTGAAAGGGCTGTATCAAATACAAAGATTATTATTATTTTTTTTGAATGTGGCATTTGATACTCAGACAAAAGTTCTTTCTCAATATTGACGACATCTCACTTACATATACATAAGTTAATCTATAACAGCTGAGAGAAACGTTTCCTTTGTACTGTAAATTCAAACACTGTTCACAAACTTGGGGGGGGAAAAAACAAAAAGAAAATAAGAACCACAGGCTACCTGGGCACATTTGATACTAAAGCTTTAATCAAAAAAATTGGAAGCAAGAAAACTTCACATCACCCTGAGCTTTTTTTTGGTCAGTCAGCAGAATGATACATGTGGAAACTTATCACGATGCTTAAGAGTCTCCAAACCAAGCTGAGATTTCCATGCATCTCACCTACACATGGGAATCCCAGATAGATTGTTTGAATGGAATGCGCACTCCATGCTGAACACTGTACACTAGAGCCACTCGTCAAACCCAGTAATAGCTACAGCCCAGGACTGACCCTGTCAAACACCACTGAATGATCACCGCACCCCACCCCAGTGAGATCAGCAACACAGCCCTGACCGTTGACCCTCTACTCCAACAGGGCTCTGCCACTTAGAATTATGTAGAACATTACAACACGGAAACAGGCCATTCGACCCAACTAGTCCGTGACGGTGTTTACACTCCACCAGAGGCTTCACCTCTCATACTCCCCTCTCCTATTCCGCTCTATTGCCTTCTCTCTTGTGTATGCAATAAGCTTCCTCTGAAAAACATTGATGCTTTTTGATTCAACCACAGCTTCCAGCAGTAAGTTCCATATCCTCACCATCCTCTGTGTGAGCAAGTTCCTCCTGAACTCCCTTTAGATTTGATACCGGCCGACTTACATTTACATCCTCTGGCTTTGGACTTACCAACAAGTGGAACAGCCCATTAATGTCCACCTTATTGAATCCTTTCATAATCCTAAACGCACCAGACTGTGCGGTTGCCAAGCGATTTACCAGCCAATCTAAACTTTATTTTAAAGAAACAATAAGGTTGCCACTCGAGGAACTTAATCTCCATAATATTCCATTTAATCAGCATCGTCACACGTCCAATCATAAATAACACTGAGAGTGAGTCTGTGTCTGTCTGTGTCTGTGCACCTCGTGTAAACGAGCTGAGAAAGGGAGTGCCTTTCAGAGAGATTTCCTCGCTGAATGCTTCACTGGGTTCAAGCTCTGTGGCCACATTTGGAGATTGCAACCATGGTGACAGTAACCAGAAGCTTACTGTAATAAATCCCAGTGTTAGCCAACGGGACACACTCTCCCATTCACAAAGCCGAGCGAGGGCAGCACGCTGAGAGAGACAGTGAGACAGAACCACAGGAACAGTCATTCCCAAATGACATCACTGCAACAACGGACACTCCAATTAACGAATCCAGCGAAGGGTCTGAGTCACGTTAAACCAGACTCACTACCTCTGCAGCCCAGCCTGACTATAGCACTGTCAGCCACCAGGACTCTACCCGCGTTATGTCAACAGGGGAACCTCAGTGGGAAACTACATTTCCAGGGATGACGCACTGACCAAACCGACTATTCCGTGGCCTGGCCGCTAGCTAATGCTTTCAGGAAGTGCAGAGTAAACAAGCAGCTGAAACCCCAGAGACTTCTCTGTGCTCTCCTCACGCAGGCAGCTAGATGGACAATATCCACGTTCAGTACAGGAGTCAAGGGCAAAGCGGCTTCATAATACGTCAGAGCCACAGAAACATCCACAAAGACAATGTCACCAACACTGTCAGGAGTCTCAGAGATCAGCACAAGGGACGAGTTAAAATGCCTTAAGGATTGGAGGAGGGGAGAGAGAGAGAGAGAAAGAGAGAGAAGAGGGAAAGAAAGAAAAAGAAAATGAGAAAAAGGGAAGGAAAAAGAGAGGAAAAGAACTATAGGAATGTATGTGCTGTGATTTCCAGGAGAGTATGTGTGAGTTCACCATCTGGGAAGATTTGAGCGATTGTGGCCTGAATACAGCATTTACCGAGTGCCTCTGGTCAGGGTTATCCTCACAATAAACACGGATTTCGCCCAATATGTTGAGCAAACAGAGCTGCAGCACCATTAGAATCGCCTCTTCTGCTCTTTCCCACTTCAGTGGAGTCTGCGCGGGGGGAGGAGGGGTCCCATCCAGGACATGGATTACTTTCACATGAGAGATTCTCAAAGGCAGACCAAGCAGCCTGCAGACTTACCAAGACAGTTGTGGCCGTCGTGGGCGAGTTTGAAACCGTCGTAGCAGGTGCAGCGATAATTTCCGGGGATGTTGATGCACTCATGTACACAGCCCCCGTTGTAGTCGTCCTTACACTCATCAATATCTGAAAACAAACCATTCATCACCAGTCAATCAACCAGTTCAAGGAGATCAGCAAGTTACTGAAGGCCAGTCAATCGCGAGCCTGCAGAATGGAGCACAGATTCCACAGGACCCTTTCCACCGCTCTCACTGCAGCAACCACAGAGCGTTCACCAGCCAACAGGCACAAGCTAGTCACTGTGACCAGTGTCACTGCCACTCAGGACTGGCCCGAAGAGGTGCACTGACACTAAGCTTGTGGAGTCCTGTAGCGTAGTGGTTAGCGTACTTACTCTACACACCTCTGTTTACCTAGTTGTAAGTAAGAACCCGGTTGATAGCGATCTAATGGCAGATCGCTTTCCGGGCATAATAATCCCTCAAAAATAAATTGGTCATTCAATCCATAACTATTTGTGGGACACTACGCAATTGGCTGCCGTATTTTGCCAACAAAATGTACAGTTAATTCACTTTACAGTTTATTCTGTGAAGTGCTTTGAGATGTTTCAACAATATGATAAGCTGCTATATCAAATACAAGGATTATTATTAGTAGTATTTACACGCACGCTCACCAACAAGGTCCCACCGCTGCAGAGGATTCCTCCAGAGTGACAGCCTCAGCCCAGGTCAATGAACGTCTTCACCAATATCGCCTAAATATACTTACCTAGATTAGAAAATCTCTCACATCTCTCTCTACTCCTCAAACGGTGCCTGTCCTTCAATCCATCAATCTGAGGCCAAGCTCTCAACCACTGAGACCCCACTCTCCCGAACTCTCTCCCAAAATTTCTTCCGTTTGTCGCCCTCCACCCGCCCACTTTCCCTTAATCGAACCATGTCTTCAGTCGTGGAGTCCTGTAGCTCAGTGGTTAGAGCACTCGCTTTGCAAGCGAGAGACCTGAGTTCAATTCCAGGCAGAGGGCGTAACCTTGGGCAAGTTTCCTTACTCCACACAGAGCCTAATAATAATCCCTCCAAAAACCAAAAACAATAATAAATTGGTCATTTTCAATCTACGACTGTTTGTGGGACATTGCTGTGCGCAATTGGCTGCCGCATTCGCCCACAAATATACAGTGAATTCACCTTACAGTATATTCTGTAAAGTGCTTTGGGACGTCCTCCCGACGTGAAAAGCGCTATATCAAATGCAAGGATTATTATTATTCAGTCACTTCCCCTGTTTCCCACCTTGTTTGGTGTTGCTGTGATGCCCTTCGAGATGTTCTCCTATGTGAGAACACTGTGTAAGTGTACATTGTGTTGAGATATACAAGACATAAGAGCATACTAGAATGACCACTCAGTCAGATCAACTTATTAGTAATGATGAGAAACATGGTAACTGTTCAATCAAACAGTGCCTGCTGGGTGAGCCAGTGTAAGGTCTACATCTATAACACATTTGGAACTCTCTCCCTCAATCTCTCCACCCGCTCTTTCTGCATCTTCAGGTCGCACCTGAAAGTCTTCCTTTTCTTTGACTGTGCTTATGGTCACTCCTCGAGCCCCTGGATCGGTGTCAGGCTCTGCCACTGTCAAGAGCTCTGGGACCCACCCTGCGCGAGGGGCACAATATAAATGCAAGTTGTTGTTATAACTCATACCCCGTGTTAAAGTGATGACCCTCATGTGAAATTAATGGCCATCTTCTGGGTCATCAGGTCACCTCTAATGCCACTTCCTGCACAAAGTTGTGTTTCCTGTGCGTAGTGCACATGTGCAGAGTGTAGGAAATGACATCAGTAATGTTTCTACACAAAACACTGAAGTGTTGTTACCTGGTGACTTGGAAAGCGGTCGTTTTGTATTACAGTCCAGGAAATCTCTCTATTCAGTCAGTTGGGACAGGCTAAATATACTGCATTTAACCTGGGGAAGAGGGCTGAATACTTAGCAAACCAGACAGACACTAGTTCACCTCTCCCAGGACTGTGTAATCCCCTGCTACAAACACAGGAAATATAATAAAATAATCCTAATAATCCTTGTATTTGACCTTTCAGGTCAGGAGGCCATCTCAAAGCGCAACACAGGATTTACTGTAAAACGTAGTGTATTTTGTAGCCAAACATGGCACTCAATTTGCACACAGCAATGTCCCACGAAAAGCAATGGAATTCTATTTGGGGGATATTTAGCCAGGACACCAAGAGAACCTCCGTTCTCTTCATGAATATTGTCATGGGATCTTTAATGTCCACATGAACAGGCACAGATGTTAGCTTATCTCTGACAATGCAGCGCTCCCCTAGTGCTGGTCTGTCAGCCTGGACTGCAAGCTCAAAATCCCAACGAAGGGCATGAACACAAAACCTTCTGCTTCAGAGAGTGCTGCCCACTAAACCAGATTAATACAGTAAATACACATTTCAGATTCAAAGTCATTTGCAGTCAAGCGACCTGGGAGTCAGACATAGATTTCACTAGAAGCGAGAGGTAATGCTTTTCAGCAGTGCCAGGCATTGAGGTATGAGATGCCTCTCACCACACTCAGAATCCTAGACAAAGCTGAGCTCTACGGAACGCTCAAGGCATTTCTCTTTCATTCTCACGTCCAGTGATCCACCCTGGGAATATTGTGTGGAGGGAAAACTAGGGGAGACTCTGCTGAGAAGGATGTGCATGAAGATTTGTAGGATGTTGCACAGTCACTATACTTTGCAGTAAATCCTGTGAAGCGCTTTGATGTCTCAACAACTGTGATAAGACGCTATAACAAATACAAGGATCATTATCAGACAAGGACGGGACTGGTCCCTACACACTGGGAATGTAGTGTGTAGAGATCAGACAAGGACAGGCTGTGGTGCCCCTCCCTCGGTAAATAGCTCCCTGTGCTCACACACAAAGGACCACTTTTAGCAAAAGACAGACAGACCTGGGCAACCTCCACCAACAGCAAGAAGCTTTAATAATAATAATCCTTGAATTTGATATAGCGCTTTTCACGTCTTCTAGACGTCTCAAAGCGCTTCACAGAATACTGTAAAGTGAATTGACTGCATTTTTTGTGGGCGAAATGCGGCAGCAAATTACGCATAGCAGCGTCCCACAAACAAGTGGATCCAAGTGACCAAATTATTATTGTGTTTGTTTTCTTGAGGGATTATTATCAGGAGTGTGGAGTAAGGAAACTTGCCCAACATTTTGCCGTGCTGGGAATCGAACCCAGGTCTCTCGTTTGTGAGGCGAATGCTCTAACCACTGAGCAACAGGACTCCAGATGCAGTTGAAAAGGAGGGTACGAGACATTGTGACGTGTGGGAAAGGGCGTACTCAGACACGCAGCTGAGAGACGCAGCCAGGCAAAGAGATCAACTGGAGTTTCCATTCCTCTTGCACAAGGCAAAGGCCAACACTTTGTCCATCAGTCATGGCGACAGAACCAAACAGGAACTTCCTGCTGGAAGTATTTCCCGCGGGCAGGACGTTCTGTTGGGAACACTCTGACCCGCAGTTTTGTTCCCAGTGCAGAGAGGGAAAGAATTCCAGATGAATAGATGGATCACATCACATCATATGGAGCCTGGGCTGAGCTGGGTATTAATGTGTATGAATGAGAACCTAGAATTTCCAGCAAATCTATAACAAATTAAATTTGCATGCCTTTGGATTTGCAGCTTTTCGTGTTGGAAGGATGTCCCAAGGCCCTGGACAGTCAAGGATTTGGACCCAAGCTGGAGGTTGGGATCAGGAGGGGTGGAGGACAGGGAAGGGTAGGAGGGTGACCAAAAGCACAGTCGAAGAGGAAGATCTGAAGGAGGCAAGGGGGGGGGGGGGGGAACAAGGCAAAGGGAATGTGGGATGGAGTTCTAAAGGGTGGGGGCAGAAAGGTTGAAGGCTTGACTGCCCAGGGTGAGACGGGCCAGGCGGGAGACGTAAAGCAGGTTGGAGCCTGCGGGCTGGAGGGAGCAGACAGGTCTGAATGGAGTTAGCAGGTCACAGAAATAGGGAGGAGCAAAGCCATGGAGGACGACAGGTTGGACCATAATTGTCAGCACATACACACACCTTCACACTGTTCGCCGTTTCCGGTGTAGCCAGACTTGCAGATGCACTTGTAGAACTTTGGGGTGTTCTGACAGATCGCATCAATGTGACAATTATCTGTCCCCTCGACACATTCATCAACATCTGAAAGAGCAAGAATGGGATGTTAGAGGGAGTGTTATTACGTAGTGTTAACTACAATAACCTATTGTAGAATGTGAGACACGCTTGGTGTTGAGAGGCTGGGTGGCCAATCTGATCTCCAGCCTCACATCAAAACACTTCAGTCAGGTCGGAGCTGATGCCCATGTTTTGCTATTTTGCTACACTGAACTTGGTGCAATATTTATCTTTTTCACAAGACTGTGGTTTGATACTTAACAGATCAGTCCTTTTCCCGTTAATGCTGGCAAACAAACTATTTCCCCAAGCTGCAAGTTTGCTCACTGTAAAAATCACCCAAAACACCACATTACTCCAATATTCCCATCTGTCCACTCACTCGTTCCAAAGTCAGAAAGGAAGTATCTATGAGCTGTTCTCCAGATAGATTTACTGAGCGCGTCACCAGACCCTATGACTAGCCCCACCACCACCACCACTAAGTGAATGAAAACAATCCACAAAAATAGAACCACGTATGATGGACAGAGAGTGAGACTGAGACAGACAGAGGCAGACAGAAATAGACACAGATAACACAATACAGACAAACACACATATACACCCCCCCAGACAGACACACACACACACACACACAGAGTTCGCCAAGGCATTAGAAACGACTGACACGTCAGAATTAACCACATTGAAACCAGTTTATTATTCACTTTTGCCGGTAATTCGGTTTTCCGCTGTTGATGTCAGTATCAGTGCATTGACCAGGTCAGGGAGTGGGCACTGCTTCTCATTGACCAGCTCGTGGGAAGTATGAGAATTACCATCTGGCAATGCTCTCGGCCATTGTAGAGGGGAAGTTTGGGGCGGAGGGGCGGTGGAGGTTACACTTAGGCAGGACTGTGGGGAGGGGGTCCACTCATTGCCAGTCAGTCCCCCCACACTGGGGCCAGCTCCGCACTCTCCACTATAACACGCTGCTCACTGGAGCGTGCGGGCCCCTGGCACAGCCCAGTGCTTTTGTGCATCAAAGGGCAAAAGAGAACAATGTGGTGAAACTCACAGCACAAGGAGATCGTTCATCCAGAACCTGCACTGCTCGCTGGCTCTGTATTGAATGAATATCTCCACGTTTTACGCGTCAGTATCTCTCCTGAACCCAACACAAGATAGAGATCTGAAAATCTAAACGAACGAGACTGCACCTTCATCCAGCAAGTCTGCTCCAAACGTCTGCAGGCAAAGAGTACAGTGCAAAGAGAGGCGAATATCCACACTAATTGGGACCAGTCCCACTTGTATGTGTGGGTTTGTGTCTGTGTGTCTGTGTGTGTCTGTGCGCGTGTCTCTCTGTGTGTCTGAGTGAGTGTGTCTGTGTGAGTGAGACTCTCTTTCTCTAATCTGATGAAACTCATCACTTCACTCTGTTCTGGGAAAATCAATTACAAAGAAAATAAAAATAAAGATTAACCAACAGTTTCAGCCTGTGGTGTGGATTACAGCTTTCCACTGTGTAGCGTAGAGAGAGCAAGCGAGACAACTCAGATAGTAAGCTCCCTGGTCAACGCAAAACTGAGGGAGGGTCCAGGCTTGCTGCCCAGTCAGTGCATGGAAATACCAACCACAGCCGGAACGCCAGAGGATGAGATATTACGATGGCCAGTCAGTGCTGCGAGCAGTCGGGAGAGGCTGGTGTGTGTGTCAGCAAAGGGCAGTCAGGCCTGGGGTCCACCACTCCCTCCCACAAGCCAACCTCCTGCCGACCCTCACCCACTATAATAATAATCCTTGCATTTCATATTGCTGCTAATCACGTCGTTGAGACGTCTCAAAGCGCTTCACAGAATATACGGTACAGTGAATACAGAATAGGGACTGTGTATTTTGTGGGTGAAACGCGGCAGCCAACTGCACACAGCAATATCCCGCCCATAGTCACAAAATTGAGTGACCAAATTATTGTGGGTCCTCTCGCTTGCCAGTCGAGTCCTCGAATCACTGCTACAGGACTCAGCCCACCATGTGAGTGAAGTGCCACAAGATGATCAGTGCTCAGGGAAACACATACCACCATGGGTGGGGCAGAGACACGGAGCAAACTAACAAACATAAACAACAACTTGTATTAACATTGCCCCCTTCAAAAAGGACAAGTCAGGGAGAGGCAACCCTAGGTGTGGCTGAAGAGAGAGGTTTTTAGGCTGGATTTAAAGACAGAGAGAGAGTGGGGAAGGGTTGAGATGGAAGGAGGGAGTTCCAGAGGTCAGAGACATAAAAACGATTGGAAGGTAGTGGGAGGAAAAAGAAAAGAAACATGAGGATCATCTCAAACAAAATTAGATGGAATGATTTGAAAAGTGTAAACAGAGACCTTCTGACCAACCATAGTGAATGATGACAATTTCTGCACTGGTGTGAAAAAGCCACAACTCACCAGCAGCATACAGACATGTTCACACAGAGGAATGCTTGGAACAGTCAGCGCTGAGATATCGTGTTTATCCTGGGCGCACTCGGCACTTGACAAACCCCTAAGAATATCTTATAAAAAAATGATATTATTTCAATATCATGCACGTCGGGAACAGAACCTCTCAATCTCCTGCCCCTTTAGCCAACACGTGCGAATGTGAGAGGGAGTTTTTTTTCATTAGTACAAGAAAGGTGCAAAACCTTCAAATGAAATCTTGTGCGTGAAGACCCTAACACTTTTTTAAAAAATCCCCTGCACAATGGAAGCGTGGATCCATCTTGGCTGTTTCATGTCGCTCCGTTTGTTTACAAGCTGGAATTTCTGGCTTGCAAGCCGGAAGGCAAGACCGTCTGACTTGACTTGGAAAAGACATTCGTTTTCTTTAAAAAACGGTGCAGGGAGGAGGAGCAGGGGAGGAGGAAGGTTACAAGTTATCTGGCAGAGTGAGAAGGGTACATCAGTGTGCCAGGAAACAGTGTGGTCTCCGGGCTATGTCTATGTCTGGAATACACCGCATTCATCATCTCCCAACAAATGGCCTTGACAGTACGAAGTCTCTTGTACTGAAATGCAAAGTGTGGTTACTGTGCTATGCACAAACCCTTAGGCAAGTACTCAATTAGAGACTGGAATTCAAGGCAAACACCCACCTCCGAAAAACCCACCTATTCAGAAATTATAACCACTTTAATGTAAAACTAAGAGTAACAAAATGCAATGTGTATGCAAAGTTTGAGAAGAATCAATGTCCAGGCTGACACCCAAGTGTTGGGGTGATGAGGGGGGGGTGGGGTGGGTGGGGGAAATTGCGGCATCGTCAGAGGTGATATCTGTCAGATGAGACATTACAACCCGTTCAGGTGGACGCTGACAATCCCACAACAATTATTGGAAAAGAGAAGGGAGTTTCTTTCTCCTGGTGTCCTGGTCGACAATCCCTCAAATTGGTCATTTAATTCACGGCTGTTTGTAGGAACGTATAACTCCTGGGAGCCGGTGGAGTTCACAAAACTGGTTTGGATGAAGAAGACCTATGGCCTGGCAATTGATCTCATCCCTCCAGAATACCCACTCTGCTGCCCTCCCAGCACAACATCAAGTGACACATTCACCTACACCTAGTCTGTGAAGGTTCAATAACATTAATAAATTGCACTCAATCAGCACTATTCACGTTGGGAAACATCTCAAGGTCTGAGCGAGAGACCACATTGGCAGGAAACTGAGGGTGAGGTGGCCGAATGACAGTGTGATAGGTCAAACAGAGAGGGCTTCAGATAGGATTTAAAATCAGAGAGGGAAAGGGAGAGCAGGAAGGATTTCAGGAGAGAGTACCGGAGGTCAGGGACAAAGCGGCTGGAGGCTCGGCCATCATTTAAACATGATAAGGCGTCATATCGAATGCAGGGATTATTACTGAATTGTATATTGGCATTGGACAATCATGAAGCAGCCGTCAGTAAAAGTGTGCAAAGAGGACGACTAACAGCCCTATTCAGAGGTTCAATTCCTGTAGCCAATGTCAGTGAGGCTCCATCCATGTGGCAATATCAGTATTCATTGGCTCACGTGTGGGAGATCAGACAAGCTGCTGTGGACGCCAGCTTTTCCACACTTGACTCGCGCCTGGAATATTTAATATCAGACAGAGAGAGACTTATTTTGTCTTTGTTATTTGTCAACTGCACATTATTAAACCACTTTGTCCCCTCATCCTAATCCTGACGGTGTTGACTCTTGCAAGCCCTGGCTGTCCTCTGCTCCCCACCACCCCAAACCCTCCCACCCCACAGCAGCAATGTCAATAAACAAGCGCCCACCCCTCCCCATAGCAGTCTTCAGGAGTGACACTGATCTAATGGAATGTGGGACCACTACAGCTCAATCCTATCTTCAATTCATTCACAAGGTCACTCAGCAGTAATCTGAAGAGGCCAGCCCAGCCCAGGCCATCCCATCCCTGCCTAGCTTAGCCAAGGCCAGCACACCATAGCATTGCTTGTGCATCTCATTTGCTTCTCATTGGTTTGATGAGTAAGCAGTGGGTCTCACAGAGTGCCACTGAGGTGGTGGGGAGGGCAGGCCTGGGCAGGTAACTAACACTGGACCTTCAGATCGGCCGAGACCTTTGACTCCAACCTGCTGGCAGTGTCTCTCACAACAGACCAAATGGGGAAACCCAAATTACATTCTACACTATCCCATATTATTAATGATCGATGGAGATTTAGAATAGCTGGGCGAGTGCTTTCCCTCCAGAAGATAACGAGTTCGTATTTTATACCTCTCTGGAGCATGGACTCCATCAGACAGATCCTCTAAAACGGCCTGGAGACATAGGAGCAGCTTTCAACTCTGTGACTGATTCATTACAGAAACATCATCAAGGCGAGTCTGAGCTCTCCTCAAGTTCCTGTTAATACCCACCATAGACACCACCACTGGGACAAAACAACTGCTCTCAGCAACCGGCGAGGAGTATTCCAATAACAATGTAATAAATACTGAGAGCCTGGCTACGCTGTCAAAATTGCTCAAAGTGTTTCTCAGAATTTTTCCTATCAAGTGTAGTGACTGTATAAATTGTAAGTGAACACGACAGCGAAATTGTCCCGCAAACAGCCACGCAGAGAATGACCTATTTTATCTGGTGGATTGCTGCATTCGCCTATAAAACATACTTTACAGTAAAGCACTCTGTTGAAGTGATAACATTTACATCACACCTTTCATGCTGTATCAAGTGCAAAGATTATTTTATTCCATCCAGACCTGCTGCTTGGTAATGATCCAGGGGGATGCTACATGGAAGGGGTGACGTGAACTGACCTCCCTGAGGAGAAACAACTCGTCTCCGCTCAGCACACTGAACTGTGGCCTCAGCCACGACTGAGGACTGATCACAGTGTCAGCAAGTTGAAGACTGACCCCTTGTTACTCAAAGTAGTGCCATTAAACACGGACACAGCATGAAAATGCATATTGTCCATTAATAATCCTTGCATTTGATAGCGCCTTATCAAGTCATTGAGGGTCTCAAAGCACTTTACAGAATATACTGTAAAGAAGATTGAATATGTATTTTGTGTGTGAAACGTGTCAGCCAATTGCATACAGCAGTGTTCCACAAACAGTGGTGGATTGAGTGACCAAATTTTTTGGAAGGATTATTACCCCCGGAAAGCGATCCGCCAATTAACTAACAATCGAGTTCCTACTTACCGCTAAGTAAACAGAAACTTGCCTAAGATTTTACTCTGCCCGGAAATCGAACCCGGGACCTCTCGCTTATGAGGCGAGTGCTCTAACCACTACGCTAGAGGACTTCACATCGATGACCTGCATAATGTATAATCACGGGCCCAGCACGCAGATCATCCATTAAACATGGGGTCGACGACAATGCAAACATCACATCAGCAAGAATGCTGCATTGGCTCAAGGGCTACGAAGAAGGAGTGATTGCCGAGCAGAGTGGCGAGGCTGGAAATTCCAGTGGAGATGAGGGGCACGGCTGGATCGCATTAACCTTGGACCGAAACATAAAAAGCGGAGGGCAGACTGAGCCAAAATAAATCTTCAAATGTACAATTTTATTTAGTTTACTCTGTCAGACTTTAATGAAAGAACGCTGGAGTTTTACTCCAAACAGGAGCAAGTTTCGTGGGGAAAAGGACAGAATGGGGAGGACACGGACAGGGAGGACGACAAAAAAACTCCACAGTTCTGTCCTACACCAGAGAGCAAGGGGGTTGCGATATAGAGGGGAGAGAAAGAGAGGGCAGGGGGAGAGGACAGGGCGGGGAGAGAGAGAGAGAGAAGGGGCAAGTCAAACTAGTGACTATCCTCCGGGGGGTGGGAGGGTGGAGGGGGTAGGTAGGTAAGTGAGGTCTCCCTGGCAACAGGATGTCAGAATTCAGCCCACCCTCTGGGATGGTCTCTAGTCCGTTTCCTGAAGGATGGGTCCAGAGTATTCCGGGGCACTGCTGATGACAGCACAGCCCAACCTGCCCATCCAGAAGGACCTAGAAGGGCAGACCAGTCACTGGGGGCAGGGAATCCTAACACTCAGCTCCTGTTAACCTTGCAAGCCAAAGCCCTAATGGACGGGTAGAGTGGCCATAGCTGGCAGGCAGTGGAAAGGCTTGCCAAACAGTCCTCTCAATGGCAAGCTATGCAGTTTTAGCTGATTAGACTCCAACAGTTACCCCAACGCATACTCCGGTCCCCCAAGCCTTGGTACCTGCCGACGGTACCCCTTTATACTCTCTGGAATGAGGTAAGCAGGATATGTCCCTTCAGGGAGAGTGCGCTTTCCATTCCAGACACAGGGAAATTTCCATGTGTAGGTGGCAGACATATGTGGAACTCTCAGTCTGGATGCTGTGAAGCACGGTAATAGGTTTTTATACGGGTCAAACACAGAATGCATATTTTAAAATTACAAAATCAAAACCTTAGGATCTAAACTTGGCGTGAATATTTTTTTTAAGAGAAACATAACAAGCCGTCCAGCCAGGCTAATGCTTCTGAGGGCAACAGGACAAAACAAAGTCACCACTGGCACTGCTTAGCAACGAGAGAAAGAGAAATAGCTTGTTTATAAAGTGCCAGACAAACAGCTTGCTCTGATCAGCCACGAAAATGCCTGGTAACTGAATGGGGAACAAGAACTGAAGCAGAATCAATTCACTCTTAAAGGAGTGTTCGCTTGTTAGTATTATCCTCAGAGCCTGAATGGTACATCCCGAGGCACAGCCTGCCATGCCCGGCACAGCAGCCTCTTCCCCCGAGGCCCAGCCAGGCAGCCTCTCCCACCCCTCCCCTCCCCCAAGGCCTGGCCCGGCACAGCAGTGTCGCTCTCCGTCGTCTGCTGTAAGCAGACACTGAGGAAAGTTGTATCAGAGCCCTGTGTGCCGCCTGCCTGCACGTGTAGCTTTCATACTAAGAAAGCCTTTCAGCCCATCTTGCCTGGGCCGTGTCTGTGTAAGGCTTGTGTTCAGTTGCACTCCACAGACCTTTTTCTCTCCCACAGCTTCTCCGGAGAGAAGCCAGGAATGACCAAAGTGACTGCCAGAGCGGAGAATGCACTGTGTCAAGTATGGGGAGATATAATCGCTGTACGCCTGTGCTGGAGCAGGCCTATGGGCAGAAACGGGTCTGCATTTGCATTAGTAATATTAATCTCAATAACATGTGGGAATTATCAGCGCTAGCCCAAACACACACCCCGACCAGTTTGGGCACAAGCAGACAGAGCTCGAAGCTGGCAGAGCTTTGATAATATGAACTTGCTGTGCCACCAACATGGTGTAGAGGACCGTACAGGACTGGAGGAGGCAATCATTATCCTTCTGCCAGGCCCCAATTAACAAAAATCTCACACTGCTCCCTCTCACTACTGTGTTTCTGTCTCCATCTCTCTCTGTCTCGCACTGCATCGCTGTTTCTCGCTTTCGCTGTTGCGCTCTGCCCATTCTCTCTCACTCTATTGCTCTCTGTCTGTCTCTCTCTCTCTCCAGTTCCACATTTAACCTAACTCTAAAATACATAGATACAGAAATAAGAACTGCCCTCAAGACTGGCAAAGCTTCAGATCTTGTTGACAACCCATCAAAGAAATAAACACATAATTCAAACGCCAGTGCCCAGTGGCTGGAGGGAACATCTCATTTTGTTGCTTACAATCTACTCTTCAGTAACTAAAGCCTAGCTTCCACTCATCGTCAAACTGTTTTGTCAGCTCGCTGGATCCCTTCAAGACCTCTGAACAAGAGTGGACGAGGCATCAGGTACTGGACAGTATTTGCTGTCTACGGTGTGCAGACTCATTGATGGAGGTCAGAGGAGTCCCACAGCCCTGAGATGTTATTGACCAACCACAACATTCTACACATTGAAATTGGATCACATTTTGCACCCAGTGGAGAATTATAATGTATGGGTTGTGAACGACAGCAGGTGAGAAGCTGTCTGTCTGAGAGCCAGCGACATAAATAAAGAGAATTGTCTTTTGAGTCTCAGCCAGTTTGTCCACAAATCTATCGGCACTTTCTCGTCCTTCAGTCGAGACGTTAAACTGAAGTACAACTGGCTCCCATGTTTCGCCAACAAAATACAAAGTCAATCCACTTTATTGTATATCCTGTGAAGCGCTTTGAGACACCACAACAACGTGATAAGGCGCTATATCAAATGCAAGGATTATTATTATTTATTTTTATTATTATCACAACCGAGCTTGAAGTTAAGCCAAATCTCAGTGTTGGGGATATATATAATAATAATAATAATAATCCTTGCATTTGATATAGCGCTTTTCACGTCGGGAGGACGTCCCAAAGCGCTTCACAGAACACACTGTAAAGTGAATTGACTGTATATTTGTGGGCGAACGCGGCAGCCAATTGCGCACAGCAATGTCCCACAAACAGTCGTTGATTGAAAATGACCAATTTATTATTGTTTTTGGTTTTGGAGGGATTATTATTAGGCTCTGTGTGGAGTAAGGAAACTTGCCCAAGGTTTCGCCCTCTGCCTGGAATTGAACTCAGGTCTCTCACTTGCAAAGCGAGTGCTCTAACCACTGAGCTACAGGACTGTCAATATAAAATTGACAGATGCCAAACTGACTGGTTAGGAAGTTATGCCAATCCGTAGCTACACCAAGACAAGCACAGAGACTCGACAACTAACTGGAGTCAGTGGGTCACCACAGGCAAGAGATGGTAACAGTGGATAAAGGAAGGCCGTGGCTGGAGGTACTCTCTCCATTCCTGTCTCCTCTCAGCCGTGCCTCTGTAACCTTTAGCGCTGCCAATGAGTGAGAATTTGGCCGTTATCTGCTGATGTTATGATAACCTGATTTAGAAGGATTTTATAAGTTCTTTGGTTATATCCAGAGAAAAAAGGTCAACAAAAAATGCAATTCTTTTCCCCATAAAATATGAGAAATAGTTTACACACATCAGAACAAACAGTTTTTTTTTTAAAAATCCTTGTCTAATTGTTTTTATGAAAGAAGAAAAAATCCTGCGCTGTCGTTGTCTCGTACTAAGACACCAGTGTTGCTTTCCAAGGACTGTAACACGGTTTGTCCTGGAATTAATATCACCAGAGCCCAAACCGCCTCACTTTCTCCACCTTCGGACCATAGTCTTTTCATAGTTGAGCAGAATTTTGGAAATATTCTTCAAAGGTTTAGTCATAACTTGTAATCTGTTTCTACCAATTTCTTAAAATAAGCTGTGGAAAAGAAGCTTAATAATAATAATCCTTGCATTTGATATAGAGCTTCATGACATCATTGAGACGTCTCAAAGTGTTTCATAGGACATACTGTAAAGTGGAGTGACTGTATTTTGTGTGAAAAGCTTCCAAATTACAGGAGGGAATTTTCCCAATCTAAATTTTAAGACAAATTTCCAGTTCATTACAGTTAAGTGGTCTAATTAACATGAGGTTTTCTATTCCCCCCGGCCCTCTTTGTGAGTAGTTTTCTATCTCATTTCCCCCTCCCTCCTTTTTCTCTCCCGTTGCGGACGACCTTGGAGTGAGGAGGTGAAACGCAGGCGACAAAACAGCAGAGCTGGAGACAAGGCTCAGCAGCTGTCGGTCCAGCCCAGAAACCGCTGGAGCTCACAGAGCGAGCACGGATTCCAACAGGAGCTGTGGTGTCCTGCGGAGAACTCAATCACCAGCTGATAATCTACCATAAATGAAGCCACTCCAGGGGGAGAATCCATATAAATAGTAGTTTAATAATAATAATCCTTGCATTTGATACAGCGCCTTATCATGTTGTTGAGACGTCTCAAAGCGCTTCACAGAATAGATTGTAGAGTGGATTGACTGTGTTTTATGGGGAAAACGCGGCAGCCAATTGGACACAGCAATGTCCCACAAACAGCCATGGATTGAGTGACCAATGTTTTTTGAGAGATTATTTATCCCTGGAAAGCAATCTGCCGATCGACTAATAACTGGGTTCTTAATTTACTGCTAGGTAAACAGAGGTATGTGAAGCAAGGAAACTTGCCTTAGGTTTTTAAGCACGAGGTTTTAGAAGCACGAGGCCACCTGCTGCTCCTCATTACAAGTAAAATTTTCAGGTTTGGCGGCTGATTCAGGTCATTTCTAATGAATCTTATTCACTCTGATTTGAAGACCGTTTTGTTCTCGCCTCACCGCATCAAGCTGCCAAGCAGAGCTATTGGCAGACACAGGCTCACTACCTTTAACTCCCATTAACAGCTATTTACCAGTCTTCACCTACACAGTCACTGCACTTTACAGTAAAATTGTGAAGCGCTTTTAGGCTGTGTCAGATGTAAAGATTATTATAGGAAGGAGCAGTCCTGGATACTACCCCACATGAAGGGGACTACAGTAAATCTCGTACAAGTCGGATCTGTATAAATCGTATAATCCCCTAAATCATATATCTATTCAAGTCCTGATCAAAAGTTTATATTCTATGCAAATTTGACATAACTCATATTTTGCATAAATTATCTTGAACGTAGGGTCCCAACTGATACTACTCATGGAAGGTTTACTGTATATACTGTTGTTACTGTTCTCTGTAATTATTCCTCTTATCATTATTGATAGAAAATACGAAGCAAAATTCTGTCCCCTCCCCCGCAGTGTTTTGCACTGGAAATCAGCAAGGAGGGGGCTTGGCATTACCAGAAATGGAGAAACGATGTGAAAAGCCGCTCTGTAGCATTCAGTACAAAACTGTTTAAACTATAAACAGGCCACAAATACAGAGCTTCTGTGCTCTTTAGTCATTCAGCACATAAGTAGAATTGTTCGCCTTGTTTTGGGTTCACAAAATTGGACCTGATGGTCGGAGCCAAGTTTCCAAAATTACTGCACAAATAGAGCCACAAACCAACAGGCAGAACTTCCCACCAACCACTACTCCATAGGTATCGGTCTCTAAAGACGCAATAATTTTTTTTGGATAAATAATTAAGCGCTTATATTGGAAAAGGTCAACTACCTCAAAGCACTACACATTTCTAATTCCCGACCCCTCTCCATAAGGCAGGGCTGCTGCTCAGTAAATAAAAGTGCATTTTCTAGTGCCCAATTCCACTGAAACGTCTTCAAACTGTTTATAAAATTTAGGATCAAATATACTGACTGCTTTTGAAAGCAGGGGTATAAAAGTAGGGTTGTAAGGTTACATTTCAACGAAACCTTGGTTAGACCACATTTTGAGTACTGTGGTCACCAGAAAGATATTGCACTCTTGAAGATTCCCAGGAGTAACGAGGATGTTACCAGGATGAGTGGAGACCAGGTCAGCCTGGTTCAGTTGGTAGTCCTTCCTCAGCTTCCTTTCTTGATACACACTGGATTTCAATATTTGGATTGAGCAAGATGGACCTGACTGGATCCCATCATCAACTCCCAAATCTGAAGGCTGTATATACAGCCCGACTTTATATTCACTCCAGATTTCCCCTGTTGCAATCTGTGTGAACTCAGACACATTTCTCTCTCTCTCTCTTCCTTCTCCTCTTTCGCGCCTCCATCCTTATAAACATTGCTTTCAATAAAAGATTAGTGATGATGATACAGCAGTTAAAATCATACATAAAACATTATTTGAGATAAATAGCTATTATGAGAAGACAGCAGACTTGGCAGTTAATTTTGTCAGATTAATGGATCAAATATGAAAACTGGTGTGAGCGTTGTGGCTCGCTGAGCATTTGTGAGGCTCTGTGTCTTTGTCAATGTCTCTCGTTGACCAGTCGGACACCTTTATCATGTGCGAGTAAAATACCAAGTACACAGTCACTGCACTTTGCACCAATTTCCTGTGAAGCACTTCGGGGCATTTCAATTTGATAGACTCCATGTAACGTCTAACAGGTTGAATCGCTTTTTGTTCTTCTTCCACAAAATATACAGTCAATGGACTTTACAGTATATTCTCTGGAGCACTTTGAGATATTTTGAAGATGTGATAAGGTGCTATATCAAATGCAAGAAGTATTATCATCAAATGCAAGAATTGTTTGTTGTTTAGTTGTGATAATTGATAGTGGTTAAGGGCTTGTGTTTTACAATGGATATTTATCTCTCTGATTAGTTGATCTTCTGAACCCAATGGCGGACAGACAGCACCTGTGGCGCTGTAGGTGTCAGCTTGGCTTTGCTGACATCGTTCCCACTTCAGCAATCGAAGTCCAGATCAGTTGTTGGGCTCACTGTCTAGGTTGGCGCTCCAATGCAGCATTGTGCGTGATATCCTTCGAATAAGACATTAAACCAAGATCTCATCTCTGTCTGTTCAGATGGATGTTAAGGCGCTATATCAAATGCAGGGATTATTATTACTACTACATGATCAAGAATTCATTAGATGTTCATTCTAATCCTTTACATGGCTCAATAGCTCCATGGCAATCAGAGGAATGTGATCAATGGATTTTCGTCTACAAAATATACTGTCACTACACCTCACAGTAAATCCTGTAAAGCGCTTTGAGGTGTGCTGGCGACGTGAAAGGTGCTGTATCAAATACAAGGATTATCATTTTGTAGACGATACTTTGCAGTATATCCTGTGAACGCTTTGAGACGTCTCAACAACCTGATAAGGAGCTGTATCAAATGCAAGGTTTTTTCATTGCCAATTCTGTTTATCAAAAACACAAAGCAAGCACAAGTGTGGCAGGCCTACACAGGGTCACTTATGCCCCAAAGTATACAATTTGCACAAGTTCCTTCTCTGAAAGTAGCAATCAGGTTACATTTTTACTGTGGGGGAGGAAAACAATAACCTTTCTCTCCTCTAAACTGAAGCCCTGCAAATATCCATGTCAAAAAATGCATCACTGGATTTCCACCAAGGTTTAGCCTTCAAGTCCACTTTATTTTGAGGATGCAGGCCTGTGGGCAATTCTTAAGTCCAGTCTCACATTGAAAGCCATTTTCCTTACAGTTCTTAAAAAGGTGGTTGCCAAATTAAGACAGTTCCTGTAAATTGTAAGAAAAAATGGATTTAAGACTTGGACTAGGTGAAATTTTGGGCCTCAAGATTCTTCACAAACTATCACAGGTTTGTGTACAAATTCAATCACTATAGTTTCTCTATGGCCTACTCCCCTGCCGACCTCATTCGCTCAGCTAACACAGCCCACAACCCCTCCACGCTATGAGGGAGAGACTATCCTGCATGAACAGCGCTTTATAAACACAAGTTATTCTTGTTGAAGTGCTTTGAGATGTCTCAACGTGATAAAACAAGATATCAAATGCGAGAATTATTACCAATATAAGGAGGGCAAACAGCTGAGCTGAATTCAATTATTCAAGAAAGCCGAGCTGTCCAATCTTGGTATCCAGAGTTCCTGTAAAAGCCCTCAGAAAAACGTCACGTTTGGGAAACCAAAGAACCTGTGTGCATGTGGGGCAGGAAAAATGGAGAAGAGCTCTACTCTACCTGGATATCTTTTCCCAATGACTCGTCTCATTGGTCCATCGGATGGAACATTGATCCAAAGTTCTGTCTGTTAAAGATCTCGTGGCACTATTCGAAAAGAGAAGGGAGCTTCTCCCGGGGTCCTGGCCAACAATCCTTCAGATAAAACTGCTCACTCACTTCATGGCTGTTTGTGGGGCTTAGCTATATGCAAACTGGCTGCTGCGTTCTCCTACAAAACACAGTCACTGCACTTTACAGTAAACCCTGTGACAGACTATGAGATATCTGGGAGCTGTATCAAATATAAGGATTGTTATATCATTATTATACACAATTGCTACATTCTAATAACCATTAGACATTAGATATTATATATTAGATATTAAGTACAACATTGACATGTACCTTGGGCACAAAAGTAAGGAACTGGTGTTTATAACTTCCACATTCCAATTAGGAGGTGAGAAGTATCAGACTAATCACTAGGCTATGGCCATAACCGGGATCAGTGTAGGTGTCATTCAGGTTGATGTTAACAAGCTCTCTAACCATTTCATCTATAATTGGACTTAAGATTGGTGTCAGCCTGGTTCAATTCAAGGCACAAACATCTCTTCAGTCAGAAGGTTGTGACTGGTCAGGGCTTTGAGCTCACTGGCTCGGCTGACACTCCAGTGCAGCACTGAGGAAGCCCCGTATTGTCAGACCTATTGACCTTCAGATGAGATGTTAAACCGAGGCCCATGAGATTTTAACCAAGTTAAAGATCTCATGGCACTATTCAAATAGAAGGGAGTTTCTCCTGGTGTCCTGGCCAAAAATTCCCTCAGAACGAATCTTTGCAAACACTATTTCAGTGAGCGAATAGTGAACCTGTGGAACAGGTTCCCTAGGGAGACAGTTGAAGCAGGAATTGTTGATTCTTTCAAGCACAAATTAGATAGTTTTCTTTTAGGAAATAACATTATGGGATATAGTACATAGGTAGTTCGGGACATATGTGCATGTGACCACCAGGAAGATGGAAGCTGAACTAGATGGACCTTGCTCTTTTCACTTCTAGCATTTCTTATGTTCTTATGAAATATTGGTCAAAGCTGTTTTATTTGGCCACCTCTGTAGTTGCATACATCATTCCCACAGGGAATAGCATGGGTGTTCCTTTTGCTACCCCAGTGCTTCTGCATAGCTCTCATATCAGGTTACTTTCAATGCTTCTTCCCTTGTGGAGTGAATTCCAGCTACAACCCTATAATTATGGATAAAATTCCATCATAATTCTGAGATGCAGTAGGAGGCTTTTGATCCCTGGTGGGATAAACTTGTACATACCTTGTGAAATGATCTGTAACTACAAGGTTTTACATTCCACCTTCAGAACATTCCTGTCTTAAAAAGTCAACAAACACAACCTCAAAAACCTTCAGAAGTTTGGAAGTTCGTTAGTCGAGCCCAAATGATTGGAAAAGTTCTCTGGGAGCAACATCAGCTGCACAGATCATACATGAAGCCAATGGGACGTCCCACATCAGCAGACAGTAGAAATTCATGTCCACTGTTTGAATTGAACTGGCAAGACTAGAATGTTAAAGTATAAAAACAGGCCATTCAGCCCATCACATCTGTGCTGGCAAAGCTCTATCTAATCTCTTTCTTTGCACCCACTCAGGAACAGCACAGATACTTTACAACACTGCACAATACACTGCACTTCATTCGAATCCTGTGAAATCTAGCTTTTGTCAGTATTCACCCAGATCCTATCTGAAGACCAAGGGAGTAATGTGATGCCTTTGTTAGTTGACCTCTTCTGTCCTTACTTATAAATACAGTATTGCGAGAAATGCCATATCTAGTATTCCTAGAAATATGGTTCCTGATGTACCCTGAACATTTGGAGTATAGTGTATTTGCATCTAGTGTTATCCATCTTGTTTTGGACATCAGTCAGCATAGGTGATAACACCTTAAATTTTCATTTTGTAGAAAAGTTTCTGGGGTAGCCCCCTGAACACCAGCATTAGGGGCTTTTGTGCTGCGAATATTCTACAATTCTAAGCGCTCAGAGACCTCCAGTGCAAACACCAATTAATTAGAAAAGTACCTGCACGTGAAGAAACCAGATCCTCAGTCAACAGATCCAAATGATTAATTCTCACACCAAACCAGTCAGGAAACCATTCACCCCCTTGGTCAGCCACAAAGATTGAGCGTAGGGGCAGGAGGGCTTCAACACATTGATGAAAGTAGTGCAACATTCTACCTGCCAATTTGCACACAGCAATGTCCCACAAACAGCCATGGGAGAGAGTGAACGGTTTTCTGTGGGGGATTGTTCACCAGGACTCCGGGAGGGAGAAACTCCCTTCTCTTTTCAAATCAGATTTTTTTTGTTTAGATTGTCAGAAACCCAGGTTCAACAGATTCCCACATTGGAGCCCAGTGAAAACCAAACCTCCAGCGTTCTATCGACATAACGACACAGTAATCACTTTCATTTCCAGCAGTGTTATTTTTATCATGTGACCTAGAATTGCTAACAATAGTAATCCTTTTCCATTATGAGTGGGATTTCCCCCCATCATGAAGATACAACACTGAGATCCAGTTGATTTTACAGGTTCCTGGGTCACTGGTTCAGGCTCTCAAACCTGCCAGTTTGATGTGTAATTCGCCATCTGGTGCAGTCTAGTCCAATGCAGAGCTGGTTCCTGATTTGATCCTTGCTATGTGCTGAGTTTCAGCCGATCTTAGCAGAGGCTCACAAGTGACCTCAGTGCTCTTGGGCTACGGGAAAAAACTGAAGACCACATGACCGCCTGCGCTTCTCAGCTCCCGATGACAACTGAATCACACTCCCGCCCAGCCAGGACATGCGTGAGCTAATACTGCATTGTAAGATCAAGCCTGGTTTGCTGCCGCTTACTGTCCAGCCTCACAGAGAAATGCCACTGTCAAGAGGTACCAGAGAAGTTGCTGGCACTTACTGAACTCCTCTGTCAGTAATTGCATGGGAGGAGGCGAGAAGGTAACACTCCCTGGAATTAGGCAAGCAAGGAGCATCCCTCCACGAGGATAGTGCACATTCCAATCAAACACAGGGAAATTTCCTCATGCATGTGGCTTGCATATGTGGAACTCACAAGTCTGGTTTGGAGACTCTTAAACTCGGTGACGGGTTTCGTTATGTGTCAGACACCTGGCTGAGCAAAGATAAAACATAAAAAGGGGAGTGGAGGGGGCAGGCAAGATGTTCAGAACACAAAAAGTCAGAGATTTAACATATATTTTGAAACAGACAGATGAGGTTTCTCTGACTCACAAGACCATTGCCCACATGACCGCCTGCACTTCTCAGCTCAGTAAGATGCTGGAGAGAGGAGGGTTTGGTGTGGAGCCTGGACCTCGCCTGCTGTTGATTAGCTGCACTCTGCCTATCCTACAGGAAGTCTTTACTTCCCTGCAGTTCTGGTTTGTTTTAAGCCGCTACATTCTTTTCTAATTTGCAACGGTTATCCCTGGAGTCCTTATGAGATTGGTTCATTCAATTCAATAAGTCCCGTCTTAATTGAATCTGGGGCTCATTGAATGATAACACACCAGATGTACAGCAATCAATCCAGATGGGATGACGGCAGGTGACAACCCTTGAAGATAAACTTTTGCACCGTTTCTGAATTAACCAGTACTGGACTTGGTGCGAGAGATTTTATTAGAATCTGCACAGAAAAAGTAAAGCAGGCAGAGAACATCATCAGTACCATATGTCTTCGATCTGGTGCAGTCCATCCAATCCGTTATTCAGTGCACACACAAACAAGGGGTATACCTCCCATTGGGGTAAAGGTCATATTGCTTGCTGCACAGACAGTAATCTGGATGCTGGTGAGACACTCAGACTACAGAACAAAAAAAATGCTGAGTTAACACAATGACCGCTCACTTAAACTAACGGCTGGAAAAAAAATTTAGTCAACTCAATTCATGACTGTTTGCGGGATACTGCTGTACGCAATTGGCTGCTGCGTTTTGGCTACGAAATATACAGTCAATCCACTTTACAGTATATTCTGTGAAGTGCTTTGAGACGTCTCAACAACGTGATAAGGTGCTATTTCAAGGATTATTATTGTTATTATATCTTATTATTCCTACCAATGCCTTTGATTGGAATTCAGTTTTGGAACTTTCCTTTCAAATCACCTCTGAAAATTTTTTTGGGGGAGGATTTATCACGGCTCACCCAACAATTTGGGAAAGATTTTATTTGGCGCTTAGGCCAGGAGCGAGCCCTGTCAGACCATCAGTGAGCAACAGATTCAGTGATGGCATGGACACTGGCAACAATAAAGCCATGGGGGGGGGGGGGGGTGAGGGGTACCTGGGCAGGTGCGGGAGGGGTGCCCAGGCAGTGAGGTTGAGAGGTGTCAGGCACACCTCTCCCCCCACCTGGCCCGGGCACCTCTCAGCCCCCCACCCCACTCTGTGCACCTCTCTTTTCCATGGAGCGAACAAACATTTCAGTGTCTGACAGACGCAACACTTCCTAACGAGGTTCCTTAATAAGGAGAACGCAAGTAAATCACACAGAAACTCACTTCACATGAGCTCCTTCGGGCAGTGTTCTCGGTGTGGAGGGGCAAGACATGCTCCCAGTTAGTTTCCTTATTCAGGAATCCTGGTTGAGATGACTGCATGTTAGACCCAGAATGATAACTCCTTGAAGTGAGAAAAGGAGAGGACAGGGTTAACTGGCGCTGCATGGAGAAAGCCCAGGATGTGGGCAGGGTAGGGCTGGATGAGGTGAATGGTGTCCTCCTGTTCCCATGTTCCTGGGTCACAGCACACTTCAAATTGAAAAAGAAATAAGAAAAGTTGATTCAGCTCAGACGTGACTGTCTGTCTGGATCCTCTTTCAAGAGCCACTTGAACTACTGTTACTTCCTCTTGCCTTGACATTTCTTACCTGAAAATGCAGGATTAAACTGTCAGGTGACAATCAAACGTCAACATGTCTGCCCATTCCCCTCGTTTTATTATAAATGTCCTTCACACCTCTTGCCAGCTTGGCTACAAACCAGCCAGGGCTCTCCTCCATCCATCTTAAAGCTTGCCTTCCTCCCACGGGAGACGCTCTTCACATGATCAGTTTGCACGATATTTGCATTGTAACAACAGAGACTGGAAACCCAAAGCATATGCTTCGAGCACTTCCAGCACTGCCCCAGACTCTTCAGCCCAGACCCCTGACTCGGATTCAGAGGAAACAGGGAGCAAAAGAGTGAAGGTCAGCCCGGTAAGCACACAAACTCCACATTGACAGACTGCATGGCCACAGTGTGATCGACAGCACTGGGCACTCTGGGAATGGGATTGTTTTTGCAGGTGAGATGTATTAACTCTGCCCTAATCAAAGATAACAATATAATTACAGGGACTGCGGCAGTAAAGGGATCTCTCAAAGCCACTGCGTTAATATTAAACTTCATAATTCTATTTTCCTTTTAAACAAGATCACGACTTCTCCCCCCCACCCCCCCCTTTCCCTCCTTTCCCCAGGACTGTTTAGTTGAAAATGTGCATGATTACTGAGCACTCTAGAATTTTACTGAAAGGAAACAAAATGCAGATGCTGTCAACAGCCCGCCTCACTTCAGCAACCCCCCCATCTCACTTCAGCCCCTGCCCCCCACCCCACTGCCTCAGTCCCCCCGCCTCAGCTCCCTTGCCTCAGCCCCCCCCCGCCCTCCTCCCCCCCGCCCTCCTCCCCCCGCCCTCCGCCCCCCCCGCCCTCCGCCTCAGCCCCCCCCGTCCCCTGCCCTCCGCCTCAGCCCCCCGCCTCAGCCCCCCGCCTCAGCCCCGCGCCTTTCACGTTAGGATACTTAAAAGCATTTTACAGGATATGCAGTGACTGTACTTTTTAGGTGAATGCAGAAGCTAATTTACATGCAGTCAGGTCTCAGAACAGCCATGAAGTGAATGACCAATTTTATCTAAGGGATTGTTGACCAGGACAATGGGAGAAACGCCCTTCTCTTTTAAAATAAAGGCACTGGATCTGAACGGGCAGATGGGACCTCAGTTTAATATTTCATCCGAAGGATGGCACCTCTGACATTGCAGCGCAACCTCAGCACAAGATTGGAGTGTCACCTTAGACAGTGTGAGTTTGAAGTCTGACGTGGGGCTTAAACACACAATTTTCTATCTGAGTCGAGTACTACTGACTGAGCCAGGCTGACATCCATGATTTGTGGAATTCCACATTGAATTTTTCATCACACTTTAGTAAAAATGACTGATCAATTGGAAAATATATATAAATTTCTTGAAAAATAAACCTGACAAACAGCTCATCAGCAGAACCCAAAACATTACAAGTTACAAATACCAAGTCACAGCACCAGATTGTTTAAGGAATGTTTCTTTGAAATATACTGAAGTCACCCTAGTAAATGTCACTTCTCACAGCAGCTGACAGCATAGGGAGAGGCCTTCTCTACTCCTGTAGAGAAGGCCTTCTTCAAATTTTGGGTTTTGAACAAAAACAAAAATCATTTAAAACCTGCAGCCTCAGAGGCACACAGAAAGATAGCCTTTCAGTTTTGAGAAAATATTCGATATCAGGATCTATAAAATAAAACTCTTTACATTTAACGTATGGCCTTTCATGTCCGGAGCAGGTCTCAAAGTGCTTCAAAGCATTCACCTGTACTAGTTGGTAGCACAAGAATCTGAAGTTGAGGGTTCAAGTACCACGTTTGCACATTTAGCTTGCATAGTCTAAAGCTGACACTCCAACGCAGTACCAGGATGTGTTGCAATACTGGAGGTGCCATCCTTCAGATGAGACTTTAAACTGAGGTCCCTTTGCCTGTTTGCGTTGGCACGTCCTCCCCACACGAAAGGCACTAGACAAATGTAATTTGTTAATGTTGAGGTGGACCTTAAAGATCCCTTGGCTCTATTCAAAAAAGAGAAAGGAGTTTCTCCCGGTATCCTAGCCAACAATCCCCCACATAAAATTCCATTTATTTTGTGGCTGTTTTTGAAATATTTCTGTGCGCAAATTGGCTGCTATGCTCGCCTAAAAATGCACAGTTACTACACTTTACAGCAAATCCTGTGAAGCGCTTTGAGACATCTTCGCCATGTGAAAGGCGATATATCAAACTCAAGGATTTAAAAAAATGTATCCACGGTAAAGTATCCAGCAAAGGCACGATGGGCCAAATGGCCTCCTAAGCTGTAATATAGAGCACAGTTCAGTCAGAACTCTATCGCCCGCATACTTACCAGGACCAAACTCCGTACCCCTCACCATCTGGCCCAGGCTTCACTGGCTCCCCACCATCGAACAGATCGACTTCAAGATCCTCACGCTCATGTTCAAATCCCTTCACTCTGGCACCTTCTTACCTCTCCGACCTCCTCACCCCCAATCCACCAACCAGAGCCTCCATTCGACTGGCACCGGCCTCCTGCTTGTCCCTTGCACTCCACCATTAGAGGTCGCACTTTCAGCCATTACAGCCCGAAACTTTGGAACACTCTCCCTCAATCCCCCCGCCTTGCCCACTCTTTTCCAAGTCCCGCCTTAAAATCTTCCTTTTCGAATGTGCTTAGTCACCTCCCTTCGACCCACTGGCTCAGAGTAAGGCTCTGCCATTGTTAAGCGTTCTGAGACACGCCTGCATGGGGGGCGCTATATAAGTGCAAGTTGTTGTTGTAATATTCTTTGATAAAGTGTAGGCCTGTATTTTTGCAGACAAACAAAGCTATGATCCGAATCGAGAAAGAGAGGTCTTTTAACCAATAATGGCAACTTCTGGGACTTTATTTTGTGTCTGTGTGAAGTACTGAATTTTTCACACTGCACTGATTACAGTTCCAAAAAAATTAATCATCAATAAAAATTTAATTTCCCAAACATAATTCAGCACTGGATGAGCAAGAGTGCAACAAATTCATGAAAATTTTAATCTCAAGAAAACAAGTGGGATTTACCTTTTTCGAGGTACAGGGTTGCTTCAATCGCTATTTCCAGTTTTGCTTTTTTCGTCAGCTGGGTGTCTGACGCATCAAGAAACCCATTGCCAAGCTTAAGACTCTCCAAACCAGATTGAGAGTTTCATGTTTGTATGCCATCCTGGAATTCGCACTCTCTTACTGGAGGGACGCACACTAATTCTGGAAAAAATCAGGTGCAGGTTGGCAAAAGCCAATGTTTGGGGACCCCAGGGTGTGAGTTGGGGAAACTGCTGGTGTTTAACCAGTGAAAAACACATAGCCTGCCATTGAGAGAACTGCCTGGCAAGCTTCCCACTGTCTGTTAGGGCTTTGGCTTGCAGTGTTAACCAGAGTCAAATTGGAAGAATCCCTGCTCCCAGCGACTGGCCTGCCGATTAGCCAGGCTTGCTGGGTTGTCACAAGCGGTGCCATGGAGTACTTTTATTTATAGGTTCCATTGCACAGGATGATTTGCGGAACCTCTGCACCTACACAGGAGGAAACTGCACTCTCCAGCATAGCTGATGCAGCCAAAGGCACTCTTTCATTCACTCCATCAATGCTGACCAGGTAAGAAGAATGAAGGCATTAACTCTGCCGCAGAGGAAACTAAATAGCGCCCCATGAAGCTGTAACGTTGTCCAAAGTTTTTTTATATACATTAAAAAACAATTACAATGTCAAATGTGTGTGCTACTGAAGCCCTGCATCCGCCAAACACACTGCTCGAGTCACTGGGATCGAGCTGAGGTTTGGGATGGCTGCTGAGACCTTAATCATCCTTAAAAAAAACTCACGAATAACAAAATGTAATAATGCATTTCATATAGTGTCTACAGTACTGAACATCTCCAAACACTTCCGTTTTTAGTAAAGTGTAGTGACTGTAAGTGCTGGTGCCCTCCTTCACTCTGTTCGGAGAAACGTTGGCAAACTGGACAAGTGCGAGCGACTCAGCCCAGAAACCTCAGTCTGACATTTACTCACAGCCCAAACAACAGCAGACATTGCCCCATTATTGTCTAGAAAGGCAAGCAACGAATCAGATTTCTCAGCCCGATGGCTCCTGTGTGAGCAGTTATTGCAAAATCAGCTCATTAAGGATTCTCAAGTCAGAAATACAGTAAAATCATTCTGTTCCATGTCCTCATGTGATCCCACACTGTTTAACCACAGCTAATGGTCACGACTAAACAACTCATCACCGCCCACTTTGTCCAGACTTGTTCTCTCCCACTCTTTATATATGTATCATATGTAGAATATATATAATATATATGTATACACACACAGACAAGATGTGAACTGGTGTGTGGGTAATACACAGGATAACACACACACAGACAAGTTACAAAACAATAAACAGGGGGCTTGAGAGTGCACCAATATTTTGGACGGACACAGTGACACAACCAGCCGGCCTCAATCATGTTTCCAGAGCTCCACTCAGGCAGCACCCCCTCCCCCCACTGCATATTGTGCACATATTACACAGCATCACAATAATCTTGCCGGAATACCTCATGACATAAAATAACTCAATGCGCTTCACAGGTTTTTACTGTAAAGCGTAGTGACTGTATATTTTACAGACAGCCAATTTGCACACGGCAATGTCCCACAAACACCCATAAAATAAATGACCAATTTTATCTGGGAGATTGTTGACCAGGACCCCAGGTCTTTTCAAATAATGCCATGGGATATTTAATGTCCACCTGAATAGGTAGACAAGAACTCAGTTCAACATCTCATCCAAAATGCAGGACTCCCCCAGCACTGCAGCGGAGTGTCCACCTAGACTGTGAGTTTAAAGTTCCAACGTAAGGGCTTAAACCCATAATCTTTTGACTCAAGAGGCGAGAGTGCTACCAACTGAGCCAGGCTGATCCGCTGATGATATTAAAACAATCATTTAAAATGTATTTAGAGTTTACAGAACAATCACAACGTAATACATCTCAAACAGCATTGTGGAGCTCTGCTGCTGAGAATACCAACACTTTCCTGCATTCATTCGAAGAAATGTTTAATTTTTCAGGAAAAAAATGGATCATGTAAAATTGAAGCATTTCCTGGAGCAGTACTTGCTGCATCCCTATAAACCTCAGCAATCATGAATTTGTCCTGCAGCTTAATTTCACCTAAAGAGATGTATCTTATCCATGGTTCAATACCTCCCCTCTCACAATCTTTACATCCCACCTTAAAACCTACCTCTTCAACTGCTCCTATGGTTACTTTTTCCCTTTCTCCCTTGCTCAGTGTTCAACCCCATCAATATGAAGCTCTCTGATATTCTGTGTGAAGGGCTCTCTATAAATGCAGATTGTTGTGTCAACACGTCTCAAAGTGCTTCACAAGTCATTACTCTTGAGCATAGGGCTTTTTTGTGTTTCAAACAGTACCCATTGCAAGACCCCTAAAACCACCACAAGGTGAATGACCAATTCCTACTGCGGTTGGATGGTTGGCCAGGCATCCAGGAATAGCGGCATGGGACCTTCAACACCCACCCGAGGACTGGCACAGACGGCGGCTCAGTTTAACATTTCACTCGAAGCACAGCATCTCCGATAATGCAATGCTCCCTGGGGCACTGCTCTAGAGTGTCAGCCTAGACTGTGAGCTCAAAGTCTCGACATGAAGCTTGAACCCACAACCTTCTGACCCTGAGCTGAGCGTGCGACTGACTGAGCCAAACTGACAGAACACAACCACAATAGCATTTTGCTCTGTGTCAAGTCACAGTAAGCTTGTTGCTTTAAGATCGTTATCTCTACACTGTACGAGGATTCGGAATTTCCTTTTACAATATTTAACATCTGAAATTTAAACAACGTGTTGCATTAAAGCAATCCTTAAGCTCTCCATAAAAAAACATTGACAAAAATCAAAGCAGGCAGCCTGGCACATTGAGCCAAAGAACTCAAGTGCAGAGGGCTTGCAAATCATGGCTAATTCTCCATGGCTTCATTTTCTGTAGGAAATCACATTGGTTTCCTGAAGTTTACAAGTCACATCATGAAAACTGCAGGGGCCAGACACTGGGATCGAGTGCCGCATTGCTATTAACACAGCCCATGTAAGAAGGAGTTATTGCATGGCTCAATGCCGTTGTTAAATGTTTGTCATTATAACTATCCACGAATGATGATTTCAGCAGCAAACGGTTTCTGGTATCCGATGCCTGAACAGTTGAATGTAAGTCACACCTTGCTGTGCTGATCACAGTTCTCCCTCACAGGATATTACTGAGCTATTCAACAAGCAATCCAACAGAGGTTGGTTTGGAGAGGATAACAGTGAAGGATTATTCCTGCTGACTGATAAATCGGTTACGAGGGAGTTTAAACTCAAAACTGTTCCTGGAGGAGAGAAGGTACGTTAGATGTTTTTCATGCAGAGGGTTATTACCACATGGAAAGCTTTTGCCACAAGTGGCTATTGAAGCGAGGAATATAAGGAGATTTAAAAGGGAACTGATTAACAACAACAACAAAATTATATTTGTATAGTGCCTTTCACATCAGGAGGTTTGAGGAAGACCAATGCAAAAGGGATAAAGCAGGGAATCTGAGAATCTGGTAGATAAAAAAAAATTCCTGCATTTGATACAGCGCCTTTCGTGCCAGGAGGATGTCTCAAAGTGTTTCATAGAGTGTACACTACAGCGACGGGAACTTTGAAGGTGAATGCAGCAGGCAGTTTGCACAACAACATCCCACAAACAGCCACAAAGTGAGTGTGCAATGTTATTTGGGGGAGAGAGAAACTTCCTTCTCTTTTCAAATAGGATCTTTAACGTCCGTCTGAATAGGAAACATTTCATGCAAAAGTTCGGATAAATTAACTTCTAGTGTAGAGGAGCTGGCTGGTATCAGTGTAGGCTCAGTGGCTTTCTCCTGTGTTCTCATTCTATATTCTACGATTTCAAACAGACAACTAATAAACTCACTGCACCAGCAGAATACTTGCATTAAACTAGCTAATCCCCGTTTAATAAGCAACTGTCAGTGGCAGTCCATAACTCATTCTTTTAATGAGATTCATCAAGATACTTCAGTGTAAAGCGGAAATTATTTTGATATAAAACAAACTGAAAATGGGGTATTCTAGGCTGTGCTGGGGAACAGCATGAACCACACCACAAAATAACCCAGAACTTTAGTAAATGAAAAACAATTATTCAGGAAATAGTATATCATCAGGTTAAGGAATCGTGGGCACAGAGCCGTGGCGTGTGTGTAAATACACCAGGCACAAAACTTCACCTCACTTAACCCACTCTCCTCTAACCAGGTTACACTTACAAAGCACATCCCCCAAACCCCGCATAACATTGACAGCACCCACCGTAACCCTGCCAGCCCCCCCCACCCACCGTAACCCTGCCAGCCCCCCCCACCCACCGTAACCCTGACAGCCCCTCCCACCTAACGTAACCTTGACACCACCCCCCCGCCCAGGGTAACCCTGACAGCCCCCCTGCCCACCGTAACTCTGACACCCCCCACCCACCGTGATGCTGACAGCCCCCCCACACTCCGTGATGCTGACAGCTCCCCTGCCCACCGTAACGCTGACAGCCCCCCCCTGTAACGCTGACAACCCCCCACCCGTAACGCTGACAGCTCCCCCCACCGTAACGCTGACAGCCCCCCCCCCCGTAACACTGACAGCCCCCTCTCCCCCCAGCACTGATATACTCTCTCCCTCCACCCACACCAGTGTAAACCGACAACACCCCACAAACCAGTGTAACACTAACCCCCCCCCCCCCCCCGCCCCATACACTAATGGGCCCCCAGTGTAAGACTAAGCCACACAAATCAGAAAGGTCCCAGATACCATGCTGATTTGATCTGAGTTCCAATTCCAGCTGAGGCGCTGAGACTGCCACAATTGGCCTGAGCCCCCGAGGCTAGGGAGGGAACAGCCAGGGATCCTCATCTCATTCCACTAACTCCTGCTGTGAGGGGCGTGCAGGTGTCAGCCCAGGAGAGAGAGAGAGAAAAAAAATCATGCTCAGATGTGATGCTCCCCCTCACACAGGCAGCCAGCTCACACTGGGATAAGGACTACTTATGACAATCCTTGTGTTTAATATAGTGCTTTATCACATCGTTGAGACGTCTCAAAGCACTTCATAGAATATGCTGTAAAGTGGATTGGCTGTGTATTTTGTGGGTGAAATGAAATACTTCAGTTATACTTCAGAGCATTGCTGGTGCCTGACTATAACGCAGCACAAGTTAGCAGTTTAGGACAGCGAAGTGAAAATTTATTGGGGGGGGGGAGGAGGGTAAGGAAAGACAAGGGAAAAAACAGCCTCTAAAAAAAATTCATACTGCATCTGAACTGCTGTTGTTGTTCCACACAAAAAAAATTCAAATGGAACTATACTCCTGTATAAAAATGCATTTTAAAAAGTAAACTTTTGCATCACATCACTTGAGACAAACAGAGAGACGACAGACGCAGACAGACATCCATCCAATGTAAGAAGCAAATTTCGGCCCATGTTGAAAATGCCATAAAACTCAAATTCTTGATTAAACGTTCACTCATCGCTTTAGCCGGTAATATGTCAACATCACGGTGAATAGGTCCCAGCTTGCTCACATTACATTTTTCAGCAAATACATATGTCAATTGCCCAGCTAATAAACTAAAGACTAAAAACACATTGGACTGTTTGTTTTGCTATTGCCACAATGTCAGCAGACACAAGTAAAACAGGATCTGTTAAAGGCAGATTAAATGAGAGAGAGAGAGAGAGAGAAGTGTAGCGACCACTGCCGCTGGATTTGAGACAAGTCGATTGATTAATTTCCCAATTTATAAACAATGACTTGATTATAAAGCAGTTAATTGGCATAGACCGATCTGAATCAAATACTAGACCTGCAGATTCATTTATTAGAGCTGATCTCAATGTACCAGCTATTGTTAGGAGGCGGTTTACACAAAGTATGAAGCACTTTGAGATGTCTCGAAGACATGATAAGGCACTATATCAAATGCAAGAATTATTATTATTATAAAGTCAGCTTAGATATCGGTCTGGGCGACGAGCACTGAAAATTATACATTAAATGATTCATGTTTCACAACTGTTTAGATGGGGCCGGCAGAGATGCAATGTTCAAATGTGGCTTAACCTTTAAATTGCTGATGAGAGATGGTCAGTATTCTTCAATTCAAATTACACCAGGAAAACTTCAAGTGAAAAAATCCAAAGGGATGTTTTGTCTTTCTGAGACCAAAGTGGCAACAATAATTCAAGGTCCTCATTAATCCAAATTTTGTGGAATTGCACCATATCATGCTCCCTAGCTTGCTCTCTCTATTTATCTACCTCCACCTCCACAGCAAGATTGATCTTGGCTCTTAAATACATGCACTGTATCTTTGAACTCTCACACACACACACATACATACACATACACATACTGTGAGAGAGAACTATATATACTGTGAGTGCATATATATATGCACACATAGAATTATAGACAATACACATACAAACACACGTATATAAATTAGACACAAACATGTAAGCACATACACACACAGTGTGTATCCATACAAACAGAAATGTATACAAACACACTCTGTCTATGATAAACACACACATATAAAAGAGAAGAGGTATAAGCACACAGAGAGGAATCGTTTCCCAAGGCACGATCCAGGGAGCCACACGCTGAACAGAATTCAAAATACATTTGAGCGGAGGGGAGAGACAGAGAGGGGGAAAGAGGGAGAAAGAGGAGGGGGGGGGGGGGGGGAGATGCATTAAAAGAAAAGAGAAAGCTGGCTTACCTTGGCTGCCCTTGTTTCCCGCCGTGCTGAGTGTGTTCAAGAGCATGAAAAGCAAACAGTAGGAGCCGGACAGAGCGCCAGCCCCCATTCTGCTCCGCATTCTCTTGATGAGCGAAGGCTTGGGGAGAGATGGGATGGGATGGGGATGGGGAGTCCTCGCCTCACTCTATCCTGACGGTGATCCCGGTGGTTTGAAAGAAAGAAAGGAAAGGAAAGAAAGAGGGAGGGAGGGAGGGAGCGTGTGAGTGTGAACTTGCCCCCTCAGTTAGAGCGCTCTGTGCTGTGGGATCATTGACTCTAACACAGCACCGCTCTGGGGAGAGAGGGAGTCACTCACTCACTCACATCAGAGATGTACACAGCGCTGCTGCTTCTCGCTGCTCTTTCACATTGCAAACCCCCCCGAGCTGAGCTGAGCAGAGCCGAGCCGAGCCGAGCCGAGCAGGGGGAGGAGAGACACGCGCGGGGCTGCCAGTCTCTGCTGGAATTTACAATCAGCTGCTGCCCCCAACCACATTCCTGCCAGAAACCAGGCTGGAGGAGGACTGCCAGTCTCCATAGAAACGGCTTCTCTGGGATCAGAAGGTCAGAGCGGGACCATGTGGAATCAATGAATCGATAAAGGCCCGAAGCTCAGCACCGAGCAACCCTGCAACTCACACTCACACACTCAATCCCTCACTCCCTCACTTATTCACACACTCGATCACTCACTCACTCACTCCCTCCCTGAAATACGAGCAAATGCAAAGATCAGAGCTGCGCATTATCACTTACACACACACACACACAACACCCGTGGAATGTGAATTAGAGAATAAACTCACAAGTGAAATGGCAGTTGTTTTTATATACACAGCCCCCACCCCCTGCCCCCAAGTCTCAGAACTCACAGGCGACGGTGACCCGGGGAACTTGAACTCGCAAACCGCGTGCGGCAAAACCCAAAGCTTAGCTTAACGAGTAGAAGACGATTAAAACCTGGGTTTAAGCAATCTGATCCGCGCTAATCCAGGGAAAAGTTAGCTCGCTTAATTTCCACACCGGTTGGAATCAGTACGGTTCGGCCCAGCGCCGGCAGCCAGTCAAACCACAAGAACTGAGCCAAGCAGAAACCATCGCCATTCCCAACACCTTATTCTTCCCGGGACCAGCCCACTGCGTCTTCGTTCATGTAAAATCTAGAGAATTAGGTTGTGGAGTCCCATAGTGAAGTGATTGGTGCACTCGCCTCGCAAGCGAGGTAACCCAGGTTCGATTCCCGGGCAGGGCGAAACCCTAGGCTGGTTTCTTTACTTCATACGCCTGTTTATCCCGCAGAAAGTAGGAACCCAGTTGTTAGTAGATTGGCAGATCACTTTCTGGGGGTAATAATCCCTCCAAAAAAAAAGTCACTCAATCCATGACTGTTTGTGGGATACTGCTGTGCACAATTGCCTGACGCGTTTCACCCACAAAATTTACAGTCAATTCACTTTACAATATATTCTGTGAAGCACTTTGAGATGTCTCCATGACATGATAAGGCGCTATATGAAATGCAAGGATTATTCACATGGTTCCTTGTCTCACATTTCACTTCCAGCATCGACTTTTTATCAGGACCAAAAGGGAGCTGTGAAGCCGGGCCAGACCGTGCTATGTTAAAGGCTCTTTGAAGTTGGGAAACAATTCTGTTTAAGAATTCCTTCAAAAGTCCTGTAGTTATAAGGCAATTTCTTTCATTCCCCGCAGCACAAATAACTCTGTAACTGTTAATTCACCTCTGCCGCAGGGAAAGGATTATTATTTTGTTGCAGGAAAGTAACCAAAGCCTTTCAGTTTATCTGGAGACTTGGCAATTCAACAGCCTGTGGTTATGCCTCCGATAGCTCAGTTGTTTCGGGTCAGGACGGTCCGGTCGAGGTGTGTGAGCTGATTTCTGATGAATGCAATAGGAAAACCGGCGGCAATGTCCCCCGCAGCAGCCTCCGTGTGCCCCATCACCGTAGCCATCTCCTGGATCCCAGCAAATCGACTTCAAGGCCCTCACCCTCACAACCCCCCACCCCCACGGGGCCCTCTCTGACCTGCTCACACCCCATTCCCAGGTTTGGGAGGGGGCCCTCTTTGATTGTTCAATTGCTTCCCTTTACTGTTGTACCCGCAGCAAAACAAGAGACACTCACAGACAGAGACACACACACACACACAGAGAGAGACACTCGCGGACAATCTCAGCAGAGAGGCCGCGGTCACTCACTGTTCAGGCGAAGCCCGTTTTCCCGCCCCCTCCATCCCAGCAGCCCCCGCGCCCCTCGCCATCCCAGCAGCCCCCGCGCCCCTCGCCATCCCAGCAGCCCCCGCGCCCCTCGCCATCCCAGCAGCCCCCGCGCCCCTCGCCATCCCAGCAGCCCCCGCGCCCCTCGCCATCCCAGCAGCCCCCGCGCCCCTCGCCATCCCAGCAGCCCCCGCGCCCCTCGCCATCCCAGCAGCCCCCGCGCCCCTCGCCATCCCAGCAGCCCCCGCGCACGGTTGTCCGTTGGCCCCGCGTGTCGCTGTGGTGTATGTGTGAGAGGAGAAGGTGAGGCGTCTCGCGTTTGCACAAAGGCGCTCCGACCTCCCGGAGAAATCTATACTAAAGACAAAATATTTGTGTGTGTATATCAACCAAGAACACATCCCACAGAGCCCTCCCACAAGAAGTCCTCCCACAGAGCCCTCCCACAAGGAATCCTCCCACAGAGCCCTCCCACAGAGCCCTCCCACAAGGAGTCCTCCCACAGAGCCCTCCCACAAGGAGCCCTCCCACAGAGCCCTCCCACAAGGAGCCCTCCCACAGAGCCCTCCCACAAGGAGCCCTCCCACAGAGCCCTCCCACAAGGAGCCTTCTCAGCTCAGTATAGACAAAATGTCTGTCTGTGTCGATCTGCATTCCATATTGGATCCTTCGGTTGCAAGCGAAGCTGCAGCGGGTACAGCTAATCTGTAGTACAAACAACACGCAGGAACGCTCAGCCGATCAGCAGCATCTGCGGAGAGAGGAAAGTGAGTTCACGTTTCAGATCGATGACCTTTCATCAACGACAAAAGGACATCAACCTAAAAACATTAACCCATCTTCCTCTCTCCATAGATGCTGCCTGATCAGCTGAGTGTCCCATCCACTTCTGCTTTTACTTCAGTTTCCAGCACCTGCAGTATTTTGCCTTTTGTTTCGGGGAAATCTGGATGTCTCGGGGATCGGAAGGTTGCAGAGCCTCACAGCCACAGTGGGGCCCCTCAACATCCGGGACCCCGGGGCTGCAGCATCTGAAGCTCTGCGTTATTCATGCCCCCTCTGGTCAGCTAACACCAGGCTGCTGCGTGTCCCAGACCTGGTCCACGCTACTATCATAGGAAGAGGAGTAGGCCATTCAGCCCCTCAAGCCTATTCCACCATTCTATTAGATCATGGCTGAACTGTACCTTAACTCCATTTACCGCCTTTGCCCCACATCCCTTAATGCTCTGACCTGACAAATATCTATCCACCTCAGTCTTGAAGATTTGAATGGATCCAGCATCCACAGGCTGACCTCCACAGTCAGTGGCTGAACTTTCAGTCAGTCACCCCCAGAACGTCTGGAACCAACCCTTTCCCCCTCCGCCCCATCCCCTTTATTATTACTGAGAAGCCCCGTGCATGAAGTGGGTGCTGAGTCTACACGGAAGCGGAGAAACAGCAATGCTGAGCACTTCATTGAAAGAAGAAAAAATCACAATTCTTGCAATTCTTGTACCACACCTCACAGCATTGGGACGTCACAAAGCACTTCACAAATCCCCGGTGCTCCTCATTATTCTTCACTCACACATCCAGCGCGGGAAAATAACAGTCAGTTTGTTCTCTCTCCCCCAGCTCAATCCCACAATTTATTATCAAACCAAGCATTCTATTCAATGAGTCACATACAGTGTCGCACAACAAAGCAGTGAAAGGACCTGACCAGACGTCAAAACCTCACACAAAGAGTATTGACTCTGATCGAGTCAATGAAACCTCACAGACTTTCCCCTCCATTAATTCCAGATTCTGGGGAGTGAACTCGGCTGCACTTTATATAAATCACAATTGCAGACAGTGCCCTGCGTTGGTGCTGGCTTTGTTTTACTTTTCATCGAGTTTCAAGCTTGTTTTTTAATGAAACGAGGTGGCTGATGGCCAGTGGCTGCTGTTTCTCCGAGTTACAGTCTTTATTTTTCTTCTGTCTTTAAATCGTAACGTTATTGCGGTTCACTTTTTCTTCCTTTTTTTCAGTGGGATACTTTAAACCTATTTAATTCTGCAAATGAGCACTTGGAAAGGCAAGGGAGTGGGTTTTTTTTGAGAAGAAACAAATTCACAGTTGAAAAATGTAAAAAAGTTTATATTAAAAAAATTACATTTATATTAGCAGCTTTCACATCGGGAGATATCTCAAAGCATTTCATACAACAGACTGGGAGCCTGAGCTGGGGGAAGGGAGGGGAATGATGGTGGAAAGTACGGTAGAAGAGATAAGTCTTAAGAAGTATTTTGAAAGTGGGGGAGGGAGGCCAGGGGTGGGGGGGGGTGGCGGGTAGGCAGAAGGGAATTCCAGGAGTGAGGGTAGAGCAGCTCAATGCTTACCCAATGATGCCTGGGGCAGAGTAGGCAGGGCTGAGTAGCAGCCGAGCTGGGCTGTGGCAGTTATCTTGGCACTCGGGTTGCAGGAGGTCACAGAAAAAGATTGGGGGCAAGGCTATGGAGGTGTTTGAACGTGAGGATGAGGATCTTGAATTCAATCAAATGCGGAGATAGTAGAGTCAAGTGAGGAGAGGATGGGGGTGATGAGCTCACGGAATCCAAGGCAGGAGAGGACACCAGCTATAGAGGTCTGCAGCTTGTGTAAGGAGAAGCTGGAGTCTGGAAAACAGGGTTTGGCATAATCAAGCCTGGAGGTGATGAAGGGTGGATGAGGGATGGTGGATGAGTCTTGTAGCCTGAGCAAAAGGTAGTGCAGTGGTGGGCAATGTCATGGAGGTTAGCGAAAGCCATACCAGTGAGAGCCCAGCTGTAGGACAGTCGGAGGTTGAACATGACATTGAGGGTCTGCACTGCCTCCGCGGGGTGGGGTGAGCCTCTGTGTAGGTCGATACAGACAGCATCTAGGAGTTGACCTAAACCTCAATAAAATGCTTCTCCACTGACATTAGGTTCAATCATGTTCCAAATATGCTCCAAACATACGTAATTATCCAAACCTGCAGCTGAGGCATCTCTTGACTCATTGTTTAAAGATATCTCTTCTGCTCTCAGTTTAATCCCTTCACCTTGTTGCACATGTCATAATAATAATAATCCTGCATTTGATGTAGCACCTTTCGTGTTGGGAGGAAGTCTCAAAGCGCTTCACTGTAAAATGAACTGTGTGCTTTGTATGTTTGTGTGTGCCTACATGTGTCTGTTGGCCCATCTGAGAGCTGTTTTCTGTTTGGAAATTTGCATTGAAATTGGTGACCTGCATCCTCGACTGCACCTATGGTCAACTTCCCCTCTCCCCCGCTCGATGTCCAACCTCACCACTGTGCAGCGCTCCGAGAAGTGTAAAGGGTGGTTTATAAACGCAAGTTGTTGTGGCTTTTGGAAACATATTTCTTGTGCTAATTATGAAAAGTGGTAAATTTTCACCCAAATATTACTACTTACTACAACAACCAACAACTTGCATTTATATAGAGCCCTTCACTCTGAGCAGGGTCTCAAGAGTGCTTTGTAAATATTACAAAGAGAGAACAATGCAGAACAGAGAGCAATAAACATGAAGGAGTTAACTAAGAGTCAAAAATACAAAAAAAACACAAACACAGCAAAAATGTTCAATGATTTCCTTGGGAAAACATTGCCCTTTTCAGCAGCATCTGATCGCAGTTCTGCCATCAGGAACATTGCACTGGGCAGATGATTGACAGACAGCTGTGTCTGCGCAATGATGGCAAGTTTCCGCTCCAGCCTGATCCACCCCATCATCGGTGGTTGAGCTTCCAGCCGTTCTGTCCCCGATCTCTGGAACTCCATCCCAGAGTCAGTCCACCTCCCCCTTTCCCCCTCCCCCCACCTTTAGAGCCAGCTTTAAGACGTCTCTTTTCAACACGCTTTTGGTCATCTTTCCCTCTCCCCCTTCCTCAAATTCCAACTCCCCCCCTTCCTCAGATCCCTCCCCCTCCCAGCTTAGGTACCAGTCAATTCCGTGAAGCACTTTGAGACGTCCACCTGACATGAAATAAACTTGTATGAATAAACTTGTCGCTGTTGTTGAGGTGGGAAAAATCAGAAAGAGGATAAAATGTCAAGTAAAATAAATGCTGCCACATTTGGAGAGGGGAATTCACCAGCAATGTTGTTGTGAAAGTGGTTCTACTGGGGGTGGGGTAGAGAGGCCCTGTGGTGCTGGCGTGCCTGGAACACGGGGACTCAGGATGTGGGTGTAATTCTTAAACAGCAGACAGTCGCCTGCTTCACTCTGCGGAGCATTAAAGGAAAACCGTCTGAGTGGTGGCTAATTGGCTGCTCCCCTTCCTTAATCAATGCTTTGCCGATCGACCCTGACTGAGCCCATGTGTTACACAACAAGGAAGAGGTCCTTTGAGGCAGGTCTGGGCGGCATTGATCGGCAGCCCATTGATCGGGATGGTTCACACAATGACTCCAATTACACGACAGACTTACACTCAGCAGACAGGCAGTAATTGCTCACCAGTTGTTGTGCGAGGTTGATTTACTGAGACCTTGGCCCAGAGTAATAAGACTGAATCATTGGTCCTGTCTGTGCCTGTTCAGGTGGACGTTAAAGATCCCATGGCATTATTTGAAAAGATTCAGTCAATGGCAATACAGGGGAAGCATGTGAACTCATGTGATGTGTTGTCAGAGGTGCTGTCATTCAGATGAGATGTTAAAAACTGAGGTCCTGTCTGTGTCTTTTCATAGGGATGTTAAAAATCCCAAAGCATTGTTTGAAAAGCGAAGGGAGTTTCTCCTGATTTCCTGGCAAAAAATCTGTCAAATAAATTGGTCAATCACCTCATTACCTGTGAGACCTCTACTGAGTGCAAAATGCCATCCAATGAACAGTAACTGTTTACTTATATAAACACAATTACTGAACAATAACGTATTTGAAATATCTCAATATGAAAATGGAGGTTCTTTCTTTAATGAATGAAAATTAGTGCAGCACAGAAAGTCCCAGCAGCCTGGCTCAATTGATTACATTCTTACCTCCGAGACAAGAAGTTTGTGGGTTCAAGCCCCACATCAATACTTTGAGCTCAAGTCCGGGCTGAACTCCAGTGTTGTGGTGGAAGAGCTGCCCTTTGGATGAAACATTAAAACTGAGGTCCCAGCTGCCTGTGCAAGTGGCTGTTAAAAATCCAATAACACCGTTCGCACAGAGAAAGAAGGGTGTCCTAGCCGACAAACTTCCAGATAATTAGCTGGCTCGGTTGCCTACAGATTCACGGTTCCTACACTTGACAGTAATTCCCTGTGACAATGTTCTTACGTTGTAGGCACTGTGTCAAATACAAGGATTATTCTTATCAAACTGCTGACTTGCCTTGAGGGTGTGTTTTTTGTGTTCACTAGGCTGAGGAATGTTAATGCAGCAGATTTCCACTTTGGGAACCTGGGTCGGAAAGCTCTGTTGATATTAAGTACAGAGACAAGTGTTAAGTGTGGCAGCCTGGCTCAGTTGGTAGCACTCTCTCCTCTGTGTTGGTTGTGCATTCAAACCCACTGACAGGATTTTGATCTCATTCTTGGCCGACACTCCAGGGCAGCGCTGAGGGTGTGCTGTATTGTTGGAAATGCCATCATTTGGATGAAACATTGAACCAAGGTGTTGTCTGTTTGTTCAAATGTAGACTTTAAGATCCTGGGGCACTGTTCAAAAAGAGAAGGGAGTTTCTACCAGTGTTCTGACTGACAATTACTCAGATACAATTTAGTCTTTATAGCTGTTTGGGAGACATATTTCTGTGCCCAAATTGGGTGCTGTGATGTCTGGTAGGGGGATGGTGGGGGGGGCGGGGTGGGGGAGAAGAGTCTGGGGGACGAAACATGGGATTGATGGGATGGGATTCTGCCCTATCACAGCAACACACGTTCAACTGTGAATTTTATATTTCCCACATCAGCCCGGGTCTCAGACAGTCTATTCAGTGCTAATTAATGGCATTTCAATGGTAATTCAATACAACCTCATGAATAGAGGTATTTATTCAGTGCTTTAAGGTCAGAACACTGCTGATGGTTGACCAGTCTGTCCGGCCGGCCCATCAATAGCTCTCGGAGGGGTGGCTGTGTCCTCAACCCTGTGACACATCTATGCTTCAATGGGCCAAACAGACTGTGCTGGACTAGAACTCCCCTCAGCAGCCACTATTTTTTATGAATTTGATACAATGCATTGACATTTATATAGCGCCTTTCATGTCTGAAGCACATAAAATATATGTAAAACAATGGGGTAAAATCTGTCCCTTTTCCCTGGTTTCCCTGGATCGTCAGCAGCTGCAGCAGAGACAAGCCCTTCTCCGATACTGCGCTTAATTATAGATTTACTTAGATTTACACAGACTGTACAACACAGAACCAGCCCACTGGCCCAACCAATCCGTGTCAGTGATTATACTCCACACAGTCTCCACCCATTCCTCCATCCCTCCCAAACCTTTCTATTCCCCTCTCCCTCATGTGAAGGTCTAGCTTCCTCTTGAATGCATCCACAGCATCTGATTCAATCACCGCTTCAGACAACGAGTTCCACAATCTCACTATCCTCTGCATGAAGTAGTTCCTCCTAAGTTCTTTTTTAGATCCCCCGAGTTGCTATCGTATACTTGTGTCCCCTGGTTACAGACTCCCCAACAAACAGTCTATTTATATTAATCTTATCAAACCTTTTTATAATTTGAACATTATATTAACTCCCCTTTAGCAAAAAAAGGCCTAACCTAACCAGCCTATCCTGGAGGCAGTAACCTGCCAGCCCTGGTATCATCCTAGTAAACCTACACTGTACTCTTGCCATTGCCATTATATGCTTCGTGCAGCGTGGCGACCAGAAATGGACACAGTCCTTCAAATGTGGTCTAACCAAGGTTTATACAAAATAAATCACCTCCTCACTTTTATACTCCAGTCACTCTGTAACAGATTACCCCACTGTAACCTCATAGTAAACATCCCAACAGGTCACAGCAGGGGTTGATTAGAGTGATCCTGAGAACCTGACCCTGCTCTGAGCATATAATACAATTGGAGCGTGAAGCGATTCAGGCCGATGGGGATTCTGAAGTTCTAGAGTTAATGGGATTGAAATTCCGGTTGTGTGTTATGTACAGCATCATTGGCAATGTGGATTGTTAAGGGCATTACCCCGTTGGTCCAAATCCCTGACTGTCCAGAATCTTGGGATGTGCTCGCGACGTGAAAAGTGCTATACAAATGTAATTTTGTAATCACCAAAGGTACTAAGAATACTGCCACCCAGAATTTCAGCCCAATTAAGGCAGTGTTGGGGGTTCCTCTCTGTTCCAGTTCACATTATTCTGAATAAAATAATAACATTAATCCTTGCATTTGAGCAGCACCTATTACATTAGGAGGAAGTCCCAAAAACTTCACAGGATTTAATATGAAGTAGAGTGATTGTGTCTTTGTAGGTGAACATGCCAGCTCAATTGTGCACAGCAAGGTCCAACAAACAGTCATGAAGTGAACGAGCAATTTTATCTGGGGGATTGTTTGTCAGGACACCGAGAGAGAGAAACTCCCTTCTCTTTTCGAAAAGTGCCATGGGATCTTTAACATCCACTTAAACAGGCAGAAGGGACCTTGGTTAGAAATTAAGAACATAAGAAATAGGAGCAGGAGTAGGCCATTCAGCCCCTTGAGCCTGCCCCGCCATTTAATAAGATCATGGCTGATCTTCTAACCTAATTCTATTTACCTGTCCTTTCCGCATATCCCTTAATCCCTTTAGTTTTTCAAAATCTATCGATCTCAGTCTTGAATATGTTCAATGATTGACTGAGCATCTACAGCCTTCTGGGGTAGAGAATTCTGTAAATTCACTCTCTGAGTGGAGAAATATTTTCTCAACTCAGTTCTAAAAGGCTGACCTTCAATCCTGAGACTATGACCCCGAGTTTTAGATTCTCGATCCAGGGGAAACAGTCTCACACTGTCTACCCTGTCAAGACCCTTAAGAATCTTTTAAGTTTCTATAATATCACCTCTAATTCTTCTATATTCTAGAGAATATAGGCGTAGTCTACTCAACCTCTCTTTGTGGGTTGGTTTTAACGTCTTATCTGAAAGTTGTCACTTCTGACAATGCAGCCCCCCCACCCCACCCTCCTGCACTGCATTGGAGTGTCATTTTAGACTATTTGAGTTCAAGTGACGATGTGGGGCTTGAACAATAATCCTTCTGACTGAGGGGATGAGTGCTACCATTGAGCCAGGCTGACACACTAATGTCAGCAGTGTCCCTCAGAATAATTCACGTTTCTGACTTTTAATGTACAATTCACATTATGATGCTTACATAGTTTCCACAATCTAATCCAGAAGTAAGAACAGGAAACAAGTCCTCCATGAATGGGATTGAATTTGCTGAGGGAGAAGCTGAGAGAGATCTCGAGGTGTTAGTTGACTCCTCGCTCACTGTGTCAAACCAGTGTGAGGCAGCAACGAGGCAAACAGGATGCTGGGTTAGATGCTAAATGAGTTTGAGTTCAGATCCCCAGACATAATGTACAAGTAATACAGCGCTCTACTTAGACTATACATAGACTGCAGTGACATAAGGAGCTGCCCAGGTCCTAGAGAGAGTGCAGAGGAGAGCAACGAGGATGATCCCAATGTTAGATGAATGAGCTGTGAGCAGCGATTAGAAAACCTCAGGCTCTTCAGTCTTAGGAGAAGACAGCTCAAAGGGGACATCATAGAGATGTATAAAATTTTAAATGCAGTTGAAAAAGGAAACCGAGATCAATACTTCAGGATGCACCCAGAGAGTAGAACAAGTGGACCAAGGTTAGAGTTACAAAGAGGAATTTCAGGACAGATGCCAGGAAGGGTATCTTTACCCAGAGGGTAATTAATGTCTGGTTGCAAGAAGGGTGGTTAGGGCAGAGGTCACTGGACAACACTGATTACACACAGCGTAGTGATAAACACCATGTACACACAGTGTACTGATCAACTCCACATTCACATAGCGTACTCAATGTGGATGATTTGGAATAAGCCTTTTGCGTGGGTTAAACATTGTGTTTGGCTGTTTGCCATGGCGCTACAGTGCTCTCACCCTGGACACTTCAGGCTTGGGTTTGTTTGACAAGTCAGTGGAATACTTGTATTGACCCCACGTCCCTCCGGCCTCCTGAAGCTTTCTTTATAAAATAACAAATGGAGTTGGGAAGATCTTGCATCCTGTCAAAGTGCTGATAATTACAAAGCGTTTCAATCCTAACCCTGTTCTTGGCAGCAGGCTTGTTATGACCATCTTATCAGCCCAACACAGAAGACAGTCAGTCATCTCCTTTCTGATCACCACCCCAGGGTCACTGCTGTCCCCTGTAATAGCCCACCTCATTATCTGCCATTTCCTTGGTGGTTGAGAAGGGAAAGAAGGGGAGCAGAGCAAGCCGAGGAGGGCAGGTGTCAGCCTGGCTCAGTCGGCAGCACTCTCGTCTCCCAGTTAGACGGTTGTGGGTTGAAGTCCCACATCAGGACTTTGAGTTCACAGTCTAAGCTGAAACTCCAGTGCAGTGCTGTGGGAGCGCTGCATGGTTGGAGGCGTCATCCTCCAGATCACAAGGTGCCTTCTGCCTGTTCAGGTGTTAAAGATCCCATGGCGTTGTTCGAAAATAGAGGCTAATAATTTCCCAAAGAAAATAGGTCTTTCACCTCATGGCTGTTTGTGGGATGGTGCTGTGTGCAAATTGGCTGTTTTGTTCCCCTACAAAATACCCAGTCACTACACTTTACAGTAAATCCTGTGTGGTGCTGTGAAACATCTTCCCAACACGAAACACATTTTATCAAATGTAAGGATTATATTATATCATTAAAGAAGGTCCTGCTGACCTGTAATGCTTGTGGGCTTGTACTTAGGAATGACCAGGCAACACTCATGTGTGTCCTAGCTCAAATCCACACAGCACACTCACACAAACACGCACACCGCACTCACACACACACAGAGCAATATCACATACACAGCACACACACACACACTCACACAAAACACACAGCAACACTCACACACACCGCAAATTCACACACAGCACACTCACAATCGCACATAGCACACCCAGCTCACACCGCCTGGTACATCGGCAGTACTCAGTGTCACACGTATCTCCTCCCCGATGAGGGCACCTTAACTTCTCAAGATCAGATTAGTCTTAAAGTAGGAATTTCCAGCAGCCAATTCAAGCACAGACTGAATCCCAGCCAAGCCTGACCGAGCAAGGGAGAGCTCAAAAGCTTTTATTATGTCCAGGCTTGACTACACTAACCCTCTGCTTGCCGGACTTCCCAACTTTTCCCTCTGATGATGATGATGATTATTCAGAACTCTGCAACTCGTGTCCTCTTGCAATGAGCTCCATGACCAGATTTGTTGTTGTAGTAGTAGTAAAGTGAGGTCATTACATTTATAGATGATCTTGGCTGGTACAATTTACACCTAAATATCCCCACAATCGTCCATAAAATGAATGAACAATACTTTAATTTTATCTGGCCACCGGAAAAAAATTGCTTCTCTTTTTGATATGGGATCTTTAACATTCACCTGAACAGGGACAAACAGTTTAGTATCTCATCATTAGAAAAGCACCTCCAACAATGCAAGGCTCCCCAAGCACTGCATTGGATTGTCAGCAGAGACTGTGAGGCAATGTCCTGATGTTGGCCATAAACCCATAAACTTCTGACTCCAGAGGCTACCAACTGAGCCAGGCTGATAACAGCAGAGTATAAAAGGACAAGGAGGAGAATACGGGAGAGTCTGACTAAACAGAGTTTTTGCAGAGATCTGACATTGGTATGATGGGCTGAAAGATTCTGATTCTCTTTCCATTCTCCTTTCCCCAAGGTTTAGAGGACGACCTTTGGGCAAGGATCAGATGATGCCTGAAGTCAGCACGAGAGCTGGATCCTCATCCAGTACATTTTCACAATTCTAGGAACATAGAATAGGAATAGGCCATTCGGCCCCTCGAGCCTGTCCTGCCATTCAACAAGATCATGGCTGATTTTCTAACCCAACTCCATCAGCCCGCCTTATCCCCATATCCCTTAATCCTTCTATTCTGAACTTCGAAACTAACCTCACACCCACCAGGAAGCATCGACGTGCACAGAAGATAACAACAACAACTTGCATTTGTATAGCACCCTTCACGTGAAGTTGCATCCTGGAGAGCTTGACAGTGATGGAATCTGACCCCGAGCCAGGGGAAGAGGGAGGGGAGAGGTGAGCGTAAGCACTGTCAAAAAGGAAGGTCTTCAGGCGGGATTTGAAAGTGGGGAGAAAGAGATGGGGTAAGGCGGACAGATTGACGGAGAGAGCTCCAGAGTTTGGGATTTTTATAGACTGGAGACCATGTTGCCCAGAACAAGAAAATTTACACAAAACACTCTGCCTTAGTCTAAGTTACTCAAATCATTTATTCAATCAAGGTGACAAGGCTATAGCTTGCAGAAATAAACAATGGGGTGATGGAACATGAAAATCCTGCCTTTGAAGCACAATAAAAGCATTAATATCTTTCCCAATGTCCAAAAGTGTGACAAAACAGCCCATTAATCCCCCAATTAAACTAGATTAAAAGTCAATGCTTTGACAATTTGAAAGAGTGAAAGAGAGAGGGAGAGATGTGAAACAGAAATGTAACGTGTCAAGTTCACCGGTGCAGCGAGTGTTTGATCCCAGGCCAGCAACGTTCAAAGCTTCGCAGATGGTTTGTCGAGTTATGCAAGCTTCTTATCCGACATCTTTGCTTTGCATAATCTGATCAACACAACATTCCCAGTCTAAATGTGGACTGTCTATCGAGTTCAAACAGACATGTAGCTACTTTTAAGATACTCACAAGATAATCTGAACACAAGAAGAGATTGCATTGGTAAATTATAACCCACACAATGCTGTATCAACAGTAACTCCCTAGTTTATATATGGAGTTCAGCCAATACATTGCTCAGCAACACATTTGTCTGCTTTTCCCTTTTATATTTCCCACAACCATTTGGAATAGGAGATTAAAGAGACTCTATTCTTTGTTCTCACTTTCAAATTTGTGAAAACAACATTCAGGTTGCTTATCTTGCCTTGAAAATGTCCACAAGAATATGATCACTTTAAAGTGTGTACAATGTGTAGTTTTCAGGATTAGAGATCCAGCGGGTCTTATTTCAGGAGGAATGATCCGTGTCCACCATACTATACAACATATTGTTCACGATTTAAAGCGATCATCTCTTACGTAACAGCATTGCCAATTGCATAATACAACAGTACAAAAGTACAAAGTGCTGGAAAGCATGCGCTCTCATCCATTCATCGTCCCATCACTGGCTCTCTGGATCACATTACAACAACTACTTGCGTTTATATAGCACCCCTGATGCAGGGTAGTGTCTCTGAGCGCTTGCATTAAGGTTACATTACAGGAATCACAATATCACAGCTGACCTCAGGACCTCCACACAGACTATGTGTCAGGCAGACTTTGATCAGTCACAGACTGCGTTAATCAGACTGTGCGTTAGTCAGGGATTGTGTCAGGCAGATTGGATCAGTCTCTGACTGTGTCGGACTGAGATTGAGGTCTGAGTGGAGATCCTTTCGGTCGGCCCTACACATTAAGGATGAGTTAGTTTCAATTTGTTTTGCTACTGGTCCAATTCAGCTCTGTTATTAATGATACGTCTACAGCTCTCGGTACGTAAAGTGTAGTGACTGTGCGTGTTGCAGGCAAAACACAACAGACAATTTCCCACAAACAGTTTTGAAGTGAATGACCAATTTTATTTCGAGGAAATTCCTTCCTAGTTTCAAACACTGCCTGGAATCTTTAATGTCCACTAGAACGTGCAGACAGAACCTCTGTTTAAAGTCTCATCTGAAAGAGCCCCCAGCACCACTCTGCAGTGTCAGCCTAGACTGTGAGTTCAAGGACCTGATGTGGGACTTGAAGCCACAACCGTGTGGACTCAGAAGCGAGAGTGATACCAACTGAGCCCATCAAAGTAAGGTGTGTGGATGAAAGACTTTATAATAATAATAATCCTTGCATTTGATATCAGCTTTTCATGTTTTCTAGACGCTTCAAAGCGCTTCATCTCTTATGTCACCCAGTCGTAGCATTGAGCAGCCTCAGGCCACACAGCACACCCCACACTCTGCTCTCAGGCCCAGTCTCAAACAAGTTCAATTTACCCCTGTGATTCCAGCCAATCCCACATGAGATGGATTTACCCCCTCTATTCCCAATTAACTTCCATTCAGATGCATCATCTGAGCATTCTTGGAAAAGTCTCATCCCCCCCCACTCCCGAGGGTAAATTGCACAATCAAATTTGACACCATTTCTTCCAAAATTGTAATAGAAGCTATAATAATGATAATACAGGACTTACATTTGATATAATATTTTTCAAGTCAGGAGGATGTCTCAAAGCGCTTCATAGGATTTACTGTAAGGTGGAGACACTGCGTTTGGTGGGCGAAATGCGGCAGCCCAATTTGCGCACAGCAATTTCCTGCTAACAGCCACAAAGTGTGCGATCAATTTTATTTGGGGGGTTGTTGGGGGCTTGAGAGAGAAACTCCCTTCTCGTGCCACAGGATATTCAACATCCATCTGAACAGACAGACTTGGTTTCATGTCTCATTCAAAGGACGGCACCTCTGACAGTGAAGTGCTCCCCCAGCAATATCAGCATTTCATTGTAACACAGTGATGTGTTGAGTGAGATAGTGAGACTCACTTAACGGTGAGTTGCTGGGGTTCACTCCCTGCAGCAGGAACGTGCTGAAACGAATGGAGCGGATCAGCCACGACTGGAAACAGCATCCGTCCCCAGCCACCCTCGTGGAGAGGAGCAGGACAGACACTGAACCAAAGCAGATCTCATTTCTCCTGAACACATCCATCCAACCCTAGCTGTGCTGAAGTGAGAGGTCACTCACTGCTTGCAGAAGCCATTGTGTTCGAGCAGCTAAGCAGAGCAGAGGCTATACTGTACATAATAATCCTTCCATTTTGACGTAGTGCTTATTTTACTGGAATCTCTCAAGCGCTCCACAGAGTTTCCGTAAAGTGTAGTGACTGTGCATTTGTCTGCCCAGAAAAGAAATCAAATGCCAGATTAGGCCAATGAGCGTCTCCAGTTGACAAGTTGCTTATCACTGAGCTGATGTGCCAGTGTCCGAATGGGGGGGACAAACATTACAGTAATGACCTCCAGTGCAGTCAGGATTTCTCATGGTGGTGGTGCCAGGTTCTGCAGTACCACTGCTCACCGCAAGGAGGCCACATCTACACCATCCTTCACATGAAACACTGGGCAAAGAGGTGCAATGGTATGGTCATCCTGGAAATGGAAACAATACGCCATAATAATCTGGATTCCTCCAGGGTAGAGTAGAGCAGCACCGAGAGCGCAAGCCGGAACAGAACAAGGCAGAGCAGAAGATGGGCACGGCTGGGGGAGGCAGCTCGAATTCTGTTTTGAGCAAACAATAGAAATCTGACATTTTATTTTGATTACTGGGCTATTACTCTGTGAGCCAATGCATGGCACTAGCTGGGAAGGTCCCAGTCTGATCCCACGTTTGGGCCGAGTGAGCTGATCTCAGCCAGGTCAGCAACTGACCTGAGTGCCCCAAACTTAACAAGTAAACTTTGGTTGCAGTTCTTGTCTAAGGACACTGCACAAGCCTGACTTGGTGGGATAATAAGTACACAAGGTGGTTTGTCTCCCCTACTGCTTCTCAATGGACCGTAGGAATTTGCTAGATGAAAAAAGAACAAGATCCATCTAGATTGCCCTCTACCATCCTGATAGTCGCATGTCATGATAATGGAGATGTTCATAGCAGACCAAAGGCCACAAGCACAAATACCAGGGGTGCACATTGTACTTGAACCGGCAATCTTTACCTCTCTCTCTCTCTCTCTCTCTCTCTCTATCTCCGCTCACACTCCAATACATGCCTCGCACTCTTCAGGGCAACGCTGCCGGAGACATCAAAAACACAACAGTACAGTACTTACAGAGAAAAGGGTTGACAAGTTGAATCCCTCACGTGGAATCTGTCCTCTGAACTACACGGCTTGAATGTCAGTAAAAAAAAACATTCAAAGTCGACCAGAATCTGGTCACAGAGCATCTGACCAACGCATCCAATATAGCTGCTCAATGGGTTGTGGTGTTGACTTGACTGGGTTTCTGTGGGATATTTGGTCAATCCATATGACAGGCTAACAGGGTTATCAGGTCAAGACCCTCAGAAGGTGGACTAGATGACGGGGACACATCAGCAAGAGGGCAAACTAGATGGACCTTGTTCCAGTGCGTGGTTATGGCTATAGGGTTAGTTTACTGTGTCTGCTCGCAGCTTCCTCACAGGGCTCCCTGCCTTTTAATCAGTGAAGTGTGTTGTGGGTTGCACTGTGCTTAAGTGCGAACGGCTTCAGAGCAATTTACAAACATTTGCAAAGTTTTGCATTAGGCGAGTAACAGTTTCCAAAGCAAAACTCCTGATCAAAGATAAGAGGAAATTCCTCAAAAGAGCAGTTACACAGACCACGCTGTGGCCAGCCAATGTTCAGATATTAATGTGAGGAGGGCAGCCCTGTGGCCAAGGAGATTAATAGACTCCAGGCACAGCTTCCCAGGGCTGAGAAGCCTTCAGTTATCAGTGGGGTGATTGTGGATTAAAGTCCAACCTGCTCCAATTCCCATCTACATCCCACACTGGGATGTCTCAGCTTAAATTCATCTTTATCAAATTTATAGATTTGTTCCCCACCCCCCACACTTGAAATTTCATATCTTTTACAGGGTAACAACCCCAGAGACCTGCCCAAATCTCTGAGAGTCTCCACACACCCGCTCACAGCCACAACTCCTCTGGATGAGCTGAGCACAGGAAGAACCCAATGTCAATCCAATCCAAACACAAATTTGCCACAAATATACAGTCAATTCACTTTACAGTCTATCCTGTGAAACGCGATGAGATATCGAGAAGACGTGAAAAGCTCTATATCAAAGGCAAGGATTATTATTATTATAAACAGCTAAACAGGAAAGCGGCTTCCCTGACCCTCCACCCCCCACCCACCAGGAGTATACGCTGAGCTCCATCCTGCAGGGAAAACCAGGAAGACCAATTGTTGCCTTCGGCTGCAGAGCAGCCCAACAGCTCCCCACACCACAAGCCGGTGGATTTCCCAGTCTGAGCGGGTAAAGCGGGGGCTGAGCTGTGTCTCCCACCCCCACTTCAGGGCCTGTGGTTTCCCTGTCCCCGACTCCACCCCCAGGGAATCGGAAACCAGCCTCTCTTCTGAAACCAACTCTTCCCTTCTGCCGCACTTCACAGAGGCCACCAACAGCTTCATTTATATAGCGTCCCTCACAGAGTGTTTGAAATCTTCACCCAACATATAAGCACTGCCCCGTGTCCTCACACACACAGATCCATAATAAAAGACTTTCCTCCTACCTCTGTCAGTAGCCTAAAGCAGCCCAAATTACCAAATCTGTAAGACATCATCACTCTAAACAACATATTTTGGAGGAGACATTGGATTGAGACATCCCCAGGTCAGCATTAAAGATCCCGTGTGACAATATACAAAAAGAGAGTTGTCCTGGCCAACAATTCTCCAGATAATAAATATAATAATAATCCTTACATTGATATAGCGCCTTATCACGTCACTGAAATGTCCCAAAGTACTTTGCGGAATATACTGTAAAGTGCATTGACTGTGTACTTTGGGGGCAAAAATAAAATTATTTACTCATCTCATGGCTCTTTGTGGAATGTTGGTAAATCAAACAGCATACAAAACAGTCACTACACCAGACAGTAATTACCTCTTGATGCGCTGAGACATTTCAGTGTCATAAATCTCTGTAGCACGCGTGCTCCTTCTTATCCAGGTACTTGTTGTGTCAGATAACAAATGTGCAAAGTCACAGGAAGAAAAGCATCAGAATTAAAGGAATAATAATCCTTGCATTTTGATACAGCGCCTTATCATGTCTCCGAGACGTCTCAAAGCGCTTCACAGAACATACTGTAAAGTGAATTGACTGTGTATTTTGTAGGCGAACCTTTTAAGATTCATGTGCAGCATCCACCTAGACATGTGTGCTGAGGGTTAAGGGGAAGGCACGATCCCCACTCTCTGATGGGGCCACTCGCACAAAGCTTCGTGTGTCCTGATACTGCCACCTGTTGGTGTGAATTCAGAGGCCTCGGTCTCCTCCAGTTGTCACTCAGTCTCCTCCACTGTCCGTCTCAGCCTCCGTAATGAATCTCAACCCACAACAACAGTGCAGTCAATAACTCCTTAATTCTCTACTTTCAATATTCCAACTATAAACCCACACCCAGAATCTCTTTTTATAATTCCTAGACTTCTTTCATTGGTTAATTGTCTATTTACTATTTAAAGTGTTATCCAACAGTCTCCTCAATCCCACACTCAACCTCCTCTCCTGTCCCCATCACTTGGTCTCTCCATCCATCACTGTGTGTAAGTCACTGAACAGGAGGCCAGTATTAAAGCAATTTCCCACACTCCTGGCACAAATTAGCTGCTGTGTTTGTGATCACAAACAACACTCACTACATTTCTAATGAATCTCATTTTGTAAAGTATTCCAAGATGTGGCTTTTAACCGAAAGACAATTTGGAGACAAGCACAGCAGCACAGCGAGGTCCCACCAACCACCTGCTGGTAAAGTTAATGAGCAATTTATCTGGAAGATTGTTGGCCAGGACATGAGAAGAAACTGTGGTCATTTAATAAATGTTTTACCTGCTATTTTCCAAATAACTGACAATTTAATAACACTGATAATTTGTTAATAACAAAGGCCTCCATCGTTCCAGTTACTGTCTGACATCTCGCTCCCAGTGAGGAGTGTGAATAAACCGGGGGTTTTGTACGCTGTCTCCAGGTGACTGCGCTGTGATCCACCTCAACAATTGAATGACTGGTCCATTTCAAATGACATTTACAATGACAATGTGAAAGACAAGACTAATCTGGCAATGGTGTTGAGTTATGAGAGTAACAAATGGCAGCTGAAATGGTTCCCCCCCACCCCACCCCCACCCTTCAAAGCAAGTGGCTACAGAGAGCCACTGAAACAAGGCACATAAAGTCATCACAAACTCCCTCTCACTGTTTTCGAGTAGTGCCATGGGATCTTTGTCGTCCAACAGGACCTTGGTTTAATGTTTTCGGACAATACAGCACTCCCCCAGCACAGCACGGGAGCGAGCAGATTCAATTGGAATCTTCAAGACTGAGATCAATAGATGATAATAATAATAATGCTATTAATAATTATTGCATTTCACATAGCGCCTTATCACATCAGAAGGATGTCGCAAAATGCTTCGCAGGAATTACTGTGAAATGCAGTGACTGTGTATATTTGTTAGGTCAGGGGATCAAGGGATATGGAGAAAAGGCGGGTAAATGGAGCTGAAATACAGAGCAGCAATGAACTAACAGAATGGTGGAACAGGCTGGAGTGGCTGAATGGCCGACTGTCAGCCTAGACTAAGCCAGGGTGTGTTCCAAGTCTATTTTGTGAGCACGTCTGGAGGCCATGGGCACCCAGAGCCACAAAATGATGTGAGCCACGAGGTGACCAAATGATCTCACATCTCACAGCAAAGAGCAAATCACTGTGAAGTGAAATTAAACTTATTGGGGTATGTCCTGGTCAACAATCCCCCAAAACTGGTCACTCACTTCATGGCTGTTTGGCTGAAAATCATTTATCTTCCTTTTTGCTTCATTCTCCTGCCTTTTTGGCTGTTAAGCGCTCCGAGCTACTGCCCCGAGTGAAGGGCACCATATAAATGCTATTTCCTTTTGTCGTTGTTTGTGGGACATTGCTGCGGTACAATTGGCTGCTGCGTTTTGCCAACAAAATACACAGTCACTACACTTCACAGTAAAATCCCATGGAGCGTTTGAGACGTCCTGCCAACCTGATGAGGCATTAGGCCAAAATTGGAAGATTATTATATTGTAACATCATAATGATAATAATAATCCTTGCGTTTGATACAGCGCCTTATCACGTCTGCGACACGTCTCAAAGCGCTTCACAAAATATACTGTAAAATGGATTGACTGCGTATTTTGTGGTTGTAACGCGGAAGCCAATTAAAATTGCACGCAGCAGTGTCCACAAACAGTCGAGGATTGAGTGACGTATTATTATTTTTTAAAATTTTATTTTTTAAGGGATTATTACCCCCAGAAAGCAATCCGCCAATTGACTAACAACCGGGCTCCTACTTACTGCTGATAACTTGAAGATTTTCAGACAAAACCAAACGCCTTTAGTCTATTTATTACCTTTGCCATTGACGCTGTATGTGCGCCCACATTTGGCACCACATCAGCACCAAACTGTTACAGCAAACAAGACGAGGGCAGCATCGAGGCCGCCTTGGAAAGGTTGCGAGTGTTTGTTCAATACTGGGATACATCAGTTTTATGGAGAGAAATTCGACTCAGTCTCGATTTACTGATTTATGTGGCATTTTAGCATCTCCAGCATTTGGCAAACTCTTACACACAGCCTTAATTTTGAAGCTGATTAAATGTACGTTGCCTTGAAAACTACGGAAAACAGACTCCAAAGTTCAGAGGAAATTCGACAACTTGCCAAATTTTGCACACTCTAAAGCTGGCACATAAATAAAATCAACCCAGACCCAGGTGGAAATTCTCCCAAGCAGTGAGTTGGCAACAGTGTGGACATGTGTGTGTGTGTGTGGGGGGGGTGGGGGTACCTGTGACCTGCATGATCTCTGCAGTGATCAGTGCACTCAGTATATCATAATAATAATCCTGGCAATTGATACAACGCCCTGTCATATCATCGAGGTTTCTTGAAGCACTTCACAGGATTTTACTATAATGTGCAGTGACTGTGTATTTGTAGGTGAACGAGGCACAGCAACATTCCACAAACAGCCATTGAGTGAGTGACCAGCTTTATTTAGGGGATTGTTGGCCAGGACACCGAGAGAGAGAAACTCCCTTCTCTTTTTTTAAGTAGTGCCATGGGATCTTTATTGTCCACCTGAACAGGCAGACAAGGAGCTCGGTTTAACGAAGGATGACAGAGCTGGCAATGCGGTGCATGGTGGCACGTTGCTGAGCAAAGTTGTTGTCGCATTCACCTACACATACACAGTCACTACATTTACAGAAAATCGAGTGAAGCGATTTGAGACATCGAGAGGCGTCGTGAGAGGCGCTATATCAAATGCAAGGATTATTATTATTATTAAAGGCAAGGATTACTATTAATGCTGTCCAATATTGCTGCTCGGTGCCGGGGAAGGGTAATAACAGGTGACTATCAGGAGGTGAGTAACTGCGGCCAGACTCCTATCTAGCACTGGCAGCGGCAAACATCACGTCACCGCCAACTGCAGACAATGTCTCGGCTGCAGGAAAGATTATCTGAAAAATATAGTCAAAATAATGGGCTTGCCGGATCAGGGGAATGATTCACTGAGACATTTATAAAACCACAGTGTCTAATGTTGTAATTAAACACTATCATCAGAGGGGGATTTGTCACCGCCCTCTGCTCCCTCCCGGAGGCAGGGCTGGTTAGCAGGTTACCAGCCTCACTGTTCAGACTTGCTCGCACACAACGAGCTGTGTGTTTCCATATTCTTAATACACGATCATTACACATGGTCTAATCACTGACCTTATCCCGGCCCAATCACACGAACAACATCTGTGGCTCAGACAGAAAGGAACTTACTCTCTCCACATTGTGTAGAGACAATGGTACAAACAAACACTTACACACACCCACACACATACACACATGGGTACACACACACACACACACACACGTAAACACAAGCATATACAGTTCATACACACACACGCACACACATGCAAATGCATAGGATTGCTATGGGGAATGAGACTCTTGGCTGATCTCCCCCTCCCTATCCCGGGAACGCTGAGGCCAAGAGCAGCACCTGAATTGCCCTGATTGAGTGCAGTAACCCGGCACACACAGGGTTAAACCTGGGAGCTGCTGCTGTGTTTCGGAGATCCTTTGGGGAAAGTACCACTGCTGTCTCTGCCTCACTTGCCAGCACCACAGTTACTGGTTAATCCAATTGCTGTGAATGAAGCGTTCCTGATCCAGAGTTAAGCTACGATCAGGGATGGTATTGGCAGGTCTGCTCCACACCAGCAGGAAGCCGGGTCAGACGCCAAGTATACACTTGGGAACATTAAAAAGGCAACAAAAACTGATGATAAACAGACACCTTTGGTGAATCAATAGACATGTATGAAGGAGAGTTGGACGGATACTTGGGTAATAATAATAATAATAATCCTTGCATTTGATGTTGTCAAGACGTCTCAAAGCGCTTTGTAAGATATATCCTATGTGGTTTTAGCTGGTTACACTCCAGCAGTTACCCCAATGCACACTAAGGGGTTCCCAAGCCTTGGCTTTCGCCAACCATCGCTAATAATCTCTGGAATTAGGTAAACAGGGTCTGTCCCTTCAGGGAGAGAGTGCACATTCCATTCAAGATTGAGGGAAATCTACAAGCGTAGGTGGCAGACCTATGTCTCTCTTTGACCGAGCCTTCAGCTCCCCTCTCGACTCTCTTCCCCCTTCTCGCTCCCTCCCTTCCCTCCCCTCACCCTGACCATTTCCCCCCTCCTCGCTCCCTCCCATCCCTCCCCTCACCCTGACCATTTCCCCCCTGCTCGGGTCATGACCCAACTGTGCAGCGCCTTGGGATGTCCTCCTGACATGAAAGGCGCTTTATAAATGGAATCTTGTTGTTGTTGTTGTTGTATGTGGATTTCTCAGTCTGCTTTGGATGCTCTTAAGTATTGTGATTGGTTTCTACATGTGTCAGAGTCCGGCCGATAGTAAAAAATACATTAGAATATACAGCACAGAAACAGGCCATTCGGCTCAGCTGGTCTATGCCGGTGTTTATATGTTCCACATGAGCCTCCTCCTGCCCTTCCTCAACTAAACCTTCAAGCATAACCTTCTATTCCTTTCTCCCTCATGTACCTCTCGAGCTTTCCCTTAAATACATCTATGCTATTTACCTCAAAAACTCCTTGTGGTAACGTGTTCCATATTTCCACTACTCTCTGTGTGAAGAAATTTCTTCTAACTTCCCTATTTGATCTATTTGTGACTGTTTTATATTGATATCCCCTGGTTTTGGTCTCTCCCACAAGTGGAAACATCTTCCCTATGTCTATCCTATCAAAACCTTTCATCATTTTAAACACCTCTATCAGGTCACCCCTTACCCTCTGCTTTTCAAGAGAAGAGTCCAAGTATGTTCAGCCTTTCCTGATAGGTATAACCTCTCAGTTCTGGGATCATCTTTGTGAATCTCCTTCGACCCTCTCCACATCCCTTCTATAATGTGGGGACCAGAACTGCACACAGTATTCTTTGTGTGGTCTAACTATAGAGGTTTACCATAACTTCTCTGCTTATCATTTCTATCCCTCTAGAAATGAACCCAATGCCTGGTTTGCTTTTTTTTATTGTCTTATTAACCAGTGTTGCTACTTTTAGTGATGGATTGAGTTTCCTCTAAAATGCAACACAGTGTAGTACATCTCAATGTAGTAGTGTAAGCCAGGACACGTACAGTAGTGCGAACCAGTGCACATAATCAATACAGAATATAACAGCCCAGTGCTGTCTAATACATATAGTGCAGGTCAATTCAGTGTAATACCGTACAGTAATATTGAGCTGCACTAGTGGCCTGGCCTGTAATGTTCTGGCAGTACTGTCCATTACTACCCATAATATTATCAATAATAGTATTTGTGTACTCTACATGACTGCACAGTACATACAGCGCAAACCACTGCACACACATGCCGCACAGCTGAGAGCTGCGGGGCGGAGGGACTTTACAACATGTCATTTCCTGGTTGCTATGGTGAAATGCTGCTTTACTTTCAAAATTGTCTGCGGGAAAATCCAACGCCTCCTTCCTGGTTTAGTACAGTGTTTCTCTCTGTCCTGGGCTGTCACACACTGGCCACTGTGGCTCTGACCAAGTTAGGTTAGGTGCCAGCTGTGGCTCAGTTGTTTTTATGATAATAATAATAATCCTCGCATTTGATATAGCGCTTTTCACATCTTCTCGACGTCTCAAAGCGCTTCACAGAATAGACTGCAAAGTGAATTGACCGTATATTTGTGGGCGAAACACGGGAGCCGATTGCGCACATCAGTGTCCTACACACAGTCGTGGATTGAAAATGACCAATTTATTATTGATTTTTTTCTTGAGGGATTATTATTAGGCTCTGTGTGGAGTAAGGAAACTTGCCCAAGGTTTCGCCCTGCCGGAAATCAAACCAGGTGTCTCGCTTGCAAAGCGAGTGCTCTAACCACTGAGCTACAGGACTCCGCATTTTACAATAAAGGTTTGTAAAAGAGCGAAAGAGGCGGGACTGCAGGCAGTTCCTGTTTACTTTCAATATTAGAAACTGTCACAAACTGCACAATTCAGCAACTTCCTGAGGTTTAAACGGCTGACTGACACTGACACACCCTCAGTGCTGACACTGACGCACCAGTCAGCCAAGCATTCTAGCACTGGATGTATTGCCCTGCACTGGGCATAGAGTGACCATAGAGTATGTAATATAATTATATTTGGCAAGACAACTCTCCTGGCTCACTCAGGAGCCCCCACCGCTCCTGATACACAGGAATCCTTGGATCTGATGATGCGCAGGAAATAACACAGTTTCAGTTTGCAATTCCAGGCGAGAACCAAGGAACAGAGTGAGCAGTGATCAGGTAAGGCACAGGGGCTAAGACTGCCTGGAATTACGTTAACACTCACCTCTTCTTTAGTGCTCCAGGACGCTACCTCGCGCAAGGGGCACTCTACAAATGCAACTAATTGTTCTTCTTTAGCATTTTATGCCCTAAAAATAGCTTTTCACAGCAGTCCTGCCTCTTCTGACAGTGGAGTGAATGGTAAACAACACAGGTTCTGGGTGATTTGCTAACCATTTTTGACTGGACACTCGAGGGAAGCCTTAAAAGGTTAAAGCCATGTGATTATTGGACATCTGGCTAACTGGTTGACATTGTGATTATTAGCTGATAGCTTTAAACCTGCAAAATGGAAGTAATCGATGTTGCAGCTTTTCGGACATGAACATTTTTATTCAATTATGCTTTTATATGTATGAAATCAACAAGTATAATTAATAAGTTGATTGCAGATCATGGAGTGTTGTGGCTGATGGACTGACTCTACTGTTTGGGTTCCTTTAACGCAGTTACTCTGTGGTTGAGAGACCAGCACGCACTATACTGTCAGGTAGTCAGGGTGTGGGGTGCAGTGGTGATAATAATAATCCTTGCATTTGATAGCGCCTTATCATGTCGTTGAAGTGTCTCAAAGCGCTTCACGGAATATTTTGCAAAGTGGAGTGACTGTGTATTTTGCGGGTGAAACATGGCAGCCAATTGCACACGGCTTTTTGTATCTCTAATATACACAAGTTGTCATGTGTCAACCTGGTAGCACTTTCGCCTCTGACTCAGAAGGTTGTGGGTTCAAGTCCCCGCGTCAGGACTTGGAATCACATAGGGTAGGCTGACACTCCAATGCAGTGCTGGAGGTCCTGTCTGCCTGTTCAGCTGGATGTTAAAGATCCCATGGCACTATTGAAAAAGAGAGGGAGTGTCTCTCTCCAGGTGTCCTGATCAACAATCCCCCAAATAAAATTGGTCACTCACTCCATGGCTGTTTGTGGGACATTGCTGTGCACTACTGCCTACCTCATTTCGCCCACAAAATACAAAGTCAGTCCAATTTACGGTATATTCTGTGAAACATTTTGAGAGGTTTCGAAAACATGATAAGGATCTATATCAAATGCAAGGATTATATTATAATTATACATATCCTGTGAAGCGCTTTGAGACATGTCAATGATACGATAAGGTGCTATATCAAATGCCAGGATTATTAAGTTCAGAAACGTTAGAGCTACATTGCCCGTAACTCTGTCTGTCCAGCACTTTGGGACGTCCTCCTGACGTGAAAGGCGCTATCCAAATGTAATTTTGTTGCTGTTGTTGTTGATGATGGAGCGCTGCATTGTCAGAAGCGTCTTCTGGTGAGTCGTTAAACCAAGGCCCAATCTGTTGAGACGTCTCAAAGAGCTTCAGAGGATAAACTCCCCTCTCCCCCCTCCAGCACTGCATTGGAGTGTCAACTTCGACTATGTGATTCAAGTCCCAACGTGGGGCTTGAACCTTTGACTCAGTGGCAAGAGTGTTATCACTACGCCAGGCTGACACACAAGGTGGGGAGAGAGGGGGGTGCGTTGGAGGAACTCTGGGATGGATTTCCAGAGAGCGGGGGGCAGAATGGCTGAAAGCATGGTGCTGTATCAAATGTAAAGATTGCTATTATTATTTGCAGTGTTTTTGTGACTCTAGCCTACGCACTCTCACCTCTGCCTCAGAAGGTCGTCACATCCCACCACTTTAATAATGAATAGTAATTTGCATTTGATGTAGCACCTTATCATGTCTTCGAGACGTCTCAAAGCGTCTCAAAAATATACTGTGAAGTCAATTGACTGTATATTTGTGCACGAAACGTGGTAGCCAATTGCGCACGGCAGCGTCCTAAACTTTCAGGTTTAAGCTCACATTCCAGGCTGACGCTGCAGAGCAGTGCTGGGGGGGGGAGCATTGTGGCTGGTCAGGAGGTGCCTTCCTTCAGATGAGATGTTCTGCCTATTCAAAGATCCTGTGACACCGTTTGAAAAGAGAAGGGAGTTTCTCTCTGTGTCGTTGGCCCCATGACAGTGTGGGACCTGGCTGTGTGCAAAAGCATTGGTGTGGTTATCAATCGAACAGTCACTACACTCAGCAGTAATCACTGCAAAGCACTTTCAGACGATTAAATTCGATAAAGTGAAGTGCTTATAAAAATACAAATTGGTCCTTACTCTCGTGAGATGAAACCTCAGCAGTGAATTTGCTGCTGTCCAGTTTGATAAACTAATGGGGACCAAAGGCATAGCCTTTTGTTTGCTGACTGAGATCTAATACTGTGGCACAGCTCTAAAAGGTGTCTCTCCCCCCCCCTCAGGTTTATTACCGAAGCTGGAAATGGACAAAATGCCGAACAGTGAGGACAGGCCGCCTGCAGTCAGGGGCAGTGAGACTGAGCGAGCAGAGGGCAGTGGGTCTGTGCTCAATGAAGTCAGCACGGCTGGAGGCCAGGGCAGCAGCGACATGCCTGCTCTCCGCAAACCAGATGTTCCCAGCTGTAAGTAGCAATTTACCAGGCGGGACCTGTCGGGCTTCGCACACCACATCCGACCTGCACAAGTGATAGTTAGAGGCTAGACCATCTCCTGCTGGCTGGCAGCTATGCCGTTATTAACCCAACAGGGAAGTCGGTGGCAGTGCAGAATGCCGTTATCACTCACCCAGCAGCAGCCCTCACTGTCCTCACCAGACACACACTGTGCCTTTGCTTCCATTCATAGTTCCACAACAGCTTAAAGCTTTAATTCTAAACGCACAGATCAGAATAATCCAAAAATCACTGACATTAAAATCCCCGCTTAATTTTCATCCATTTTAAGTAAAACCTGTTATTCACCTCTCGCTGATCCACACTGGGACACTGTGGACGCAAGATTGAGCCCCTCCAATTAGTAAGAGCTAAATAATCAAAAGGCAACAGCTTTTTCACTCGTAGGGCCAGAAATCAGCAGCTTAAAGGAAAGCTTTCAGACTGTCAGAGGTTTAAAACTTCCGTCACGGTAACAAAGCTACTCACAGCACATATGAAAGGAAAGACTTCTAAATGTGATTAATTTCACAAGTATGGAAAACACCACAAATTAACCAAAGGCCAGCAATTTCCAGCAAAGACTCTGATTATTTGTTTCAACCTCCATCTGCCAGGGGCCTGGGGACATACCAGCCCCCAGCGTTGCAGGCCTGGATGCTTTGAGGTTTGCAGTGGGTGTGGATGGCAGGCCTGGGGGGCTGTTCACTTCTGGCAATTAGGCAAGGGGCTGCTGCAGATATTCATTTAGCTTTTTCTCAGAGAATTGGGCCGGTAATTGGAACATCATCAGACACCTCGTGGTCAGACAGCAGCTCGTCAGCAAGAGACTAAAGCCCCCCGAATTCCACCTAATCTCAGCCTGTGAGACCATTTGTGCTGGGGGAGCACTGCATTGTCGCCCACCTTTGGATGAGACGTTAAACCGAGGTCCCATCTGCCTGTTCGGGTGGTTGTTAAAAATCCCGTGGCGCTATCTGAAAACAAACGGTGTTTCTCTCTCCTCGTGTCCTGGCCAACAAGCCCCCAAGTAAAACTGGTCACTCACTCCATGGCTGTTTGTGGTACACTGCTGTGCGCAAATTAGTCTCTGGGTTCACCAACAAATAACCCATCACTATGCTTTACAGTAAATCCTGTGAAGCAACTTGAGACGTCTTGACGACATGATAGTTCTCTATATCGAATGCAGATATTATTATTATTTGCTCTTAAAATTTAAGATTACACATTTGTTTTGGATCAGTGCGTGTTTCTCACACTCAGACACCCATCACTGTGGTCAACCAGTGATTGACACGTGCAGAAACCCATCACCGTGCTTAAGAGTATCCAAACTAGACTGAGAGTTCCACGTCTGCCACCTGCACATGGAGGAGAATGCGTACTCTCTCCCTGGAGGGAGGCACCTGGGCTTCCTGGATCCTGGAGAGTATTAGACGCAGAATACTGCAGATGCTGGAAATTTCAAAACAAAGACAGAAGTCGCTGGGAACACCCAGCAGGTCAGGCAGCATCTATGGAGAAAGGAAAGTGAGTCAGTGTTTCGGGTCCACGATCCTGTTCTGATGAACTGTTCTGATCTACCCACCGAGCCTGCTCCACCAAACAATCAGATCTTGGCAGCTCTGACAGTGTAATATTAGACGTGTATTTCTTGTTTTTCGACCTTGCTCAATGATCCTCACCGGCAGGTATTCGCTTTGCGAGGTAGACACAATGAACAGGTACAGAAGAGACTTCAGATTAAGGTCTTATCTGAAGCACATCATCCCTGACTCTCTACCCCCCTCCCCAGAGAAAGAGTCGCCTCCACAAGGCTTAGACCGCAATCTCTGACCTAGAGACGAGAGTGCGACCAGGCTAAGCCAGGCTGACCCAGGGGCTGGGATCAAACCTTGGTGCCGAGCTCTCAACCCCCAAAACTATACCTATTATGATTGTAGGAGCCAAGCAACCCGGCAGAGGCCCAACCTGACACTGAGCTGTGCATTCCCCACAGCCACTGTCTGGACACCTCAGACCAGATGCAGGACGACTCTCACAGATTACAGTGTTAGTTGTACTCGATTACAGTCAATGTTCGGGGTGGGTGGGGGGAGGGGGCGGTGTGGGAGCTGCACTTTAGCTACCATCACCTGGCTGCCTGAACCGATGTGAAAAGGATCCTTAGTGTCTTGGAATGAAGTTAGTTACTGTTTGTAAAGTCACAGAGGCAGCTCCAGACACACACCTCCTGCTCATTACACATGAGATCCAGCAACACAGGCAACAATCACAGCCCTCGTTTATCTGCGTGTTCCACAGCTGCGTGTTCCTCAGTGAACACTCGCCTCGTAAGCGAGAGACCTGGGTTTGATTCCCATCAGGGCAAAACCTTGGGCAAGTTTCCTTACTACACACGCCTCATAATAACCCCTCAAGGAAAAAAACAGCGCTTTGAGACGTCTGGAAGACGTGAAAACTTCTATATCAAAATGCAACGATAAGGATTGATGTTCATCTATCAGTGGTTATAGTGTGCTCACTAATGTGTGTATACCCACTAACATGTATGTATACCCTCTAACATGTGTATACCAACTAACATGTGTACATACTCTCTAACATGTGTGTATACCCACAAACTTGTGTGTGTATGCACTACCACAGCATTTTTACACATATCCAAGTAATGCCATTAAGTCTTACATTTTGTTGCAAAACATAAATTAATTCTGAACTATTCTAAAGTGGCAAATGTGTGTTAGTGGGTACACAGATGTGCGTTAGTGGGTACACAGATGTTATTGGGTACACAGATGTGTGCGAGTGGGTGTCCAGATGTGCTGTATTAGTGTTGTATCCTCTCCACAGCCAGCCCGCCCAGACTCGTGCCCCTGACTGAGGTGATGGAGATTGCTAACGGAGTGTCCAAGATGGTTATTGCACATGAAATAGTCATCAACAGCAACTTCCAGATCCGACAGCCGGAACCTTCCGAGGACAGGTATGTACGTGACTGGGATACAGACCTTCCCCGGGGGCTTGATCGAAAAGACTTTTCTTCTTCAGTTAAACACCAGTGAAAGCTCACGTTTGGTGTTGGGCTCACTGATTCCAAATGAAATTCTTCCCAAAGTGTGCGTTGTTTCAAACCTATCCCTGGCGTTTACTCAGCACTGCACCCGCCATAGAAACATAGAAGTAGGAGTAGGCCATTCAGCCCCTCGAGCCTGTTCCGCCAATCTATAAGATCATGGCTGATATGTACCTCAAGTCCAATTACCCGCCCCTGTCCCGTATCCCTTGATGCCCTGACCTAACAAACAGGGGTTCATCTTCCACGGGGTTCGATTTGAAGTTTGCCTTTGGGCCTTTCTTTCCTCTTTAGGGCCTCAGTGATGACTTGCCCTGTGCCTCAGGTTTCTCGATGACAAAATATCTGTCACCAATCCTAGAAGTAATAATCCTTACATATATATGGTACAGCGCCTTTCACGTCAGCGGGACGTCCCAAAGCGCTTCACAGGATATGCAGAGAGTGTGCGTTTCGTGAGCGAAAGTTCTTTATGACGGGAACACACCCGCTCGTGTTCTTGGTGCAGCCCGGATGGCGGAGGCCCTACTGGCTGCCCCGGGATGTGTTTTGGGAGACGTTTACAGGCGCCAACCAGCAGCTCTGCCCCGAGCAATGATGTTCTCTCCTCTCCTCCTCGCCTGGGGTCTATTTCCTGTCTCTATCGGTCCTCACTCTGTCTATTCAACATCTGTCCATCTCTTGCCCAGTTTGGAGAGCAGAGTGAAGGAGGTCGTCCATAAAGCCTTCTGGGACAGTTTGCAGTCACAGCTGAGCAAGACACCGCCGCAGTACACACACGCCATCAAACTCCTCCAGGAGGTCAAAGAGGTGAGAACCAGCCCAGTCCGACACCGGCTCACAACACACAGTGACAGCTTTAAGGCCTGTTAAATGAATTGGCTCAGTCCACAGCGAGGTATTTGGGATTCTGAAAACAAAAACAGAAATCGCTGGGAACACTCAGCAGGTCAGGCAGCATCTATGGAGAAAGGAAAGCGAGTCAACATTTTGGGTCCACGACCCTTCGTCGGAACTATTCGGGATTCTATTAGTCATTGAAGAATTCTTATTGTCCGAAGTATTGGTGTTCATGCCTTGATGAGCAAAGCAAGCAGAGTGGGAGCTTTAGCGGTAAGTGTTTAATAATCTCCGCACTTGTACTGCACCCGTACCATTAAACCTTCTCCAAGCAGATAAGTCCTAGCCAGTGCAGTGACTGGATTTTGTAGGCGAACGCAGCAGCTAATTGGCTCACAGCAATGCACCTCAAACAGCCATGAAGGCAATGACAAATTTATCCAGGGGATTGTCTTACCAGGACATTGAGAGAAACTACTTTCTCTTTTCAGTTGGAATAGTGAATCTTTAACATCCAGCTGAATAGATATAGAAGATTTAAAGTCTGCTCCAAAAGTCAATACACCTGATAATGCAGAGCTCCCTCCCCCCAGCACTGCACTGGAGTATCAGCCTAGACTGTGAGCTCAGAGTCCTGACGTGGGTGGTATAAACACACAACCTTCCAGCCCAGGGACGGAAGTGTGAGTGCCTGCGCCAGGCTGACACCCGGTGCGTTTGTGTGTGTGTGTGCGTGGGGACTGCCCAGGGTGTGTTAAGACTGAGGTGGATAAATATTTTGTTAGGTCAGGGGTCAAGGGATATGGGGCAAGGGCCGGTAATTGGAGTTGAGGTACAGATCAGCCATGATCTTATAAAATGGTGGAACAGGCTCGAGGGGCTGAACGGCCTACACCTACCTCAGGCCTGAAAGATATTTTAAAAGTTACTTTTGACAAACAGGCTTCTTAACCTCCCCACCTCCCGAGCATTAACCGTTCAATTTCTTGTCAACCATTACACCAGAGGAGATTAATGCAGGAAAATGATACAGAGGGTGTGTGCTCAGGTGGCATGATGACGATCTTTAAGATGTGAGTCACAAAGGTTCAAACGTGCTGAAATCAAAGAGAAATAATGATCAGGTGAAGGAAGGGGACAGAACTATAACTGAGCCAAAAGAATTTGCAACCCAGGAGACTGCTTTGAAATTCAGAGATAAAAGAAAAGGTGGAAAGGTGCCACACGAGTGGTTCAGCTGGAACCCCTCCTGTTTCTGATTAAGGGTCACACCTGATCTGTTAGCAACATGAGGGGCCGTCCAGGTCTCTGGAGGCAAAACAAAGGAGAGCAACGAGGCTGATCCCAGTGTTGGAAGGATGAGCAATCAGGAAGGAATGGATAAGCTTGGGGTCTTCTGAGATGTCCCAGAGGGGACCTGAGAGAGAGAGAGAGAGAGAGCTCAGTAAAATAATGCCACAAAGGAATCAAACGCAAAATATTTTCATATGTGCCAAGACTGAGGAATCATAGGCACACCTACACAGACATAATTTGTGGAGTCCTGCAACTCAGTGGTCGACGCACACACCTCGCAAGTGAGAGACCTGAGTTTGATTCCCGGGCAGGACGAAACGTTAGGCAAGTTTCCTTACTCCACGCGCCTCTAGTAGAAACCCGGTTGTTAGTGGATCACTTTTCTGTGGGAAAAATCCCTCAAAAATAATAATAATAATTTGGTTACTTAATCCATGACTGTTTGTGGGACACTGCTGTGTGTAATTTGCTGCCGCATTTTGCTCACAAAATGTACAGTCAATTCACTTTACAGCATATTCTGTGAAGCGCTTTGAGACGTCTTGAAGACGTGATGAAGTGCTATATGAAATGCAAGAATTATTATTATTAATGAGAAGAAGCAAAGGGGAAATAAAGCTCTTTTTAAGACATCAGTTAACATATAAGGCTTTGGGCCTTGACTTCTGACTATTTGGCCCTGGTTATGTCTTGTAGCAGACACATGGCTGCTGAGGATCACAGACAGTGAATGGCCTGGCTACAGGGCCCAGGTCTCATAGTTGGATCTTGGAGTTCTCCGGACCATGTTGGGAAGACTTAAGCATCCAATAATGCGGTGGGGAAGGCTGGAGCTGAGCTCTCTGGCTGTTTGCTGACAGTGTGTCCTGTCTCCCACAGTCGCTGCTCTCGCTCCTGCTCCCGGCCCACACCCGCCTGCGGGCGCACATCGAGGAAGTGCTGGACATGGAGCTGATCCAGCAGCAGGCGAGGCATGGAGCCTTGAGCCTCCCCCAGCTAGCTCGCTTCATCACAGCCACCATGGCCATGCTGTGTGCTCCAGTCAGAGACCAGGATATCAACAGACTGAAAGGTCTGACCCAGCCGGTACCAATCTTCAGGTATGTGTGTGCAGTGTGGATATGTGTGGGTATGCATTTGTGTGTGTGTGTATATATATATATGTGTGTGTTTGTATCCGTGTGTTTCTATATATGTGTTTGTGTACGTGTTTGTATAATGTGTTTATGTATGTGTCTATGTATATGTGTATGTGATATGTGTAGGTTTGTGTTGTGTATATGTGTACCTGACTGTGTACATGTGTTTGTGTACGTGTTTGTATATGTCTATGTGTACATGTGTTTGTGTACACGTGTGTGTGTGTGTGTGTGGTCGACGAACCGGGATTGTATTTGCAGCCACTCCGTCCCACTCTCTGAATCAATCCCAAATTCCCTCCATCTCTCACTTTCTAATATAAACTCCAGTGATAAACTCCTCCAACGGGAACGTGGGAGGTGGGGTGGGGGGGTAGTGTACAAATCCTCAGACCCGAGGTGGGGGGGGCAGGAGTTTTGGATGAGCTCCTCCTGTTTCTGGATGTCTATGTAGCAGACTCACACTCAGACGCGGGACAAACAGTTTAGAGAAACAAAGGTGATGACATGAAACAGACCCCCGGGGGAGGGGAAGAATACGATGTGTGATAATCATACACTATCCCTCCCCTCCCCTCCCCCTCCCCATGGTATCAGAGGAAGCAAGGGGAAATTACTTGTTACTTGGTGAAATTGTGGCTTGAGGGTGTGTAATAGATGGTCTCTGGTCTGTGATGGTGTGAGGGCGTGTGACGATCTCGCTGTGTTGCTGTGCTCTCTCTCTCTCTCGCTTTCTCAGGGAGATCTTCCGCGTTCTGGATCTGATGAAGATGGACATGGCAAACTTCACCATCCGCAGCCTGAAGCCACACCTGTTGCAGCAGTCCATCCAGTACGAGCGAGGCCAATTCCAGCAATTCCTGGACAAGCAGCCCAGTAAGTGACCCTCCACCACATATATTCTCTCTCTCTCTCACACTCACTCTCTCACTCTCATACACACACCTTGAGCAGCTCGGTTGAGCCATCGGGGAGATCGGAGGAGGAGGAACGATCAGAGGAAGAGAGATCAATATCCAAAAGATATGGTGCCCAATACAAATAATGTCTTGTGCTCCTCCCCACCCCCTTCGACCCCCATCTCTCACTCGGGTGCCAAAAGTTCGCCCGACGTGAAAATTGCTATAACTGTCAATTTGTGCTGTACTGCAATAAACCACTGACTGGTGCAAGAGTGGTTTGTCCAAAACTAGGTTAATGTTGATGCTTTACAAGCATTAAAGAGCATTAAAAAGAGAAGTCGCTGGGCACACTCAGCAGGTCAGGAAGCATCTATGGGGAGAGGAACGTGAGTTAATCGACCTAACTAACTTTCCTCTCTCCATAGATGCTGCCTGACCTGTTGAGTATTCCCAGCGACTTCTGTTTTTATTTCAGATTCCCAGAATCTGCAGTATTTTGCCTTAAGAATTAAGGATTTGCCTGGCCCTGGGGATTGAAAGAACTGAACATTGAGTCCTTCCTCTCTCTCTCCTCAGACGCCTTGGACAACACGAAAACATGGCTGAAGACGGCAGCGGCAGAAACGGCCCAGTCACTCGCTGCGGGCTCTGGTGGTTACAGACCCACAGTGCTCAGCCCCACGCTGGTGCTCAACCAAGGCTACATCAACCTGCTGCAATGGGAGGCTGACAGCAACACATACCCCGAGGTAAATCCCAAGTGAATACAGCTCAGGGCGAAACGTTGGGCAATTTTCCTTACTACACACACACTTCTGTTCACCTAACAGTAAGTAGGAACCTGGTTAATAGTTCATTGGCAGATCGCTTTGCCGGGGGTGATAATCCCTTCCCAAAAAATAATGTTGATAATTTGGTCACTTCAATCCCCGACTGTTTGTGGGACGCTGCTGTGCGCAATTGGCTGTAGCATTTCATCCACAAAATATACAGTCAATTCACTTTGCAGTATGTCCTGTGAAGCACTTTGAGACGTCTCGAAGACATGATGAAGTGCTATATGAAGTGCAAGGATTATTATTATTCAGCACCTGTGACTAGGGTGGGGGGGTGAGGAGAATGGCTGCAAAACCGACAGGCAAATGAGGACCTCCTGTACGGCCCTGGATCTCACACCACTCACATCACCAGCAGTGATGTAATACACAGGATATAGGGCTTGCACAGATTTTTTTTATTTCAGTTCAAATTCAAGCCCTCATTACCTTGTTATTTTAACCATCTCCTAGTCCTTTCACCCTGGTACAAGTGTCAGCAATCTGCTCGACCAGCCGGGTGTCTGATGTATGCGGAAACCCATCACCATGTGTTAAGAGTATCCAAACCGAACTGAGCGTTCCATACATCCACCCACACATGGAAATCCCAGAGTATTAATTATTCTCCCTCTCATCAGGAAGATGGAGGAATCGATATTCTAAAATTACGCATGGAAATTCTTGCCCAAGTTGTGAATCCAAGGCTCACGTTGGGGGCTTTGACCTGACAGCCTTGGTGGACGCTCCAATGCAGTGCTGGGCAGAGGAGTGTTGCACTGTCAGAGGGACAATAGATGAGATGTAAAAGCGAGCTCCAGTTCAGCAGCCTGAAAACCCCGATTCTAATCGAAAACAGAAGGGAGTTTCCTCCCCTCGGTCTCAGCCACCAATTCCCCCAGATCATGTTCATCCTTCACTTCACGGCTGTTTGTGGGACGTGGCTGTGCGCAAATGGGCTGCCGCGTTTGTCTACAAAACAGACAGTCACTACACTTATAAACCCTGTGAAGTGTTTTGAGATGTAATGATGACTTAAATCAGGCGCTGTGTCAAATGCAAGGATGACCGTTGATAATGACTGCGACACTGAGCAAATTGTGTGTGTGTGTCGTCCCATTCCCCCACCACAGACTATGCTGATGGACAGATCTCGTCTCCAGGAGCTGCAGCAAAGACTGACTTACCTAAAGCTTGTGGCCTCCGTCCTTTTGGTGACCAGTAATGTGCTGGGCGTGCAGCCTGGGTTTGTAGATAAGTTAAAGCAGGTGACTGCTGCCCTGTTAGAGGGGTTGCATCACAGGTAAGTAAATCACACCTTCTGCACCACCGGGACATGAGAGGAGGCAGAATAACATCCACCTGGTGTAACCATTCTCTGACCTCAGTGCACACGGGGAAGGGCAGACAGGTAGTTTGGCTGGTGCCAGTGGGATTGAGGGGCAAACATTAACGACGGAGGCAGCCACAAGGGGGGCAAAAGATGCAGAATCGTCTTGGGATATATAAAGGGCAGAGAAAGGAAAGTAGGATATGGAGAAAAGACCACATTGGTAACTCGGCCAACAATCCCCTAAATAGAATTGTGCAAAATGGCGGCCACGTTCGCCTACAAAATACAGTCACTACACTTTACAGTAGATCCTGTGAAGCGCTTTGAGACGTCTCAACGACTGATAAGGCGCTGTATCAAATGCAAGGATTACTATTGACCACATTAGGAAAGTGTTAGGCTTAACCAGCACATAGCACCGAGACTCCTAATGCCGGGACCCTGACCCTGGGACCGATGGTCTGGGTAACTGAGGCCATCTTGTACGGTCTCCCTCGCGCTGCTTCAGTGCTGTTTAATTGTCTCCTCTGCTCTAACAGCCGCTCTGGCAAATCCCTTTTACTATCAATGTTTTTCAGTCCAAAGTCAACCTTTTCCCTGTTGGTAACACTATGGCTCCACCTTATGGCATTGTTGAGAACTGAGAGAAACATGGTGGAGCTAGAAATCACACTGCCTGATAATAATAATAATAATAATCCTTACATTTGATATAGCGCCTTATCACGTCTTCTCGAAGACTCAAAGAGCTTCACAGAATATACTGTAAAGTGAATTGACTGTACATTTGTGGGCAAAACGTGGCAGCCATTTGCACACAGCAGCGTCCCACAAACAGTGGATTTTGTGATCAAATTATTATTTTTTTTGAAGGGATTGTTACTCCCAGAAAAGCAATTCCTCCGTCAGACACCTGTCAGCTAACAAGCAAGTGGGATCTTGGGATTGGCACTTCATTGCTATTTGCGAGATGTGGCTGTGCGCAAATTGACTGCTGCGTTAATAATAATAATAATCCTTGTATTTGATGTATTGCGTTATAAAATCATCAAGACATCCTAAAGTGCTTCGCAGGATATACTGTAAACTGCAGTGACTGTGTATGTTGTGGGCGAATCACAGCAGCCAGTTTGCTCACAGCAATGTGCCACAAACAGCTGTGGAGTGAGTGACCAATTTTTATTTGCTGACGAAAAACATCTGTTGCAGTAAATCCTATGAAGGGCTTTGAGACATCCTCACAATGTGAAATACCTAATTATTATTATTAATATTTGTTCTTTGAGGCCTATGTTGGTTGGGGGAGAATATAACAATAATCCTTGCATTTTACATAATATCTTCTCACATTGCAGAGATGTCTCAGAGCGCTTCAAAGGATTTACTGTAGGTGGTACGTTAGTGTTGGGGGCATGGAAACTTTGACCTGAAATTCCACCCAGTCTTAGCCCGTAAACCCAACTCTTTGTCTGAAAATTGAGACAGAATTGTGGAAGACTCTTCAATGCAGTCTGATTTCTTTTTTTTAAAGAACATTTGCGTTAAAAAGGGGGTTAGCAACTTAAGAATTTTCCACAATTCTGCACATTCTGCAAGACAAAATAATGGTGTTGCCTGAGACCAGGTGGAATTTCAGGCCGGAGACCCCTGGCAGAACAGGGCCCTGAGGTACGTTGGAATGAAGATCTTTGGTCACTGCTGGGTGGGGAGGTCTCTGGGCTGGGAGTGAAAATGTCCCAGGAGATGTAAACTGGGCTGTCACTGTAACTAACCACGGAGCTCCATGCAGCAGCAGTAGCAATCCCAGCCAGGAATTACACAGGGCTTTAAAAAATCATAATCCTTACAAATGATACAGCATCTTTCACATCCGGAGGACGTCTCAAAGCACTCACACGATCTACTGTAAAGTGCAGAGACTGTATTTTGTAGATGAACGCAGCAGGTAATTTGCACACAGCAATGTGCCACACACAGCCATGGAGTGAGTGACCAATTTTATTTGGGGGATTATTGGCCAGGACACTGGGGAAAGAGAAACTCTCTTGTTTTATTGAATAGTGTTGTGGGATCTTTAATGTCTATCCTGAACAGGCTACCAGGACCTTGGTTTAATGTCTCACCTGATACCTCCATCACTGAATTGGAGTATCCAATTAGACGTTTAATGTGAGTTTAATGTTCCGACATGGGGCTTGAACCCACTACCTTCTGAGGCAAGAATGCTACCAACTGAGCCGGGCTGCCACCTCATAGAGACTTTGGTGAAGTACGCTGATCATTCTCAAGAATTCCTCAGGAATTCTCAGATCGTGGCTGCACCCACAGACTGAAACACAGGTTGTGCTACTTTTCCTACGATCTGAAGGTTTTGTTGTAGATTCCAGCCCTGATCTCCCTCATCCTCACTGCACCAACAACACTTTACACTTTACAACATAATACCTTTCCCATCGGGAAGACATCTCTCAGAGCTTCACATAACTGATTGGCAGCTTGTGCTGGGGAGGGTAAGGGAAAAGTGGCCGAAAGCATGATTGATGAGAGGAGTTTTAAGGCGGGCAGGGAGGGAGGGAGGGGGTGACACAGCGGGAGGGGGGAGGAAGAAGGAGGTGAGGCGGAGGGGGAGGAATGGGGTGAGATGGAGGGAGGGGTCAAGGTGAAGTGAGGGGCAAGGAGGAGAGATACGGGGGGGTATGGTGGAGGGAGCACCAAAGAAACAAGAGAAGACTTCCTATTAAAAGTTTTTTTTTTCTGTTGAACGGGACCTTCAGGACCTTCAACTTGGAGGAGGCTCTACTTGCCATCAGTGACCAGGTCATCAAAGAGGTCAAGAGGTCGCTGTCTGACCTGCAAAGTGCTCCTTTGACAAACGAGACCGAGTTCATCCTGAAAGGCCAAATCAGAAGCATCGCACAGACAGACAATCCCATTCGCACGTTACTTGGTGAGTCTGCGCTGACCCCCTCAACACTTCTCCCCCTCTTTCAGGCCCTCCATTATAGAGAGGGTGGCAGACAATAGAGCGGGTACAGAGGAGATTCACTGGACCAGAACAGAGATGAGAGGTTTCACTAATGAGGAGAGATTGGTAGAACCAGAACTGTCAACTGTCTTTCAAACCCCACAACTGTGCCATGACCCATTCTGCCTTCCACCTCATCTCCCGACTCCGCCACTGTCTCTCCCCTGAGGCTGCTGAGACCCTCATCCATACATTCATCACATTCGCTATCTCGGGTGCTGGTGGCTGTGTGTGTAGCTCAGTGCCTGGTGTTTGACGCTCCGTGTACAGCCTTTCACACTATTTATCTGGTTTGCAGGTAATCGGATGGTGATGTACCTGAGGGATGCGCTGAGCTGTCCGCAGCCTCTCCCAGGGGGCCTGACCCCGGTCCAGGCCGAGCTGCAGGATGTGGCCTCTGCCCTGGGCCGTGTGGTCCATCACAACAGCCTGGTGTTCGGGCCCTATTACTGCAGCATCCTGACTAAGCTGCTGCTCCCTGAGTGCGGCACAGACTCCCGCTGACCTGCTCGCAGACAGGAGGGGCCTCACAACGATGGGGCGGGGAACCAAGTCCAAGACAACAGCGTTTCACAACACCCAATACCCAACAGTGTAACATTTGTAATAGAGAAACATTCCCGGGAAGATAATCCCATTAAATCCTGGGTCAGGGCCAGGCAGGGAAGCTTTTTTTTCCCCTTTTCAAAGCAAAATCCTTTTTTTTCTGGTTTGTGTTTTTTTTTCTATTGAAGGGCATTCCCCCAATTTCGTTCTCTGTGTCTCACACTAGTTTCCTGAGGAGGAGAGGAGAGCAGCAATCTGCCTCAGGAGACAGGCATTACCAGAGAGTCAGTCAGGACTGGGAGTTTCCAATAGACTGGAAGCAAAGAGACGTTATTCCAATGCTAAAAAAAAAAGTGACAGAATCATACCTGGCAACTACAGACTCATTAGCTTTACCTCAATGAGAGTGGAAATGATGGAGTCAATCATCAGAAACTAAATGGAAGATTAACCATAGAAAAATAAGCTAATAATTGACAGCCAACGCAGGTTCAGAAAGGTCTATGACCATAGACTTTTTGAGGAAGTGACAATCCAATTTGATTCTATACAACTATAAACTATGTTGTTAGTTGACCTATCGCTCACTGTGTCAAAACAGTGTGAGGCAGCAATAAACAAGGCAAACAGGATGTCGGGCGAGGAGCTAAATCAGTGGAGTTCAGATCCCCAGACGTCATTGTCAGGCTGTACGTTGCTCTGGTCAGGCCACACCTTGAACACTGCACACGGCTCTGGTCACTGACATAAGGGGCTGCTCAGGCCATAGAGACAGTGCAGAGGAGAGCAACGAGGATGATTCCCAGCGTTAGAGGAATGAGCTGTGAGCAACGACTAGACAACCTCAGGCTCATCAGTCTTGAGAGAAGATGACTCAGAGAGGACCTCATAGAGGTGTATAACATTTTAAATGAGATTGAAAAGAAACCCAGATCATTACTTTAGGATACAGCAAGACAGTAGAACAAGAGTGGAGTCCTGTAGCTCAGTGGTTAGAGCACTCGCTTTGCAAGCGCGAGACCTGAGTTCAATTCCAGGCAGAGGGCGAAACCTTGGGCAAGTTTCCTTACTCCACACAGAGCCTAATAATAATCCCTCCAAAACCAAAAACAATAATAAAATTGGCATTTTCAATCTACGACTGTTTGTGGGACATTGCTGTGCGCAATTGGCTGCCGCGTTCGCCCACAAATTTACAGTCAATTCACTTTACAGTGTGTTCTGTGAAGCGCTTTGGGACGTCCTTCCGACGTGAAAAGCGCTATATCAAATGCAAGGATTATTATTAAGAGGACACAGGTTTAGAGGGGTAAAGGCCAATTTCAGGACAACTGGGACAGATTGCCAGGTGGTTGAGGCCAGGACACTGGGACTCATTTAAAAAGCAGCTTGATGCTATGATGGGGATGGTAGGGTGGGTGTTCTGGACGGATGAGATCAGATGGGCCAAACTTAGGTAGTGCTTTTAACATAATGTCTCAAAGAGCTTCTGCAACTAAGTTATGTTGAACAACAACAACTTGCATTTATATAGCGCCCTTCATGCTGGACGGCGTCTCAGAGCGCTTAAGGTGAACAGTGGAGTCCTGTAGCTCAGTGGTTAGAGCACTCGCCTCACACGCGAGAAATCTGGGTTCGAATTCCCGGCAGGACAAAACCTTGGGCAAGTTTCCTTACTCCACACGCCTGATAATAATCCCTCAAAAAAAAGCACAATAATGAATTAGTCACTTTAATCCACGACTGTTTGTGGGACACTGCTGAGTGCAATTGGCTGCCATGTTTCGCCCACAAAAAAATACAGTCAATTCACTTTACAGTATATTCTGTGAAGCGCTTTGACATGTCTAGAAGACGTGAAAAGCGCTGTATCAAATGCGAGGATTATTATTATAACAGGGGAGAGGCGATATTTGGTGATATTTGAAAGACAGGAGCTAACCGTTTGAAATTTATAAGTTTGTTTGAAAAAAAATTCTGATCAATTTTCCTGATCACAGCAAAATTAACTATCAGCTCAGAACTTTGTTACCAGAGCTCACCAGAAGGTGTCATCAGCCCACTAAAAACATTGAGGCACTCACACCCCAATACACTCACACACTCGCACCCCAATACACTCACATCCGACACACTGACACACTCACACCCCAATTCACTCGCACCCCAATACACTCACATCCGACACACTGACACACTCACACACTGACACCCCAATTCACTCACACCCCAATAGACTCACACCCGACACACTGACACCCCAATTCACTCACACCCCAATAGACTCACACCCGACACACTGACACACTCGCACAATGACACCCGAATACACTGACACCCCAATACACTCACACCTGACACACTGACACCCCAATTCACTCACACCCCAATAGACTCACCCCCGACACTCGCACACTGACACACTCACACCCCAATTCACTCACACCCCAATACACTCACACATTGACAAAGTGACACACTCACACCCCAATACACTCACACCCGACACACCTCGATGCACTCACACCCTGACGCTCACATACCCTGACACACTCTCACCCTGAGTGAGTGTGTCGGGGCGTGAGCCTCAGTGTATATGACACCCTGCCCCACAATCAGCAGTCGGGCCTTCAGCCTCTCCGCCAACACCCTCTGGAACTCCATCCCGGAGCCCATACGCCCCCACCCTCCCTTGCCTCCTTCAAGGCCCGTCTCAAGACCTTCCTCTTCAATAACGCCTTGGTCATTCTTCCCTCCACCCCTCTAGACTCCAGCCCGCAGCTCGGAAGCAAACCCTTGACTATCCAGCGCCTTGGGGCGTCCTCCCTAAGTGAAACATGCTACATAAACACAATTTGTTGTTGTTAAAGAAGAATTGCAAAACTAATGAGCTTCCCAAATTGCAGTATAATCAGCGATATCTGTGCCATTGATCTTTCTGATTGATTTTAGTGCCTGTCTCGGTCGCCTCATGTTTATAAATACATCGTCCGTTTCTAACTCTGTATGATGACTTTTATAGATCGTTGATCATGGACTTGCGAGGGGCTGTACATACTTACTGTTGGTGGGAGGGAAGGTTTGTAACCCAAACTGTGTGGCTTAAACTGGGAGAAATGGTGCATTGTATAAAATCGTGGCTTTTTTTAAACTTGGAAAACAAGATTGATGTTTTTATTGCGTCTCTCAGGGTTTGTGGGTCACACATCGTCATCCCCTGAAATGATAGGCCCACGATGGGGACGTATATGTCTCTGCTCCTCCCCTCACTCTCCCAGGCTCGGTCAAGTCTCCTAGTGAGAAGCGTCTGGGCACAGGGTACAATATGGGCCGCGGGGCAGGGGGAAAGCCACAGTGAGTCAGTCGTTGTGGGAGCCGCCTGTCATCACACAGAGCGACAGGGATCCGGGTCAGGAGTGCTGTCTGCACTCCCTCAGGCTGTGCGCGAGCCACAGGCTCGACAGAGGGGCAAACAGACAAACACTGCAAATTACACAGCTATTCCTACAGAGCGCACAGTCACCACTCTCTACAGTAAATCCTGTGAAGCGCTTCGAGACAACAACTTGCATTTGTACGTCGCCTTCACGTGGGGCAGTGTCTAACAACGCTTAACAGCGGCTGAACCAAAAAAGAGGGGGGAGGGGAGCAGTCAAAGAGGAAGGTGCGATTTTAAGACGGGCAAAAAAAGGGGCAAAAGGCAGAGGGATTGAGGCGGAGAGTTCCAGCAGTTTGAGGCGTAGTGGCTGAAGGAATGGCCGCTGATGGTGGAGCGGAGGGCACGAGGGATGTGTTGAGGCCCGAGCTGGCGAGCGGATAAGGGGAAGGGGAGTGAGCAGGTGGGGAAGTGCCAGTGATTTGGAGGTGAGTGCGAGGATCTTGATATCAATACATTCTGCGACAGAGATGTCCTCCCAACAAGAAAGCCGTTGAATAAAATGCAAGGATTATAATTATTTATTCTTTGTCAAGGGTCCCAGTGCCTGCAGTATCAGTCGGCCCTTAATGTTTACTCATGTGAGAGAAATCCAATCTCTCCGACGAGAAAGCGTATTAAACCCATTAGTTTATTCCACTGAAAGGTTCTCATAGATTTATTGCTAATTCCAGTGGACGTGACCGGAGGGAATAGAAGCTTTTGCACAGTATCTGCCCTGGTCTGAGCTTATTCACAGTGAACGAGGAGCTGAGGCTGACTGGACACGCAGGCCAGGCATTTAATCAACATGTGACTTCTAGATTGTTTTGTTTGCAAGCCTCCAATCTCTCAATTTGTTGCCTTAACCAGCGAATTTTATCATTCGTTCCCAAGTTGTTGTTATTTGGAGCTTAGACCGTCTTGTCTTCATGATCTACATTGCCACTTACGGTGCCTTGGTTTATTTCAGTTGTAACAATTGCTCTGCCTCCTGCCGGAGGCTGTAAAATTTTGTTGCAGTTTGTTGGTTCCCCTGGTCTACTTGACCGACGTTCTGGGGCATAATGCCCAGGTTTCCCGCAATCATAACAAGTTCCTGGTCTTTTCTTGGACCCTGTCCATGCCCCATTCTAGGAGCGACTTCTGTTTTTGTTTTCAGATTTCCAGCATCTGCAGTATTTTGTGTTTTATTTTTCCATCCATATCAAACCTGTCACAGAACCCAAACACACAGACCTCAACTTCCCTTTCTTGTCCAAGTTTTAAAACACATTCCTTACGATCAATCAAGATATTACTCTCAGTCCTGACACACACCCTGGGTATCAAACAATGATTTTAACCATAATCTGACTATAGTAGAGTAATACACTGTATAGTAATACCCACACGCTATATAGTAATACCCATACCTCCTAAATACTCTGGAGCAACTACAACCTTGGGAAGTTTTACTAAGTGTGTTTAAATACAGCCATACAAAGCACCCAGTTCAAGGTGTCAGCCTGGCTCAATTGACAGCACTTTTGCTTGTGGGTCAGAAGGTTGTGGGTTCAAGTCAAGATTTTGAGCTCACAGTCCAGGCTGACGCTCTAGTACAGCATTGAGGGAGCGAAACATTGTTGGGGGCCATCCTTCGGAGGGTCTTCTGTGCTACTCTAGGTGGACTGAAATATGGATAGAAAGCACATTCTCCCGGCCCAGTCTCAGTAACATTGCTCCTCTCGTAAACCGGAGGTTGTCAGGAGTATAGATTGTCTCCTCTCCGGTCATTGGCTGCGAAAATGCAGTGGTGGTTCTATAATTAGGGTCATTAAGGCTTCTATGGGATCGGGATTGCTGAGCCACGGGGGGAAAACGACTGACAAGAGATGTCAGGGTTTCATTATCAGTGTTCTTCTTCCAAGGACAGTGCAATTATTCATGGGTAAATGAACCGTTGTGCGTACAGGAGCGCTCCCTGATCACACACTGCTACCCAGTCTGTTAATCCTGCACACCAAAGCCAGAGCAGGCTCTGAGCTGCCCAAACAACAGGAAGCTTCACAGCATTCACACCGGCAAGCTGTGTGATTTTCGTGGTTAAACGCCAACACACGCTCTGGGGTCCACTGGTCTTGTCTCCGTCGCCCCCGTACTCACTCGCACAAAATATCGTACCCCCATCACACCAGTCCTTGCCGGGCTCCACTGGCTCCCAATTACCGAATGGATCGATTTCAAGATCCTCTCACTCATTTTCAAATCCCTTCATGACCTCACACCTCCCTACCTCTCCGATCTGCGTACCCCCTTCTCCGCTGGGCTGGCTCCGGCCTCCTGTTTGTCCCTCATGCTCTTCCGCTCCACCGTCAGTGACCGTGCCTTCAGCCACTACGCCCCGAAACTCTGGAACTCAATCCCTCCGCCTTGCCTCCTCCCGCCCCACTTTCAGAAGCCACCTAAATACCATCCTTTTTGATCGTGCTTACAGTCATCTCTCACCTCCCTCTCTCCATGGCTCTGTGACAAACTCCGCCACTGTCAAGCGCTCCGGGATGCTACCCCACATACGGGACACAAATGCAAGTTGTTGTTGTCTCTCACAAACCCGTGCCTAATTCTCTCCAGGATTAGCGAAGCATAGTACGTCCTTCCAGGGAGAGATTGCGCACTCCATTCCAGTCAAACAAAAATTTCTCTACCTAGGTGAATACTTGCAGTAGTTTGGTTTTACCAAGGAGCTGGGTTTCTATGCGGGTCAGACACCCGGCTACCAATTTTGCACACAGCAATGTCCCGCACACAGCCATCTGACTAATCTTATCTGGGGAATTTGTTGGCCAGAACACCGGGAGTCCATGGGATCTTTGATGTCCATCTGAACAGGGAGCCAGGTCCTGGGTTTAAAGTCTCATCTGAAGGATGGCTTCACCAACAAGCAGCGCGCCCTGAAGTGGGACCTAAAGCCAAAGCTATCTGACTCTCTGACTCAGAGGTGCAATGAGCTGATTCCACATCCTCGCCCCCCCCACACCCGCTGCATAAAAGGAAGCATAGTTCATACTGTCGTCTACATGTGTACGTCCTGATAAATCCATTAAAGATTTGACTTAAATTAGAGAGAAAATTAGATAACCATTTGGAGAGGAAGGGAATCAGAGTGGATGCGGGTGAACGAGCACGGAATTAGGATACACAACTTCCAAGGAGGAGCAAATACCTTCTGTGTGGGAGATGACTGTACAGTGGATCTAAAAACCTTTCCTATACTTTCTGATCCGTGCTTTAATGTGATACAGAATGCGTTGCACTTTGATCAATAAATGCAAAATGCACCAATCTGATTTTGTGCAGTCAATCTGCTCTTCAGTTCACAATCAATAAAAAGTCATGTGGCTTCTCAGCAACTTAGGTGCAATGTAAGAATAGAGCGAAATAAGACAATTGAGTTCAATGCCAAGGGATCAATTGCATTCACAGCCGTTCGACTTGTAGCAAAAGAAAAAGTCGCTCATTCCAATTGACTGCGATGTGGTTATGAGGATTCGCTCTTATGTGACTGCGCAGGGCAATGAGCTCTGGAGACAAAGCTGGGTGGGTCTCACCAAGGTTCATGCTGTTTCGAAACAACCTTAGCAATGATATGAGGCTCCTCAACTAAGGCCTCCTGTCAGCTGCTCATTGCACTGGTGATAATAATAATCCTTGCATTTGATATAGCACCATTAAGACGACTCAAAGTGCTACACAGGATATAATGTAAAATGGTTCGACTGTATTTTTGTGGGCAAAACCTGGCAGACAGTTGTTGCACCCAGCAATGTCCCACAAGTGACCACTTGTGGATTGAGTGACCACATTTATTTTCAGGGATTATTCCCACTGGTTACTGAAATCGGGAACGGGGGAGAGGAGAAGAGAGAACTCACGAGCAGATTGCAAGGGGGATGTGATGGAGGTACTGCATTAAGATAACAGGGAAGGTAGTGAAAATCTATTTGCTTTATTGGGGAATGGAACCTCATTGTTTTCCCTCTGGGGGGCGCAGAGCTGAAATGTGAATAGAAAGACACTGAACAATCCAAGAGTCAGTAATAATAATTATCCTTGCGTTTGAAACAGCGCCTTTTACATCGAGAGGATGTCCCCAACGTGCTGGACAATGAAGGCTTTGTACCCAAGCTGGGGGTTGGATTCGGCAGAAGTGTGAGTCAAGTCGGGTGGGGGTGGGAGGGTGACTGAAGGCACGGTCAAAGAGAAAGGTCTTGAGAAGGACCTTGAAGAAAGCGAGGGAGGGGGAGATGTGAAGGGACTCTGGGATAGAGCTCCAGAGGATGGAAATACTGAAGGCCCAACCACTGATGGTGGGGCGGCCACGGAAGGGGATGTGATGCAGGCCAGTGAATGCTGAGCGTAGGGAGCAGGTGGGTTGGTAAAGTTTTTTGAGGTGACAGAGGCAGTGTGCGGCAAGTCCGTGGAAGGCTTTAAAAGATTCTTGAACTTGATCCAATGGGGATGGGGAGCAGGTAATGCTGTGCAATGATGGGGCTGATCATCTCACGGAACCTGCAGCAGGAGAGGGACACAAGCTGCAGAGCTCTGAATGGTCTGCAGCTTGTGGAGGGAAAAGTTTGGAAGTCCGGCGTGCAGCGAGTTGGTGTAATACACACCTGGATGTGATAACAGCATGGATAAGGTTCTCAGTGGACCAAGGGGACTGGTGAAGACTCTCTTTGGGAGCCTGACCAGGGGTGGAGGGGAGACGGGGGGAGACTGGAGGGAGATGGCTGCAGGGAGTCAAATAGATATGTTTTCAGATATGTTTTGACAGCAGAGAGTGACAAAGTGAGGTGGAGAGATTCAGGGAGGGAGATGACCTTCTCACTCTCTTCCTTTATTTTGTGACTGACTGTCCATCATCTGTTTCGACACCCCCCCATTCCATCCTCAGTGTAATGAGACGTTAGCTTCTGATGAATGAAGTCGGATCAGTTGTTAGTGCGGGTGATGGGTGGCTACACACCGAGGTGGACATCAATGTACAGACAATAGCTTCCTGTGTTAGCTCTGGGACGCAACCCTGCGTGAGAGGCGCTATATAAATGCAAGTTGTCGTCGTTGTGTTAAGAATAGACAACTCGCTGAAGAAGACAATCAGCCCAGTGTTAGCAGTGATCCTTTTCTCTATTACATTTTCATTCTCAGGGTAGCGAGTGCTGAAGCAGTCAGCAAGACCCTCGTTTAGTAACTGGAGTTAAAATGATGGAAGTGTGACTATGCTTTGCTAGAGGGATCATTACAAAGGTCATCCTTAAAATCAGAACTGAGCCGGACAGTACTGAGGTCAGGAAGCATTTCCACACACAAAGGGGTGTGAAGACATGGAATGTTTGGTCCCAGGAACATGTAGAGTTGGAATCAATACGGATGTTTAATAATAATAATAATTATAATGATTCTTCCATTTGATATAGCACTTTTCATGTCTTTGAGACATCTCAAAGCGCTTCACAGAACATGCTGTAAAGTGAATTGACTGTATACTTGTGGGCAAAACGCAGCAGCCAATTGCACACAGCAGCGTCCCACAAACAGACATGGGTTGAAATAACCAATTTATTATTGTTTTTTTTCTTGTGGGATTATTATCAGGCATATGGAGTAAGGAAACTTGCCCAAGGTTTCTCTCTGCTGGGAATCGAACCCAGATCTCTCGCTTGTGAGGCGACTGCTCTAACCACTGAGCTACAGGACTTCAAAAGAGAGACAGAGACATGGGTAGTAGAGGTATTTGAATATATGCTGAAAAGATCTACCAAACTCTAATAAACTGTGGGGCGTGCTCGATAGGCTGAATGGCCTCCTCCTGTTCCTGTTTTTCCTAGTTTCCTTATAGGTTGTCCTATTCTGACATCTCAGCTGTAACCTCACTGCCCACACAGTGTCTAGTGAGGTCCTTGACTCCTACCTGCCTTGCGTGTGCTGAGTTAGTCAGAGCCTTTGAGGAAAAGAGAGAAAGGGAAATCACAGATTGGTTTGGATGAAGAAGACTCTTCGACCAACCCAAACCTCATCCCTACAGAACATTCAAACAACAATCCGCCCACTATTACTGCATCGAGCTGCTATTTTAATGAGTCCTGGCTTCAACCGGCCTTCCTGGTAACCTGATACAGTTAATACCTTCTGGGTAAAGACAAAACTTCTCGGTGTCTGTCCTGAAATTGCCCTTTACATAACCTGTGTCCTCTTGTTCCACTGTGATGTTGTTCTGCATTTCACAAGGCTGTCTGTTGTTCGGATATATTGGGGTCTAACGTGCGCTATTTCTTAATGGGCTTCCTCAATAAGCAATCCAAGTCACGCAAATGGGAGACAGAAATCCGTCACATAAAGAATAACGTATTCAACAGAATTCATGCTCCAAAATGACCTGCTTCCACCAGCATTCCATTCCACAGGGATTCCTTACTGAGGAATTCTGTTAAGAAATAACACAAATCAACATAGCCAAGTGTCTGGCTCGTGTCTGACACATGAGGAAACCCAAAGCCAAGCTTTAGAGTTTACAAACCAAACTGAGAGTTTTATGTACCTCATCTTTTAGAGAACCACAGAACCCTGGCTTCCAAGTGAAGATCGGTGTAATTCTGGACATTGGGATATGATGGAGGATCATGTGATGACACACAGGATGTCATGGCACTATCCAGGCTAATGAATGAACGGACGTTAGGCCTCTCAGTCTCTATCATTGCACACGATGATACATCAAGTACAAAGCGAGTCCCTCAGTCTATCTGGTTAGACGCAGACATCTGTCTGAGGCTGAGCAGTTGTTACAAGTCATCAACATTATTGTGCTGTCATTTAACCAAAGCACACTGGTTAATTACTCACCACTTCTTTATGAGGCAGTTAAAGCCGGCTACAATCTGTCGTTAAAGTTCTTCAGTCGTAAGAGATTTCCTAGGAACTTTGTGATTTTTACCATATGTCCAAATTATTAGCCGCCAATCCACGCAGGAAGCCAGTTAATCCAGGCAGGAAATTGGAAGTAACATCAGTGGCAAACTTATGACCCGGAAGCTGGATCATCAAATATTTTCTTTGCAGATCCATTTTAACTTGGGATTTCATTTTCTGGACCCAAAACACTGCATTACAACAGGGAGGCCTGTATGTGGGGTCCTATACACGGGGAGGCCTGTACGTGGGGTCCTATACACGGGGAGGCCTGTACGTGGGGTCCTATACACGGGGAGGCCTGTACGTGGGTTCCTATACACGGGGAGGCCTGTACGTGGGGTCCTATACACGGGGAGGCCTGTACATGAGGAGTTGTGTACTTGGGGCCACCCTGTGTACACATTAATCGCGGTAACTGTCCACCATAGCACGAGGCCCATTCTACCTGTGAGGCTTCAGCTCATGAGGATGTCTGACTGAGGTCTGACTGAGGAGGTGGGTATTCCGAGGGTTAGGAATAGTCTGTTGAGCTGCTTGTGTCAGTTTATTGACTTGTGGCAGCTCTTTCCCCACCCTCTTCCCCTTTGCCCTTCATACTCTTGCTGCCAAAGTCTCTATCATTTCTCTTTTAAACCCATGATTCAAGCAGAAACTGTTCATCACTTGATGTAAACGGTGCATTCTTTAGTCTGTTTGTTTAATCTTTGCTGGTTACTGAGGCTCTGATTTGAGCAGGACATTTCTTGGGAAGGTGCTGATGACCTTGGTGAGATCTTAATTTTATTTATTCTTTATCTATATTTGATGGGAGCAGAGTAAAGCTTTTATATATCGTTTAGCCCTGTAGCTCAGTAGTTAAGATTAATCGCCTCGCAAGCGAGAGGACTGATTTAGATTCTCAGGCAGGCCAAAACGTTGGGCAAGTTTCCTTACTCCACACGCCTCTGTTTACCTAGCAATCAGTAGGAACCCGTTGTTAGTTAATTGGCAGATCGCTTTTCTGGGGGTAATAATCCCTTCAAAAAATAATAATTATTATGATTATTATTTATTATTCTCATCTCAACATAGATCTGCCAATGTACTTTGGTTCAAAGGCACACGCGGACGCATGCACACGAACACACACACAACCACTGGATTCATTAAAATAAGGCTACTTTTAAACAAAACCCACTCCGAAAGGTTTTGATTCTAATTGATAAGTTACAAGACTGCGGCTGATGCAGAGTTGGTGAGGTGAGTAGCAGAGTGCAGCAATTGGACATTAATCTGAAATCTTGGCCAATCCATTTTGTCACTGTTTACAATGAAGAGTCTCTCAGTTCTCTGTGCTTATCACAGTCTCACAGTAACGTCTTCTCAGAACGACTCGCGGACTCTGTCAGTCACAGGATCTCGCAGCAACAGGAACGAGCTGGGATTCAGTTCAATTATTGCTGAGCTGGAGCGAGTGGAAAGAATTCAGACAAAAGGAAATTGTCCACAATGGAAATAAATGGATTGGTTGACAATGGAGAAATGGAGAATAAAACATCATCAATCCTAAACTTGGGGAGATAGGATCAGGGAGGGTGGAGGGCAGTGGGGGAGAAGGGTGATTGAAGGCATGTTTGAAGAAGAAGGTCTTGGGACAGATCTTAAGGAGGCAAGGCAGTCTATCCGTTCTGTGATAGGGAACTAATGGATGGTGTGATGGTCGTAAGGAGTTTAGAGCGAGTGTGTACACAGGCGGCAGAGTTATGAATTAGTTGTAGTTTGTGGGTAGTGGATCTGAAGAATCGAGGCAGGAGGTGACAAAAGCATGGATCAGGATTTCAGCTGTGTTGGACATGAGATACGGGCAGAGGCCGGCAATGTGATGGAGGTGGAGGAAGGCTGTCCTGGTTAGGGATCAGATGTGGGGATAGGACAGCTGGGGCCTGAACCTGACCCCTAGGTTATGCACAGGTTCGGTAAGTCTTAAGTCTAGGCTGGGAAAACTGAGGTCAGAGCCGCAGGAGAGAGGACTATGCTTCTGTCTTGTTGACATACAACTGCAGGAAGCTTGTGCTCATCCTTGTGTTTGATGTCTGACAAACAAGCTGACAGGACATCAGCGGAGCTGGAGTTGCCACCGGAGGAGGAAGCGACGTAGATTTGGGTGTCGTCAGAATACATGTGGAAGTTGACCCTGTGACTGTGGATGACATCGCTGAGAGGGAGCATGTAAATGAGGAAAAGAAAGGGGCAAAGGATAGAACCTTGGGGTACCCGCAGGCAAACTTGCCTTTCCCACACACAAGACAGAAAGACACACACAAAGCGAGAGAGAGAGAAACACACATACGCACTCATCTGCAAGTCAAAATGATCTGTTCTTTTCCTGAAGCCAGGGGGACATCTGAAAAATCATTTTCCATCACAATAACACTGTCATTATGGTCCCAAGAAAACTATCAACAAAGGTTGTATTGGAAGGATTGCTTTGATTTATTGTGGATTCTGTAGTGAGCTCTGGGAAACAACTGCCTGCCTAATGTGATGTGATTCACAACCAAAGTCAATATTGTCACAGGCGGTGTCACAATATTGACCTGGGTACCATGTGCCCATAGATCATCCCTCTCACCACAACCTGTTCTTATATTACAGCACTTTTCACATTGGATCAATTCTAAAAGTCTTTCTTTACGTCTTCCACCCTCAAAGGAACTCCAAACATAAAGATGGGCTTCCTCAGGGCCAGCCTCTCTGCTCTATTGATAGTCAACCATTCTTCCTCAATCTCCTCTCCTCCATCAAACAACTTGGTGAGACCACACTCTACTGATTCCAATCCTACCTGACCCACCTCCTCCACTTCCTCTCCTCTCTTGGTTTCTTCTCCTATCCTGGTACGGGGTACCCCAGGACTGTATCCTTGGCCCCCTCTTTTTCCTCAAATACATGCTCCCTCTTGGTGATGTCATCCGGAGTCACAGGGTCAACTTCTGTAGGTCTGCAGGTATGCAGACACCCAAATCTACATCTCCTCGTCCTCCAGTGGTGACTCCATGTCCTGTCAGCTTGTTTGTCAGACATCAAGCGCTGAATGTCAACAAGATGGAAACCATAAGCCACTGATATCCTGTCTGTTGCCTGTCAGACATCAAGCTGAAATTTCCTGCAACGTGGACAACATGGAAGCCATCCTCCTTGGTTCTCCTCACCTCTGGCTCTGACCTTCTCAACCTTTCCGGCCTCTCTCTCAAACTCACTGAACAATGCACAACTTCAGTGTTCAGTTCCCTTTCTCCCTTTTCTTCACCTCAGCCTCATCACCCATCTCCATCCCAATCTCATTCTGAATGTCATTGAGACCCTTATCAGGTAACATCTGATTTACAAAGTACACACAAGGCAGGCAGCAACAAACACTGTGGAAGAAGAGACTGAGTTCATCACCAGGGATTAGTACGCTAACAAAAATAGTTATATCAACGAAGAGTTCGTTTACTGACTCAATTCTAGATACACAACAGAAAGGAAACAGGACATTAAACATTCATTCATTCACCACGAGGTAGAATAGATCCTGACTGCGCTGACTAAAGTGATTCCTGGACCCTGCGTGAGGGGCAATATATAAATTTACGTTATTTTTCTGTCCATTTGCTATTCCTATTTCAGATTACTCACCAGACAACAACAACTTGCATTTATATAATCTAATACTGATCCATCTTTTGCCCTGTCGTTCCTCATGAGAATCAAATCCTTTTTTGTTAATTAAAATGCAATGTTTTTAGACTTGCCATTACAATTGGGGTTGTTATTCTTATCAAAAATCATTACAGTCATTTTACATTTTGTACAGAAACTCTCAGGCAGTCAGTCAGTCAGTGAGTAACTACACTAGGAGGCACTGCTATTGATCCGTAAATTATTGGCCGTGTTCCTATTAACTTGACATCATTTTTTTCCCCCTAATCCTTTTGGCATAGTAGCTCCAATAACTTTTAATTATTTTTTAAAAAAATATTAAAATTCCTTTCTTCCTGTAACTGTCAGTGATCCCAGCCCTTGTGGTTCAATTCCTGCTCCCTCTGTGGTTTCTGCTGTAGCTCAGGACAATCCTAAACAACCACATTACAGTTCGAGAGGGTAAAAGAGAGGAGTTAATGCTTTGGCCCTGTACCAACTCAAGCTCTCAGTCACAATCTGAAAGTATATTTTGAATTTAATATTTAATAACAATCCTTGCACTTCATCTAATAATAATAATCCTTACATTTGTAACAACAAAATCCCAAAGCGATATACCGGATACTGAGAGTGACTGTGTGCTTTGTTTGTTGGTGAATGTGGCAGCCAATTTGTGCATAGCAATGTCCTACAAACAGCCATAGAGTGAATGGGCATTTAATGAAAATCCACTTGAGCTTTATTATCTGACACCAAGTTGGTCAGTCAGTCTGAGGAAAGGCAGCAAGTGTGTACAGCAAGTGGCTAAATGGGGAAAGGTGAAATATGCTATAACCTTCGGTCATGAGACACAGCGACATTCATCGCAACCTAAAATTGTGATAACAACCAAACTCCCCTCAGCGCAGGACACCAAGGATGAATGGTTCCCTTGTTGGTGTTCCCTTGTTGCTAGAGGGCATCAATTTATTCAGGTTGTGGAATACGCTGCCGGGTGTGATGTTTGAGATCGGTTCATATTCTTTCAACAGAGATCTACATAGATATCCACTAGAGGAGTAATTGTAGGGGATCGGGGAGGGGGGGCAGGTAGAGGCAGGTAAATGGGACTGAATGGATTGTTCCTTCCAATAGCAGTACAGACACAATGGGCTGAATGTCCTCCTTCTGTGCAGTAAATATCTATGGTTCTATCGGAGAGCCTCTGCGAGGGAGGCAGGAAGACTACCTATTGAGAACATGTTGCGTGACAATCTATTCGGACTGCAGAGACCGTCATCCGGTAACCGGAAGCTGATACTGTAACCAAGATAAAGCGAACATGCAATTTGGGGAGAGATGGAAAAAAAAGCCTGCAGCCCGTCAATACACGGAAACCGGCTTCTTTTTCCTTGGGGTCTTGGAGTTTAGAGGATTAGAGCCAGTGCCCGGAATCCTTTCTGCAGAATCTGCATCTGAGACATCAGAGAGGGCTTGTGCTGGCATTCCTAGCCTTTTAAAATTAAATTATTCCTAATTACTCGCAGGAGATAAAGGAATAAGAGGCATAATGCTCCCCCAGATACACCGGCAGAGCAATAATGTGCTGCTCAGTGACGCGCTGCAGCTTGCCTAGTCACTTAAAACTCTTCTTTGTAAAAGATTAATGTTCAGACACCTTCCATTAGAGAAAAATGCTCCATAACATGGCATGTCAGATACATGTAAGGCAGCTCAGGGCTATGCAGCCTCTTCACCAAAGCGATCGTTTCAGCTCTTCGGGCTGTTGTTTATTTTTTGCACAATTCTATGTTCAGTTTATTCAATATGAATGCTCCCATCATTCTGTGCGTTTATCCAATTAGAATTTTCCCTCATTTAGAATGAAGAGATTTATAATCTGGGTTTGCCAGAGACCCAAGGTTTACAACAACAACAACAAGATTCCATTTATAGAGCGCCTTTCACGTTGGGAGGACGTCCCAAGGCCTGGACAGTTGGGTCGGGACCCGAGCAGTGGGGAAATGGTCAGGGTGAGGGGAGGGAACGGAGGGAGCAAGGAGGGGGGAAATGGTCAGGGTGAGGGAAGGGAAGGGAGGGAGCGAGGAGGAGTAGAGAGTCGAGAGGGGAGCTGAAGGCTCGGTCAAAGAGCTTAACTGCAGCAGGACAACACGGTGCAGCAATGCTTAGTGATTGCTCGCTTCAAATGTTCCCGATCTGAACCAGGGCGCTGGGGAACACTGAGGAGACAGCAGACACTCACCACAGGAAGGACAAATACTGAGGTTTAATACAACTCCTGAGTCCAATCGATATATTGATCAAGCAAAGGGCAGCCCTCAGAGTTTCACAATGGAATTTTTCTAGCCTGCTTAGCTAATGTGAACATCTGGAAAGATCGAGCAGACTGTGGACAAATTATTTGCGAGCAATTAAATTAGCCATTCACTTCAGTGCTGTGCACAAATTGGCTGCCGTATTCGCCTACAGCAGACTTGTGGAGTCCTGCAGCTTAGAGGTTAGGGCACTTGCCTCGCAGGTGAGAGGACCTAGGTTTGATTCCTGGGCGGAGTTAAACCTTAGGCAAGTTTCCTTACTCAACACGCCTCTGTTTACCTAGCAGTAATACGAACCTGGTTGTTAGTCAATTGGTGGATCGCTTTTCCAGGGGGTAATAATCCCACCAAAAAAATAATAATAATCAAAATAATAATGTGGTCACTCAATCTATGACTGTTTGTGGGACACTGCTGTGCGCAATTGGCTGCCATGTTTCGCCCACAAAATATAGTCAACTCACTTTACTGTATATTCTGTGAAGTGCTTTGAGACGTCCAGAAGACATGATAAGGCGCTATATCAAATGCAATTATTATTATTACAAATACAAATTACAAATGTAGAGTTACCTTACTTTATAGCAATTCCATAGGAATCACTTTGAAACATTGGTAATTGGTACAGCCAATAAGGTTTAAAGAGAATTTTATAAACAGAGTTCAAAATAACCTGCTTCGAATTCTAAACCTATATCCTCTATTCCAAAGTGGAAGGTGATGGACATTGGTTAGTGAGCTGTATTAAATCTTAGTATTTCTCCTTAATTCTTTGTAATTCACTAACGCATTTAATATAGTCAACATTGAAATGTCTCAAAGGGTTTCATAGGCAATTTGCAGAGTGTAGTGATTGCGTATTTGAGGGTGAAGAAGTCAGTTAATTTGAGCACGGCAATTTCCCACACACAACCGTGATATGAATGACTTTTTTTAAAAATGATGTAAAGGAAGCTTCATACTCACTCTTTCAGTTGTGTAGAAAGTCTTGTACCAATTCAAAAATAGAAGCAGTGAGAAACCAGGTCAGGAATAAGGAGTTATGCCATATTTCAAAAATCTTCTCGTGTAAATGGTCATTTTTATCTTAAGTATCTGTCAGCAGATTGGACCAGTTAATGATTTTTCCTTCAGAATATTGATTTTATCTGTTTGAGATTCCAGACAATTTATAATAATCCTTACCTTTGATATAGCGCCTCATGTCTTCAAGATGTCTCAAAGCGCTCCACAGAATATACTGTAAAATGAATTGTAGGTATTTCCAGTAGTTTCAACTGGCCATTGTCAACTGTATATTTTGTGGGTGAAATGTGGCAGTCAATTGCGCAGAGCAGTGTCCCACAAACAGTTGTTGATTGAGTGACCTAATTATGATTAAAACATTTTTTAAGAAGGATTATTACCCTTCAAAAAGGGTCTGCCAATCGACTAACTGGGTTCCTACTTACTGCTAGGTAAACAGATGCATGCGGAGTAAGGAAACTTGCCCAAAGTATCACCGTGCCTGGGTCCTCTCTTTTGTGAGGCGAGTGCTCTAACCACTAAGCTACAGGACTCCAATTTTATTTAGTATTGGACAAAACAGTGAAATTTACAGGATAACAGGATTGCAGCTCCTGGCAGTGTGGTTTTCATTGTTGACCGTGTCCTCATTCAGCCATTCTGATTAATTTCTGGCCTCGGTCACTGAACTAAACACTGTTGGGGACTTGGCTCTCATCAAATACAAATGTTCCATCTGTACAACTACCCTGCCAGTTATTTCCCTGCTATAGATATTTTGTCCCTCTGGCATTGAAGGCAATTTTAGTGTTAAAAGATTTTATTTAAACCAATTTAGTGGGAAAAAAGTGATATCCAACCAAGAGCCTAACCTATTCCCACTGCTACTCTGAATACATGACTCCATTCACATCCATGCTGAACCCAGCTGAGGGAAGGATCATTCCTACGATGCTGATAATTTATCTAGTCTCATTAAACTAGTCTAATCATAGCTTCTTTCCCATTCCAACAAGCAATTCTAAGCCTCGGTACCTAACAGCTCCTCTTACACTTGATCACTGTCATCCTGGAGAACAATCATCATCTCTGGACTGTCAATAGAGTTCAATCTGGACTGACCTACAAGATTTGTTATCTCAGCTCTACATACAATGACAAATGTAACCCTCTAAGCAATCATCTTAATAAGTGAATTGACAATGGACAGTTGAAACTACTGGAAATGCCTACAATTAGTTGTAGTGAAAAGGTTGAACCAACACAAAGCAATAAACACTGAGAATTATCAGAAACACAGTTTATCAAATTATTGTAAAGTGAAATTGTTCAGCATATTTAGTCCCTGTCCACACGAAACACACACAAATGGTTTCTCAGGTTCCGTTTTATTCATTGATTTCCAATTATACAAATTATGAAAAAAAACACAGAAACATAGACTGGAAGCCCAGGTATATTTACAATCTGCTATTTGTAGTGAGGTCAGTCTAGTTTTTGCACAAAATCCTAGTGTTTGGTACCATGAAACGTCCAGTTGCAACACTTGTTCATGAGTCTAGATTAGATATATATACAGAAATACGTCATTGAAGTACTGCAACACAGAACCGAAAAATTAACACCCAGCAATACGTTATTAGACTCATCGCTACCCATCAGATTTATCTAAAATTGAGAACAAAATATACACCAGTAAGCTCTGCTTAGTGTCTACACAGCATTCACAGCCCTTTTCCCACAGTAGAAATATTTAAAAAGGATTACTTTATAACAGTGACAGGATCAAGACTCAAATTAGAAGGTAAATGTCTAGTCCGCCTGCCTGCTAGTGCACTTTACTGAGATCATTACCTTCAATCCAAACAGAACCAGGACGTCATAAAGAACAAAAATCTCTACAAAAAAGGTTAGTCACTTATTGTCACCGATCAACAGGTTGGGGGGGAGAGAAGAGTGGAGAAATCATCAACTTTCATCGAAAACAAATTTGATTTTTAAAAATAATTACTGCTGAGATATTTGTATAGAACCTTAATACCCTCACTGATCAGCTCTGAATTTTCTACCGTGTGTGTCCTACTCCACAGGACGAGTTTGGTTATTGGAATAATATCAAGTTATTTTGCTGTGTTACATTGTACGGCATCTACTGAATTTCTATGAGATGCCCTTCCCCGATGTCGAGCTTGTGACTGGCAGGCAGTGAGATGTCCACCAGCCAGAAGCCCAGATGTTCTCAGTCAAAAAAGCCAGTCAGTCTCCATGCGTGTTACTGTGTAGCTTTGGAGTGAGTTATTTCAGCTCTGGAATGAGCAGACCATTCTTGAGAAAGCTGGCAAGAAAATAGCAGTTACTTTACCGTTTCCAGAATGCATCGTCAATCAATAAATGATGGAGTGGTATTGATTGTGGCCCCAAGCAGCCTGCTCTTTTGGGTTTAGAAGGTATACTATATCCAACAGTTTGAAACCATCTGAAATTCATTCAGTTCAAACCTAAGTACAAAATTGCTCCAGTCAAAGGCATGACTGAGGTTTCAATCTTTATTTATTGTACATCTGTATCTGAAACTAATGGACAATGAGAGGACGTTTCACAATTTTATAATTTAAACAATTGTGTTGAATAGTATTTTGTTCTCTTCCCATAATATGGCTCCAATGTAAAATTGGCAAAATTGAAATCCTTTTAACGTGCTTTAACAGTAATCCTGCTGCCTCGCTATTGTTGTCCTAAGCAAATGGTTTGAAATTGCTTGAAATTTTGTAATTGCTTTTAAATCCTCCAAATTAGAATAGCCATCAACTGTATTACACCCCAGTAACCTTGAGCTTGACTGAACTTATTTAAACCACATTGCAAGACAGAGAGATTAAAACTGAACAGAATCTGGCCGTGTTCTGATTTAACGCCTGGGCATTCCTCGCTTGGTCTCCGATGCTGAAGAATAGTCTCATTTGGAGACCTTGCCAGGATTTGATAACTTACCCTGGTAGATTTTGCTGTCCACAGGCTAATACGTTTTTCACTCCAATCAACACAGATTATTAAAACAATACACTCGCTATTCATTTATAGAGACACAACAGTGTTAGGTCAACAGTGTTAAGTACCTATGGAAGACTATGTTCCTACAGTCTCATACAAGTATAAATAGTGACAGTAGTCTGGAAATGTATTGAATATTACAGAATAATGAGAAGCCCCAAATCAAGATGATGATTTTGAAAGATCACCAGTGAAGAGAGAAGGTTCAGATTACACATGCCTATCATATACATCATCTTCAATACAATTACTGAGTTAGTAACCATGGAACTCTCAAATATCCCAAATCAAGTTAACTTGTCTTATTTTCCGGGGGAGAGGAGATGAAAAAAATAAAATGGAAAAAATGACAGACAAAAAAAAAGATTCCTTTTGTTCTGTCTGAAATTCGTGTCATTCTTTTATGCTGTAAAACTCTGGGGATGCAGCACATGGGAATTCTTGGCTGATGCACTTGACAGCCCAGCAATGAACAGGTTAATGATCAATCACCACAGAGTAAATTGATGTCGATCTTCATTAAGATTCTTCTTTGGTCACAGCCCAGTTTTCCTGGCAGTTTCCAAGCACGGCCTAGGTTTTAAGTCCCGAAAACGTGTTTCCTATGTTGTGCTGTAACCAAGAAAGTGGAAGCTGGCTGGGACCCCGCTGTCCAACTGAACTCTCATTCCAGGTTCCAGTTGTGGGATGCTGCTGCTCAGACGGTTTAATGCACTCTTGCGTTGATCTGGGATACCCAATGTCACATTTCCAGTAAATATACTCACCCCAGAGTTTCAGCTACACGGAATGAAAAGAAAAAGATGTATGTGATGTTAAACTCAAAACCACACGTGCACACAAATATGAAAAAGGGCGATTTGATGCAAGACACAATTTACATTAACTGAGCTAAAAAATAACACCTTTCGAGATATCTGATCTTTCAAGCATTTTAAAACTGTCCTATGCAGCCCACTGATTTTCACTCAATTCCCAATGCAGATTAGGAAGCAGAATCAGAAAGGGGAGAATTCTTATCGAACCAATGAGTTGAAGACAAATTGGCAGGAATTAAAACAATCTCATCCACTCTCAATAAGCAAAATATCTGTGGCTTTCCCTGACAAACAGACACACTAATTAGCTGGTGGTTAATCTGCACTAAATCATGAACAATTTTATTTTGACTTTTCCAAAACAAGACAGGTTTGAAATGCAGACAAGTGCAGACAGCTCAGTGAAAGGCATCAAAATGTGAAGTATCTGGGCTTAGTTAACTGATCTCACCCAGGGCAGCTGTTGCAGTGCAACAATTGGCCTGTGTTCCTCTGAGCTCGTGAGGGGAAAGTCAACTCTAGCTGTAAAACAATTGTGTGAACTTCAGTTAATGACACGCCTAGGCTCCGATAGTAACCCCTTCTCCACCTCAGATAGTCTACTAATGCTCAATGTCAAGAATCACACATCATAACGGACACTTGGGCAAGTTAGCAGAGGGTGTAGGGCATGGAACCACACTCCAGTTGGGAAAAATGGGGGAGAAGAAAAGAGGAAATACTGGAGAATAGACCGATTTAAACTCCACAATGCTTAACAAGAGTTTCAATGTAGACAATATAAAAAAACATTCCTAATTTCAATTTTTTTTCAAAAGTGAAAGTCACAAGTAAACGGTGAACTCAGTGTTATAAAAATCCTTACTGTTTTGTGTGTTAAAAGATTGCAAGGAAGCAATTAATAAAACAACACAAAATTGTGCAGGGATCTAACTGATTTAGTTCAGTAAAATATGGCTTCAAATTTCTGTATTAAATGAAATCTTGTAAACGTACAACAACAGCTTGCATTTATATAGTATCCATCACACAGGGTAGAGTCCCAGAGCGCTTTACTAGAGTGAGATACACACAGCAACATCATGTATAAAGCCAGTTAGTTTTTCGTCAGTCACAATTCAGTAAAACATTATAAACATGTATGGTTCTTGTTCTAGTATGGATGGAAATTCAATAAAGATTTTATATAAATAACGACAATAATTTAGTACAATATTTAAATTATCCATCTTCACTTAATACAAGATTAAGTGAAGATGTATTATTTAAAAAGCACATTAAGTTACTGTTGCTAATTCTTGGCTGTGAGTTTCAGGCAGGATGTTTCTGTAGAACGAGACTAGTCCTACTAGGTTTTGCTTCTTTGATATTACATGACTATAACTCAACTATTGAGTGGAAAACCTTGCACACTGAAGTGGCTGCGGTGAAAGGACAGTCAAGGCAGCTATTGTAACCAACTCTCGGTCACCACTACTCTCTTTACTGGTCTGCTCTTTCCTAATTAATCACTTCAAGCGTTTGATTACAAAGTGTGGCATCTCCTTCCGTCTCGTCAGTAATATAGTTGGGGAAGAGAGAAAGATTGAATGAAAATACCAATGACTAATCTAAAAGCAGAAGCCAAGTTAAAGTTAATATTTCAACTCTTTTGAAGGATCTAATCTAAGCCTTTAATCTGATTTTACAAACTATTGCGAAAATACAAGTAAATGAAAAGCACTATGGGGATTCTGGACTAAGGTAGCAAGGACCAACAACAGACTTTGCAGAGGAGAGATTGGGGAACGGACAGGAGGAGGAAAAGGGAACGATGCTGCAAGAGGTCCACTGACACATGCATGATTAGGCGATAAAATAATGTACTCAACTGGGGCTCAGTCTATCTTGCCTTACAGCATGTGCAGATTTGTGTCAGTTTTGTAGTGTACACACAGCAAAGCAAGGCAGCTTTAGGTAATGATTAGGGTTGTGAATGTCTAAACCTAATGCCCAACTAATACAAGACAGACTCCACTACACATTTGTAGCAACAAGTGTTTCCACACAGAGAGAGTAAACAAGCAGCAGAGAAGTTCTAATCATTGGAATGCTGGATTCCTATAAATCTCAGCATTGAGATTTACCCATTTAAGATCAAAGCTTTCTACTGTTTCATAAATATTGTGCTGAAGATGTACGCAGGCAGACCGATGTTACTCAGGCTATAATTTTCATGCACAATCATTGTATACCATCCTAAAACAACACTAACTTCTGAAATCAGTGTCTGGCTAATCAATTCCACCAATCAAACCCAATTAACATCAGCAACTGAGATGTTTTAATTATTGCTTTGCTTATCCTTATCCCAAAGTTACTGACTGCGAGAATTTGTAGGTTTAAAAATTCTATTTGTATTGAACTCTTTAATGCACTTAAATTGCTACAGCATAAGTGAACTCTAGTGGCAGAAATGAGAATCCACACTTTCATTTAGCAGCAAAAACGTAGGGAAATCTGCTTAGATCAACTTTTCTTTGGCAAACTGATCTAACAGGGCACTTTTTATACAATTAGATATTATAAACATTTCTGAAGATATAATAAACTGTAAGAACAAAATGCTAGTTTACTATAGACCAGCAGGGCCGAATGGCCTGTTTTCTGTGTTGTATATTCTAATATATTCTAATGTAATATATACTATTGACATCCTCTGAATGGAATGGTTACTTAAACACACTACTATTCTTTACAATATCATCTAGAGTTTGTTAAATACTTCCCCTATAACAAATGATTAATTTTAACTATTATGTACAGACATGCTGATCTTAAATTACAAGTGCCACAAACACAGAGTATGTAGGAGCAGACAAAAAACCACGTTATCACATTTCATAAACCTCAGCTCCTCTCATTACCAGTTAAATGTTAGGAAACATCTGCACCTTCTTTTCTTCCATGGGAACATCTCAAAATGTTTCACACAATGAGTTAGGTTGAAAAATGACTCCTGCAATTTGGCCTTTTTGGGGGATGATGTTGGGTGAGATGTATATTTGCTAGGACAAGGGGAAAATGTCTTGCACTTCTTTAAAATAAATAGTGCTGCAGGTTCTTTAAAGTCTACCTGAATTGTCTCAACAGAATTGCCAGATACGATCTCGTCTGAATCTCTCATCTTAAGAACAACGCATTGCTTCCTCAGTACTGCATGCATTAGGAGCTCAATTCTGAAACAAGCTGGAAATATACTACATAAACCATATTAAGTTCTTATTTAATCCACTTCAATCATCCCTAAATTTCTTCAATTATGCTAAACTGAATTCAGGCTAGGATTAAAATACCTCTTCTAACAAAGTTTCCTTCAGTGAACGTTGCTTTGAGAGTAATTTTATTTAAACTTGACCCCCAATAGACTCCCGATGTCGACCTCTGTTAGTACATATTGGATCTGTACATATAAAGTCACTCATTCATCAGAGTCCAGTTAGCATCAAATACAGGGTCACAGAAATTACTGGAATCATTCGTCATATTTTTAGACAAAGCAGATATATAAAGCTAGCATATTGGGCAAGGTCTGACCTGATTTAAATTTGTTTTAAATTTGCATCTGCAATAAATCAATTGTAGATCTTGTGCCACTCGTGGTATACTGTACAGCTCATTGCTTTTACTGTCAAAACACCCTCTTCAGTCTACTCAAGGTGGTAAGCAAAGTCAAATCTATTTTTTTTAAATATAACAATCCTGTCTACATTGTAAAGGAAAATCATTATGAGATTACTAATGGCATGCCAGTCCTCACAACACTGACAACATTATCCTCACAGATCTCTCTCATACTTCCTACTGTACCATCCTCCACACATCTCTGGAGATGACAGCACCAGTATTATATCAATCCAGGGGAAAAATAATCTCAGGAGTGATGTTTCTGAGGTCTCACCCATGCAGTTCCCACTGTTCCAACGTGCTAGATAAATGAGGCTCCATCCCTTTGCTTGCTAGCTTGTTTGAATCCCCAACTTCCAAGTGAAGGGACACACACACACACCCACACTGCACTACCCCAGGGCCTGGGAGGAAAGTAGGGTGTGACTGCAGTACGGAGAAGATGCTGCAATTTCAGACTCTGCCACGTACGTAGTTGCTCTCCTGATTCTTCAGTTTACATCCTTCACACAAAACTAGAGGCTGACGAAGAAGAGAATTTGGGACCCAGCGTGGGAGTAGAGACTCCACCTAGAAGGACCAAGATGGTATTCTCAGCACTCACCAAATTAGGGCAGATGTGGCTTGTGAACTTTGCTCTAAGTGGTTGCCTTTAATATCAGTAGTTTCCAAAGGGGAGCCAGGAGGCAGTTGCAGAAACAATTTGAATGACCATAAGATTAGTGTAATGTCTTCGAACTGCAAGACATTGCCATCGTAGGACACAAACTACCAACAACAATAACAAAATTACATTTATAGAGCGCCTTTCACGCCGGGAGGACATCCCAAAGTGATGAACAGTCAGGTGTCGGGGCCCGAGTATGGGGGAGGGGTGGTGTAGGGGTGAGGGAAGGAAGAGAGGTGGGAGGGCGACCAAAGGCACAATCAAAGAGAAGGGTCTTCAGACCGGACTTGAAGGAGACGAGGGAGGAAGTGAGGCGAAGGGACTGTGGGATGGAGTTCCAGAGTGTAGGGGCAGAGAGGCTGATGGTAGGGTGGGTCAGGCGGGAGACATGGAGCAGGCCGGAGCCCGCTGAACGGAAGGAGAGGGCAGGTTGGTAGGGAGTCAGCAGGTCAGAGAGGTAGGAGGGGGCAAGGCCTTGAACTCGATCCTCTGGGGATGGGGAGCCAGTGGAGTCGGGCGAGGGTAGGAGTGATGGAGTCACGAAGCCTGGTGCACAAGAGTACACAAGCTGTAGAGTTTTGGATGATCTGCAGCTTGTGAAGGGAAAAGTTGGGAAGGCCGACGAGGAGGGAGTTTCCATAGTCGAGCCTTGATGTGATGAATGCGTGGGTAAGGGTTTCGGCAACCTGAGGGGTGAGGCAGTGGCTGGCAATGTTGTGGAAGTGGTGGTAGGCAGTGCCGGTCATGGCGCGGATGTGGGGGAGAAAGGACAGTTCAGGGTCAAACAAGACACCCAAGTTCCTAACTGGCTGAGTGAGGTTGAGTGAGACGGTGTGGGGGCTGGAGGAGAAGCTGTTTACTGTGACGAAGTGGAGGCAGTGTGAAAGGTAGGACCTGAACCAGTCAAGGACAGAACCTTGAAGGTTGAGGTGGAAGGAGAGGCGATGGAGGACAATTGAGTGGTCCATGGTGTCAAACGCGGTGGAGAGGTCAAGGATCCCTGGTCACACATGGTCAGGATGTCATTTGTAACCTTGACCAGAGCAGTTTCAGTGCTGTGGGAAACCCGATTGAGGGGGTTCATAGAGGGAGTAGGAGTAGGAGGAAAGAGCGAAGCTTGGAGGCAGCGGCTCTCCCAAGGATCTTGGATAGGAAAAGGTTTGAGATGGGCCGGTAGCTGGATAGCTCCGATGGATCAAGGGAAGGTTTCTTCAAGGTGGGGGTGATAATGGTTGTTTTGAGAGGGGAAGGAACAGTGCCAGATGGCAGGGAGGTTAATAATGTTGGCTAGTAGTGGGGCAAGGAGGTGGAGCTGGGGATGGGGTCCAGGGAGCAGGTGGTGGGCTTCATGGAGGTTATGGTGGTAAAGACAGAGGAGGGGTTGACAGGTTCAAAGGTATGGAAGGAGGGATGGGTAATTGTCGGATGGGTAATTGTGGGGGTGGGGGTAAGGAGGGGATGGAACTTGGGAGGGCAGTGGCAGCTGAACGGATTCTCTTGATTTTGGACTCGAGGAAGTCCAGCATTTTCTTGCAGTGAGAGTCAGAGGAAAGAATCTGCGAGGCGTGGCGGGGAGGGCGGAGGAGCCGGTTAGTGGTGGAGAACAGGAGCCTGGGGTTGCCCTTCGCCTCCAGGATTAACCTGGAATAGAAGGATGATTTGGCCGAGAGCGAAGCGGTAGTTCTTGATGAGGTCCAGCCAGATGTGGCGGTGGACTGTTAGGCTGGATTTGAGCCAAGTGCGTTCGGCAGCCCGCACCTGGCCCTTAAGCGAGTGAAGGTGGCTGGTAAACCAGGGTGAGGATCGTGAATAGGCGGCAGTTCGGGAGGTGAGTGGAGCAAGGGCGTTGAATGTGGTGGAGAGGGTGCTGTGGAGAAGGGTAAGCACAGCGAGTGGTTTGGTGCAAGAGGTGGGCCAGAGGAGGAGGAGTTCAGAGGACTCCAGGGCAGCAGAGAGGGATTGCAGGAAGATCTTCTTCCATGGGCGGTAGAAGATGGTGGTAGGTTTGGAGGCAGTGGGGAGAGGGATATGGGAGTTGAGGGAGATGAAATGGTGGTCAGAGATGGCCTTGTCAGTGATGGTGACATCCGAGACGTTGAGGCCCTGGGTGATCACCAGGTCAAGTGGATGACTGTGGGTGTGGATAGCACAGTGGATGTGGTAGGAGAGGTTGAGAGAGGAGAGAGGAGAAGTTTGAGGAGGTGGAGCAGGAGGGGGTGAAGTGGAGGTTGAAGTCGCCTAGGATGATGAGGCGGTCAGAGCAGAGGCAGAGGGAAGCAAGGCGGGTGGAGATGTGAGAGATGAAGGTGGGGGAGGATTATGGAGGGCCATAAAGTAGGAGGATTTTTAGAGGGAGATGGGAGGGATGGCGTAAGGTGTTCGAAAGAGGGGAATGAGCCGGTGGAGTAGGGGAATAGGGCAAGTGACGCCCTGTATATGAGGACCATCCCGCTGCCACGGCGGTTGGGGTGTGGGGTATGGTGGTAGGTGAGCAACTTTGGTGTACTAGTCAAGTTTGTTACAAAATCATCTCTAGTTTTGGGGCTGTGAATTACAAGTAACCGTCTGAATTCAGCATCAATATAATGGAACCTGTGTCAAATTTGTTGGATTTAAGGGTACAAATTTATTGATGATCATCTCCTGTTTCAAATGAATCTAAAATATGACCCTCAGTAGAAGGTCATCTCGGCTGGGGTCTAAGTACCAGGGAGAGATAGGACTGGCCTTGTACAGTACGGGACTCTCAGGTCAGTCACTATGGTGGAGTCCTGTAGCTCAGTGGTTAGAGCACTCGCTTTGCAAGTGAGAGACCTGAGTTCAATTCCAGGCAGAGGGCGAAACCTTGGGCAAGTTTCCTTACTCCACACAGAGCCTAATAATAATCCCTCCAAAACCAAAAACAATAATAAATTGTTCATTTTCAATCTACGACTGTTTGTGGGACATTGCTGTGCGCAATTGGCTGCCGCGTTCGCCCACAAATATACAGTCAATTCACTTTACAGTGTGTTCTGTGAAGCGCTTTGGGACGTCCTCCCGACGTGAAAAGCGCTATATCAAATGCAAGGATTATTATTATTATTATGGCAAGCCGTGCAGTCAAAGTCCTCAGATGAAAAGAGCCAAGAAGCTCAAAGGGAACATATGTTCATTACCGAATTTAGACCCAATTAGGCACAAGTGGTGAGCTGGAAGTATTGCGTTTTCAAATTCCTTTCATAAAGTGAAAACTAACAGATATTTACCCAAAAGACCTGAAGATGGTGGTAGGTTAGGGGGAGAGGCTGTGGAAGACTGTTCTTGCTACATGGAACTGTGTTTAAGGCAAAGTTTAGCCAGATGTTTGGGATGTGGGTAGAAGTTAAGACTAGTGGAACCCCACAAGTGAGATGTGTTGATCCCCATTATGAAGCCTTTGATAGCTCTTGAACCCGTTCACTACCAATGATGCTTGATTTTGGTCTATAAATTTTTGTCTTTCAATATCCAGGGCATTAATTGGGATTTGAACTAGTCAGGATTTAACATGAAACCCGACACCTGAGCACAAGATCCTTTGGGCAGGTGGCTCAATTCCAAGATATTTTGTGATTAGGGTTCTGACTAATATATATTTGGGTTGGAGCTGATCGGAGGACTGGCTGGGGTCCTCCTTAGGGTTTTCCCTTCCCAGCTCCCCTTAAAGAGGTGACTGTGGATAGATTTGAGATGGGGGTGCTGAGCTCCCTCTAGTGCCAGCCCCCGCCACCTATGTGGACACCCTTTCAATACTGGCTGTGCAGTCCACAGATTGACTGCAACGTATCCACAAAACATTGTGTAATAAAACACGAGAAACCATGGGGAAATGGAAGAGAGGGGGGAATGGGGAGGGGAAGCTGATAGGGTCCACAGTCTCTTGTAGCGCCTCTTGTAACAGGCAGTCTCTATGGGTTCTTGGCAAAAAAACTCAGATAATTTCATAGGAATTCACACTATGTCCAGATGGTAAATATGAGTGAGTGGAACAGTGCATGTACAGAGGCCACTGATCCTCATCAGTATTGAGAATGTTCTGGAAACTTGACAATTTTGAGGCTAAAGCAAAATGAAGTAGGCACCAAAGTCTATCTACCTCAGCTGAAAATTGGACAAGAGAAGACGGAAGAGTTTGGAAAAACTGGGAAGGACTTTAGAAAGAAATTTAGAAAGAATAAGCGCTTTGAGACGTCTCGAAGACGAAATAAGGCGCTATACAAAATGCAAGGATTATTATTATTATGATGAGGAAGATGACAGGGAATCCCAGAACCCATGGAAAAAGTTAATGAACGAATGTCATGTGGGCGCCGGTTATTCAATGAAAATGGAAAGATTCACATGTTCAACATCTAGGTCATGACGTTTGATGCACATCTCAAAAGTCACGGTGTCTGTGGTTTATTCCCCAGCAGAACATGAGCTGTTGGTGGCAGAGTCTCCAGTGAGCTGAGAAAGTACAATGGCCTTTTACAGTTAAGTGTCTGAGACCAATTATGCTGCTGGATTCCAACAAAACAACTCAACAGACCATTCTGATAAACAGATTATTGTGCTGTTTAAATCAAGAGGTTAATCAATTGGAATATGACAACACACAGAGACTGTCACCTATTAATTCAATAGAATTGTGGGACTGTTCAGTCTCCCGTGTCCAATTTCCAGAAATCTTCCAAGATTCAAGAGGCCAGAATATACAAAAAGGTTGGTTGAGTAATTGTGTGCCAGCAGATAGCTTTAAGATGTTTTACAAGATAACACAGCAGTATTCACGCAGGCTACAGGTGAGAACCAGGAACAGACCAATATTGTAACAAACATCATTAAGGAGCTGTACATGGATTGGACAGTGGAAGACAACTTTGATCTGGCAAAACTATTTTGTTTGACCCTTGAACATCTTCTGTAGACTGCAGAAGATAAGCACAGGTTTGGAAAGGTCAGTTTAGTGCCGAACAAAACTCTAATAACAGTATTCAGATTTGATCTGTACAATTACAGGGATTAGTTTTGGCTAATAGATGAAATCAAGAGTGCAGTTCAAAGCGAAGCTGTGGACTATCTAATATTATGAAATAATAGTCTGCTTTTAAAACCTGCCCATCCATCACACCTACAGTGTATCAAGTGAACAAGTTTTTGACTTTACAATGAAGAGCATTCTCCTAATTTTAAAACCAACCCTTTGTTTCATTTTACCTATTATCCCCTTAAGCAAGTGTGAAATATGGCTGTTGTCAGTCTTACTTAGACAGTTAATGGAAAGAGTTCACTGTAGCAGGGAGTCATTCCAACTAACTAGAAAGTGAAGGAAAAGCAGATTAAAGTGAGATTTAAAGGATCTAAATAGCTTTCACATCAGCTTTGCATGAGAGTATAAATGAATTATAAACCAGAGATCGCATGCGTTGATGGATGGCATCACAGCAAATCCTACACACTTTAAATCCAGTTGTACTTGACGCCATGTGTAGGATTCGGTCTATACAATTACAGGAATTAGTTTTTTGCTAATAGGTCAAACCAAGAGTACCCGAGGCCGCGGACTATCTGATCCAACCTAGAAAATGTTTTAAAACCAGTCACTCGTGCACTTGCCTTTTTTCACACGCTGTTAACACGAGCATCTTCATTATCTTATTACAAATCTTTTCATTTTAATCTTAAAGCCTGACCCATCCTTAAGTTTAAAACAATGCAGTCAATATGGCTGGAGGTCACTCAGCCCTTTAAACATTTAATATTTTTAAGATTTTATCTTGGGTGTTAAAAATGGTGTCAATACATCAAAATATGCTAATGAGTTATTTGTGTTAGTTTAGCCAATTTGGCCGAAACACCTCGCAACCTACCAGCCAGGTTATAAACAACTAGGATGAGACTTGCTTTGTGAAAAACGTGAAGGAATCAAGTTACAAGGATAGGTTGTGTGTTACAAGCATATTATTTCCATTGGTAGAAGTACCCAACCACTGGCCCAGGTGTTAGTGTCTACAACACTGACACCTGCCTTTTAGTGGCTTATTGGTGGATTAAGGAAGAGCTCACAGTGTTGGAAAGTTAAAGGACCTCAAGTTTCAGGAAAGGAAGAAGATTCGTAAGAGTTATTTTCAGGATTTAAAGTAGCTCAAAGATCGCCAGGGTATCTGAAGGCAGCTGTAGTTGAGTTAAAGTACAGTACAGGAAACTCAGTGTGACATGCCCTCTAAAAAGAGGGTGAAAGCAGCTTTATATGTTCCCCAAAGGAAGTGGAGGTGGAACAGGCTCACAGTGCGAAGGCACAGAGTAGAAGCAGGAGAACCTGGCAGTCAGAAAATGGTGGTTTCATACTTTGTACTGATCGTCCTCTTGGAATCCTGCTTAGAATCAGCGATCCAGGCCACACCGCCATGGGACTGAGGCTCCTGCTCCAAGGAGTCGATCTACAAAAGCAACACAGAAACAGCTCAAACTATTGCATAATAAAAGGCAACTCCCAACCAATGCTGGGTACATGCAATAAAGTATATGTAAGAGAATCTGACTATGACTCTAATAGGAACAGTGTAGGAGAGAGGTTAATTAACCCCAATATCATTTTCCATCATACTTACTAACATATATTATATATTATAATAATCCTGCATTTGATTCAGGGCCTAAGCATCCAAAGGTTTCAAAGCATATTATGGTGAATTGCACTGGCAACAGTTAACACTTCTTTTGGCATTACAGGACCTGGTTCAGTTACCAGGAAAGAAGCTGAACCTTAGCATTAGTAACAATAAACTAAAATTATTGCTTGGAGAGGTTCATCCTCAAGGCAATCCATCTCCTTTAGATAATAATAATCCTTGCATTTGATATAGCACCTGATCACATCGTTGAGACGTCTCAAAGTGCTTCACAGAATATACTGTAAAGTCGATTGACTGTGTATTTTGTGGGCAAAATTCAGCAGTCAACTGCACACAGCAGTGTCCCACAAACAGTTGTGGGTTCTTTTTTGGCGGGCGGAGGGAAGGGATCATTAACCCTGGAAAAGCGATATGACAACCGACTAATATCCGGGTTCCTACTTACTGCTAGGTAAACAGAGGTGTGTGGAGTAAGGAAACCTGGTATTGGTTAAAATTTTACTGCAGCATAGAAATATCAGGCAGAAAGTTCCTTTGGAATAGCAGAATGAGGCTGAATTTGCACGTCCAAATTACGAGCCAATTGCTTTTTTTATCCAATCTTTACCCAAAGATTGACATATTGCACTAGATAATTAGTTTTAATCCCAAAGTGGTAAATTCTTCCTCCCCCAATAAACGTGAGAATGAGGAAACACCTCTGTTAGCAGTGTAAAGTGCTTGACAAATCAACATATTCAAACCAAATAACTAGTGAGTGGCCCATGAGAACATTTTCGAACATTTGAACTCCTTTAATGCACTGAACATATATGTAGATGGACGGGGCTAAATCAGAAAGCAAACATGTAGTCAATAATACTCCTCGCTACATATTACTCAGCTGGATATCTTCCTCTATTACATTTTCAAAGACACATTGATAGTATAAATAAAACATGAAGTCACTTCACAATTCACAAAGTCATCTTGGGATTTAAAATGGTTTGGAGATTAAAAACAATGGCTCTGAAGATTACATTACATTCTGAAATAAACTATTCAGCAAATTTGTCATTTCCACATCTTGCAGACATTGCATGTCTATATCTAAATTCCCAACACGCAGAAACTCCACATTTAATTACTGAATGTCTGCTCCAATGTCAAACTGAATAAACTTCTAAATTCCATATGAACTTCTCTATTAACCCACTTTAAAGAAGCTCTATAGTTAAGGCTATCTAAATATATTCTCTGCTTTTTAATGAGTTCCAGAGCTACCTGAATACTGCATCTTGCAGATTACATCTTCCCCTGGTAATGAATCCTTTTGATGCTAGCAAAAAACCCAGTGACAGCCATGCATGAATGGAGTTGTGCGTGGAAACACTGAAGACAAATAGAGAGAGAGAGAGAGAGAGAGAGAAACCTGGGCTCCTTGGCTCAATGAATGCAGCGGCAGAGGCGGGAGGAGAGGTCTGTGAGTAGTGCACGTATGACAGTAACAGCATCTGCTGTTGGGTTGCTGCACCTACGTATTTGGCAAGAAATGACAGCAAAAGTCATCAGTGATCCAAGTTCAGTACATGCCACACTACTGCTGGCACTGCTGTCAGATCAGCAGAAAAATTACCACAACTTCCTAATTTACTCTGAGAGTTACCCTTTACTTGGTGAAATGAGACACAAGACAGATCGCAGTATTTTACAACTGGTATGTAAGTCCAGATGTTCATTTATTTCTGCTGCTTGGTCAGTTTATTTTGCATGCCTTAAGTTTATTCTCTCATTTCTCTTTGTTTATAAAGGTGAGAGAAGTAGCGTCGTTAGCAAAAAATTCCATATTAAGTACCCTGCGTCAAGTAATAAAAACAGATTAGATACAGAGTAAATCACCCTCTGTTTTCCGCCCAACAACAAGTCTTGCCACAATGGTGAGAGAGTTTCCATTTCTTAGTGCACTTCAATGAACTCCCAACATTGTGTAAAATGCATTCACTCAATTGGTTCAGACTCATTTCACTTATTCCTTCTTTATAATGTTGACATGGATTCACTTTGGCACCAAACTGAAAATATAGAAGGAAATGTTTCCCTTACAGGTGAGCGCAGAGCACAATGAAAGTAAAGAAACCATTCTGACTGAATAAATCTGACACTGACTCAATATGGTCATTTCTTGCTTTCCCTTTCAGGCATCCTGCCCTTTTGGTACCATTCACTCTCCTGCAATAGGAGAGTCACAGGAATTCACAATACAATACAAATTCACATTTACACTGAGCCTCTCACATTGGAAGGATGTCACAAAGTCTTCAACAATCCTGGTTGACACCTGAGCTGGGGTTGGGAGCTGAGGGGAGTGGGGGAGGGAAAGAAGAGCAAAGATTCGGTCAAAGAGGTAAGTCTTGAGACAGGACCTGAACAAGGTGAGGGAGGGAGCGAGTTGGAGGGGCTCTGAGTTCCAGAGAGTGAGAATATTACAACAATCCATCAGTGAGTATTTCACCCCATCACCCACACTTGTTCTAGTATGAAACTACCCCACTTACTGGAAGGGTGGAACTGGCTCACAAATGCAAACTTTCTTCGGGCCTCCCATTTGTCATCTATTGGTGAACTAGTGCCCCCCTCACACAGTGGTTTTCTCCATAAATGAATCACACTGTCTGTGCGTGGTTCTGGGCAATATTTGACAGTGCTTCTGACAACAAAGGATCCTCTCCAATCCTGCATTTGAGTTGCCAACTCAGTCTATGAGCTCAAGCCTAACACAAAGCTTGAATCCACAAGTGAGAGTGTGACAGTTTAGTCAGGCTGTCACAGTACCTGACCAGAAACTCTGAATGGTAAACCCTGGGGAGGTGCGAGGAGTAAATTATATATTTTTATACAGAGAGAAAAATGGCTCAATTAAATCATCTGACACAAAAGCACACTTTCTGTCAGATACTAGATATATGTAATCCAGTTTATCAGCTCTTGTTCTGGGTTCAAACGCCGATTACATTATGGGGAGATAAACTGGAGTCAATGGATCTCCCACCAGGCTGCTCAAGCCAAGAAACATACTTCTTCCTATAAAACATTTTTTTTGCAAAATATAGCATTTGATGAATTCATCCATTGCTACAAGTCATCTCCATGTTTTTAAAATGTTTCTAAGCTAATATTATTTTGCAATGTTGACTCTAACTAAAGGAGGTTTTCTTTACCCAGAGGGTAATTAACGTCTGAAGCTGGACCGGTTGCCAGGGAGTGCTGTGGAGCAGGACACTGGACTCATTTACAAAATGATGCTGTGACGGTAGCGTGGATATATTAAGAATCTTTGTACAGTGTAGTGAGTTTGCATTTGTAGGTGAACCCTGCAGTCCAATTTGCACACAGCCATGTTCCTCAAACAGCCGTTTGGGGGATTGGTGGGCAGCACACTGGGATAGAGAAACTCCCTTCTCTTTTCCAATAATGCCTGAACAGGCAGATAGGACCTCAATTAATAACGTCACAACCAAAGGATGGTACCTCTGAAAATGCAATACCCTCCAGCACTGCAATGGAGTGTCATCTTAAGACTGTGATTCCAAGGCCTGATGTGGGGCTTAAACCTTCTGACTCAGAGGCAAAAGAGTGCTACCAAGTGAGAAGAGGGAGGGGGTCTGGATGGGACAAACCGATTTTGTGATTTATTTGCTAGGTCAGCGTTTAAAATCTACACGTTAAACGATATTACCCAAATGTTCCTGTATCATTACATTAGTTGCACACTGGCCACCTTGTGTGATGCGAGCAGATAGTTACAATGCTGATAGGAGGCAAGGGAGTTAGTTATCATGATAGAAATATAAATAATATATTCAAACATAAAATAATTCACACATTACAATTTAATAATGGACTATTTGTCAGAATTTGCTTGGATATCAAGGGACCCACTTTAAGGATTTATTAATGCAGATTCAGTGAGTTACCCTGGATTGTGAGATGCCCCTTGTTCTGCCAAATTATAAAGATATCAGATTTCTTTGATAAAACTATAGACAGATGTTCTCAACTGGTCGTTAAAACCTGCACTGCATATAGATGGCAATAAAAGCCTCACCAGTGTAAGCGTCGGTCTGCAGTCAAGTTACCTCATCTATAAATGGAGACACAATTGTGGGAATTAACCCCATGTGTACCAAAAGAATGCAGCTGTAAAGTACAATTAAAAAAAATACTTATTTGTATTATCGGACAAGTTCATACAGGCGAGCTGGGTAGAAGCCGTCTATGTACAGAGTGGGCTGCTTGTAGCGCAGGAGAACCATGGACTTTTGTTTTGGCTCCCTGCACTTCAAAACATTTTCTCACTCAAAGAAATGCTGGGAAGTGGAAGGTCCGGCCAAATAAGGTGATAAAAGGCTATAAGCAGCCCACTCTGTACCGAGGAGGCTTCTACCCGGGTCGCCTGTATGAACTTGTCCGATAATACAAATAAGTGTGGGTTTTGAGAGGGAAGTACACAGGCATATGCAGGATAGAGGCTTGAAGGAGATGGAGACAGGGCAGGGATGTGGGACTGAAGGAACACATTGCTTTGAGAGTTGGTGCAGGCCTGATGGGCCGAATGGCCTGCTTCTGCGCTGTAAATTGCTGTGATTCTACAACAACTATTGAGGTGCTGTACATTTGGTACATTTGATCTATATCTGAGATTTGCTGAATAATTTTGCCTAAGATGTATTTTATTCTCATTGCATTAAAATATGTCATGAGCATACGATCTACGTCCAACCTGTTACACGGACACAGTACAACTGAGCGAATACTTACAGCAGATTTCCTCATGTGGGCTCGAGGCTTGGGGACTGGTTTTCCAGGCTTTCCCTCTGCAGCCTCACAATCCGCTGAGGTTAAAGACTTCGGAGCAGGCTTCTGAGCTTGTAGTGCAAGCTGGTAGGCAACTTCAAATGCCTGTCCGAGTGTAAGAATGATCTCATAGGTTAAACTCTGGAGAAAACAGCAACAACGGAAAGTTATTTTGATCTTTTGTTTAATGAAAGCAACATGTATTAATTCCCACTTAGTTATTCCCATTCTGAATTTAACCTCACAAGTCTAACTCCAATTGATTAAAGAACAAATCATCTGATCTAATGAAGCATCTCAGCTGTCAATTCTTCAAGTTAAGTCACATCTGATCCCAAGTAACATTCCATAAGATCATGGCTGATCTGTACCTTAATTCCATTTACCCACCCTTGTCCCGCATCCCTTGATACCCTGACCGAATAAAGATCTATCCACCTCAGTCTTGAAAATATGAATGGATCCAGCATTCACTGCCTTTTGGGGAGAGATTGCAGGGTTCCACTACCCTACTACAGCCTCCCCTCGTGCCATCACATCACTTTATTCCCCTACTCCCCCACCCGTGGAGTATCTCTCCGTCTGTCTCTCTCTCGCTTATATCCCACAGCTGATATCGCTTCTCTATCTTTCTGGAACTGAGTACTCCAGATTCTTATCACTCTGAGAGACAAAATTCTGCCTCTCCAGCTTTACTTATTCTGGAAATTGCAGTCCAGTGACAACATACCATATCCACTGTGCTGAAGACGTGACAATAGTGGTGATTAGTCAGCAGGTCTTTAGTGATGTAAGCAAATGTACAGAGGTCGTCGGGATCCTGGGCAGCACAGGAGATGTTCCGGATTTCATGTTCGGCGATGATATTCTGTTGATGAAACAAAAAAAGATTTTGAAATGTTTCGTGCACAGAAACAGGCATTCAGAAAACTGCTCTCCAGTCTATTTCTGTAAAGCACTTTGAGACCACAAGAACTTGCATTTATGGAACACTCATCATGTGGGGTAGCGTCTCAGAGTGCTTAATAGTAGCAGAACTTGGCACCGAGCCAGGGGGAGGCGACCATAGGCACTGTCGAAAAGAGCTTCAAGCGTGAAAAGCGCTATATCAAATGCAAGGATTATTATTATTATTATTAATCTAGAGATGGACAAGGAGGGGGCAAGTTAGTGGGATTGAAGCAGAGAGTTCCAGAGCTTCAGGGCTGAAAGCACAGCTGCTGATGGTGGAGTGGAGAGGATGAGGTCAGAGCCAGCTGAGCGAAGGCAGTGAGTAGATGATCGGGGGGTGAGCAGGTGTAAGACGCTTCCTGTATACTGACACTCAAACTTGGCCCTTCCTTTAGCTAACAAGGCCGAACAATATACATTTTCTTATTGTAGCCAACACACAAAGCATTTACATCTACATTTCCCTCCCTTACACTGTTTCTTCTACACGGCATGGAAATGTTAGCTGTGGAATCGAGGCTGGTACATTGCCAGCAGTAAGGAAACTCCGGTAAACAGGGGAACTAATGGGATGGGAAAGAGGCAAAACAGCGGGTTGTAGGATGTGAGAAACAGTTTAGGCAGAAAGGGAAAAGGTAATGGAGATCTTTATTATAAATGTTTGTCAGGCAGCGCTATCAATGGCAAGCTGTGAGGTTTTAGCTGGTTAGACTCCAGCAGTCACCCAAAACTTGGGTCCCCAAGCCTTGGCGGCTAGTCTACACCTAATACTCCAAGGAGAGAGTGTGCATTCCAATAAATATCTCTGGAATTTCCATGTGTAGGCGAGATGGTTGGCTTGGATTCTCTTAAGCACAGTGATGGGTTTTCCGATGTGTCAAGACAAAGACGCACAATATTTTAGCTGACCCCCAAAAATACACCAACTCTCAACAAGAAATCACCATCAAAAGCACTGGTTGTTTGAAAGGTTTCTTACACTGTCATGTAGAGATCATTGGAATAGAGATATCGTTTCGGGAACTTCACACAACAAGAACTTGCACAATATAAAGGACTTTTCAGGTAAAAGAGTGCCTCAAAGTATTTGTCAAATGCAGTGGTGCACATTGGTTCAAGCAGAGAAATATAGGATTTATAGATGTAATATTTCCAACAGCTGATCAGACAACCATTGTAACAAAAGTTCCGGAGACTAACTGTGCACACATCTTTACTGTACACTGTAGTTAATGGTAATACTCAAAGCAGTATTAACTTACTCAGAAGTTTCAAATCTACAGCAATCCCTATATTTTACAAGAAAAATAAATGTGAAAATATGAAAGGGTAAAGAGGGACATTCAGTGATACTTAAGAGAACAAATTGTTAGATTTCAAGCAAGTAATTGCTAACCAAAGGGTCTGTTTTAGATGACGCACCGATCAGATCAATTTTGCTTTTACATTGCATTTCCAGAGTCTTCAAAAGTGAAACCAAAAAGGAGCTATCGAATTCTAGGTCTTCGCTTTGTCTCCATCACTTGTAGAGTGCGCTTGCCTCAAATGTCATTACAAACGACTGACATGTGAAAGAGAATAAGAAACGTATCCTCACAATCTCCAAATAAAGGCAGCAAAGGCCGGGAAAAGCTGCGGGATGTCAGGAATCTTTTGTTCCTGGACTTTACTGCAAGTCCGAACCTGTTGTTTGGCTGCCGCTTTTCATGCAAAAAACAGTCACTACACTTTACAATACATTTTGTGAAGCACTTTGAGACGTCTCAAGGACATGATAAGGTGCTATATCAAATCCAAGGATTATTATTATTGTTATTATTGACTAGCTGAGATCATAAAAACAGGTTTCTAATGACATTTGCTGCAAACGCAGTCTGCAGAGCCGGTTGCTCCGGCTCTGTGACTTTTCCTGACAATATTGGAGACCACGGGAGTCAGATTCTGGAAGGATTTTCCTAAATTTGGCATTCCTGTTTTTCTTTACACATTGCCTTCAGAGGCAAGCTTGTGATTGACTGAAAGTGCCAGTAACAAATATGTGTATCACAATTACTTCCAATCAAGCAAAATCACATTATCATTTTCCCTTTCTATATGGCTTGTTATTATTCATTAATCTCCACCCGTATTCTACTCCCTATTCTCTTTTGCTTGGTGGCCAACCCCTTCACTGTGAAACGTTTCGAGATGTTAGCCTATGTCAAGGTACTGCACAAATGCAAACTGTAGTAATCACGATGCATTAATGTCATAATTACCTTATTGAAGGCATCAATGAACTTCACACCTTTGTACGTGATAGAGAGGATAATGGTTGGAATCTTTTTCATATGTTCAGTAGATTTCTAAATAAGAACAAAGACAAAATGTTAGAGATTTGCACATATTCAATACAAAGTTAATCTTTCAATCAGCAATAATACAAACCCTCATCTTTGCACAGGCATCTTGTGTAGATTCTGTTCCCTTCAGCTCTTTAATCAACATAGAACCCAAATACTGTAAGAAATAGAAAAGGTAGATGAGATGTCTGTAAGAGTCACACTGCAACGTTTTTGGGGTTAGGCAGATGAACTGCAGCATATCTGCTCCTTTAAGACTAGAGAGTTAAAGCAGCACACCAAGTTATTGACTAACAGAAGCTACATTTCTTTTGTTGATCAGTATCCATTGATTACATAAGAACATAAGAAATAGGAGCAGGAGTAGGCCATTCGGCCCCTCGAGCCTGCCCCGCCATTTAATAAGATCATGGCTGATTTCGAACCTAATTCTATTTACCCGCTCTATCCCCATATTTCTTAAATCCTTTAGTTTTTAAAAATCTATCGATCTCAGTTTTGAATATGTTCAATGACTGACTGAGCATCCACCGCCTTCTGGGGTAGAGAATTCCATAAATTCACTTCCCTCTAAGTGAAGAAATGTTTTCTCAACTCTGTTCTAAAAGGCTGACTATGATCCTGAGACTATGACCCCGAGTTTTAGATTCTCCAACCAGGGGAATCAGTCTCACACTATCTGGCCTGTCACGACCCTTAAGAATCTTATAGGTTTCTATAAGATCACCTCAAATTCTTCTATATTCTAGAGAATATAGGTCTAGTTTACTCAACCTCTCCTCGTAGACCAAACCCCTCATCCCAGGAACCAACCTCGTGAACCTAAGTTGCACTCCCTCTAAGGCGAGTATATCCTTTCTTAGATAAGGAAACCAAATCTGCAAACAATATTCCAGGTACGGTCTCACCGAGGTCCTATACAATTGCAGTAAGACTTCCCTACTCTTGTACTCTAACCCCTTTGCAATAAACGCTAACATGCTATTAGCCTTCCCAATTGCTTGCTGTAACTGCATACTAACTTTCTGTGATTGGTGTACAAGGACATCTAAATTCCTCTGAATACTAACACTACCTAGACTCTCACCCTCTAGAAAATAATCTATTCTATTTTTTCTACCTTGGTGAATAACTTCACTTCCCCACATTATACTCCATCTGCCACCTTCTTGCCCACTCACTTAACCTGTCTATGTCCCTTTCATCCTCCTTGTGTCCTCCTCACAGCTTACTTTCCCACCCAGCTTTGCATCGTCTGCAAATTTAGAAACATTAAGCTCTATTTCCTCATCTAAGTCATTGATGTAGACTGTAATCAGTTGAGGCACTCAAGGAGCCCTTCATCCCTACAGTCTGTTTTCTGCCTGTTAACCACTCTTCGATTCATGCTAATATATTATCCTTAATTCCATGGGCCCTGATCTTAAGTAACAATCTTTTATGTGGCACCTTGTCGAATGCCTTCTGAAAATTCAAATAAACTATATCCACTGGGTCCCCCCATCTAACCTGCTAGTTACATCTTCAAAGGATTCTAAAACATTTGTTAAACACAATTTCCCTTTCATAAAACCGTGTTGACTCGCCCTAATCATATTATGACTTTCTAAGTGCCCCACGACGACGTCCCTAATTATAGACTCCAGAGTTTTCCCTACCACCGATGTCAGGCTAATTGGTCTATAGTTCCCTATTTTTTCTCTCCCACCCTCTTCTTAAATAGCGGTATCATGTTTGCGACCTTCTAATCAACGGGAACCGTTCCAGAATCCAGGGAATTCTGGAAGATCAAAAACAATGCATCCACTATCTCTGTAGTCACCTCTTTTAAAACCCTAGGATGCAGGCCATCGGGTCCAGGGGATATCAGTTTTTAGTCCCATCATTTCTCTAATACTATTACTTTACTGATATTTATTTCTTTAAGTTCCTCACTAACATTGGTTTCCCAGTATTTCAAGCATTGATACTAATGCTTTTTAGTATCAGAAGCTAAACATTTGTTTAGTGACTCTGCCATTTCTCTATTCCCCACTATAATTTCTCCTGTCTCTGCCTGTAAGGGACCCACATTTACTTGTGTTAATCTCTTCCTCTTTATAGACTTGTGAAAGCTCTTACAATCTGTCTTTATATCTCTGGTTAGTTTACTCTCATATTCCATTTTCTCCCTCTTAATCAGATTCTTGGTTATCCTTTGCTGATCTCTAAAACCCTCCGAATCCTCAGGCTTACAGCTCTTTTTGGCAGTATTATGGGCTTCTTTTAATTTTATACTTTCCTTAACTTCTCTAGTTATCCATGGTTGAACCACGTTTCCTGTGGAATTTTTATTTCTCAAGGGAATATGCGTTCGCTGGGAATTATTTAAAAAATCTTTGAACATTTGCCATTGCTTGTCTACCGTCATATCTTTTAATCTACTTCCCCAGTCTATTTTAGCCAAATTGTCCCTCATACCTGCAAAGTTGGCTTTATTTAAGTTTAAGTCCCTTGTTTTGGACTTAACTACATCACTCTCAAACTTAATATTAAATTCCATCATATTATGGTTACTCATCCCTAGAGGAGCCTTAACTTCAGGATTACTGATTAGCCCTGCTTTGTTAATACAAGATCTAGGATCGCCTGTTCCCTGGTTGGTTCCTCAGCAAACTGTTCTAGAAAACTCTCTCTAATGCATTTCATAAACTCATCCTCTAATTTACTTTTGCCAATTTGGATTTCCCAGTCTATATGAAGATTAAAATCACCCATTATTATTGAATTACCCTTGTTACATGCTCCTCTAATTTCCTGATTAATACTCTGCCCAATATTGTAACCACTGCTTGGGGGGGTCTATAAACTACTCCCACTAGTGTTTTCTGCCCTTTGTTGATTCTTAGTTCCGCCCGTACTGATTCTACATCCTGATTTTCTGACTTAAGATCCTTCCTCTCTACTGTTTTTATCTCATCCTTTATTAACAGGGCTACCCCCCCACCTCCCCACCCGTTTCCCATATTGCCTATCTTTCCTATATGTGAGGTATCCTGGAATGTTTAGCTCCCAACCTTAGTCTCCCTGTAACCACGTCTCAGTAATGGCTACTAGATCGTACCTGTTTATCTCTATTTGTGCCATTAATTCATCTATCTTGTTACGAATGCTTTGTGCATTCAGGTATAGCCCCTTTAATTTTAACGTTTTACTATTTCTTCTTCTCATTAATGCCCTATCTTCTTTGTTAAACTCTTTATCCCTATTTGACACACTCTGATCTTCATCTCCTGAGTCGCTACTCTGCTCTACAGCCTTGTCTTTTCTTATTTGCTTTGTGAGTTTGCATTTAACTGTAACCGCCCCCCCTACTCCCTTATTAATTTAAAGCTCTATCTATCTCCCTAGTTATTCGTTTTGCCAGGACACTGGTCCCAGCCCGGTTTAAGTGGAGCCCACCCCGATGTAAGAGCTCCCTCTTTCCCCAATACTGGTGCCAGTGGCCCATAAAACGAAACCCCTGCCTCCAGCACCACTCTTTCAGCCACGCATTTAAACCCTTTAATCTGCTTGTCCCTATACCAGTTTGCGCAAGTCTCAGGTAGTAATCCCGAGATTATTACCTTAGAGGTTCTGCTTTTTAATTTCATCCCTAGTTCATTAAACTCCCTCATCAGATTCTCATTACTACTACTGCCTATGTCGTTGGTTCCTACATAGATCACGACAATTGCATCCTCCCCCTCCTGCTCCAAGTTCTTCTCCAACTGCGAAGAGACATCCTTAACCTTGGCACCAGGAAGGCAACACAGCCTTCGTGACTCCTGGTTGAGGCTGCAGAGCAGAGTATCTGTCCTCCTGACTGTATCGTCCTCTATCACAACCACATTCCATTTTGCTCCCCCCACTTGTGTGGCCTCTTGTACAGAGGTGCTGTGGTCAGTTTGCCCATCCTCCCTACGGCCTTCCTTGTCCACACAGGTTGCAAGTACCTCGTACCTGTTGGACAAGGTTAAGGCCCGAGGCTCCTCCACCACTCCCTCTGGGGTCCCCTAACCTGCCTGACTGTCAGTCACACTGTCCTGTCTCTGACCACTGACAAGATCTGTACATCTACTGAGCCTCAGGGGAGTGACTGCTTCCTGGATCAGAGTATCCAGCTCGCTCTCCTCTTCCCTAAAGCTGCGCGATATCTGCACCTCAGATTCCAGCTCAGCAACTCTCTTGATCTGAAGTTTCCTCCATCACAGACACTCACTGCAGATGTAGCTGCCGGGGCTCAGGCTGCTCTCCATCAACTCCCACAACACCCGCCCTGCCATTCTGCCGCTCACACTGACCTCACGGTCATGTCACTTATTGTTTTCCTGCAGCTCCACCGCAGCTCCTCCCTGCGCTGTCCACTCTCCTCTCCGAATTCCTTCCTCTCTCTGTCCCTCTTTCTCTCACTCCTTTTTTCCCCTTGTTCAGTAGTTAAGTGTGACATCACGCTGACGTCCCTTGTTGTTATCCCATTTTATACTTCTCCGAATTAGCGACTGCCGATCTACACTAGGCTTTATACTTCCACCAGGCTGCAGCTCCTCCCCACTCTCTTCTCCGAACTGAACAATAACGCCTGTGTACTCACATTAGCTGCATATCCACACGACTCAAATATGAGTTTCTCCGGCTGGTGCTGCCAGTTCTGCACAGGTGCATACGGTGCAGCCAAACTCGGTGGGCGAAGGGTCAACCTGGACTCACGATGATCATCCTGTTGAAATATACAAAACAACCTCATTGGTACAAAGTATCTGCAAATCTTCTTTTGGCTCTGCTCAAAATGCGCCGGATAAAATGAGGGACATTCACTTGCTAAGCTGATACTTTGAAGCTCAACAGACTACAGAATAAGCTATCCCTTCACACATGCCGTCCCTCCACAGTCTCGCCCCACTCTACCTCTGCCATCTCCTTTAATGTGACCTGGCTGCTCCCTTTGCTCATAGAATTAGAAAGTTGTGACGGATTTGTGATGAAGATCTCCTGAACATAAACACTTGCTGCTTCTTAACTTAAAACCCACATTAAAAGAAGGAAGTCTTTGCTCAATTGGGCAGATGTCCGACTCTTGGCGAAACCCAGAACTCACAAACACGTGAATGCACCAGAAAATGACAGAATGTCGAATAAATGAAGCAATTATAATCGAATTGTGTTTGAGGATTTGGAGAAAGATTGATACACTAATACATTGCAGTCTAAATGTGAAATTACTGGAAAAAAAAATTACACATCCAAATTGGCTTTACATCCTGTGTATACAGCACACGCCCCTTGCTCAACTAGTTATTTGGACTGTGGTCTCTCACGTTTCCACAGTGGAGCTCAGCGCAGCTGCAAATCAGCGCAAAATACTGACTGAATAATTAAAGCTAGCAAGAATCTTTAATTACTTAAGCCAGTCATAAAGCTACACTTTGTAGTGAAATTAAACTGAAAAAGCTGCAGAAGGTGGTACCAAAATGAAAAAAAATACATTAGTTCCATCAAGATTGAAATTATGAAACAAAGACAGAGAGAGAACTCAGCAGGTCAGGCAGCATCTATGGAGAAAGGAAAGTGAGTCAATGTTTCAGGTCCATGACCCTTCGTCAGAACTGGGGTGTGTTGGGAGGGAGAGGTTTTTAAGGACAAGTTGAGAGGGGGAGGCAGGACAAGGACGACAAAGAAGACAAGGGAGAGAATGTGTTAGTTGATGGGTTTAGTGGCATAAAAAAGGGGGGGTGGGTTGAAACAAAACTGCGGAGAAGGTGTTAATAGTGCAGAACAGGCAACACAGCAAACAGAGGCACAGAGTGTCTGGGGTGATGATTGTAATGATAACAGAAGATAACTCTTCTGGTAACAGAAAGAGGGGGGGGGGAGGAAGGTGAGCTGTTATGGTCTGAAATGGCTGAAATCGATATTGAGGCCAGAGGGCTGTAGGGTCCCTAACAGATAGATAAGATGCTGTTCCTCAAGCTTTCGCTGTGGATCATTGCAACTGCGTAGGAGACCATGGATGGAGAGGTCAGACTGTGAATGGGAGTGTGAGTTAAAATGGCAGGAGACAGGAAGATCAGGGTTGACCTCGTGTACAGAATGGAGGTGTTCTGCAAATCGGTCACCCAATCTGCGCTTAGTCTCTCCAATATAGAGGAGACCACACCATGAGCAGCGGATACAGTAGATTACATTGGTGGTAGTAAACGTAAACCCCTGTCTTACATGGAAGCTGTGTTTGGGGCCTTGGATAATGGTGTGGGAGGAGGTGAAAGGGCAGGTATTACATGTCATGCACTGGCATGGGAAGGTGCCAGAGGAAGGAGAGCAGCTGTAGAGCCGACGGCGGAATGAACTAAGGAATCCTGGAGGGAACGATCCCTTTGGAATGCGGAGAGGGGAGAGAAATATGTGTTTGGTGGATGAATCACGCTGGAGGTGCTGGAATGCTGGGACACTACCCCACGTGAAGGGTGCTATATAAATGCAAGTTGTTGTTTTTGGAACTAAAACAACAACAAAGAGTGCCTTTTACACTGGGAGGACGTCCCAACTGTCAGTGAGCCAATAGATATCTATAATTGATAGACTACATAATATTTGGTACTGCACCATAATATCCTGTCATATGTCTCAAAGCACAGGTTCAGGTTTTTATGCAGTCTTTATATTGTTTAAACATGAAGCATGGTGACATTGGAAGAAAAGACTGAGCCCAACAGTGTGTGAGGGAGTTGAACTGACTGCATTCACGTAACAATAATCACTTAAGCATAATAATAACAATCCTTGATACAGAGCTTTTTACGTCTTCCAGACACATCTTAGGTTAAAGACGCCTTTCTGATAATAATAATAATCCTTGCATCTGATATAGCAACTTATCACACCTTCAAGACGTCTCAAAGCGCTTCACAGAATATACTGTAAAGTGAATTAGCTGTATATTTTGTGGGCGGAACGTGGCAGCCAATTGATGGCAACTCTATACTCCATCACAACGGCTTCCTGTTTAAGTTCGTTCTCATGAGCACTTGCTGTTTAAACCAAGCAATGCAACAAGCACACTAATAGACTGGGAGAAAGATATTACATCATAATTTGATGCAATTTTTGACTGGGCAATTTTTAATAACATCGCCCTCCCAAATCATGAAATGCTTGAGTGGGTTTTACAGAACAACAAACAATTTAGAGCGATTTAGGTTTAAGCCCATGAATAAACTGACAAAAAACAACTGTTCAGGAGGATCACCGTCAGACAAATTTGTTTGAACAAAACAGAAGATGATCTTCAAAATCTAAATTTTTTTCACTGAAAGCGCACAAATTTGTGAGAAGGAAGCAATGGCAAACTAATCGTCATCTAGATGGTAGGCTGAGATAAGGGACACTGCATCTTTATCTCTCTTATTGATTTATTAACGCAGTTTGACATTTATGGTTTGTAAAGCATCTTATGATTAATGACACTGGCCAGTTATCCTACAACCCTCACCAAGGACAGAATGAAAAACGTTTGTCGCATTGCAAGTACTTTGTGCCTCACTGGCTCGCTGCCATCAGGCTTGAAAGGTAATTTTTGTTGCAAGCAACTTTAACTCGATATCTATAGTATTCATGTGTGCAGCCATTCAGTGATGGAATGATACCAAGCGCACATTCAACAACATGGGTAACTAGTAAAATCCTGCTGTGGGAATTTGCGATTAAGTTATCACTTTGAGTTGTAAGTTCCTTATCCTTACAGCATAATCAGTATAAATATATAAAAATAATAATCCTTACATTTGATATAGCACCTTTCAAGTCAGGAGGGAGTCTTAAACAACAACAACAACAAATTACATTTGTATAGCACCTTTCAGGTCGGGAGGACGTCCAAAGGTGCTGGACAGTCAGGGATTTGGATCCGAGCTGGGGGGTTTGAGATCAGGGGTGGAGGGCCAGGAGGGTGACCGAAGTCGTGGTCGAAGAGGAGGGTCTTGAGACGGGTCTTGAAGGAGGTACGGGAGGGAATAGGGCGAAGGGACTCTGGGATGGAGTTCTAAATGGTGGGGGCAGAGAGGCTGACAGGTTGATATGGCGTAAGCAGGTTACAGAGGTAGGAAGAAGCAAAGCCGTGGAGGACCTTGAAGGCGAGGACTAGGATTTTGACATAATATTCAGTCAATTCACTTAAGAGTTTGTTCTTTGAAGCGTTTTGAGATGTCCCGAAGAAGTGATAACGCGCTATATCAGATGCAGGATTATTACTATTATTAGGTCCATCGTGCTCATACAGCTCTTTTAAAGAGCAATTCTTTCAGTCACGTTTACCTGTCTTTTCCGCATATCCCTGAAGTTTACTCCGTTTTGGATATCTATCTAGTTCGTTTGTGAAAGTTAATATGGTAGAGCATACTATATCCTAACCACTCTGTGTGCAAAATATCTTAACTCCTCTTTCGCTCATTTTATATCTCTCTTTTCCCCATTAAGAGTAGAATAAATAAAATAAAAATCGATCAATACAAGAATGCACCATTCAGCAACTTTAAATCAGTGAGCAAACAGATGATCGGTATTATTCCCTATCTATCTCACTCACATACACACACGCACACACCAGCTGGTGAAGTTAGAAAACAATATGTATGTAAAAGAACATCACAATGGAACAGAGAACTCGTTCTGTTCCTCCATATGGGGGTGAGTGAGGGTGGTGGGTACACCAATACCAAGGAGCAATTTGAATGTAAATTTTAAACAGCGGATCAAAGGACTTTTTCACTGAGAGAAAGCAGCCCAAAACAGCTCACTGGAACAGTCACTGGCATCAATGGCAGGAATAGGAATAGGGAGGCAAAGCAAGAAAACAAAGAATGAAAAATCTAATGGAATAAAAGGACACATTTAGTTATTTATTATCTATAGCACATTTCTATTGCAAAAAAAGCTCCAAGTGCTTATAAATGTTTTGTGTGGTCCAGTGTGTGTATATAGCACAAATGTTGAGGTGTCGCAATATCTGCCTCTAAATCACGGTCACTACCACTGTGATTACTACACTTTACAGTAAATCCTATGAGACACTTTGATATATCATCTCAAAGTGAATAGCCCTATATTAAATGCAAAAATTATTTTTATTATTGTGATAATATCACATTACAAAGAGAAAGATTAAAGACTCGTACATGGAATTCTCATCATTTGAACACCAGGAGTTCATGAAATAATAAACATAAAAATGCTGACGACAAGAAAAGCTTACAAGAGCTCATCATTCGCTGATCACACTGTGTAATAGGCCATTTATATTAAAACTTTCCCGTGCGTTCAATAGAAATATCTTGCCTCATCAATACTGGAGTTCACTATAAATCAGTTGATGGAAGCATTGATTAGATTTGGAATCTTTTATGTGTGATTTACAATGAAGGCGATTTTAAAGAGCCTTTGAACATGCGAAAATTTAGCTTAACATTTTTTGGACGACCCATCAGATTGCTCTGAAAAGTTATTAATCTCATTAGAGTCATTCATATGGTTGTGTCTTCACTAACGTTCAAAAGGAGCAGTTGAGAGTAAGTTAGAGCATAAGGAATATAAATAGTTTCATTTTGGACTCCCTGTCACTGGAAGTGACTCACACGCCCACCAGGATTGGGGAACTCGCTGTGTCGTGGGATCTTTAACGTCCATCTGATCAGACAGAGATGTGATCTTGGTTTAAGAAGAACAGCACTTCCAACAATGCAACATCCTCCAGTCTATATGAGGTCCAAGTCCCAACATGTGGCTTGAACCCACAGCCTTCTGATTTAAGAGGCATGAGTGCTACCAACTGAGCCAAGCTGACAGTGAGTCAGTTTCAAGAGCATCACTCATTTTATCTAGGACTGAAACTTAAAGAGTGGAATCTACATTTGCCGGACAATGGTTAACCTCAGAATAATAATCCTTGCATTTGATGTAGCGCTTTATCACACCGTTAAGAAGTCTCAAAGCGCTTCACAGGATTTACTGTAAATTGGATTGATTGATTATTTTGTGTGGGTGAACATTATTCTGCACTTTTTCAGACTTTTTACCTAATTAGGGAGGCAATACAGCACTAAAATGGGTTGTGCACATTCTGAATTTTTAATGAGTAACACACTAAAATGATTAACTAATAAAATTAAATCTGGGTACATTGAAGCACAATGTCCTGTCCTGGAAGTGGTCAAATTAAACATAGAATTATAATATACAGGGAGTATACTATACTATACTATAATTATAATTATACAGGGAGTCCTGTAGCTCAGTGGTTAGAGCACTCGCTTTGCAAGTGAGAGACCTGAGTTCAGTTCCAGGCAGTTCAGGGCGAAACCTTGGGCAAGTTTCCTTATTCCACACAGAGCCTAATAATAATCCCTCCAAAACCAAAAACAATAATAAATTGGTCATTTTCAATCTACGACTGTTTGTGGGACATTGCTGTGCGCAATTGGCTGCCGTGTTCGCCCACAAATATACAGTCAATTCACTTTACAGTATATTCTGAGAAGCACTTTGGGACGTCCTCCCGACGTGAAAAGTGCCATATCAGATGCAAGGATTATTATTATTATTATATTAATAATAACTGGCCTGCCATATTGAAGTGCATTGATGTGTATTATATTGTGTGTCAAGTAATAAAAAAAAGGAATTTCAGACAAAGACTCGTTTTCTGTTTTCCTCTCATCTCTGGAAGGTAGCAGCAAAGCTCCAAGGACACTGTCAGCTCTCCTATAACTTGCTCAAGTACAATATAAAACTGATGCACAATTCGTATGGCAGTATAATTTGGGACTAGAATTGCAGTTGGACATTACCAAAGATATAATCCACTTCAATTAAGCCCACTTACATCCTGTATCCTCTCTACGCTAAAACAGACAGCGCCATTAAATCTATACTGACAGCTACTGGTCATGTCTCCTCTCAGGAATCTGAATTATGGTCCCTCTGCACATTGTTACAATCAATCTAATTCAGCTCTCAGCTCTCAGCGCAGAAGCAAGAAAGGGATGATAATCGCAGACCATTACAGGGGTCATTTTGTACCTTTTCAGACTATTAAAGGGACAATAAAGTGGATTGTTGACATTCTGAATATTTAATGAGTAATATATTAAAATAGTTACCTAACAATGAAAAATTGGGTACACTGATGCATTGATGCACTTCCAGAACAATTCCCGTCCTGGAAGTAGTCAAATTAAAAGTGGAATTATACTTTGAAGAATGATTGTTGGACAATAAAATCATCTAATAAAGTGAACTCGCCCGCCTGACTCCCTCAGCAGATGGTCAATTGGTGCTAAGGTCCAAACCATCAGCAAGGGCAAGAACTGTCTCGTTATGTTAACGAACTACGTCTTAGATTCCGCCTTACATATACTGGAGCTAAAAAGGGTGAAATGGTACTGTTTACAACCAATGGGCAGCATTGGCAGATTATTAACATTCAAGCAATGGCAAACATAGGTATGAATAATAACAGTCCAAATCCCTGATTGTCCAGCGCCTTGGGGTGTCCTCCCGACGTGAAAGGCGCTACACAAAATGTAATTTTGTATTGTGTTGTATTAATAGACCCCATCCTCACCCAGTTCTATTGGCTCCCCATCCCCCAACAGATGAAGTTCAAGATCCTCGTCACTCACCTTTAAATCCCTCCATGGCCTTGCCCCACCCTACCTCTGCCACCTCCACAAACTGTACTCACATGCCTGCTCCCTTCCCTCAGTGGGCACTGGCCTGCTTCATGTTCCTCAACAACACCTCCTTGTATTTGTATAGCACCTCTCACCAGGGTAGGGTCGCGAACCCTCGCCTTGCCTATCCCACCATTGGTGGTTGCGGATTAAGCCTAACTGCCTCACTCTATGGAACTCCATCCTGGAAACCCTCCAACTCGATCCTTCCCTCATCTCAAGGTCCATCTCAGGACCAACACGTTTGACCGGGGTTTTGACCATCTTTCCCCTCCCCAATCCTCCCCTTGGCTCCCACGCCCAGCTCGGGTGGCAAGCCATTATTAAGCACTTTGGAAATCCTTCTGACATGAAAGTACCTGTGTAAATGTAAATTTGTATTAGATTGTTACAATAAAGATGATCAGTATTGTGACCTCCAATAAGACATAGTTTATAAGGATTGTCATGATTTGCTCCCAGCCTTAATGCGTACAATAATGAAAATATTTTCAAGAGGTCATAGTCAAGAGTGACAAAATATTAGCAATAAAAATAAGGTTCAGGGGCTTGTACAGTACATCGTAGGTATATTGATGATCCAACAAATCCAAAACCTAATAAAAAACAATACAGAATCAAGAGTAAAAAGAAGCTGCATTCATCCTGAATTATGGTCTTGTTCCACTGTCGCATGTTAATCTCTGCCTCTGTATTAGCCTGAAGGAAGGGAAATAAATTTCACACATCCCTTGCCAATTTCTACTTCTGCTGCCAAAAAGTGAACGTGCGCAAATTATATATTTTTTTCCCTCCTAGTCACCTTGGGGTTGTACACTTGCTGTCGGTCACGCTCTCAGCTATCAACCAATGCTGTTCCTCAGCTGGGGGCAAATGAGATGTCTCCAGCACCAATGGAGTGTCAGCCCAGACAATGAGTTGAATTTCTGATGTGGGGAGTGAATCTACAACCTTCCGAAAAAGAAGTCTACTTACTGAGTACTACTGAGCCAAGACGACAAGCAGGTTTTATGCTCCTCCAAGGAAACAAAAGTGATTGGCTTTCTATGCCACAGTATCCCACATAAAAGCTTAAAACCCACACAAAATTAATCTGCACACACTATATATCTTCCTTTCTCCCAATATACAGCACCTGATAAAAACAAAGCTATAAGGAGTAACTCCTACCTTTCTATTCACTGTAATTACATACCGTTTCTCACTCACTGTAATAGCTTTATGTCACCCCAGTAATTCTGACGGTTTATGTGCCACTGGATGATGCACTGTTTGATTGTGACAAAAAGGGTAGCTTGTGATTAATAAAACTGCAGTTCAATGTATTGTCAGGTGTGTGGGATAAATTGTGCTTTAAATAAATCTTGTCTGATATTAGTAACTGATATCTCAGTTGTCCAGTTCCTGAGCGTGGCAGGTCCCCTCTATACTCCAGGGCCCTGCCGGTGACAGACCAGCCAGCCTGGCTCATCAGGATCAGTTAGAAAGGCAGACCAGTCATTGGGGGCAGGGATTCTTCTCACTAGCTCTTGTTAACCCTGCACTCCAAAACCCTTAACGGACAGGGTGCTCCTAATTTGACAAGCAATGGGAAAGTTTGCCAGGGAGTGCTTTCAATGACAGGCTATGCGGTTTTACAGCAGTACCCCAAACGCACACTCTGGGGTCCCCAAGCCTGGGCTCTTGCCAGGTTACATCTAACACTCTTCAGAATTAGATAAGCAGGTGAAAGCAGTACGCATTCCATTCCAGACACGGCAATTTCCAAATGTAGGTGGCGAACAAGGAACTGATTTGAAAATTCTTAAGAATGATGATGGATTTCCCTATTGTGTTAAGACATCCAGCTGACAAAAAAATTAGGAACCAAATTACAGCAATATGGATAACAGAACCTCTTTAGAGCAGGGGATTAAAGGATTGTTAAATGTTGTTCTGTGACTTAAAAGGGGATTTGAAACCTGCAGTTTTCTTGTGTTGACTTCACACACATTGTTGTATTTCAGCATTGACAAAGCTTAGAGTCACCCAACCTACTGGCAATTTTCAAGAAACTATGTTTTTTGTATGGTGCTGACATTGCAGATTTCAAAAAGCTCAATAGCCTTTATGTGCTGTATTTATAGTATTTATGTGCTGTACTTCTAGTGTGAGGATGTGGGATGCACTCATCAGAAACAAGGGAGGGAAAGATTTCGAACTCTACAGAATAAAGTAATTTAAAATTGGGAGCAGGTGGCCTGTGAAAAGTGTAATATTTTCTGCCCAGGTGATCTGGGGGCAATAAAACATTCCAATCGTGTCTGAGTGGAGGTGTGAAGCTATTTGTCTAAAAATCATACAGTAGTACCCTGTTAAAACACAATTCATTATAATGTGGGTTTGCTTAGAGCTCAATCCAATGGTTACGATCCAAAAATCTGAAATGAGTGTAGAAAACTGGTCAGGGTGTTTCAAATCACGTGTCTCGTTTCACATTGCAAGACGGCTTCCTGTGCACTAATAAACAGCGGACTTCCTGATCATCAGATCACTGATGTCACTTCCTACATGTTTTATTCTTGATCTGTGCACATGCACAGGGAACGCGTAAGTGTTGACTGACCACTGTTTCAAGGAAGGTTGGGATTTGAACGAAAGCAATCCAATGGCATAAAGGTACAGGGAGCCTTGTTAGAAACAGGGATGATATTAGAAGAGATTTCAATTGTATGAAGTTCTGAAACATGAGAGCATTTGCTCCAAAACAGTTGTTCAACTTTAATAAATCATCCTGTGCCTATTTATTTCTGCATAAACCTCCATTTAAACTCCTCCCTGTAGCTTCAAAATGAATTATGAAAATTGAAGCAGATACTAGAGCCATATAAAGACACTGAAATTACTCATTTCAGAACATCTGTCCTACTGCGAAGAAAATCTTTTTGCACCAGATGCTTTTGTTTGGTCTGGTGTGTATGTGATTGTTTTATCTGCCAATTGTGGAAATTTAATCGCAATCTGCATCATTTCTACATGACTATAGCTCAGTGCTGGCACAGCTTTCCCCGTCTATATCCATTTTACATGGTGAAAAAATCAAGAATAAAACATGAAAAACACATCAAAAGAGGTAAATTCAAACCCCCATAAAAAGAGATCTCTTTCTTCTCTCCACTCCAATTCTTGAGACATTTAATGAGTCTGACTTGTTGAAATATATTACTGCAGGAGCAGGTGTTGCTATTCTCTGAGGAAGTTGATTTGTATTCAGGCTATGTCGGGTTAAATGCATTTTTGTCACAATTAAAATACAAACATCTAAGATGCTAATGGAGTAGAGAAAATAAACCCCAAACAATGCTTTTGATTTTGCCAAGCCACCAGGACAAGAGGGCAGGTTCACAGGCCTGTGAAGAGCAATTTCAGGACAGGAACAATTGGTTTAAATAGAGGGTTAAAGAGAGGTTGATGCCAGGACACTATTTAAGCAACAGCTTCATGATGTCCTAGAAAGTTGTTGGGGGGCTGAAGGGTTCAGGTGAGGAGACTGAAGAACCTTCTTTATCCAAACCTCTCACATCTTGTGCCTCTCCTTTTTGTAAATTACAGAAATGTTCTAACATACAGACCCCCTTTCTGGATTCCAGATGTTCAGTAGTTAGAGCACTCGCCTTGCAAGCGAGAGACCTGGGTTCGATTCCCTGCGAAATCTTGGGCAAGCTTCCTTACTCCATTCGCCTGATATTAATCCCTCAAGAAAAAAAAAATAATTTGGTCACTTCAATCCACCACTGTTTGTGGGACACTGCTATGCACAATTGGCTGCCACGTTTCGCCCACAAATATACAATCAGTTCACTTTACAGTATATTCTGTGAAGCGCTTTGACATGTCTAGAAGACGCAAACGCACTATATCAAATGCGAGGATTATGATTATTATTATTAATAACCGTCCATCCACAGGGAAACATTTGTCTAAACACACAGAATAAAAAACCTTCCCCACTTCCGCCAAACTGGTTGGTTTCAACAACAGCTGCCCCTGATCACTGCTGAAATACACCCTGTTTATTCTTCCCATTTAGTCCTTTCACCATCACAAACTCAAACCCAGGACTGCGTAAACTGAGAACAGCTTAGCCTGGGGTTTAAATCTGTGCTGTTTACGCCCACTTTTGCTCAACTGTGAAACAAAGCTGGTGATTGATGTAGATCTCTTGGATCGGCTTTCTTAAGAGCTCCAGATGAAAGGGGTCACAGTTAAAGAATGGTGGTGGAATAAAATATTGCGGAATTAGTCAACCCACAAGCCTGCAAGCATTCATACTGGTTCTCATCAGTGAAAGAAATCTAAAACCTGAGAACATGTGGTGTATCTTTATTAATTGAAACATAATTCAAGTTCCTACTTTGCTTCTCTCCCATTTACAAGCTCCTGATCTATCTCTGTGGTAAGTAAACCTATATTACTTTACAAAACGTAACTGATGGGCCAAATGGCCTGTTTCTGTGAGGAGAATCTAAGATTCCCTGTATGCTTCTTAATGAAATTATCAACATTAATCTTAAACATTAATCTATGTTTCTACACATTACATTAGATTACCAGTTTATCATAAATGAGTTTACAAATTCTGTGAAGGAGTAGTAATGTAGTTCATTTATTCCCGACTAAAGTGTTCAGTTCCCTCCATTTTTGGAGGTGCATTTTGTGCTCAAAGTGGGGAAGTTTTAGCAAATGAAATGGAACACACTCTCACGTTAGGCACAGCTAGATGTAGATGATCACACCCTATGTTCTGCTGTAACAGTGTGTATGAACCTCAATAACATACAGTGCTCTCTGATGCACCAATTCCTTTTCCCACATTATCCATCCTGTGGCCTCTTGACTCTGGTCACTTTGGGGCAGTTGTTGCCATGGACCTGGGCTACAAAGAACTTGAGACTGTCCAAAAAGAGAAACCTCAGCATAACGCTATTGGCAGGGACCATGTTATAAAGTGAGTTCCAGCAAAATAGGGAACTTCCAGGTCATTGCTAATGTCACTTCCTGGGTGCCTTTATGAAATTAGTGCAGCTTCAAGTGCAGGAAGTGACATCGAGCACGAGCTTATGATCCGGAAGTCAACCTTGTTTTAGCAAGTGAAGTCAGTTGGTTAATGGCAGAAGCGTGGACAGTGTCACTGGTAGACTTGAGCTATAAGCGAGGCTATGCCATATTTAAGGGAGCTATAACGTGGGTTCTCTGGATTGGCTATATATTGCTTCAATGAGAACATCCAGTTATTTCCTTATATGGTTACCTATATGCAGCAGTAAATAGTTGTTTGTCTGGTTCTCATATCAAACAGCTGACACAGAGCACCCCAACATACATCATACAACAACATCACAGAATGATCGATAATATTACTGCAGTTACAGTATGTTAAACGGATTTCCTAAAGATACAAGGTAACAAAGAGGATAGAGCTGCTTACATTATTCCTTCTCTCTCCATACACGGCACAATCTATTACCAGAGAAATGTCTAATTTAGGGGAAAAAATGTTCCAGAAAATAAGCAGACAGAGCTGACAAACGTCAGACCAGCTGAAAGACTCGGGTGCAGAGAGAACTGCTTTCTCTCTCTTCACAAGTCTGACTGCAATCCGCACAACTCAGGCCGTCAAAGACAAAAAAGGAGAGATCACAAGTAAAGCGGTCGGAAGAAATATAAATAAAACATTAAGATCTGACACTTGGATTAAACAACTGAAACTCTGAAAATAAGCAGAATTCTTCGGGAATGAAAGTGAATTCCAGGCTTGGCACACTGATAACTAACTGGAGGTATCCCAATACACTTGTATCTTACAATCTTTGTGACTTTGATATTCAGGAAAGACACTCACCGCTCACTCACTCACTCGCCCTGATCTGTGCTGGGAGGAGTGGATCATTTTGATCTGCCATTGCAAACTTCAAGCATCATCCTGTCAATCACAGGATGATGCTTGAAGGATGGTGCAAACCTTTCAGGATTATATCTCAAAGGAATGAAACAACTTTCTGAGTCACTTAGCGTTCATTCAGACTTCACACATGACCCCACGTTGGCTCACACAAGATCAGCTAATATCAGACACATTCACACCCACCAACAAAAGGTGCCAGTTTCATAATGGGGGGGGGGGGGGTGTTGGACAGAGGATGTAAAGCAGGTCGATGCCAGCTCAGTGGAGAGAGCAATTGGCTTTGCAGGGGTTGAGGAGGTCAGAGGTAGGGTGGGACAAGAACATACAGGGGTTTACAGGTTAGGATCCTGAACTCTGCTGGTGGGTGGGGAGCCGGTGGAGCCAAGCGAGGATGGGAGTGCTAAGCTCACAGAGCCTAATACAGAAAAGGACATAACAACAAAAAAACAAAATTACTTTCACTTCGGGAGGACTTCCCAAGGCACCGGACAGACAGAGTTATGGACCCGAGCTGAGGTAGAGTTCTTCAACTTGTAAGCTTGTAAGAGGCAGGTGATCAAAGAGTTGGTGTAATCTTACCTGGGCGTGATGAAAACATGGATTAGGGGTGGCCTGAGGGGAGAGGTAGTGGCAGTGACGAGCAATGTTACGGAGGTGGGAGAAAGCAAAGTGGGTCAGAGCACAAATGTGAGGTTTAAAGGACAATTGAGAGTCGAGCAAGACACTGAGGTGCCACACAGGCTCCATGAGATGGATGCTGTCAGCACCTGAGGTGAAAAGGTGCAAACGGGAGTCAAGCAGTCTTGTCACATTCAACTGGAGAAAGCTAGCTCTCATTCAGGACTTGATGTCCAACAGGCACTCAGTCGGAATAGCAATGGTCCTGAAATCAAGGGTGGAGGCAGAAAGATACGAGTCGGGTTTCTCCAATACATGGAAGTTAAATCTAAGCACCGAGTAGCAGCATGTAGATATTAAAATGGAGAGGCACGAGGATAGAGCCCTACTGTATTGTATTTAAGAAATATAATTTTTAAAAATGCAATAATAGTCAATAAAACATGGCATTTATTTCCCAACGCCAGCCCAGACCTCTCCTCTCTGTGTGTGCTGCAAGCCTGAGAGATGCCTTCAATCTAAAATTGAGAACATCCACATGACATACTTAAACTGAGCTTTCAAGATGCCTGATTGATGACAGGTTAGATCACAGTACTGCTCTGGATGAAGAAAGCCCTTCAGGCCATTTGATCTCATCCTTCCAGAAGACCCAACCTACCTTCTTCCCATCACAGCACCAAGCTGTCTTTCATATCTTACTGACAATGAGTTACTGAAATGTAATTGCATTGGAGTTCTGATAGAAGTCATAAAACCAAGAAAATAAAAACCTATGTAAAACAGCAGAACCCAAAGGCTGAATTCAACTTCAGTTCCATTTGCTAGTTTATTTTTTCCAAGGAGTACATAGTGAACAGGCAATATGTTTCCTCCTGTTACATAGAAACCCTGCTGCTCAGAGTCAGCAAACCAAATCACGAAGGAATGAAACAGCGTACAGTATAATAGTGGGTCTGAAAGTTATTCAGCATCATAGAAAAGTGTGTGAGCATGTGTAGTGTATTTATCAGGAAATAACCTATTCAGGAGATATAATAAAATGATTTATTCCAGTGAACTACTGAATCGTCAAAATCCAGAACACTCCTTTAATTTAAAACAAATCATCATAGAATAAATAGAATATCTCTTGTCCCCTCTGATGACTCAGACCCACAGACTCCGAGACCCATAGATTGTGAAAGTCCCAAATAAATATTAGTAATCCTTCCATTTGATACAACAACAAACAACAAAATTACATTTATAGAGCGCCTTTCAGGTCGGGAGGACGTCCCAAAGCGCTGGACAGTCAGGGGTCAGGACCCGAGCACAGGGGAGCGGTGGGGTAGGGGTGAGGGAAGGCAGAGAAGTGGGAGGGCAACTGAAGGCACAATCGAAGAGGAGGGTCTTGAAACTGTCCTTGAAGGAGGCGAGGGAGGAAGTGAGGCGAAAGGACTGTGGGATGGAGTTCCAGAGTGTGGGGGCAGAGAGGCTGAAAGCCTGGCCACCGATGGTAGGGCGGGTCGGGTGGGAGACATGGAGCAGACCGGAGCCCGATGAACGGAGGGAGAGGGCAGGTTGGTAGGGAGTCAGCAGGTCAGAGAGGTAGGAGAGGGCAAGGCGATGGGTGGCCTTGAAAGTGAGGACGAGGATCTTGAATTCGATCCTCTGAGGGATGGGGAGCCAGTGGAGTCGGGCGAGGGTGGGAGTGATGGAGTTACGAAACTTGGTGCATGAGATTACACGAGCTGCAGAGTTTTGGATGATCTGCAGCCTGTGAAGGGAAGAGGTGGAAAGGCCGATGAGGAGAGAGTTTCCATAACCGAGCCTTGACGTGACGAATGCGTGGGTGAGGGTTTCGGCAGCCTGAGGGGTGAGGCAGTGGCAGAGTCTGGCGATGTTGCGGAGGTGGTGGTAGGCAGTGCCAATCATGGTCATGATATAGCGCCTTTGACAATGGGAGGACGTCTCAAAAAACCTACTGTGATATGCAGTGCAAATACCATGTGCAAATTGGCTAAGGATGTACTCCTGATGGGAAGGTCACTATACAAAAGTAATTTGTTGTTGTAGGCGAACGTGGCAGGCAATTTGCGCACAGCATTTCCTACAGTCATGAAATGAATGACCAATTTTATCTGGGGAATTATTGGCCAGGACACTCCACTCTCTTTTCAAACAGTACCTTGGTATCTCTAACATCCACCTGAACAGTCACAGGCGGGACCTCGGTTTAACACCTCATCCAGAAGAGAAACACCTCTGATAATGAAGTGATCATCCAGCACTGTATTGGAGCATCAGCCTAGACAAATCTGTCCTGTGGTGGGTTATTTTAACTCATCAAAAGTTGCATTGGGTGGTGGGCTAAATTGTCTACACTGCCAAGTATCCTGGTAGCACAGACAAGAATTTGAATTGGATAATCCTCGTGAAGATTTGAAATAAAAGATGAATCAAACCAATGAAAGGTGTATCTCCTGTTCAACATGAAAAGCTAAAACTAGTAATTCACATATGCCTCACTTACCATCTTCCCTCTCACATCCCTAACAGACCACACTCACACAAGCACTCTACTGGCTCTGGAATCAATTGATTTATACTTTTGCATAATAAAATAATATTTGGACTGATCAATACAATGTTATAGGGGCCAATTCATGATCTTACCATCTATCGCAGCACCACTTTTACAGCGGAGACTGGCTTTTATTCTGTACAAATTGATTGATCGTGCTACTTCATTTTCTGTAACTACGGCAACATTAATTTAAGAATGAGGCCGCATCTTCTACATTCTTTATAATTGGCAAGAAACTGATTATAGCTGAACAATAGACAGTTTACTTTCCAGTAACAATCTTGAAAGAAGCAGAGAGGTTGTGTTTGCTGCTGCACACGGATGGATGCCGATAAAGATTCAGTCTCTATTCTCAGATTTGAAATACTCGTTTTTCTCTTAGCAAAACAATCCATTTCCAATCACATTCAGTGCTCTTATTAAATTATTATTTTGTTAAAGTTATTCGCGTTAGAATATGAAAGCTATGAACAAAACCATAAGACAAGGTGTTCTCCTCCGATGGTGACTTTCCAGTAAACATGGAGGAAAGTGCATTCATCCAAGATATCAGCCAGTCCTGGGCATAGTCAGGCTACAAGGACAGTGCCCAAGGAATAGCAGTGGACGAACTGCTGCTCATGATTCTTCCTCTGTAAGGCCATGTGCTTGTTGCCCTCAGTTTGACTCCAACAGTAAAGATCAGGAGGTTATCTTATGGGAAGCTGTAGGCATTAAAGTCCATTAAAATCCATTTCCAAAGGCCAGTTTTGATAGACCAAATGCCTGAATTTATTTTCATCTGAGATAAAGTTTCTTACCTGCTGAAAATGTTCCGCATTCAAGTCTGAAATAATATACTGGTAATGAGCAGAATGTTTGGATTCTAAGTTAAACGTCATCATTCACTAGATGTTCAATATTAGACATTACAGATCTTGATGGGAACGCCAGCATCTCTCCAGTTATCTCAAACCTCCCTATTGACACGGTATCTAGAAGCTGCTGATGTGAATTCACCAACAGCTGAGGCACTTACTGTACCAATTTTTGCCTTCAATTTCACAGTCACTACACTTCACAGTAAATCCTATAAAGCACTTTGAAACTTTTGATAAGGAGCTGTATCAAATGCAAGGCTTATTATGCAGGACATTGCACTTAGCAACAAGGAAGATGGTTGCATTACTAATCCTAATTTAGAGCTTTGATGCTAAACACAGCAACATACCATTAAGTGGTGAATTGGCTGGGAGTGTGTTACATGGTAACAAGAATCAAGCGGTTAGGATGAGAGACTGAAGCTGAGTCTGTCAATATTCCCCACGCCAAGGGTATGTTATCTTCAATCACAGGGGATTTCCTAGTATTTTTAGTATGTCTGATGTCGATTGCAATTGAATCACTAGTGTGCACAATATTGACATCGCTGCCATGATTATGTGACTAGTTTAGTGTAATGTAACAGAATTTATTTTAATTACAACACTAAGCAAAGGGATTTTAACCACTCGGCTGCTAAAAGTTTACTCAACATTACAGTAATAGCTACTGAACTATCTGGGCACATTCATGAGCCTAAACTATGAAAATAAACAACAACAATTTGCATTTACACAGCATTCTTCACACTGGATAGTGTCTCAGAAAGCTGTACTGTGGCAGGGTTAAACGCCGAGCAAGAGGAAAGGGGACATGAGTTAAGTCTTATGTGGAATTTAACAACAGATAAAGAGGGGGTGAGGCGGAGTGATTGAGGCCGAGGTTAAAAGTCGTAGAAGCTGAAGGCACGGCCACTGGAGGGTTTGGAAGCCTGTGCCAACTACAGTATAGAACTCAACTCTTTTTTTCCAATTCTATCTTTCTAACTGTAGTTTTACTATTTTCAGCCTATTTGAGCTTTAAGTCCCTTCACCTCCCTGTCTTCCAGCTCCCACCATCCATTCTGGTGTTGCAAGCAGTGAAAAAAATTAAACGTTGTTTACCAAAAAATCCTAAATCCCTGTGCTGGCTCCATCGATGCTTCAAAACGCCGGCTGGCACACAGAAAGCCAGAAAGGCCGTTTTCCGAGTCATTATGTGTGCGAGGAAGTGGCATCACTGGCAGTGAAATTGACTTAGAAATTGGTCATTTTGGCTTCTCAAATGCCGGCTGCATGTGGTCTGATTTATCTGCTGCCCCCAGCACTGCACTGGAATGTCAGCCAGGACCAAGTTCAAATTCCTGAGATAGGCTGGGAACCCACAGATGTCCAACTCTTATCACCTGAGCACTACCAACCAAGTCAGGCTGATATCAAAATATCTAAATTCAATCACTGTTATGAAATGTTCTGCCAATTGAGTACAGGTATGTATGCACATTAGCCCAATAAATAGTCAACCCATTCTTACCCGGAGTTGGGATGTTCGCGGTGGTTTTTGTGGCGGTTCTTCGTAAGGTCTGTCTCCAAGGGATGCCAAGATTCGTTTCCGATGACCTAATAAGGTTATCTTCAATACCTAAAACAAAAGATATCTATTAGAGGATTCTAGAACTTGAGCAAACAAGCAGCATTTATTGATTCGGTTGCGGTGGAGGGATAAATCTCTCCTTTAGAAAGCTGTGCAGTTTTATCATCACAGACACGTACAAAACAATTAGTTATAATAATATAATAATCCTTGCATTTTGATTATTATTATTTTATGAATAGTTTTTATAAATACTTATTTGATTTCTTAGCACATCTATGGCATGTTTGACTTCACGTGTTGAAAATGCTTTATATTTTATGAAAAAGATGAGGATTTTGGCTTATGATAGAAATCAAATAGTGAGTAGAGGAGTTGGAAGCGTATCTTTAAATGTGTCCTTACTGATGAAATAGTGAAAATGTCGACATTAGCAATATTACAGAAACGTGGCTGAGAGGCCCAATTGGCACATGATGAGGCTGAGGATATAACATTTTTGAAAAGCCAGACCTGTCCTGTGAAGCTGGAGGCAGGGCTGGTATTATTTTCACGTCTAGAAGAAGTGCTATATCAAATGCAAGATTATTATTATTATTACTGATAACAGAAAATAGAACCTTTGAATGTTACTGCAGAGAAAGACCATTCTGCCCATCAAGTCCGTCCTGTTTCTATCTCCATGAGCCAGCTTTTGCTTGCTCACCTGATGTTGTTTAATATTACTCCTATTTAAGTATCAATCTAAATCCACTTCAAAAACAATTATGGTCTTTCCTTCAACAATGGCTAGCAGATGAGAATGTCACATTTTTGTAGCTTAGCGGTTAGAGCACTCGCCTCACAAGCGAGAGGACCTGGGTTTGATTCTCAGGCAAGGCGAAATGTTGGGCAAGTTTCCTTACTCCACACACCTCTGTTTACATAGCAGTAAGTAGGAATCCCGTTGTTAGTTGATTGGCAATTCTACCTAAAGCTATTTTCAGTGTTGAGCGGTCTGTGATTCAAAATAATAACCATAATGCAGAAAGTACCTTTGCTGTGAGATGACGTATTATTACAGAAACAGAGGTTTGAGCATCTTTCTACTTTAGCTAATAGCTGTCATTGGTTTTCAGATCATTAACTGGTGGCATTCTTACTGATGTAAAGTTAGAGACGCTCTGCAGGGAAGGGCAAGCAAACTATTTAAGGATGGCAGTAATACTCATTGGCAAAACTTGAAACATAAATCTACAGAGTATGTGGAGGATAAATAAATATCTGGTCATTAATGTTCACTTATAGATTTAAACTACTACTCTAAATGCTGTATACTGGGGGGAGACCTCCTTCAGAAGAGACCTTGAGGAGATGCCTACTTAGTGGGATGATGACAGTAAACTGCCAAGAGATGGGGTAGAAGTGTAATTGCAGTCTCAATGGCTCCTCTGGTTAAATTCCTTGAAACCAATATGAGAGCGCTGTTCGTTTGGTTAAATTGGAAAGAGAAGACAAACAATTAAAAAAGGTTGGATGAAGGAAGACTAACTTCAAATGGTTATACAATGAGTGTGGAACCAAACCCCAACAGAAGAGTGGCAAGGAAATCAAGGAGCATTCGAGAGAAAGAGGTGAGCGGAGAAAATTGGAGATTTTAAAAAAAATTGCGCATAATAGAAAAATGCCATTGCTTGTGGGACTACCAATAATAGGGACCGGGGAAGGAGCACTGAATTAAATTAACAGCAAATTATTTTTGCCTTATTTAATATTAATGACAGAGTCCTGTAGCTCAGTGGTTAGAGCACTCGCCTCACAAGCGAGAGACCTGGGTTCGATTCCCGGTAGGGCGAAACGTTGGGCAAGTTTCCTTACTCCACACATCTCTGTTCACCTGGCAGTAAGTAGGAACCCGGTAGCTAGTCGATTGATGGATCGCTTTTCCTGGGAAATAAGTCCTTCAAAAAAAAATTGGTCACTCAATCCACGACTGTTTGTGGGACACTGCTGTGTACAATTGGCTGCCCCATTTCGCCCACAAAATATACAGTCAATTCACTTTACAGTATATTCTGTGAAGCGCTTGCGATGCCTCGAAGACGTGATAAGGCGTTATCAAATGGAAGGATTATTATTGTTAAATCATCACAAAGTTCACTGTGTAGCAGTGTGTAGCAGTCTTCTAACGGTACTGCATAAACCGAAAAAAAGGACTCTAATTGGAAGCACTCCACTTAATATTTTTCTCTTAGTTTCTTGGGTTACACTATGTTGTCATATCCCAATGTAGTCATAATAATGTGAACCAAAACAGATTTGCCCAGTTAATTTGACAAATACTGAAGCTGTAAATATGGTGCAACAATTATGAGAAAAGCTTGTTCCCTCTGCATCACCATGGCTTTCAGAGCCACACGCTAACACATAGCTGAAGGCCACAAAGGGAGATAGGCAAATTCAAGACAATCTTGGGAGCAAAGCTGCTCTCAAAAATCTCACAAAACCTTCCCACAAATGACAAAGGGAATGCTGATCCTTGCAAAAGAAAAATGATTATACATTTACACATAAAAAGGAAGAGATTGTGGGGGAGTGCGCTGAAGGTCATAACTCAGCCTAACAGTCTGGCGACATTCATCAACCACTTAAGTACTGCTTGTGACTTTAGGATATCTTCAGAATCCCTCAAATGAATTACAGCCTAATAACTCCTTCCCATGTAACCAGTGTAACGGCCAGCACTCAGCAACGTGGCATCAGTACGTGAGTTTTAAGCAACAGCTAACTCCGGGGAACATTACTTCTTCAAAGAGGTTCAAAAGTGTTTGTTTGACCTACGTTCACAATCTCCAATTCCCAGAGGTTTTTGATACAGTCCATAGAGTTATATCCGCTGGACACAAAGGTCTGAATGTAATCGTGCAATCCCAGCGATTCCAGCCACGCCGAGATTGAGGTCCCGCTGCTCCCATCACAACCGAGTGGCTTTATCTGAAATAAGAATAATAAAACAGCAATCAGAGTCTACGAAGGCAGCACAGAATGAGGCCATTCAGCCTGTGTGTCATTGCTGGTGATAAGCTTGACCTCTTAGACAGAAAGCAAGCAAGGTTATTCTCTTCCTTTTACTTCAAATACATGTGTTACAGTTTTATGAGCGAATCTGCTCTTCCAATGACATGGCTTCATTCTGAAATGTAGTTCTCCAGTGAAAGCAGTGTGGAATGGATCAAATTACTTTAGAAGGTAGCACAGTGTTTACTCGCCGGCTTAAGCAAGACACAAAGATCTAGTTGTGTTCACAGCAAAAGTTTGCAAATGGCCAGGGGTGAACGTGTGTCCTGCTATTTCATGCCACAGAACATTGGAACCAGTTGAAATCATATTTTATTTGAAACGTTCCATTAGATTACCTATGGCCCTGAGGGACCAGCTTCGTTTGATATGAACTATTGCAGTGGAGACTTTTTTTTATTGCTTTCCACCAGAATTGCTGATGTGCAATCCTGAAGCTCAGTCAGTAACAGAATCTAATGAAAATCAACTGCACAGATCTGTAATTTAGTGGCACTGATGCACTCAAAATACGCCCTCATCTCAGGTTTATTTCACTGGGGCTATTTTAACACTTGACTTGGTGTCATGAGATGCAAACCCATAATTTAGCAAAATGAATCACACTTTCCCGTTACACCCCAAACTAGGTGAAGCAAATTAAGTCAAAATCCCAGCAAACAGAACATTTGCTGAATGTTCACAAGAGGCATTTCTACAGAAATTTAACTGGGTTGACTTGCTGAAGCCATTAACACAGCAGGTTTCCACTGGTATGTTAAACCACTCATATGTAATAATTCTCTCAAATCCTAACACTGTCTTTCTGCCTCAATCCTCCTTTATTGTAGTATCACTGGTGCTAAAAGCACCTTTGCCAAACAAGCACTCTCACATTCATTAATTCTAGGAGTCTTCATGAATTATACCTACAAAAGGTTAAACAAAATATTCAAGCAAATTTGGGAGCTGAATGTTTTAACAAAGAGAAGCCTGCGCTCTGTCGTTAGTATCATGAAACCATGAATTAGGTACGGAATGTGAGGTAAGTTGGTCAACAATGGGCCTTCAATTATTCACTTCCAATGTGGGACCGGATGTGGGAGAAGAAGGGTAACTGGGGATCGAACCTGATACCTAAGTTGCCCGCGGGTTCAGAGAGTTTTAAGGACAGATTGGGTAGGTTGAGGAGGTTGGAACCGCAGGGAAGTCAACGGGAGTCAAAGAGTATGGTTTCCCATCTTGTTGATGTTTAACTGCAAGAAATTTGTGCTCATCCAGCTCCTGATGTCCGACAGACGAGCTGACAAAACATCAGAGGACTGAGGGTCACAGCTGGAGGAGAAGAAGTAGAGTTGAGTGTCATCGCATACATGTGGAAGTTAACCCTGTGTCTGGAGATGACATCACTGAGAGGGAGCATATAGATGAGGAAGAGGAGTCAAGGTTGGAGCCTTGGGGTACCCCGCAGGTGACCGTGCTGGGGCAAGAAGAAAAACCATTTGTTATTGTTCAGTTATTGTTGAGAGTGAAGACTGTTTCTGAGCCCCTGAGAATTGTCAATATCGGGTTTATATGTTTTTAAAGGTTAAGCAGCATTGTGAGGGGATGTGTGAGCGGAGCAGGAATTGTGTGGATTCGATGCAAACTTGTGGAGGCTATTCAATGCCATAAGCCTTGGAACCCATATGGTCTAACCTGACACACTAATGCAGTGCTGGGGGTTGCTACATTATTTGGTCCAAATGACCTATTTCCATGCTGTATCACTCTATGTAATTCTGTGTAAAAAGTTGTTCAATAATCTGAACTACAGATCTGAGAAACCGAGAATATCACCAAGCCACTGGGGACTCAGAGCTGTCTTTGTCCTTTCTTTTCCATCCCTTCAGCTTGTGTTACGCCTAGCGTAAAACATGGTTAATAACCATCTGATTTTCAAGTTCAATCTGCAATTGTAAAGTCTGTCTTGAACAATCAAACTTCAGAACTATGCCAGAGCTGCAACCTGGTCACTAAATAAACCTCCCTCTAAAGACGTCACTAAACAGATTTCAGACTAAACAGGCTTCACTCCCAAATCCTGTGAGTTCAAGAGAGCGATGCCAGGAAGCCTGCAAGCTCACCCTCCAGTAGGGCAGAAAGATCAGGAGACATGAAGCAGGTTCGCTGAGTGAAGGGAGTAACTGGGTCAGTAAGCTTGTAGGCTCGAGGTGGAGTGGGAAAGTGTTGTAGGAGGCAACACGGGTGCACAGGTCTGGATAGTCAGCAGCTTATCCTGGCGAGTCTAGTGAGCAGAGAGCATCAACATTGTCAAGCCTGGATGTGATGAAAGCGTGAATGAGGGTTTTAGCAGCCCGGGGGGAGATGCAAAGGTGGGCAATATTACGGAGTTGAGAGAAAGTTAAATGAGTAGAAGGGCTAATGTGGGGTTTGAAAGACAGCTGGGAGTCAAACAAGGCATCTAATTTCAGCACCAGCGCTGCAATGTGAAGTGAGCATCCACTCAGGTTGATGTTGTCAATGCCTCAGGTTTCACTGAAGAAAGTTGGAGCTCATCCAGGACTTGACAGGCAATACATGAAGACGAGTTCAAACTCAGTTACAGAAACCGTTCACTTGAAATAGCTTCATTTACTTTGTGCATTGATTCAGTGATGTTTTAATCCACATGTGATTGTGATCTACTGGTTGAAGGTGGTGGACCTGACCTGGAGTCAGCTGGAGGCTTCACAAACATCATCAAGGAACAGCTGCTGCAGCTGAATGGTATTTTGCACTCAAGAGAACAATGACAAAACCAGGAACCTGTGCACAGCCTTTTCTTTGCAGGTAATGAAAGCATGTATGAGTGTTTCGGTGGCCTGCGGTGTGAGACAGTCGCGGAGCTGGGTGATGCTAAAATGCTGAATGACTAAATATATAAAATGTTAGCAAAACCTACATGTGGTATGTTAGAAGAATGAAAGCGACGGCTAACGACACCTGACTTAGGTTAGTGGAAGTTCAGTGTTGTATATTGTTTATTCAGAATTTGGAAATAAAACATCCAGTTAGTGATAATGACACCTCGTTGCTCATATTGAATCTTTCTGAATGAACACAAAAACCCCATGAGCCTTACCTTAGGAAGAGAGCGTGCAGCCTGAAGAATTTTTCGCCGATGTCCTGCATCATGAATTCCAAGGTCTTGTAGGTCCAGTTCCTCCATTACATTACTCCCCTGACGAGAGAAAGTGTTGGAAAAGTCAGAAACCTTTGCCCAAGCATAGCAGTTGTTAGAATATTCAAAACCATCCGTATGCTCCACATTCCACCTGAACGTTATGACTAGTCGTGCTGGAAAACTGTTAATAGAAGCTCAGAGGGTCTGAGATGGATTGCGAGGGTCAGACACAAGGATTATTATGGATTGTAATATTACAAATGTTCATCATTTCCACAGGACTCATTAGTCTGAAATAAAGCTTGAACAATGCTCTTGCAGAAGAAGGCAGCCGTTATTCCAACATCCTCAGGAAGACTGTCTTGGAGGACAGCGAGTTTTATTACACAGAATATTAAAAACTCTGATATTAGTACCAGCAAGCGGGCTGCAGGCTCAACTCAAAGTGTATCACAATTTTACTTTCCAAGAAAACTGCACTAGGCAAAAGCCGTAAAGATTGTAGACTTCAATTACCTTGTTATATTGCTGAAGAAATTTGGGTAATCAAGAAAACCATTCAGAAATGTCCAATTAACCCAGTGAATGGAGCTCAGTTAATTTCAGATCCAATATTTTCCAAAGGGATAATTTGATTAAATATCTGTTCTTTAAGACATAAATAATCACTCGGCAAAAAGCCCAGGAACAAAAGGTGATCACTCCAATCAATATGACCACAGGGAATCCAATTTAGCAGCAGCATGTGCTAGCTGAAAGCAGTCACTGAATATTTAATTATTTGACTAGTTATCAAATTGTACTGCATTGTTACAAGCAGAAATGTGTGTCAGGTTGGCTCCGTGTCAGAAGGTTGTGGGTTCAAGCCTCAAGCCTTGTGGGTTCACGTTGGGACTTCAACTCACATAGTCTAGACTTACAAGAGGTGCCATTCTTCAGATGAGACATCAAATCAAGGTCCCACCTGTCTGTTCAGGTGGACATTATAAAGATCCCATGGCATTATTCGAAAAGAGAAGGAAGTTTCTCCCGGTGTCTTGGCCAACAAATCCCCCCAAATAAAATGGATCATTCACTTCATGGCTGTTTATGGGACGTTTCTGTACCCAAATTGAGTATCAGTAGAATTACTAATAAATGTAGAATTCAATAAAACAGGATTGTTACAATCTAAAGCCAACATCAGACAGGATTAGCTGGTGTCTACTCAACAGTGCACCACCACGTTTTTCAACATAATTGAAAAGGAAAAAAAAAATGAAGCCTTGAGTAATGAGGTAACTGTGAAGGTCTGAAAATGTTTATTTGTGGCACTAACAGATTTCAGCTAATTCACAGAACATAATCATGCGTAGGTGTCAAACGCCAAGCGTTTAGAAGCCATGTTGATTGTAATTACAACTCATTCGTCAATCCCTACACTTCAATATCTGTTTGGATATACCCTCTTGAAGTTCTCTTTCAAACAAAGAAAAATGTAACTGAGGCACGGTCAAAGAAGAAGGTTTTTAGGTGAGATTTAAAGACAGAAGTGAGACAGAACATCACAGAAATAGAGAGGTGCAAGAGCGTGAATCTATAGCCAGAATGAAGGGGAAAAGCTTTAACGTAGGAGCTTGAGTTTAATATGAGATTGTAATGTTACATCAACTGCTCAGCAAACAATACTTCTACATCATAAAAAAAACTTTTGTCTGGCAGAAAAACAGTCTGCTCAGAGGCACACTTAGAAGCATTAGAAATTTACAGCACAGAAGGAAGCCGTTTGACCCGTTTGCGCAGTTAAGAGAATTTAACAATCATCTAAAGTGATTTTCTCTTCTATAGCGAATCATTTATAAATCGAATACATTTAAAATACTGCTACGCAATAATTCTCTGCTATGCTGGAAAGAATTAAAATATCAATTTTTAAAAAAAAAGGCAATAAAAACATCTTTCCTTCATTTCATTGCTCTATCCAAGGAAATCAGAAGACGTAGAAGGTAATAGTTCATAGGAAATCTGCAGGTTCCCAAGCAACATAGACCAGAAAAAGACTACGCCCCGGTCACAAATCAAATAATAAATATGAACTGAAAAATACTACACTATCTGTCACACACTGCAAGTGAATTCTTTACCAAATGGCTATTTAATTCCCTCTATATTTGTTGACAATAACCTGCTCAGGTGCTTCCCTCGATAGCCTGTTCCACAAAAGTATAATCATAACATGGTAGCCAGAACGAGTGATGAGATGGAATGCACCCATATTCACATTCCAGCAGTTGCTGGGTATGGAACACTAGATGTCTGGGAGTGAATTGTCGGCACTGTAATTCAATCTAGCAACTCTGATTATGTGATAAACTGCCAAAGTGGTTCAGTGAATGCTTTACTATTGCCAGCAAAATTGAGGGATCAATTTACTCCTTCAAATTCGGTGCCCCGGCTTCAAATCATTCTTTGCTGCTGAAAGAGTAAAACAGTATGATTCTAAACATGTGTAAGACAAAGTGGTTGATAGAACAATACAAGTGTAGTATGAAATACAATGTAAACAAACAAGCACTGTAATTCAGCTAAGCTTCATTCTTGGCTTCAGCAGCTGATACACGATGCACAACCCAGGAAGGTACTGGAACACTCTTCCTCTATCCTTCCTCTCCCATTTTCAGGTTGCTCCTTCCTATTCGACTGTGCCTACGGTCACCTCCCTGGCTCAGCACCGTGCTCTGCCATTGTCAAGCGCTCTGGAACGCTACCTGCATGAGGAGTGCTGTATAAATGGCAGCTGTTGTTGTTACTGAGCCACAGCAGAGACCAATTAGATCCAAGGTTCAACACATGATTGCTCTGAGTTAGGTGGTTCAGGCATGGAGCCAGTGAGAGACTGCAGTCACCACAGCTTCCCTCCCCGAGCAAAGGGAAAAGAACAGAAATGATGTGAATCGAGTTTACTGTTGACCTCCCCCCCAACCCTGGGAAGAACCCAAATATATAATTCAAGCAGGATTTGCTGGATTGAAATATTTGAGTTCCCAGTATTAACTCCCGAATACCCTACATTCATTGTTGTATTCTGTAGGTAAATAAAAGGAAAATCATAGAATTTAACTTAAATTTCAACATTTTGCCCATAAAATACGCAGTTATTCCACTTTGCTGTATATCCTGTGGATCGCTTTGAGACCGCTCGATGATGTGATAAAGCGCTATATCAAATGTAAGGATAATTTTATGATAACATTTATTAATATATTTTATTATACGTTAAAAAGTTTTTTCGTCTCCTTGCTCCACGAGACTCCAGTTCTTCATTGTAGCTACGCAAGGCAATAAAATAATACATTATTAATGTACACTTGCCATTTTTGGGCTTGTTACAGCTGTGGATAAACCAGATATTACAAGGTGTTCAATTTCAATCACCTTGAGTAAACACTGAAACAAACCATCAAACTATCCTCCTTTTATTGCAAGACACAAAGCAGAGATTCCCAACACCTGGTCCCTTACCAGCTAGCGGCAAAGATCAAGCTGTTAACTTGTCAAAGCACAATTTGAACAATCCGTCAGAGCTTTGGTTTTCAAAGCACAATTTTTTGCTGTTGGAAACTTTAATTCCAACAGAAATAGTCTCACAGTATTTCCTTGATTCACAATACAACATAACAATGTGTGCCACATGATGAGAGAAAGGAATATGTGTGTCAGTCTGGCTCACTGAGCCACTCTTGAGTCAGAAAGTTGTGGGTCCAGGCCTATGTTGGGACTTAAAGCTCATACAGTCTACACTCAACACTGTTGGATGTGTTGTGCTTCAGGTTAAACTGTGGTCTTGTTTGCCTGTTCAGATAAATGTTAAAAATCCCATGCACTATTTGAAAAGTGAAGGGAGTTTCTCCCAGTTTCTTCCCAAATAAAATTGATCATTCAGATCATGGCTGTTTATGGGGTATTGCTGTATGCAAACTGGCTGTCACAATTGTCTACAAAATAGAGTTACTACACTACACTTCGTTTCAACCGTGCCTTCAGCTCCCCTCTCGACTCTCTACCACCTCCTCGCTCCCTCCCTTCCCCCTCCCCTCACCCTGACCAGTTCCCCCCACTCGGGTCCTGACCCAACTGTCCAGCGCCTTGGGACGTCCTCCCGACGTGAAAGTCGCTCTATAAATGCAATCTTGTTGTTGTTGTTGTTTACAATAAAACCTGTGAAGCGCTTTGAGACATCTTCCTGACGTGAAAGGTGCCATATCAAATATAAGGATTATTAGTGTTATTATTGCAAACGCAGAGCTGGTACACTCATGTCACAAAACAATCAGTAAATATCTCAAACACATTTGGGCAGTACCTCATTGCAGCTAAGGTGGTGGGAGAGAGGAAGAAAGGGTGAATGATGGTCTATCGTATACTACAGAACCACTTCTGTAATGGTCTAGGGTCCTGCTGTTGGGAAATCTTCCACTTCACACCCCATAGTGGATTCTGAAACACTGGAGATATGTAAGTGCATCACTGGTTTGTACACACATAACTTACCCATTGCCAAAGTCACTTTCTTCAGAAGATGCAAGAAAATTGGGTGGATGAAGCCTCATGGAATGGATCCATAACTTAGCTGCCAACAAGTATTCATCCTGCTTCTCCCACAGCCACACAACAGAGGGTTAGGAGAGACCATCTGCCCAGGTGCGTGTCCATGTCCCTTGGGGTTGCACCAGCAGTGACAGGGAAATATGATACACAGGCACATGTGCTTATGTCACTGTTGTAGCTCATTCTGAATGCTGCTCTCACTGTGCAACAGGAATATTGGCAGCTCAGTGAATGCATTTGCATAATGTGTAACCAATTTAAATAGTTCATTCCGAAGCCTAATTATAAATGTTGTAGACATACTTTAAGCCATTTGTTTAATATCAATTTAATTTCCTTTCCAGGAAGGCGAGTAATTTAGTCCTTATATGGACGGTTTTAAAAACAATCTAAGGGCATGACAACAAAGTACACAGACGTTTAACGGACTTGGTCCTCCGTGGCTTCCTCAAATGTTTCCTATTTAAAATAGGAAATTCAAAATAACTATTTCTATGCACCTGGATTGCACATATTCCCTGCTGCAGTCGTTAATATACCTCACCTTGGTTACTTGGTTTCCCACATCCTTGGGCAAAATGGCAATTATATTTCCAAAGTTATGGGAGGTTTCAGGAAATCAGGTGACAGACTTTGATCACTTGATATCACTCGCTTCTACGTCAGAAGGCTGTCGGCACAAGCCCCACGTTGGGATTTGAACTCAGTTAGGCCAACACTCCAAGGTAATGCTGACGGCACATGTTGGAGGTGTCGTCCTTTCAGCTGAGTTGGAGAAACTGAGGTCCCGTCTATTCGTTCATGTGGACATTAAAGATGTCAGAATTTCCATCAGAAATTACGCAGCGTTCAAACTGTTCAAAGCTACATTAACAATGCTCAGAGGAGCAGTTCTGTCATTTCAGATAAGTCAGTGGAGCATGCCAGACAAAAGCCTACCTTATGACCTATTCTTTCGAAAGAGCCTCTTGTTTTTGGGCACCTCCCTACTCTCTTGCTCAGGCTTCCAGTCAGCAATCTGAAGTGCTTTGAGAGTCCTCCCAACATATAAAGCGCTATGTAAACGTCAATTCATTGTTAATAATAAAAAATAATAATCCTTACATTTGATATAGCACCTTTCACATTGGAGGATAGTGACTATATTTTTGTGGACGAAACGTGGCTGCCAATTTGCACAACGCAGTGTCCCAGAAACAGCCGTAAAGTGAATGACCAATTTTATAATAATAATCCTTGCATTTGGTACAGCACTTTCGCAGCAGGAGGAAGTGCCAAAGTCCTGCACAGGATAATTGTAAAGTGGAATGACTGTATTTTGTGCTCGAAGATGCACATACGCCCATCTGTGGGTTTGTTGGCCAGGACTCCCTTCTGTGCGCTGGGATCTATAACGTGCACTTGGTTTCATATCTCATCCGAACACTTGCACCTCTGACAATGCAGCACATCCCCAGCACTACACTGGAGTGTCAGCCCACACTGCGAGCTCCAGATATAGATCTTGAACCCATGACCTTCTGACTCAGACGACAGTGCTCCTAACTGAGCCAGGCTGACCCAATGGTTTGCCTAGTCCTGCTGACTGTGGAAGATGAAGCAGGTAGACCAATCCTTTTGCCAAAATCTTGTTCACAACTGAGCCACAACTTTGCAATTGTAGACTTTTTTTAAATACAACATAGTCATCCACAGACTACTACACGATCTTGACATTTAATTTCACAGTGGTATCAGGCAATAGGAAGTGTGGATGAATAGATGGGCTTTGGATCGTTCATAGATGGGACAATATTGACAATATGAATGGGTCACACAGATTGAAGTAAAACACTGTTTCCTGGCTGGAATTGCTTTTTAATTACAAAATTTTATTTTTATGCCAGAAAGCCCTGCAGGTTTCTAAAAAACAAAAGATACAATTACCAAGCACATTTATGTTATGCCTTAGAAACCACAAAAAAAATGCAGTTGTATTAGGCCGGCAATAACTAGCAAAAAATAAATTCACTTATGCCATAAAATTCATTAAGAATTGCAATTTTATATGAGGACTGCCTTGAAATCTATACAACTTAGGTGAAATGGCTCTGAGATAGTTGAAAATAAAAAATCTTACAGGTTATTTCTGGTGTAACGCTGCCTGGGAAATGTAATGATTCAAATCGCCTCAGCACCTTTGTGTCCTTAAAAGTCTGCTGAACTAAAAGTCCCGCTGGAACCTGCATCAGGAAAATCTGAGAGCAAACAGCAATACACTCAATTTAATTGCTGCGCAAGCACAAGCAAACACTGTTTTTTAGCTGCACAACTGCTATAGTGCTGCCTTGCTGAGAGCATTGATGTCCTGTGGAATTGCTCCAATACACCTTCCATGTTGTTACTGTTGAATCTTTTGGCGCTGTCTAGCCAACCGACAGCACTAAAAAGTCAACTTCTAGGCAGATGACCATTGACCTCCGAGCTACTATTTACAGGAAGTGTTGTTGACGTCACTTTGCAAAGAAAGTGATGTCAGTGGTGCTTGTGTTCAGCAAGCATGCGCAGGAAGTTACATCAGCGGTAACCTGATGATGCAGAAGTCAGCCCTTTGTAGCGCTTTGCTGTTCCCCCATAGTTCACACAACTAAATGAGATCGGACATAATCTGATCATGGAGTCCTGTAGCTCAGTGGTTAGAGCACTCGCCTCACAAGCGAGAGACCAGGGTTCGATTCCCGGCAGGGCGAAATGTTGGGCAAGTTTTCTTACTCCACACGCCTCTGCTGTGTGCAATCGGTTGCCACATTTCGCCAGCAAAATATACAGTCAATTCACTTTACAGTACATTCTGTGAAGAGCTTTGAGACTTATCGACGACTTGATAAGGCGCTATACCAACTGCAAGGATTATTATTATAATAAGGTAGATTTTTTTGTGAATTGTCACTTATTTATCTCAAAGTGCACTTGTTGGGTACTTGCAGTGCAATAATTAGCTGGAAACACAAATGGGAATATAAACTGGGCCACTTACCCCCCTGAAAACTTAGCTACACATCTCCCTCTGTATTAACCCTCAATAGCTCGCCAACTCCAAAGTGTGTGTGTATATATATATGTGTATCTATACATATAACATTCAAGACAATCATGATCGAGGAGTAGGGTATAAAAGATAAAAATCTATTTTTTAAAAAATAATTGTGCTCAGTCAAATGGATCATAATAGTTTCTGGTCCTGTATGTTCCCGCATTATGTTTGACTATAACACAAGTCATACATTTTTGGTCTCTTCTAAAATGATTAACAAGCCCCAAGAAAGAGTTAATAAACGAACCTAGGTGGAATTCTATCCCCCGGTGCAACAGGTACTGTTTGTGGAAAGGATTCTCAGATGACACAGTGTTAATGTTGTGTCAACTTTGAAATGAGCTAGCAACAAACGGCTATAAGGATAAGTGCAGATAAAGAGGCTTAAGTGCTGTGTGGAGCAGAATGGTTGCTGAGCTGCTGCTTATGCACTGGAGGGGGGCGAGGTACCTCAGGCCACTTAGCAGCAGAAGGAAAGGAACAGTGTATGTGTTTCCCATTGGTTATTGCAATTAATTTTAAATAGTCCATATCCTGAGGGAAACATTCTAGTGTTTGGAAGCCGCTTGTGATTAGCCTCTAACAACCTACAGCAACATGGAGTATTGTCAAAAATAAAAGTTGGATGAATAGGAAGTCATTTTATAATAAATAATAATCTTTGCATTTGATATAGCACCTTATCACTTCTTCGAGACGTTGTTAAGCGCTTCACACAATATACTGTAATGTGAATTGGCTGTATACATTATTTCTAGTGGATGGCTGTGTTTTTCCTTCTCTCTCTCAGAAAGATTTTACCATCCAGGAATATTAAAGACAAAAAAGAATGAGGATTGCGCTTTTGTGAACTAATTTGTAGAAAATATACTTTTTTGATCATGGTGATGTTGGGGGGGTGTTGGGGAAGGTGGTGGAAATCTGCCTGGTTAAGAAGTTACTGCTGAGCCCTCAAATGCTCTCTTCCAGATACACAAATTACTGTGCGAGTCAATACATGACAAAGACCATTTATCAGATCAGAAGCCCAGTGAGACTTCTGTTGTATATTCATTAATTTATAACGATGCAGGCAGGAACATTTACTGAGTAACAGAGAAAGGAGTTAGTATGCCGTTCAGAATTTAATGTTGATCTGAAATTTGATTATTCTTTTAAAAATCCAGAAAGAACCCAAAGAGCTTGGTGACATAAGGAACGGCAAGGACATGGCTCTGATAGAAGCCAAACTGTTCAGCCGGTACTGAAGACTGCATTCAGGAAACTGAAAAGGCAATTTAGGTCCAATTGGATTTGTTCCACTGTCTGAAGAGAACGTCTGTTTTAATAAATCACCACTGTGTGAGGCTTATTCTCAATTTCCATTTCTTTTATTGTCTTCTGCCCCAAGAATTTTGACCTTGCAGCTGCTGAAAATTCACGGCAGTGCAAGCAAATACTGCTTATTAGCTGCAGAATCAACAGCATCTTTTGTCACTGGTTCCACTGAAAGGATTTGTTTCTATCATTGTTTTTTTTTAAAAGAATGGTTTCTTTTGGTGCTGTTCAAGGTGAGAGACCTTAGAACTAGAGCATGAACATCTATACTAAAAGTGAAATGCCCAGACTACATGCACAGTAAAGCTTCTCAAATACTTGCCCATTGATTTTTCTTCGGCCTAATCTCAGCTGATCCCGTCTGACTGCACCAGTGTGCATTTTTCCATTTGTTCACACAACTCATCTTTAAATCACGATAAAAGATTACCAATTTAAGTTGAATTGCAAGCCATTACTTGAACAGGAAAGGTGACCACAGCTGCGGGAAGCTTACCAACGCATCAGTGAGACCTGCCATCATTAAATATAAATTTCATGGCTGATTGTGGGGCTTTGCTGTTTGCAAATTGGCTGCTGGGTTTGCCTACAAATACACAGACTCGACACTTGACAGCAATTAACTGTGAAGCTCTTTGAGGCCTTTTGACATGACAGGTTGTTTACCAATTGGAAATATTATTTGTTTCCTGGGTGATGTAACAAAGAAAACCCAAAGGTCTGAACGGGGGAAAGGGTCTGGGTGGATGGTGTCAACATCCTAAAATATTCTCAAGGCCCTGAAGCTCAGTAATGAACCTGACACCACATATCTAAAAGCCAAGTTTGGATGGAACAAACATTTGCCCATTAGAATTATTGTGCTTATCAGCAGCTGTTAAAACCCATCTACAATTCAGAATTGATCAACCATCACATATCGTAAAAAATTACTGAAACTTCAATCCAATGCATTGCTGTGTATTTAATGTACAAAGTGGAGAAAGCTGTAACCAAAGAGCATCTCCTGAGCACACATAAATTATCACAGCTGCACCATTACTCTGACAAGCCCACTCAACCAGCAACAACCAATTCACACCAGAGAGGGAAAGGCGAACACAGATCAGCTGGAACAACTTAACTTCATATAAATAAACATTGGCTCGATCAAGGAAACACTAGATCTGTGTACGTCAGCCTTCCTGTCCGCAGCTTGGGCCCACGTCACTTCCCATTGAATGATGATTCCATCAATTGGAGGTACAGAGTTTAAGCAGCAGCTGCTTGCCTCTCTGCAGGCCAATTAAGGTGGATTCTAGGCTCTGTCGCCCCAAACCTCAGAGTTTCCTCATCAGCTATCTGGCGGGAATCTGCCTTCAGTGTGGTGAGAAGACCTTTACAGGGCAGTGCGTGACATCCTAGACACCTTAATGTTCTCGAAGTCCAAGTCCAATACCGTGTACCAGGCTTACTCAGCACCAGCTGCTTAATCCAGGTACTCATGTGAGGGGCCTTGGCAAATCTATGTGTTCTCTGTGAAGCCGACTCTGTCTCTAGAGTTCTTAGACGCAGGTAAGTGTAGGCCAGAGCTCTCCCTCCCTACAGCTGCTTCCTGTGTTTACCACAAAATCCACCTCACCTGCTTGATTCTGGATTTTGCAAAAGGGTCGGAGGAAGCTTCTTCGCTGCATCCCCAGCTCAGATCCCTAAATGTAACTGTTACATGCTAATGGCAGCCAAATTCCCATTAACAGAGGAAAGGTCTGAAATCTTTTGAAAGTAATTATGAGCAACAAGATTTTGTGAGCACATTTTGTCAGGTTCATCCCCCAAAAAATTTCAACAACAAATAAACTGAAATGATAGATGCACATGTGGGCCTTGGAAACTTTTTTTTACATCATTCTCCATCACAAGTGACAGTGAAATGACTCAAAACACTTCTCAGGGACCCACTAAAAACACTACTGTTGCAAAATATGATAGTTTGATAATTTTACCTGGAGTAATACAATATGTTGTCATTGGCAGAAACTCTGAATAAATATTTGGGTTTCTGGTCAAGCGAACCTGTGCTTTCTGTGGTACACAGGACAAACTGCACATAATGGAGATGATTGCGCAGTGTGAGCCAGTCTGGCTGAACAAGAGGAGGAAATATTTGATCATTTGGGTAAGAGCATAGGCAGTGCAGTGCAATCATTCAGCTAAATCGTGGCGAGATTGCAAAAATAGTTGTGTGACCCATGAAGAAAGATAACAAATGTTCAGTAACCTTAGGTCACTCTCTAGTGAGAAGCACTAAGAGTAGATATTAGTAGGTTTTAAGTTTTGTGCATTTCTACCCACATAGCAACCATCAAAAACATTTGCTGGGGATTGACAAGTGATGACAATTAGATAAGGATTGACAGAAGCATTTCTTCTGTAAGTTTGGACCTAAATGACTGCCATGATCAAGGCTATGATAATGGCAGCAATATGAAGGAGGAAGAGAGTGGGGCCAGGCACCTATAAGGAAATTAAATGTCATATGTGCCTGACACAGACCGAGTGATTTGAACTCATTCTTCCATTGCTGTCATATTCTGGCTGTTTACTGAAGACCTTTCTCTGTCTCAACTCTTCAATGACAAATTCTGAAAAAGCACATCAGCCCAAATTTGAAGTCACTGCAAGACACTGTTGAGCGGACTGGGCAGAGATGACAAAAGCTCTTTGCTTGACGATTGCTAAATTTCAGAATTTTCTGCACAGAAGTAACTGAAGCTGTGAAGGGCAGACAATATTGTACAAAATACAGTTACGATATTTGACAGAAAACTCTGCGAAGCCCTTTGAGATGTTTTGACATGATAAAATGCCTTAACAAATGCATGGATTAGAATGAATAAGCCTCAGGTGCAGCAGCTTATTGACAAATCACCAAGAAGGCCAAAAAAAGCCTTTGAAATAATAGTACTACTAATAATAATCCTTGCATTTGATGTAGCACCTCATCACGCTTTGAGACGTCTCAAAGAATATAATGTCAAGTGAATTGACTGTAAATTTTGTGGGGGAAACGCGGCAGCCAATTGTTTATTGCCGCTGGAAAAGCGATCCTCCAATTGACTAACAACCGGGTTCCTACTTACTGTGAGGTAAACATGTGGAGTACAACAACAACAACAAGATTGCATTTATAGAGCGCCTTTCACATTGGGAGGACGTCCCAAGGCGCTGGACAGTTGGGTCGGGACCCGAGCAGGGGGGAAATGGTCAGGGGGAGGGAAGGGAGGGAGCGAGGAGGGGGTAGAGAGTTGAGAGGGGAGCTGAAGGCACGGTTGAAGAGAAACTTGCCCAACATTGCTGGGAATTGAACCCAGTTCTCTCGCTTGCGAGGCTACAGGATTCCACAGATCTAGTTATCTGATTAATATCACGCTCTGGTTGTCATTGAATCATTAGTGTGACTGAAGCTCTGGTCCAATCCAGTATGGAAATGATGCACTGCAGCTAATAATGTCCCCCAGATAAACATGTTAAAAAATGTTTTCAAAAAGTTTAAGATTAAGGTGTGATCCCAAATGCAACATATTTCTTTATTGTACTCTACCACAATAAACAGGTTCCTGCATTTTTAAGACCATTTACTAAAAGGCTTCACTGCAGACCACATGCCAGTTTTGCTTTGCTGCAGTTATCAATGTCACCACTGAATTAACCTGTATTAACTCCTACAGCTCTAACTGGGTCAGAATAGATTTCTGAAAGCATTGATTTTAAAAAATTTAAATACAGAAGGTGAAAGCCATTGGGAATCCACTTTTAATGCAGTTGTGATTTTGTGATCAACCAGCAGCTTGAAGACTCCAACTTGAGTCAAACTGCATCTGAACAGGTCCAGGCATCAATGGAAACTGGGCTTTCCATATAAAAAGGAGATTGAAGTAAAATCCAAGGCATTAACGATTTTGAAATGTATATCATCTGTCTACCAGAAAAACTTTATGCTTGACAGATAATTTGTATTTCACACAGCAGCCTTCTTTGTTCTTTACATAGAATTACATAGACTGTACAGCACTAAAACTGGTCATTGGGCCCATCTAGAATGTGCCCTGGAAACTTCCATTCATCCCAATTCCCCCATCCATCTTCCCTGCCTATACCCTATTTCCCTTCTTCCTCACGCATGCAAGCTACATTTTTAGCTCATAATGTGGAAAACGCAATATTAATAAATCAAGTACAGTAAATTGTATTGTGTGTAGATAAACAGAAACTGTATTAACTTCTGGGTATGGGAGCACTTTATCTTTAACAACTGGGAGATGTAGAACTCTCAATTCTGTGACTGTAAATTCCACATGGTGCAACACTATTTACATACAAATCAGCTGATCTGAACTGGCCCCAAGGTGACATGTCTGCCAACGGAATGTCAGAATCGAGCCAGCCCTGTGTGACAGTCTCTAGTCCAGTTCCTCAGACAGGCGGGTCCGCAATGTTCCAGGGCACTGCTGATGACAACTCATCGGCAGGACCTGGAAGGGCAGACCAGTCATCAGGGGCGGGGAGTTATCCCACCCAGTTCCTATTTACCCTGTAAACCAAAGCCCTAATGGGTAGGGTGATCCAAGCTAGGCAAGCAGCAGGAAAGCTTGCCAAAAAGCAATATCCCCCAGGATTGAGGAAAGTGAAAGAGCAAGTCCCAAGAGTGCTGGAGAAACCTGGGGAGAGGAGCATCTTATATATAAAAAAATGTTAACGCTGGGATTGATATGTGAAAATGCTGGGCAGCTTCGAATGATATTATAAACAGTTTGTGTTTCAGAGTTTGTTACCCTGAAATTTAATTAAAGACAGACTAAATTTAAAACAAATCAGGTGTCAAAGAATAAATACGAGTCAACCACTTGTGTATAACATTTACTATTCCTATTTCTACAGCTTCTATCAAATATTAACTGATTGAAATAAGTTTTAATCCTATTAAATTACTTTTTCAATGGATTAAAATGCAAAATGATAAACCATTTTATTTGAAGAAAAGCAGACTGTATCTCAGTCCATTTCCCATTATTCAGTAGAATGCTGTTCAGAATCTTGAAAAGATCATTTTACGATTAATATTGAAACAGCACTTTTCACATAGGGAGAACATCTCAAGGTGTCCATATAGATGTTTAAAAAAAATCACATCTTTCTCTTAATTACGAAAGCACCACATACACATTTATTATGCATATCATATAAAATAAGCTTCTGCACATCTTAAGCATATCCACTCTGTTTTTTTGGTTCTCCTACTACACACCATGACCCGGCTTGTAGTGCAAGTGACCTTTTATAAAGTCTCAAGCCATTGCCAATCCTCCTGCCAGCAGAAGAGAATCCACTGAACTCCTCCCACCAGGAAGGGCTCAGTCATCATTTACTCCATTCCCAAAATTTACGAAGTCTGAAAGATAGTTTGCAAAGTCATGGCCAGTCACAGGGCATTAGGTTCCCAATTTACTGTATTGCTGAGTCCAAACTTTGGTTGGTTTTGAACAACTGTAATGATCAGACTTTTTTCCCATAACATGGCTGACCTTCATCAAGGTCTCACCATACTTATTGCTGAATGTTGGTATCCTAATAATTCTGGATTGAAAGTAATGGAATTTCCTTTCTGAGGTGCGGAGTTTGGTTACTAAATAACAGCTGAAAGCTTCACTTTTAAAACTGAAAATACAACCTTGTATATAAGCAATGTGGGTACTACCACGTTATTCTCCACATGTGTTGGTGTTGTTGATACAATTTTATGCCACTCACATGGACTATTTAACCAGCAAAATAAAATAGCTCAATGGAAAAAAATATGTAGAGTAAATAAACCAACTGGTGAATGAGCTCAACAAATGGGGCCAATGCTTTGTTATAATCTCCCCAACGATTGTATTTTGCTTAATTTAGAAGAGGATATTAAAATTAGGATTCAATGTCAAGCTTCTGTTATTCTGGGCTTTTCTGAGTAGACATGTGCTTCACCACAATTCCCATTTCGCTGTGTGAAGTGACTCATCTTTCCACAGATTGTCTGATGGACTACCATTGCACATTAAATCCTTATTATAGCTCTCCGCTCCACCTGATCTCATCCTTCCAGAATCCCTACCTCCCCAGGGGACTATCCTCCCCACACGCAGCTACTTCTACAGTTAGTCCAATGTCCTGGCCTCAATGAACGTACTGAAAATCTATTCCAATCGTTAATTACCCTCTGGGTAAAGAAACACTTCCTGGTTTCTGTCTTAATAATAATAATCCTTGCATTTGATATAGTGCCTTATTACATCTTCGAGATGTCTTAACGAGCTTCACAGAATATACTGTAAAGTGAAATGACTGTATATTTTGTGGGCAAAACGCAGCAGCCAATTGTGTACAGCTGCGTCCCACAAGAAGTTGTGGTTTGAGTGTCCAATTTATAAATTTTTTTTTGAAGAAATTACTACTCCTGGAAAAGCGATCTGTCAATCGACTGACAACCGAGTTCCTACTTACTACTAGGTAATCAGAGGCGTGTGGAATAAGGAAAATTGCCCAACGTTTCACCCTGCGGAGAAACAAACCCAGATCACTCGCTTGCGAGGTGAGTGTGCTCTAACCACTGAGTTACAGGACTCCACTTTCTGCCCTTTTCTAACCTGAATCTGTGCCCTCTACTTCCGCTGCCCTGGCATATCTCAAAGCTTTTTTGGGTTCACTTCTCAGCACTATTAAAAATCGTACATTCCCTTATAAGGTCTCATCTGATATTCAAAAAGAATTACAATGATACAGTGCCTTTCATATCAGTGACGATGTCATAAATCGCTCAACAATGCTGAGTTCAAGATCGTGTTTTCACCTTCAAATCCAATCTAACTCTGGGACCTCCTGTAGCAACCTGACCCAGCTGCTCCCATTGCTCAGCGAACACTGGTTCATGACCCTGTCCCATCTGGTCCACCATAAGCAGATGGGCTTTCAGCCATTCTATCCGTTTTCTGGCAAGACCATGAAGGGATTAAGACACCAGGATGTGTCCTAGAGGGATTGAAAATAAGGACCTTGAACTCAATTCGCTGTCGGAGGGGTTGTCAATGAATGCGGGTGAGAATGGGGGTAACTGATTTGGCAGCCCTACGGGAGAGGTGGTGGTGGAGGTGGGCAATATCTTGTGGAGATGAGGCGAAGCTGAGGTAAAGAGAGAGATGTTTGTTTTAAGGCTGAAAATCTCTAAATTGTCTAATTTTCACTCACTGCATTGAATATCAGCCTTTTCGCTCTCCTGGATCCACAAGAAGCCAGAAAGGTCCTAGTTTTGATTTCTTCTTTGTATTGTTATCTGACCATGACAAATTGGTGGTGGGTGGGCGGAAAAGGGAATGAGAAAGGAGATCTGCTTGGGGGGTTCCAATGCTCCCTGCTGCAAATTGAATATGAAGAAGTCAGGTAACCAGAGCTCAAAACAGCGGGGCAAACAGCACAGAGGACTGCCAGCATTAGGATTGCCAACTTGCCAGTTTCTCAAAACCAGACAATAAGGTCCATTACCATACTACATAATTTTAAGGTGCCATTAGGACAATGAAAAACTGAACACTTTAATGATATTTAAATGTCTCACACATACCTATTTTTTCTTCTGCCGCACTTCTTAAAACTACACTTCTGTTCTTTTCTTGCTGCCATCACAAACAATGAGCTGATTGTGGTGCCTGCCGGTGCTGCTCACCACTAAAAAAAACCGTACTTGTGACCGAGGGAAGTAGCTGGGCTGTGTGTGACGGCCTCGCGAGATGGGTCTGTGTTGTTCTCACAAGGCTGGTGCTTCCTGCGCTCACAGGTAAGGTTTTTTTATTACATCCCGCTTGGAATGTTGGGAAGTCTGCAATAAACCGAATTTTGGTGTCCGATCAATGCTTCTGACTCGGGCACTGTACAGATTCCCTTAAAACTGGTCTTTCTGTTATAAAAGCAGACAGATGCCAACCTTACTCAGGATCCAAGTAACTATGCCCTAAATCAGTCAATGTCTTCAGGACAGGAGGGGAAAAACAATGGGTGGTGGTGGAGGGGCAGGAGAAGGAAGGCAGAATCTTGCGTATTAAACCAAATATAAATAAATTAGAAAGTGGAATCCCAGATTACATCACCCTCATGAGCAACTTGCAATTCACTTTTGTTGCTCAGGCTTTTATAAATAATGAGGATTATCAAATCACTGATATAAGTTTAGTATACTCAAGCGTTTCTCCTGTTTAACATTGATGTTAGTGCGTAAAAGTCTGTATTTTAATCTCAGTGCATAATTACATACCATCAGCATCAATACAGGAAAGCTAAGACAGAATAGATGCATTTCCAAAATGCTGAATTGACATTCTATCACTTCAGACTGATGGTAAAATATTAAAATGTAATCTATGTATCTGTTTCTCAAATGATTAGCACTGCATTTATTTTAATTATCTAAAGTTTCTGTGTCTATTTGTTTCAAAACAAGAAAATGAACCTACAAAACCTGCCAAATATTTTCAGAGCCATTAATTTTTGTTTATTTTGTGCGTGCAAGAAATGCCAGATTGTTTGATGACCAGTGAAGAAATAAGCAATTTTCTGCAAGGATTAAAATCAGGTCCATCAGGAGAGGTACTGCAGCTGCAAATAGTTTACTGCTCAATCTCCTCAGGGTCTTGGGAGATTGGTGAAAACACAACTTTCACCGAATCAGAAGGTTGTGGGTTCAAACCTCAAAGTTGTGACTTTAAACATCACATAATCTTTTCTAGGCTAATTATCCAACTCATTTCCGAGAATGCCCTGCGTTGTTGAAGGTGCCGGCCTTCACATGAGACTTTAACTGAGGTCCTGTCTGCCTGTTCAGTGGATGTTAAAGATCCTATTACATTATTCAAAAAGAGAAGGAAGTTTTTCCTGAGGACCTGGTGCAAACCCCCAGATAAAACAATCATTCAGTCCATGGCTGTTTGTGGGACACTGCTGTGTGAAATTGGCTGCTGTGTTACCCATAAATACACAGTAAAGTCTGTGAAGCGCTTTGAGACTTTAGGACAACGTGATGAGGCACTTTATCAAATGCAAGGGTATTATTATTAATGAATAAAAATATATTAGGTTGAACACATTTAAAAAGGTTTGCAATGCCCAAATGTTGACCTCCTTCTAGATGGGGTGAAGAATTTTATAAAACCATTTGTGAATTTTCATTTCTCTTTGATCACAGAATTTCTTAATCTAGTTTCTGTCATAAATCATGAATGGCAACATCAGATAAAGAACTTTTGTCATCTCACTGTGCCGACAGGAGCAGAGAAATCCCCACTCAGGGAATCTCTTCCTGGACATGGTTCCAAGTGTCCCAAAAACCCACGGAGGATGAGGTACGGAACCGAATGACAGGCTGAACCCATGATATGACAGCGCTACCTGCAAACAGGTTGATCTGCACTGGAAGGAACGCTTGAATGCATCCTGCCATTATTCTGTTCGGATCCTAGCAGTGATGTGAAGGTTGATGCTCATTTTATCATGTAACAATAATAATAATCCTTGCAATTGATATATGTAAAGTTCACATATGTTAAAGACACACTGTGTGGCACTGAACTGTTTGCTAACAGCCACACAATTGTAAAGCATCAGTTGCCAGGTCGCAATAAACACAGAATTGCATGATTGTTTTATTGTTTTTTTTGACAAAAGAGTCCAGTGCGTGGCTGGAGTTGGCTACATTTTTCTTTCAGCTGCCATCTTACTTTGTGGTATCAAAACACACACTTCGGCAGCTCACTGGGGAGAAAATCAAGGTTTAAAACACAAACCATTTTCAGTCATATTTTACATCAGGAACATCCCTCAAGTCACCAAGGAAAGCACCTGTAATCATTCATATTCACATGAGCCCTGCACCCCCCCACCTCAGAAAAGTGCTCCTGGAGAGGATAAACCAATGACATTTTAACTGTAAGCTTTGTCACAACATCCCATTAATATCAGATCTTTGTAAGCAGAGTCTGACTATTGCTGCGGTACCATGATTTTTGTTGATATTACGAAATAATTGAATGTTAATGTACTAACCAAACACAGAGTAACTGTCATTCCTTACCAATAGTACATTATTCTCTTTACGAGTTTCAGACACTCTTTATAATTAGCAAAAAAAAGTCTAATTATTTAGCTGAAACCAGTTTTTACACCTCAATCTTGAAACAACCTTAACCTTTCTCAGCAGCAATGCCTTGATGCTCAGCAGGGATGCAGAACACCAGCTTAAACCGAGCAAAGTGCTAAAGGGGTTAAAATCCTGAGACAGAGAACAGCTGAGTGTACTCACCAGGAAGCACACATCATCAAAGCCATTCAGAACCAGCTTGCTTTCATATTGTTGCATCCCAATGGACTCCAGCCATTGCCCGACGCTCTGCTCCAGTATCCGTGAACCTGTCGAGAGATTGATCGGCAAACGCTTCAGCAAAGAAAAGCCATTGAGACGGTAACAGCGGCACTCCGAGGAGGAGATATGGCACTGCCACATCATGCTTGCCTTGCCCGGCCACTTGTGTAGGGCAGCTAATCCGAGAAGAATCTCAGTCCAGTACTTTCACGCAAATCCGAAGGTGCTCCAAAAGCCTGCTTAGCTCTTAATTAGGCAAACGCTGATAGCGGGCTGCAGGATTTTGCATAGATTTTAGTAATCCACAGTGATAGTCAAGCAGAGAGGATACCACAGATCCTAGGCTCTCTGCCATCCCTATTAGTTAACTTGTTTGCACCAATTGTGTAGTATTCAGCATCTGGGAGCTGCTACTTCTGCACTTTCAGCAGCTCAATAGGTTGACTTGCTGCCTCGGCTCTGATCCTGCGTCTCAAACTCTTATTAATGATGAGTTCCCGAATGCTGCAGCAGTGCTCATTGTCTGCCAGCTGAGCTCCTCACACTTGGTCCCTTCACAGTGTCACCTCCCTCCGTCTCTCTCTCCTCCCTCCCCCTCCCGGCCCCAGCGCACATCTCTGATTAGAATACACCATCAGAGTAAGTGCAGCCAGGCAATAGCCTGAGCAGCTTATGACTGTCAGGAGAAATCTGGCAACTTCAAGGGGAGGAAAGGAAAAGCTGAACACACTGCACTCTGCAGCAAACTGCATGCACCCTGGTACAAACAGATTCCAGCATTCACGGGTGGGATTGCTCAGTCTGAGCTCTAACTGGAAGCGAAGGGGCCTCTATCGAAGAATTGAAACGTCATAGTAAAGCATCCAGTGCATCACAATGTTCGCCCAACCATCCACCACCAGTGCCCTTTAATCACTTCAGAGCTGCCGCACTCCAATGATCTGTTTATAAATAATTGCCCTGTATTGTGGAGCAGCAGCCATCCAGGGATACAAATTAAAGCAAAGTAAAGGTGATGAATTCTAGTCTTTATCAATTGAACCGATAACTATAACAGCTTCCATGTGTATAATTCGTTGCATTAATTTGGAGTCTATCTTTAGCTCCTGGTCCTGGGGTGGACTGAATAACATTTTAAAAAAAGCATGAAGTTAAAATCAGATAAAAAAAACCACAAGGATCAATTGTTGGGGGATAGTTAGCATCAGGAGCAATACGTAGTTACATTGATGACTACTCCATTGGTATATCGCCTATAGGGGAAAATGTTAGCCTGATTTCAACAAAACCTTCTGTGATCAGCAAGGATTTAATTGTGTGAAGAGGACCTTCTGTTGTACATACATCAATGCAGTTAATTTTTTTTTATACCAAATATTTTGGCCCAAAATATAGATTTTTGACAGACATTTGCTCTGTGTTAGCAGGACTCATACTATTTTATTCTGAAGAACAAGTAGTGTAGTGGGAGCATAGTCTGAAGGGTAAGATACTGGAGGAGAGAAGCAGAGCAATCTTGGGTAAATACATATATCATGAGAAGTCAGGCAGCAAATATCACAAGCTAAATTCCAGGGAATTCAATATAAAAGTAGGAAAATTCTACTGGAATTGTATGCAACATTGATTAGAGCGCTTTGTAGACTTGTTTGGTTTTCGGCTCCCCATTACAGGAAGGATGAGTAGAGATGGAGAAGTTATAGCACAGATTCAACGACAACGACGACTTGCTTTTATATAGTGCCCCTTACGCAGGATACTGTCCCAGAGCGATTCATTCAAGAGGCTGCCTAAAATGTTTTCCCTCCCATGAGGATCAGGAACTGAGAAGGGATTGATTTGAAAGGGACACAACAAAATAGGGAAAAACTATTTCTTTAATCCATGGAATCAGCACCAAGGGGGCATCCTCACCATTGATAGCAAAAGAAGGGGAGAGTTTACAAGGAATTTCTTCGCTCAAAGAGTTGTTAAGAGTATGGAATTACTTACTATAAGTGCCTATAGAATCTGGATCAAGAAAAGCATTCACAGGGAAACTGGATAAGCATCCAAGCAGTAAAAAATATTAAGGGATATGGGGAATAGAATGGGAATACCAATAAAGAATAATACAGCACAGGCCCATTGTAGAGCACTGCTTTATAATACAAATTCAGTTATAACATGGTTATAATGCAGTTGCACTGTGAATTCCATTCACCATGTTTGCTTGAAGCTGGCCAGCTTGCTTCCCAAGTGCCAGCTGACCCTTGCTCTAAAATGGCTGATTTCTGGACGATTTGGTCGCTTCTGACGTTACTTCCCATTTTGCTGTGCAAGAAGTGATGGGGAGGCACAAGGTGATGCCAAAATTGTTCATTTTAGCTTTGCTGTTCATGGGGTTGCCGATGATAACACTTCTTGCTTTGCACATCAAACAGGAGGTGATATCAGCAGAGCATAGATGATCTGGAAGTTGGTAGTTTGTTTTAGCACGGGAGCCGGCTGGCAATGGGCATGTGCAGTGAAACTGGCGATTGGGTCTCACTACATACAGCAGAGACGGCCAACTTGACTATTCTACGGAACCATAATGCAGCCCAAGGGCTGCAAATGGGACTGATATACAAGGTGGGATTTTATGGATCCCAACCACTGTGTTATAACAAGGCTCCACTGTAAACTAGTAGTAGTAGTACAGAAACAATGGGTCTAATGCACTCCTCCTGTGCTGAAAATGTCTGCTTTTGTAGAAAATAAAAGGAATAACCTTGACTTCCTACCATTCTGTGGCTCAGTTAAATACAAAGTTAAAAGCCACCCTAACTGCTTCATCATTCCATTTGGATATTGGCATATTGGACATACCTGTTTGCTTTAACCATCGCATGTCTACCTGTGTTCTGTGTGTATGCTGTCAGCACGTACTTTTCATCTCATCTTAAGGAGGATCCCAGCAAATGTTTACTCAGTTTGGGTGTATTGTACAACAACACAACATTTTTTTCTGAGTCAAATGCTGCTTTGTTTCACTGTAGTACAGCAACATCAATTCTAATAAGCTTAAAAATAAGGCGCGAGAGCTCAGTCATGCATTCAGTCAGGCTGAAATCATGAAATATTCTTCCAAATGCCTGGTCCCTGTCCTTGGCCTATTTCCACTGACTGGCTTAGAATTAAATCCTGTACGTGGCCCTAAACAAATAGGAATGTCCATCACCATACCCGAATATGGAAACACTCACAGAATTATTGCGTCAGACTAGCAGATGTTGTTCCTGCAAGCCTTGCTGCTGCCCAGAAGTAGTTACCTCTGTCATCTACACAGCACTGTTTAAAGTACACCGTCTTATTATACTGTACAATGGCCCAGGTCATCCTGCATGCTTAGCAAGCTGGAAGTGACATCAACAGCGACCTGATGACCAGGAAGTAGGACTGCAGTCTTTTTTGTTTCACAGACTCATAGGCAAGGTCCAGCTTTATGGATCGAAAACACAAGTTTATAATGGGATTGTGATTGGTACATGCTTTAAATTCAGTATCCATAATCTAATGCATCAAAGCTGTGAAAATGTACTCTCCAATCTCTCTCCAACTGAAAGTCAGCCTCCATTCTGGAAAATTTTCACCCTATGTTTTTGTTTTTACAATCTTTTCCTCCCAACAAAATGTTGGAAGACAATTGTACCCGAGAGAGAACATACTGCTAATTTGGTATCGACTTGTGTACAAACACTGGCCTGAAGTACGCTGAGCTATTGGTTTTTCATGCTGTACTAAAGGCCTGGTTTCAACCCAGCATCTACGGAGCTCTGTGGGGCTCCATCTTATTCAGCAGAATAAATGCTAATTATTTTCTCTCAGAAAAGGTAACAGCTGAATCATTTTTAGCACAAAACTAGGAGGAAAGAGACGAAAAGGCAGTTTTATTTTGGTCTAGGCTGCAATAGAAACTTCCGTCTCTGAAGAGTGATTCAGTATTTGAATGTAAAAAAAATCTATACTAAACTTACCAAGTCAGCGTTTTATGGAATCAGAGATGTAGATGAAACCAAGTTTGTATATTCTGACTATGTAAAATGTCACAAATATTATCCTGACCAGAAGGCAATGATAAAGCTGTGTAAGGTGGTTTATTTTTCAACGTTGCCTGTTTGGAGTTCATGAAACAAAGCAGTTTTCTTTAATCTCAAGAGATCATAATTCTAAGCCATTTCTGTGCAAATACAAAGACCTACTTGAACAACTTTAAGTGCAACTAGTTTATGAGATGAATATAATACCAATTGAAAATTATTCAACCAAATAAAGCAAACAGTGAACATATATATTTACATATTCCAATTACCTGAGGCATTGCATTCCTTTCTGAAATCACTGTCAATCCCTGCACCAATGGAACTCATTATTTTTTCAATCTGTAAGAAGAAAGTGGTAGTTAGGATCTCTTGTTCTCTCAACAGTTCTTTTCTTTGCAAATCTTTGCACTCCCGTTGAAAAAGCATCTTCGGGAAGTACAAGCCAATTTAAGCAATCATGACACAAGCTAAGCCCAATTCAGTCACACAGCCCCCTTTAACAAAACAGAAACATGCACACTGACCAAAGAACCACAGAGAAATTCAAAGCAGGCTGATCCAGCAGAGAATGTTGATTAGTAATAGCAGACAGATTGTTCAGCTTCCCAGTCTCCCAGAGTCGGGAGTCCCTCACACCATTCGAACACCCACCATTTTACACACAAAAAAAATCTTACACTGTACATAGATTTAGTTCTGCGAGGTTTAGGTACTGGAGATGGAGGCTTCTGCTGTGGGAGATGAAATAAATTCATAATGAAGTAAATTGCAACTGGCTTGTCACATTACAAATACAGCCTTGGCTCAATAATATTACTCATTTGTCAAACAATTCTTCTGCAATCTGCAGAAAATAAGCTGCATACACAGAAAATAAAATGATGTTCAGTGGTGCAAATATTATGAAGCTGCTGGATTGAAAAAGAAATTACCAAGTCATAAAATACATGTGCAAAAGACATTTACATATCACAGATTTCAAGGAATGAAAATCAGATAACTTAATGGTGATGTGTTTATATACATTAGCAAGCAGAACCATGACTCACTTTCCTGTAACTGCCTGCTTTTCTAAAAATTAAGGTTTTCCTTGTCAATTTAAATTTGTAGAAACAGTGGAATGGAGCACTACTTAGGCATATTCCCAAAATTGAAATTTGACATTAACCCACAAATGTGCAACAGAGAACAGATTTTTCAATTATTTGGGGTCACGGTGGTGACAAACCAAAGTGATCACAACGATTTTTTCAAATTCCTGTTTCCCCCCTCACTCCTCTAAAGACTCGTCCTTCTGCTGAGTACAGTTTCTCCAATGCATCGGCCAAGTGTGTGACTTTGACAGTTACTCACTGCTTGTTTGCCTCCCCATCTCCTCCCTCCACAAGCTACAGATCATCCAGAACTCTGCAGCCCGTGTCCTCTCTCACACCAGGCTCCCGGACCCTATCACCCCCATCCTTGCCCAACTCCATTGGCTTCCCATCACACAAAGGATACAGTTCAAGATCCTGGTCCTCACCTTCAAAGCCCTCCATGGTCTTACTCTACCCTACCTCTGCGATTTTAGTAAAACCTTGTTGAATGGGAAGGTGGAGTTTCCGAAGTGGATCGGAGATTGGCTCAATTTTTTCAGAAGCAATATACATGAAGCATCATCATCAACAGAGACAGTACCCAGCAGGGTGCATCAGGGATCAGTGCTGGGCTGTTAGTTACACTATCCAAAATTGATTTTGAAGTGGAGGCAGAAACCATGTTATCTATCTAAGTTCACTGATGATCCCAAAATGGGTGGTAGAGGGAGTAAGAGATCCAAAGAACAGGGAAAAGAATGACCAAATACAGAGGAATGTGGAATGTACAAAGATTTGAGATGACAAGTAGCAAAGTATTTAATGTGAACAAATGCACTGAAGTAATGAGGGATACAGACTAAATGATCTAAGGCCACAGGACTCAATGCAGGAGAGCAACTTGGGATTGATGCAGGATAGTTTGCTTAAACCGTCCAAACGTGCCCTGACAGTAAGGAAAGTAAAGAGGACCTTGGGGTGAATAACTGGAAAGACAGAGCATAAGTCATAGGAAGTAATAATGAGCATGATATTGAGAATGACACTGATCTGACCACACCTAGAATAATACTGCAAACAATTGTGGCAGCTGTAACACAGTATGGATATCTTGGCATTGCAGGACTACAGCAAAGGGCATCTTACTGACAGCTGGAATTAGCCATTTGACATACAAGGAGAGGTTACAGAAACTCTGAATATTCACACTACAGAAGACACCCAAGGGAGATCTTATTGGGTACTCAAGATACTATCATGTATAATGTATATACCCAAATAAATAATAGATATAATACATCTACCCAAAGGGAAGTGGAAATCTGGAACTCTCTCCCCCAAAATGCTGTGGATGCTGGATCTATTAAAATTTTCAAGACTGAAGTGGATAGATATTTGCTAGGTTAGGGTATCAAGGGATATGGGGCAAGGGCGGGTAATTGGGAGTTGAGGTACAGATCGGCCATGATCTTACAGAATGGCGGAACAGGGTCAAGGGGCTGAATGGCCTACTCTTCTTTCTATGTTTCTATATATATTAAGCGCTCTGAGACGCTACGCTGTATGGAGGGCGCTAAATAAGTGCAAGTTGTTGTTCTATATTAGATATACAAAAAACATTGAATATGATAAAAAGATCAATCAAGCTCAAAAAGGTGAGTTGAACAGACAGTTTGATCGAAGTATTTTACACACACAGTGGAGGAGTCCTGTAGCTCAGTGGTTAGAGCGCTCGCCTTGCAAGCGAGACACCTGGGTTCAATTCCAGGCAGGGGGCGAAACCTTGGACAAGTTTCCTTACTCCACACAGAGCCTAATAATAATCCCTCCAAAACAAAGCAATAATAAATTGGTCATTTTCAATCCATGACTGTTTGTGGGACACTGCTGTGCGCAATTGGCTGCCGCGTTTTCGCCCACAAATATACGGTCAATTCACTTTACAGTATATTCTGTGAAGCGCTTTGAGACGTCGAGAAGATGTGAAAAAGAGCGATATCAAATGCAAGGATTATTATTACTATTATTATAAATGTTTGGAATTACCCAGTGCTGGGGTGGCGGCAGATCGGTTAACAAATTCTAGTGGAATATATACTTAAAATGTAATTCAGGGAGACAGAACAGTGTAGTGTTACTTATTTTAAACTGGGTCTGACTGGCCAGATAAAATGTGATAGTCTTCCAATGGTATACACTCCTATGATGTTACTGTAGGTATTGTATATTTATTATATATTATGATAGGGATGAAAAAAAATTTTTTTTTCCTTTGATGGCTTAAATTCCATAACTAATTATTATACATTGAACGCATTCTGTGACGACCCCTGTAGATTTTTGTTTGCAGCAAATGCAAAGCAAATGGACATTTTGGCATTGGAGAAGCTGCAGTGAAGGGCATCTAGATTAATGGCTGGAATACGGCAAGAGCCAGGAAACTAGTGCAGTCAGAAGCTGAATACTTCAGTTTTAAATGATTTGTCGGATAACACACCACCAATTTAGCTTCTATTAAGTTGGACATTTTGTAATAACTAAAACATAAGACAATTAATGTAACTAACCTATTGGGTGAGTTTAATACTGACTCCTTAAAGCTTGATAAAGTTCAGGCAAACATTTTCTGACTGGGAGAAAGCATTATTTCTTTTCTACAAAATCTAAACAAACAAATCAAATCTAATTACAACTTACATCTGACTTTTCATGCAACAACATTGATAAGACCTTTGTAAACTAAAATTAATTAGAAATGAAATAAGTGTTATTATGTAGGCAAACCTTATAATGTTACCCTGTATGCTTTTAAGCTCATATGTCTTCAATTTTCTGTACATTTTTATATGAGAATATTTATGTTATATTTCACTTTTGTGAGCATAGAAGAACAACTTGCATTTACAAAGTGCCCTTCACACAAGATAGTGCAGAGCACTGCACAGTGGCGGGGTTGGACACCAAGAAAGGGAGAAGGCAGAGGTGACTGAAGGCACAGTCAAATCTTACGGTAAGATTTGAAGATAGATATAGATGGGCAAGGCAGAGGGATGGAGGCAGGGAGTTCCAGAGGTCAGAGACATCGTGACTGATGGCATTCCACTGATGGTGCACATCTTCAAGTTTTATAAAGAGTTTTGTTTTATTATTTAATGAAAATGTAGATAGGTTCAAACCAATACCACTTCCATTCTCCCCTATACCTAAACTTTGGCTGCTCACACAGCTAAATCAGTGATAGGACTGTATCATATCAGGGAAAACATGATTTGATTCTCACATATTAACACCACCCTGCTATAATCTAACAGAATTTGTATACAGGATCTCCTTTTGTGTCCTGGGCTGAGCCGGCTTCAAGACGATATACTTCGCTCAGCTGAAGCTCAGCTTCTGCACATACCTCATCCCTTCTGCTCCACCATCAGCAGTCGTGCTTTCAGCCACTACACCACAAACCATGGAACTCTCTGCCTCAATCCCTCCTCCTTGCCTGTCTTCAGAACTTCCTCTTCCGACAGGGCCTGTAGAAACCAGCCCCTCTTCCCAGCTCAGCTTCAAGCTCCGTAACTGATTAAACACACAGAGACCCTACTCCACATGAAAGGCGCTATATAAATGCAACTTGTTGTTGTTGGGCACGGCTGCTGATGAACCAGCTAATTTGGCTCGTCGATGTGCTGGAATTGCTGGAGGCAGAAATTCTTCCTGCTTAAATCCTGTTAACCTTGCACGAACAACGGGTAGGATGGTCCCAGGTGGACAAGCTATGGAAGCCGGCTAGGCAGTGTGGTTTTAGCTGGTTAGACTTTAACAGAACTCTTGACGTAAATGCTAAGATCCGCCAGGTGCTATATCTCAGTGGAGTCCTGGAGCTCAGTGGTTATTTCGCCCTGTGGAATTGAGAGACCTGGGTTCAATTCCCACAGGGCGAAATGTTGGACAAGTTTCCTTACTCCACACACCTCTGTTTACCTAGCAGTAAGTAGGAACCCGGTTGTTGTTCGATTGGTGGATCTCTTTTCCGGGGGTAATAATTCCATCAAAAAAATAATAATAAATTGGTCACTTCAATCCATGACTGTTTGTGGGACACTGCTGTGTGCCATTGCCTGCTGTGTTTCATCTGCAAAATATACAGTCAATTCACTTTATAGAACACTCTGTGAAGCACTTTGAGATGTCTCAAAGCCGTGATGAGGCACTACATCAAATGAAAGTATTATTATTGTTATTAACTTGTGCCTAATACTCTCCGGGTTTGGGTAAGCAGGATGCGTCCCTCCAGAGCAAATCGACATAAACATTACTGGGATTATTCTTTGAATCTAATTACACTTAGCTTTTTTAAGAAACATTCAATTTCAAAAATAATAAAAGCTGCTAAATCATCTTCTGGTTCTCAATTATGAACTTGTTTATAACTACAGCGATACTCTAACTGAAACCTAGTGAGGCTGGAATCAATAATCCGCACAATGCAAGAGCTATGATAAGAAGCCACAACCTCTGTGTCGCTTTTCAATATGGTCATTCAAAGGACAAACAAGGTTTGAGGTGAGATGCACTCCATGAACTACTGTATTCAAGCACTTAGAGATGTCCTCCCAATGTAAAAACATATAAATGTAAATTGTATCGTATGGCTTTCCTCTTGTCCAATTCTTATTTTTGGAAGTCACAATGATAGAAAGTCCTATCCAGATTGCATCTTACATTTCTTGTTCAGCTCTCCATTCCCATTCTGTGTAGTCTAAGCTATCTTACCCATTACTGCTGAAACCCTCATCCATGTTTTGTCACCTACTGCCTGGATTTCTCCAAGTACCCCACAGCTCCACCATTCACAAATATTTCAGAATTCTGTCGCATTTGTCCTCACCCGTACCAAACTCAAATCACCCCAGTCCTTGCCAAGAACGAGTCAATTTCAAGATCCTCACACTCACCTACAAATCACTTCACGCCTTAGCACTTCCCCACCTCTCGAAACTATTCAGACCCCACTCCTCTACCCACCCCTTCGCCTAGCCAGCTTGGACCTTCTGTATGTTCCTGAGCCCTCCGTTCCACCATTGGGGGTTATGCCTTCAGGCACTACAGCTCAAACCTCTGGAAATCCCTGCCACAATCTCTCAAACTTGCCCCTTCTTTATCTGTCTTCAAATGCACCTTAAGACTTTCATCTTCGACCGTGCCTATGGTCATCTCCCTTTTCTCCCTGGCTCCGTGCCAAACTCCGTCATTGTTCAGTACTCTGAGACACTATCACGTGTGAAGGGCACTGTATATAACTGCAAGTTGTTGCCATATGTGAAACAATTAGAGCAATATGCCAAGTCTGTTGAATTTGACCACCGCTGGCCTGGCTTTTTTGAATCCAGGTGAAAAACAGTCAATAACAGAGTTCTGAAGGCCAGTGACTGAATTACTAGTGAAGCAGGGCGAGCTGTGTCAGGAAGTGCTGGAGGAGATTGTTTTGAGGCACTGCTGGCATTTCTTAAAAACGTCCAGTAGACCAAGGAGAGTTGTCCTTTGTAAGGTTATCTCAAACAACTTTTCTTGCAGAAAATCAGGAATTCTAAGATACTGGCACCTATGGAGGAAGATTTCATGAGCTACAGATCAACAACAACTTGCACTTATACAGTGCCTCCATGCAGGGTAGCATCACAGAGTGCTTAACAGTGGCGGAGCCTGACTCCAAGCCAGGGGGAGCTGGCCATAAGCACGGTCGAGCAGGAAAGTTTTCAGGCAGGACTTGAAAGAGGGGAGAGAGGGGGCAAGGCAGAGGGATTGAGGGAGTGTGTTCCAGAGTTTTGGGGCATAGTGACTGAAAGCACGACATCCGATGGTGGGGCGGAGGTTGGAGGGACAAGCAAGAGACCGGTGCCAGTCGAGCGGAGGCGTCAGATGGTGGAGTGGGGAGTGAGGAGGTCGTCGAGGTAGGGCTGTGTCAGGGAGTGAAAGGATTTGAATACCAGTGTGAGGATTTTGAAGTCAATTTATTCGATGATGAGGAACCAGTGGAGCCTGGCCAGAACTGGTGAGATGTGGGTATGGAGTTTAAATGAGTTTGAATTTTGAATAAACTGGATCTTATGAATGGTGGGTGAGCGGAGGTGACTGTTGTATCAGGGGGAGCGGTTGGGTTTTGAAACAACCCTGGATTTCAAGGAAACCAAGGAATTGAAGATTGTAGAGAGACGGTCATTCAGCAACAACAACAAGATAACAACAACAAGATTCCATTTATAGAGCGCCTTTCACGTCGGGAGGACGTCCCAAGGCACTGGACAGTTGGGTCAGGCGCTTTGACAGCTGCATGAGGATCGCTGCAGGTCGAGGGCCAGAAGGAGAGGAGGTCCAAGGAAGCAAAGGCATTTGTGAGGTACTCAAGGGGAAAGATTTTTCAGGGGTGGAAAAAACGGTGGAGGGTTTGGAAGAGGGGAGGGGGATGTGGGAGGTGAGGGAGATAAGGAAGTGGTCCAAGATGGCCTTGTCCGTGATTGACAGGTCGAAATGTCAAGGCCATGTGTGATGACGATGCTGAGGAAATGGCCATGGTTGTCAGTCAGCGAGTTGATGTGGAGGGTGAGATTTAGGGAGGACAGGAAGGCAGTGAAATCCGAGGAGGTGGGGCAAAGGGAGTTTGGTGGAGATTGAAATCACCCATTATGAGCAGATGTTCAGTGCAGAGGGACAGGGATGAGAGGAGAGCGGAGATATTGGTGAGGAAGGAGCCAGGAGGTAGGGGGGGAAGGTAAACTATAGAGGATTTTGAGGGAGAGAGAGGAGGGATGTAGAGGGTGAGGTGCTCAAAGGAGGAGAAACAGCCAAAGAACAGGGGGATAGACCAAGGGAAGCTTGGGAGATGAGGGCCACCCCACCGTCACGTTGGTTGGGGTGGGGGATGTGATGAAAGGTGTAGCCAGGAGGGGAGGCTTCAACTAGGGGGACAGGGTCCCCCAAGGAGAGCCAGGTTTCTGTAAACGCAAGAATATCCATGTGCTCATCCAGGATGAGGTCATAGATAGTGTGGGCTATGGGAGACAGCGTGGGGGGGAGTGGGGGGGTTGGCAGTCATGGCTTAGGTGCCAGAGACCGGAAGGGAGGACAAGGTAGCAGGAGACAGTAGAATACACACTTTACTTAGGCTACCCTGGCGGATTTGAAAAAGACGCCAGGAAGTGATGTCTGGCAGCGAGATTCGGCCTTTTTCAGGCGGACAATTTTGAAATGGCGTCTCTGCCCCTGAAGCAGAGACGGCCTCGGCGACCCTCGCAACCGTTATATAGGTGGGAGATTTGAAATTTCTCGCCCCGCCGGTGCCCGCCCGCGGCCTACCAAAACCTTCGACCCTCACTCCTCGCGTCTCCCACTCGGTTTACTCGAGGCCCCGCCGCTCGCTGATTCGCGACTGTATTAATCAACAGCATCAATAACAAATTGTGCCAAGAGCCATATAGTCTGTAAGGGTGACATATCAGATGGCATCAGGGAAGTACTGAATTCCATCTGAAATTTCACTATTGATGGATGGAATAAGCCTCAAGCACTTTTTGTGGCGGATTTAATATTCATAAATAATGATAATAATACTTGCATATGATATGCCATCTTATCACATCATTAGAACATTTCAAAGTATTTCACAGAAGTTTACTGTAAAGTGTAGTGACTGTGTATTTGTAGGTGAATGCCAATTTGCCAACAGGAATATCCTAAAACCAGCCATCAGGCAATCCTAGCTTGCAGTCTCTTTCCAACAAACTGAAACACTCACTGACTGTTACTCTCAGCCTGTTACTGAACATGAAACAATTCTGCACTTCTGGAAACTGTGCGATGTTTGTAGATAACGCAAACACTTTTTATGTTTGTCAGTTACTGCAAAACATCTCCAGGAATGTTTGCAGGCATTTAAATCAGTCACTGGTTTTAAAAAGAAGTCAAGGGCGAGCAGAGTAGTAACAATCAAGAGAACGGTTGTCATCGATCGACAAGCTTAAAACCAACAACACAACACATTCCAAGCCTGGATGAGCACATCAATAACTTTGCAAAAGACAACACAAACTGCAAAAAATCTGACTACCATTGCAAAAGGAAATCACGGAAGCTACCAGAGAGTACAACTACAAACGTAGTTGAACATGTTGGAAAAAGCGATAAAATGACAAAGATGAGCATTTTCCTTGTGTGGTTACACGGCAAGAGCAAGAAACAGGAAAAGCAAACAAATTAAGGTGCAGGTCTTATAAACAAAGATAGGAAAGGCCATGTAGCCAATCTAGCTTCCAATGGCAACAAACCTCAATGGGATTTTTTCCTTCTCTTTTGAATGATTGTTCATTCATTTGTTGAGTATAAGTGTAGAGAGAGTATAAATGATCCTGGATTAATATGGGAAAGCATCCCATGGATATCTACTCATAGACTCTTATTATAGTAATCACACTGCAAACTTCTGTTGAAGCTCAGTTGAAGGGAGCCAGGCTGCATGTCACCCTTGTGACACTTTAATAAGTGGCAGCACATAAACCTATCATCTCCCTCAGCAGGCTGGCATTAATGAAATGCTCTGGACTATTTTTTGAGCTCAGGCAGTGATTTACGAATTCTCCAAAAAGGCTAGAAAAACCTGGTAGTTGTTCAAGCAGTCACCGAAATTGACCCACCGTTAATAATGAACGAGGGCTTGCAATGCACTGGCGGGTGGGGAGAGCAGGCTCCTTGAACAGTAATACAATAACTGCTCTATAAGGGACATGCAGTGGGTAAAACAAGAAAACAAGAGTGTTGCATTTACTGGTGCTTTGTCACTATTTTGAAAAAGTTCTTGTCAAAATCAGTTTAAAATCCTAAAACTTTTCTGAAAACCCAAATTAAAAATTGGTTATATGATTCGAGCACAAAATAGTGCCGTGTGTACCTGTAAATGAATGCTACTGTTGGGAAACGCAGTTAGGATGCAGGAGAAACAGTGCAATTATCACATTGCTTACCCAGAAGTAAATGCATAATTAGCACCTAGCAAAAATGTTAAATATAGTAAAATACTGCAGAGAAACATATCAGTAAACTAATTAATACCACACAATCTTCATGTCAGTTAGCTATAGTTGCTGGATTTGGTTCCCAAGATTGGTTTGAATGAAGATACCAATCTATTTGATCTTATCCCTCCAGAATACCCACCCCACTGTCCTCCCATCACAGTATCATTTGAAAAAAAACGAGCCTAATGTTCTGGCCTCAACCGTGGAGATTAGGAGGAGTGTTTTGATACAGAGAGTGGTGGGGGGGGGTGGAATTCTCTGCCCCACTTAGTGGTTGGGGTGGCAGCCACGGGCACATTCAAAAAAAAGACTGGATTCTTGGTTGAGAGAGAATAAAGTTGAAGGATATGGGGGAAAGGCCAGGATACGGGATAGGTGTGGTGTATAAACACCAGCCGGATGGGCTGAAGGCTTGTTTCTGAGCTCCTTCCTAGTAAACCTGCTCCAGTCATTAATTACCTACTCCGTAAAAAATATTTCTGGGAAAGCTGAGTATTTTTCTTAAAACCATGTAGCCAATGATCTATCAAAGGGTGAAATTTTGATATTAAAATATTACAAAATAGAGGATTTTTAAACAAAAATTAATCATAATAATGAATAATCCTTGCATTTGATGTAGCACCTTATCCCGTCGTTGAGACATCTCAAAGCGCTTCGCAAGATATACTATAAAGTGTATAATTACATTTCAAAAAATTTGTCTATTTTGTAAACCAATATCTTATAGAATACTTGTATTTCACATCAGGATGAAGACCCAAAGCGCTTCTTAGGATTTCACTGAAGTAGATTGACTATTTGTAGTATATTCATATTCATAAATATCTATAATAATTCAAATACTTGTGATCCAGGTTGGACATCTGATGGACTTCATAAGGTTCCATCCAAACAGAAATCCCTAAAGGTATTTTCCAGGTTTCCTATATTTGGGTTATATGGAAGTGTTCTCATGTTGATACTTTTAAGTGCAGAATTTTTTACTATCCTCTGGAGAAGGGGCAGTAAGGGGTCTTCTTGGAGGTGAACTGGTTCCAAGGTGACATATGGAATCAAGTTAACCCTCTGTGCATTCTTGGTCGCCTGCTTTCTGACCTGAGCAATGCAGGTTCTGCAGAACTCCAGACCACTGGCCATCCGGGGTCATTGGTAGGACATGGAGGAGTAGACTAGTTACTGGGGCAAGGATTCTTCCCACTCAACTGTTGTTAACCCTGTCTTATTACATCTTTAGGAGGTCTCAAAGGGCTTCATAGAATATATTGTAAAGTGAGTTAACTATATTTTGGGGGAGAAATGTGGCAGCCAATTGCCCACAGCAGTGTCCCACAAACAGTTGTGGATTGAGTGAGCAAATTATTATTATTTTTTATGGGATTATTACCACCGAAAAAGCGACCTGCGACCTGCCAATCAACTAACAAACGGGTTCTTACTTAATGCTAGGTAAACAGTGGCGTGTGGAGTAAGGAAACTTGCCTATCATTTTGCCCTGTCCAAGAATCAAACTCAGGTCCTCTCACTTGCGAGGCAAGTGATCTAACCAATATTCTACAGATACAAAAGTACTGTATCTGCAGATTGCCTATAATTATTGCTTTCGGATTATTTAAGATAAATCTTGAGTTTGATTCAAATTCCAACACATTCCACTTTTACAAAACGTTGCCATTCCCACCTTTTATTTATCCTACTGGTTCTCGTCTTGCCTATGTCAGAGTGATTAGTATCTTAAACGGCTGGAGCTGGAAATGACTTGATGAAAACGAAAGGCTAAGACTTGGCACGAAAGAGATGGTGGTGATAAAAGCTTAGAAAGTTGTTCTGCTCACAGCAATCTGCACACTTGCTCTATACAATCTCTGTGCTATTGTTTATTAATGATACTTTGATTGGCCTCAAAGATTGTTCCAATTTGCCTGTTAAAACCTAATACAACAACAACAACATTACATTTGTAAAGCGCCTTTTATGTCGGGAGGACATCCCAAGGCGCTGGATAGACAGAGTTACAGACCCGAGCTGAAGGTTTGGGTGGGGGGAGCGGAAGCAGGGAGATCAAAAGCACGGTCGAAGAGGAGGGTCTTGAAGGTGGCAACGGATGGGGTGAGGCGGAGGGTCTGCAGGATGGAGTTGCAGAGCGTGGGTGCAGTGGCGGAAGGCCCACCTGCCAATAGTGGAGTAAGCAAGGCCGAGGACTTGAAGCAGGCGGGAGCCCACTGAACGGAGGGAGTGAACAGGGTGGTAGGGGGGGTTAGGAGGTCGGAGAGGTAGGGGGAAGCAAGACCGTGGAGGGCTTTGATAATAAACTTTACGTAAGTTGTGTGGAGACTAATTTGGTAATTTTCATGCCAGTGAAAGGTAAGCTAACGTGCAGGCAGGACCCTGTTTTATTTATTATTTAAGAGTCCAGTTACAAGAGTTATTGGGCCCCCATAAAATCCCAAACGGGGTATAATGGAATGTGAGATTGGTCAGCGCTTCTGCATTCATTATGCAGTGTCCAAGCTGTCTCATTTCAAAAAGACAACTTTTTTTGCTCACAATTTGAATTAAGTAAATGTCAGGGTTCACACCTAAATCACACTAAATGGTAACCCACATTATATCATGGTTCTATTGTACTTTATTGGTATGTGTCTTGTTCCAAGCAGCAATCTGGTATAATTGGACGATTTATGCTAGTTTCAATGTGTGGATGCAAATGCAGAATGAATGCGATGACGCTTTGCAGATCAAGACAGCACTCTACCTGTTAAAATAGTAACAACACTGATGCATTCTACCTTTCACCAGGATAACCAAGTCACAAAAAGCCATAGGTTCAAAAGTATATTTGAAATTACGTAAACCCATTAAAATGCCATCGTAGCAGCAACACAGGTCTGTCTGGGGCAAGCTTACGTTCCCCTCTCAGTACGAAAGCAGCTTCCAAAGTACCAAGTGGAAGAGAAAATTACAGCAGCACCTCAATTAAACGTGGCAGTTTAACATTAAATGAGCTTAGGGCTGTGGACATGTTAAATCGCATTGAGGCACTGCCATAATACCCAACACTCGCCAGCTCCAAAACAATCAGGTATTTCAGCCAGCTACCTAGCTGCTTTCTAAGATACATAATAGTTCATGAAAATTATTCAAGTGGCCAAACATTGATTTTTGTCACTCAAAATCTGATCTCTCAGAGAGACTACTGGCCACAGTTTTGAGTGCCCGGTGCAGCGGGAGAGCATGTCCAAAGGAACTAGTAAAGACGTTCTGGAGATGCAACCTTCGCATGACCAAGAGAGAAACAAAAAAAGACAATTTGCACAAGGCAATCACTCACGGCTTCATCAAAAAATCACAGTCACCAATTCTAGAACCTCCAAAGCACAATAAAAATCATCCCAGTTACACACTCACATCATACTCACGTGAAGTCATTTTGAAAAATACACTTCAAACGTAGAAACAATTCCACAAAGCAATACCTTCAACTCTATCCATCATTTTCAGCTCGCAATATCTAGTGCCTCATGACTTGCCTCGCTTGCGTATCCATAGCAACCACTAATACACCAATGAAAATAGAGTGAAGCAACATACATATTGAAACATAGCAAATAAATGGTGCTAAATTATATGGAAAATCAATCTGGACATGACCAGCTGTCCTCACAGAAACTGAAAGAGGAATTTGCTAAGGAAGCAAATAATCCAAACAAAACAACCCTGAACAACCCATTTGGACAAGCAGACATCAGAGAGTGAGATGGGGAGCAGGCCAGAGATAGCAGACAATCAGCAAGTTAAAGATTGTACACTATCTTCAAGAACAAAAAATGTGCAAGATATCAGCAACGAGAAGCTCACATGCAAATCGTCACATAAAACAACAATGATTTGACACACCTGAAAACACTGGGAAATGAGAGAAAGCAAAGGGCACACGTACCGCATCAGGAATAAGGCTCAACGCAGAAATAGAATCCAAGCCCACAAGCCTGAAATATGAATAATATACTATTCCCTTGCAGGTACGCACCAACAAAAAGAAAAGCAATGGTATAAAAAAGAAAAAAAAGCAATTAATAAGATGTAAATATTCCAACGCACATATCCAACCACCAATTCATCTGTGTTTTACAGGTATCGCATTGTTTCATAGCAAACACACCCATCACTACACATCACTCGCAATTCATCCATCCAGCAGAAACATCACAAGCCTAATGTACTTAAAACAAAATGAAAACAATTTAAGAGGAAAAGGAAAAGCCAAAGAACTTATTAAAATTATCCTGTGGTTTTGAACTTCATGCATGTTGCTGGCCAATGGTGAGTTCTCCCTCACTGTAAAACTGTTACCAGTATCCCTGCCCCGGGTGCTAATTAGCTGGGACCTAGCAAGTGGACATCAGGATTCATCTTCTGACACCACAGAAAATGTTGCCTAAGATACACAATATTGCGTCTACACATTTAGATACAATAAAACATCCGTCATGAAACAGTAAAAATCTTCTATTGTAAACGCCAATTCCAAAAAAGCTCAATTTCTTCTTCCTACAACTTAACAGATTTCTCTTGGTGTCCTGGTGAACAATACTCTGGATTAATTGCTCTCTCATTTCATGGCCGTTTGTGGGAATTTACAGGCTCATTATTGTATAACAGGAGGTTAATAGAGAGATTAGGGGAGCTAAGAGAGAACTGGAAATGAACATAGGAGCAATTGCAAAATTATGCCAAAAAATCCTTTCAATGTAATAACAGTAAGAGAGTAGTCACAAAAGATGTTAAACCCGAAGGGTCTCAAAGGGAATGATTGGGAGACTATGTACATTTAAACAACTCTTTCCTAGATGGTTTTACCAGGGAAGACAACACGACCCCCAACATTCAGCAATCATTGTTTGAGCTCCAGGACTTTGAAGGCAAACAGGTTGCTGGGTTCTATTGCCAAATCACAACCCCAGAAGTCATATTGAAGCTGTAATTGGTGCGGCCAGGCTTAAAGTATTGCATACAGTTCTGCTCAATGCAATAAAAGGCAGCTTCCAGGCCTCTTAGTAAGTGCAGAAGAGAGCAACCAAGGATGATCCCCAGTATTAAAGGAATGCACTCTGAACAATGATGAGGCAAGCCAGAGCCTTCTGTGAGACCTAATAGAGGTATAAGATTATAAATCAGATTTATAAAGCAAACTGAGAACAATACTTTTGGATGCACCATACAGGAATATGGAGAAAGGGTAGGTAAATGGGACTGAAAGGATTGTTCTTAAAAGAGCCAATAGAAATCCAATGGCCTTCTGTACGATAAATGTTTTTGCTCCTGCAGAAACCCATCACCCTTCTTAAGAGTATCCAAACCAGAGTCGAGGGTTCTACATATGTATACCACCTGCACATAGAAATTTCCTTGTGTTGAGATTAGATTGCACACGCTCTCCCTTGAGGGACATACCTTGGTTACTTATATTTTGTAAGTTGTTCAGTTCATCATCAAAATGACAAAATGATATTTTGAACTGCCAATTTGCTGAATAATCTATTTCCTATACCATAATGATGCATCTAATGGGACTCTGATGGTTAGCAATTCATTAATGGCATAGATTAATAATTTAACATCCAATTTCTAAATCAGGCAAGATCCTAATGAAAACTACTTGGACAGTTAATATCTGCTGCCAATTTTTATATCAACACACATACATCTCTTCCCAATGGACAGCTCCAGCTCTTCACTGTACTGCGATAATGATGCATAAATAAGCATAGCAAATACAGGAATTCTGGCATATATGCAACAAATATATATATAATATATATTTTAAAAATCAAGACAAAGCTATAATTTTCTTTTGAAACCAGCATTCAGCATGCAACATTTAAAGTGTAACAGTACTGTCTTCGTCCATGGAACGTCAAGTGTTAAATGCCAAAATAAATGGTACCTGGGATGAGGGGGATGAGTTATGAGGATAGGTTGAGCAATTTAGGCCTATATTCTCTAGAATATAGAAGAATGAGAGGTGATCTTATAGAAACCTATAAGATTATAAAGGGGCATAACAGAATAGAGAATGGGAGACTTTCCCCTGGTTGGAGAAACTATACCAGGGATCACAGTCTTAAAATTAGGGGTTTGAGGAAAAACTTCTTCACTCAGAGGGTAGTGAATTTATGGAATTCTCTACCCTGAAGGGCTGTAGATGCTCAGTCCTTGAACATGTTCAAGACTCAGATTGATAGATTTCTTGTGGATAAAGGGATTAAGGGATATGGGGATAAGGCGGGAAGGTGAAGTTAGAATAGATCAACCATGATCTTATTGAATGGTGGGGCAGGCTAGAGGGGCCAAATGGCCTACTCCTGCTCCTAATTCTTATGTTCTTAAATACTCGAGGAAGACTCTATCCTTCTGTCAGGTGGAATAGATTACCAGGAAGGGGACAGAGCCCAGAATGCTGGGAAAATGGTTGAGTACTGCAGGATGAGATCAAATGGACCAAAGGGCTTTTTTCCTCCAAACCTTTCAAATTCTCAGCTGAGGAGAAATTAATTGTTTCACACCAAGTAATTGAACTCTGTTTCAGATTTCCTAAAATATAGAAAAAGTATACTTAAGTGTTCTCAACTTTTCACTGCAAATTGACTTTTGGTTTGTGTTCACTGTGAGGTGAGAGTGAAGTCAGCATAACTGAGCAGAGAGGGAAGATACAACCATCAATGCAAACAATTGAATTGCTTTCATTTAATTTCAAATCCCTTTGCATTAATGTAAGGCAGTATGTAGTATGCAATTTCATAAGTCAAACAAGTAGTCTGACCTTGAACAAATCACCGGAGAGGCCACATTCAAAATACCATGTGGAATTTTGGGGTATCCTATTTCAAAAGGATTTGGAATCACTGAGAGTATCTAAAATTGGGTTCTTAGTGTTTTGCTCCTGGTAAATTGACATAATAATAATAAATTGGTGACTCAATTCATGACTTTGTGGGACACTGCTGTGCGCAATTGGCTGCCAAGTATCTCCCACACTCTAGTCAATTCACTTTATAGTATATTCTGTGAAGCGCTTTGAGGCGTCTCAAAGATAAGGCGCTGTGGATTTCTGTAGCTCAGTGGTTAGAGCATTCGCCTTGCAAGCGAGAGACCCGAGTTCAATTCCCGAAAGGGTGAAACCTTGGGTAAGTTTCCTTACTCCACATGCCTGATAATAATGTCTCAAGAAAAAAATAAAATAAAATTGGTGACTTCAATCCACAACTGTTTGTGGACACTGCTGTGCGCAATTGGCTGCCGCGTTTCGCCCACAAATATACAGTCAATTCACTTTACAGTCTATTCTGTGAAGCGCTTTGAGACGTCTTGAAGACGTGATAAGGCGCTACATCAAATGCAAGGATTATTATTATTGTATCAAATTAAAAAATTATTATTCTACTACAGATATTTCAGAACATGTGTGTGACAATTATTGCTTTACACGGGGCAACTTGGAAAAAGATAGTTCAGCCCAGGGAACCTTGGTGTTAGAAATTGCAGATAGGCAATTGACATTTGTGCATCAGCTAAATCAGCGATGTCATTTTAATCCCAGGACCTTTATTTAAATAAAGCTTAGAAAGACCAGGGGGCTCAAGTCTCATGTTTTGTTTGTCATCTTAGCCAGTTATAGGTTAATATTTTTATCAGGTAAATGTAAAACATTTATTAAGGTTGTTGGTATTTGTATTCAGAGATTAGCTGTGGCAAATCTGTGCTGGAAAGAATAAAATCAATTAGTATCTGTATATTCACTCTTTCAAAGACCCATTCATTCTTTCCAAGTTATTGTATGGACTATTAAAATGGTATGAAAGTAAATATTTGATGAGGTGCTGAGGTGGCTATAGAGCACCGATTTAGTTTCTAATTGTTTCTTAAGTAGAAGATATATGCAGAAATCAAGAGTTGCTATGAGTAAGGCCTAAGAGGTCAGCTGCCTTCCACACAGCAACAGGCGATTGTATTAATTTATCAAGTTAAAAAAGATTTGGTCACGGATAACCAGATGCTGTAGCAATCTTTCTTTTCTCCAGTTTTGTATTCAAGCCAAGATAAGAATCATTTTAGTCATGTGTTGTACTTTATTTGTGGCAAGTTATTTAAAAACAAATGGGTTCTTTACTCAAGTGCTTTCAAAGAAACTGACAAGTTACTTTTAAAAGAAATAGAATTATATAAATGATAACCTTTTATAGTCCCAGAAAGGAATGCTACTTTAAAAGTCTTGTTTACATTGAGAGTCAGAGCCACGTTGCTCCCAGCAGATACTTATCGCTCAGTGTTTATACTACCTCAAACGTGTTTCTGCTTCAAACCAGATCTAATTACCTGATGTGATGCGTGTGTTGAAATTCTGTGCCCCACTGCAAATTAAATTACATACTGCGAGGAGAAAGTGGTTGGAAATTCATATCAAACCTTTTATGCTGGCCCAATCAGATTATCTGATGTATGTGATGAATTTCTGCTTCCCACAGCAAATACACTACTGTGAGGAAAAAGTGACTGGAAATTCATTCTTACACCAGCCAGTCAGCATCGCACACACGAGCCAGGGCTTGTATTATGACTGGCATAAGACCATTTCACACTGGCCTTCGCGAGAATCATATCAGGAAATAAAACTTAATTTAAGATCAGTCTAGAGTAAACAAACTATTCCAGCCTCGCCTAACACACATAGCCATTGAGAAACAGCCTTTTCCTAACATTTCAATAATTTATCCTGCAAAAAATCTTAGCTTTGTCAACAGGGCAAACTAGCTCAATCACAAAGAGTGCTTTACATACCTCCTCCCATTCCGACTGAAAGGATGGCGATTTTTCTAACCGTTTCTTCACTGAACTGCAGTTCGACAGAGATTCACTTCGACTTCCCAGCATGTCCTCCTCCAGTGGGAAACACGTAATAAGGTTGGAATCTGATTTTGACAAACTTCTTGCTAATTTAACGTCTACTTTGCCCTTCCCACTTGGCCGTATCCTTCCCAAAGTACATGTCCGAGCTTCCACACTCTTTATGGATTGAGGGTCCTGATACTGAAGAAGGTCTGAGCTATTAGAAAATTCTGGATCAGTCTTGTTGGCGGTGGTTTTGAGGACTGGGTTATGGATTACCTGCTGCCCTTTTTGCTCAGCAGTTTCTGCTGCAGCAGAGTTCTCGACGCCAGTGTTCTGTGCCTGTTCTGTTGCACAGTGTTGCCTCTCTGGCAACTCGCTGCTTTGCATCGCTTCTGCTTCCACTCCCCCTTTGCTTAAAGCAGCAAGTAGCGTGAGTGGATCTTTCTGAATTTCACAGACTGGAGGTGACCCGTGCAGAAGTCCTGAAAACTGCTCAGGAATGTGAACATCCTGAGAGTCAACCTCACTCCGGTTTGAATCCTCACTCTTCACGTGATCTTTGGAAAAAGAGAAAAATGGTTGATTAAATAACCAGCCCACACAGGAAAAACAGATAGTCGATTGTCAGATTTCTGCAAACATCTAGTTCCAAAGCATTTATGAAATTCCAACTCCAAGCTGATTTACTGAGGCTGGTGACGGCATTGCTGCCTATGAATCCGTTGTATTAACATTAATAGCAGACGCTTTGCTTTATATGGAAATGATTCTGTGAATAAGATTCTGAGCTGTACAATGAAAGGGATAGGTCAGGGAGGATCAAACAGACAGCCTTAGAGGAAAATTAAAATGTAACAGATTGTGAATAATATTAAATCGCTCATTGCAACATCACTATAATCCTCACTAATAAATCCATTTCCAAGAAATTCTGTCAAACTTTCTCATAACAGCACGCACAATAAACAAGTTAGATTGTTTTTTAACAATATGCAGAATGGATAGTTTCATCCTCCCAATGGCATTTGCTAAGCTGCAGACAAAAAATACCAATAAAGTTGAAACATCTCTTCAAATAAATATTTTTCAAATAATTTTCACTTCAACCAGAGATTTCACTTCTTTCTGATTTTGCTGAAAAAAGATCAATTTACTTATTTTTAATTCAGCTACAATTCATAAAAGGATCAATCCTCTGTAAGTGGGATAATTGCTGTGTTTAAGGGATATTTAACTAGAATTGAATTGATTTCAGACTCTAACTCACTACAGTATATTTCCTGATAAATATCAATGTGGTATAAGTGAAATATAACAGTTAAAGTGTTATTTTATTCAGCCATGAATGGTTGATTGTGGAGGCTATCTATTGTCCTAACCATGTTGTAACACTTCAAATCGTACCTCTGCTCAGGTAACGAGACTGAAGCCTGTAGGTCGCAATTTAACCACTGGGCAAATTACTTGACAACTATACCTTCACAAAGCTGAACAGTAATATATTTGATTCCCCCCCCCCCACTCCAAAATAATGCACAGTCTATAGTAAATTAAGACACACCAGTAAGACAGATATATGTGCCACAAGAATAGTCTCTGACAAGTATGATATCAGGTCTCACAGGGCCACAATGAATCATTTAAACAAAAGCAACAGAGAGCAAGCATCACTGGATTCATTGCTCTCAGTCTTTGGAGCACACATACATTGCTCATAATACTATGTAAGATCACGTCTAATTAAAGAGGTGACATTTTCACTTTATAATTAAGATCACACTTGGACAACCTTGCAACTCGCTGCTCTATGCCCAATTTAAAACTCAACAAATATTTGCTATTTACATTCTAAGAAATATTTAAAAACAATAACCAGTTACATTATATTTGCCACATTTGCCTGTGTCCAACAAGAAACAGTTAATTATAGGAGCCCCCCCATAAACTTAGTGTAGATTTAAAAGCATGTGTTTGGTGTTTTCAGTACACTTTTTTTTNAGCAAAGCCCACAGAAGGTCTGTTCGCAGTGCCCAAATGTGTGCTTGTGGGTCAGACCCATTCCTATACAGACATGGAGGAAATTGTCAAAGGGAAAAGAAACTCAATTGAATTTCATACCCCCTCCAACAAGAACAATAAATTAAAATGCAAACTGCATGCTGCTGATTTACAATGGCTGTCACATTGCAGACAAAGCTAAAGAATGCAGACAATTAACTGAGACAAGGGATCTACAGAATGTGCACTTAAGGTCTTCCCACAGCACAGCACTATTGAGGCCACACTGGCATTGAAAAAGACAGGCCCACCACCAGTCTGTGGCAGATATTCATGTTGGAACTTGCATGGATGGCGTAAGTTGTAAAGGGCATTCTTTGCTCAAAGGAGCTTACAGGAGAGCAGGAAAATCAAACACTTCCAAACATTATGCTCCAACTTCCCTTACTCCTTGCCCACAAAAAGATGCTTTATTTTGATCAAAAGTTTAACCCATCATCACCTGCCTACCTAAGCCTGAAAACTGCACATGGTCATGTTCAGAAATAAAGCAACATTGGACAAGACAAAATCCCAACAAAGAGAGAAACCAAACTATTTTAAAAAGGCTATTTCAGTTGTAAAATGCCCAAATTAACAATATTTTTAAAAACTTATTTAAACTTCTATTAATCGTCAAATGAAGGTTTCCCTGTTTTACACATTGTTACAACAACAAAATTACATTTGTATAGTGCCTTTCATGTCCGCTGGGGGGAGGAAGCGAGCAGGATGGTAGGGGGTTAGGAGGTCCAGAGGTAGGGGTGAGCAACACCATGGAGGGCTTTGAAGGTGAGGACCAGGATCTTGAATTGTGTCCTCTGTGTGATGGGAAGCCAGTGGAGTCGGGCGAGGATGGGGGTGATAGGGTCATGGAGCCTAGTGTGGGAAAGGACAAAGGCTGCAGGGTTCTGGATGTTGGGGAGGCCGACAAGCATGGAGTTTGCATGATGTAATAGATGCTTGTTTGAGGGTTTCGGCCGCCTGCGGTGTGAGACAATGGTGGAGTCGGGCGATGTTGCGGAGTTGGGGGAAGGCAGAGCGGGCCATGGCCCAGATGTGGGGTAGAAAGGATAGTTGGGGGTCAAACAAGTCGCCAAGGTTCTGGGCTGGCTCAGTGAGGTGGAGTGTGCAACCATGGATGGTGATGCTGTGGCTCAGTGGTTAGAGCACTCGCTTTGCAAGCGAGAGACCTGAGTTCAATTCCAGGCAGAGTGAAACCTTGGGCAAGTTTCCTTACTCCACTCAGAGCCTAATAATACTCTCTCCAAAACCAAAAACAATAATAAATTGGTCATTTTCAATCCACGACTGTTTGTGGGACATTGCTGTGCGCAATTGGCTGCCGCGTTCGCCCACAAATATACAGTCAATTCAGTTTACAGTGTGTTCTGTGAAGCGCTTTGGGAGACGTCCTCCCGACGTGAAAAGCGCTATATCAAATGCAAGGATTATTATTATTATTATTATTTGTCAGCACAGCAGTGGTCCTGGAGTCAAGGGTGGAGGCAGAGAGGTAGTGTTGGGTATCATCCGCATAAATGTGGAAGTTGACCCCATGTCTGTGGATGATGTCACCAAGAGGGAGCATATAGATGTTGAAAAGGAGGGGATCAAGGACAGAGCCCTGAGGAACGCCACACGAGATGGTGTGGGGGCTAAAGGAGAAGCCGTTTTGTGGAGATGAAGTGGAAGCGGTGTGAGAGGTACGATCTGAACCAGTCAAGGACAGTGCCGTGAAGGTTGAGGTGAGAGGAGAGATGGTGGATGAAGATAGAGTAGTTGACTTTGTTGAAGGCAGCAGAGAGGTCAAGGAGGACGAAGAGGCAGAGGGAACCCTGGTCGCAGATGGATAGATGACCAGGGGTGTTTCTGTGCTGTGGGAGGCACGGAAACCCGATTGGAGGGGTTCATGAAGGTAGTGGCGGGAGAGGAAGGAGCACAGCTGGGAAGCAACAACTTGTTCTAGGACCCAGGAGAGAAAAGGGAGATTGGAGATGGGGCAGAAGTTTATGCAATTTATTCTCACATTGTGAGCATCCCACTCCTATTCTGATGACTTTTTACAGTTTGTTTCTCCTCCCCCATTTGAAATCAATGGTGACTGAAACTCCAAACCTCACTTATGAGGGAAACATGAACCAATGTCTGCAATAGTGAGTTTCCACCTTAATTGGTTCACAATTAATGGATTTAATTCTTTAGAACTTTATAATATGGAGGTGATAAACCAATTCTTTAATGGTTAAAGCAATATTTCTTTTGGATACAATAATATTCCAGAATAATGGCAGTAATTCCCTACTCGGGAAGCATAGAGTCCTGTTTTGAATGCTCACTTTATGTATAATGCTGCAAGTAGAAAAATGTAGGCTCCAGCAGCAAAGCAATTAAGAGCAGATAAACTCGATTTATACTAGTCTTTTTCAGATTGGCCAGGAAGGGAGGTGGCCAACATATACACTTTTTTTTAAAGTGTTATTGAAGAGCCAGTCATGCAACCGGATATTTTAATATCCATTTAAAATGGATCCTTAAAGAGTTCCTTGAAATACCCAAAAAGACCATTTCTGAGCTGATCCTAAGTAGTAACAATAATCCTTGCATTTGGCACAGCGCCTTTCACATTGGGAGGACATCACAAACTGTTCACAGGATATACTGTAAAGTTTAGTGACAGTGTACTTGTAGGAGACACAATCTGCAAAAGTCGGTCCTGGAATGTGGACTCCGGTTCAATTTGTTTTTGCAATACACTGCAGTAAATGGCACAAAACACTTTTTTTTTTAAGTAGAGCTACAGACAAAGCAGCCAATAATAAGGCAATCTAACTCTAACCCTGAATAACATTCTTTGGAATCCAGTTAGCTCTTATCAAAATTGTTTAAACGTCAACGTTTCTGATCAACATAAAGCTAAACTTGCTTTCTAAAACTAAGATTTTATTTGAACACAACTATATTTAGGTTAACATTTCCTTAGAAAATAATAATGAAATTTAGAACCTAGTTCTAACATGAAGTCAGATTGCAGTACTCGATTTAACTGATAAAAAAAATGAGGGATCCTAAGGGATAGAGAATTCAATGTTGTCACATTAAGAACCAACAACTATTGTAGAAACCACATTTTGAATGTTACTGCTAAAATGCTGCAGCTGGAAATATGGTGTTAAAATGTAAAATCTTAAAATATCTTTGGAATTCATATTTATAACTGAATCCAAAGTTTGCATCAAGTCTTAGCGAAGATTGCAAGGTTGGCTCAATGCCTTGTTAAATCGTTGGAAGCTCAACAGGAAGATGTTAGTTTGCAGATGTTGGCACAAATGTCGCAATTTCTTGTGCTTATACAAGAACATCGCTATCAACAAAACAAGCAATGCTGATTCCTGGGCCCGGTTGTGATAGCAATATGAACATAAGAACATTTTAAACACTTCAGAGAAAGTCTTCATTTTTTTAAATGTAGACAAATGTTTGCAATCTTCACCTTTTTAAAAAAAAAGGAATGTGCAAATAATCCTGCTGTGGTAATTAACTTACTGGTGAGGAGCCAGGATGAAGATACTGTATTTAACATACAAGCAGATGGCAAGGTGATTAGCAATGTGCACAATCAATAATTTACTGCTGGCTTTGCCCAGGCACATGTGCACAATGCTGGAAGAGACTGCTGCTATTTCCTCTATTGACACTATCTGATCAAGTCCCAATTTCCTGCCATTTTCCCAGATTTTTCACATTCTTACTCTTCTTCAAAATATTTGTCTAATTCCCTTCAAAAACCACTTGTTCCAAAGTATTCCATGTCCTGGACTATATACATATATGTTGTTCTGTATATTCCAAATAGTTTTCCGTGCAATATTTTCTGACACTGCAGTTGATATCTTTGGTCTCTGTGGTATTCATCAAAAGAATGATTTCCTGTTTGGTGAGACTGCAATTCTTGTAAGTTTCTAACCTAAGTCGTTCTGCAAAAGGAGATCTCTTCAAAAGAACAAATGCAATCATCAGCTATTATCCTCAGATGTTCACTTTCCAGCACCCAGAGCAAAGACAAGGGACCAGGTTGCCTGCCTACCTGCCCTCTTTTGACGTGGATATGATACACTCTGCAGATTTCCAGAAGGAGGCAAACTGATCTTCTAAGATTATCTTTTAAAAAATAGAGTTGTCTTTTTTACATCACTTGATCAAGATGGGATATTATAGAGGTATATAAGATTTTCGGTGGGATTGAGAATGCAAACCCCAAACAATACTTTTTTTGAAGGAAGTGATGTTACAATGCTCTGGCCACACTTCATTTGTAGGACTGGGGGCAGTTTTGGCACCACACCTTAGAAAAGGTGTACTGGCCTTGGAAGGGATTGAAGGGATTTAGGAAGGAAGACATTATAGGCAGACGGAATGCAACTCCACAAACAGAGGAGGTTGAAGGGTAATCTGATCGAGATGTTTAAGGTAGTAAAATAAGTCACTTGCAGATACCTCATGTTCCATCCTCGGCCCTGTCCTTTTCCTCATCTACATGCTTCTTTTTGATGACACCATCTGCAACTTCCATATGTATGACACCCAAATCCACTCACAATCTTGGCATCTAACATAAGCCCCAGCTTTCCTTTCTCCATCATGTTTGGTTCCTCACCAAGACCACCTTCCTTTACCATATCACCATCCTCTGCCCCATCTCACACACAATGCTGCTAAAATACTCATTCATGCCTTTGGCATATTCTGCTTACATTTTTCTAACACACTCCTCAGTGGTCTCCCTAGCTCTACCATTAACAAGCTACAACTCAGGCAAAATTCTGCCATCTATATCTCACTCCCATCAAACTCTGCATGTCCATCACCCCAGTCCTCACCAGTCTCCACTGGCTCCCCATCTCTCATCCGAACCTACAAATCCTTCCACATCCTGGCAAGTCATCTCTCGAATCTCCTACCCTATTCCTCCTGGCCACCCCCATCCCCCTGAACTCAGTTTCCAACCTCTTTGCTATAAAATGCTCTGAGTCATTACTTTATGTAAAGGATGATATACAAGAGCAGTATAGATGTTATTAGTTCACTGTTTGCAACAGAGCACTTACAATAATGCTGTTGGAATTATGCAGGAATATTTGTTTGCCTCCATGAATACTGAATTGCATTTTCTCAACAAAATGTTAGCAGAACGCAACACAGGTACAATAATAACAAATGCTTAAAAACAGAAATAAATTCAAGCACAAAGAAAATTATATTTGAAAAAAAAATCACTGAAAGGTTAAGACAAGGGGAAAACACAAACGCTCTGAGATAATCAAATGTACAATCATTAAATTTGGTAAATATGTCAAGGTCAAATACACAGTTACTTCAATGAACACAGGCACTAGGAAGCACACATGATGGGGTGAGGATTTGGCCCAGGCAATTTGTTCAAACATTTATCAAACACTGACATCTCCTGTCAACAGTCATCTTGAAAGAATATTGAAATTTAATTCCTATAAAAAAGACCTGATGAATTGCCAAATAAAACCTTGTTTAAGCCTATAATGTAGTTAGAGACAAGTGAATCCTAACACCAGTAAAAGTCACACAGTACATCAATCCAGATTCTCTGGTAAAAGGACAACTGAAATGCATGTGCCCTCTAAGAAGCAGTAAATTTGATTTTTAATACTGATATGGCAATGATAAAAGCCCCGCAGGGAAAATCAACCTGGGAAACTGAGGTAACAAGTGGATTGTGAGATAGAAAGGAGGTAAAATAACCTTGTGCTCATGAAAGCTCCCAGGATGAATGAGCCTGTGCGACAGTCACATTGACCTTATCCTCTCTGCATAACTGCAATCTGCTCTCCTCCCATTATCAATTGCTGCAGTGGGAAATATGCCAAATGCTGTCTCGCCTAATCACTGAAATAAAATATCACTTACCTATTATACTCCTCATAAAGTAAACGGACCAGTTTATGTACGCAAATCCTAATTCAAAAAGCTTTTATAGAACTATCATACAGCAGAAATTTAAATTTCTCTCAAAACAATTCAGCAAGAAACCAAATTTTCAGAAAGAAAACTAATTTACAGTTAATTTACACGCAGGAGTGCCTCACAAACAACCATGAAGTGACCAATTTTATTTGGGGGATTGCTGGCCAGGACACTGGGGGAAACTCCATTCTCTTTTCAAATAATGTCATGAGATCTTTAAAGTCCACCTGAACAAGCAGAAGGGAACTTGGTTATAATCCTTGATATAGCACCTTATCACGTTGTTGATACATCTCAACGTGCTTCACAGAATATATTGTAAAGTGGATTGACTGTGCATTTTGTGTGTAAAATGCAGCAGCCAATTGCGCACAGCAGTGTCCCACAAACAGTCGTGGATTGAGTGACCACTTTTTTTTTAACATAGGGATTATCACCCCCGGAAAGCGATCTGCCCATCAACTAACAACCAGGTTCTTACTGCTAGATAAACAGAGACATATGGAGTAATGAAACTTGCCCAAGATTTTCCCCCATCCAGGAATCAAACCCAGGTCCTTTCACTTGCGAGCCAAGTGTGCTAACCACTATTTTACAGGACTCCATGATATCTCACCTAACAATACAACGCTCTCCCATCACTGCAACAGAGTGTCAGCCTCAACTACCAGCCCAAACGTGGGGCTTGATCCGACAACCTTCTAGTTCAGAGGCAAAAGTACACCGACTAAACTATCCTGACATCTAAACTGGTTTTGGGTATTGGTGGACCATTGGTGTGCACAAATTGACTACCTCATTCGTCTAAAGTAGTTACTTCACTTTACATTAAAATATCTTAAATTACTTTGATACAACCTTCTGCTGCGAAAGGAACTATATTAAATGTAGAGTTTTTTTTCATTGCAATCAAAGCTAATGAGGAGAACAAATTTAAATCTCCCCCAAAATACTTCAAACTAAAAGAAAACATTTTAACAACTTTCGATCAAAGGACTACATTTTTAAAAAAATGACATTCCTTTGTTTCTGTTATATTCTGTGCACGTAACTTTATGGATTGTTTAAAAATATATAAACAGTCAACACCTGCCTTCAGTCTGGTTCTCTGTTAACATCTGCTTTATGATGGGGGTGTTTGAAACCATGGGACCCAACCATGTAAAGTCCAGGACATAATTGGTGTTGAGAAATTGTTTATCCATTGGCAGTGACAAAGGCATGTTGTCCATAAACACAGCGAGTCATGATTCTATTATCAAAGGTAGTAATGATATTGTAAATTGAGGGTGTAGAAGGGTGACTATCACTGCGGAGCTTGAAGGGATTCTATGATACACAGGGTTAAATACAAATCTAAACCTTAAATCACTTTGCATTTAAATTCACAGTCTAAGAATAACTCGTCTTGCTGCAATAGTGGAATGTGGATGACATCTAACTGTACCTCTCTGCCTCCAACTTTGACTCCAGGACTTCTGCTATTCTGACAGAATGTCTGTCGGACATCAAGTCCTGGATGAGAGCTAATTTTCTTCAGTTGAACGTCAACAAGACCGAGGATCTTCTGATTGGCTCCCGTCAGCGCCTCCTCACCTCAGGGGCTGATATCATCACCATCCATGGTTGCACACTCCATCTTGCTAAGCCAGTCCGGAACCTTGGAGTCTTATTTGACCCTTAATTACCCTTTCTACCTCATGACCCGCTCTGCCTTTCCCACATCTTCAACATTGCCTGGCTCCGCCACTGTCTCACCCCCCAGACCACCGAAACCCTCATACATGCTTTCATTATATACTCACTGCTTATCGGCCTCCCCAACTTCTTCCTTCATAGGCTGCAGATCATCCAGACCACTGCAGCCCGCGTACTTTCTCGCACTAAGCTCCGTGACCCCATCACCCCCATCCTCGCCCGACTCCACTGGCTTCCCATCACACAGAGGATACAGTTCAAGATCCTGGTCCTCACCTTCAAAGCCCTCCATGGTCTTGCTCCGCCCTACCTCTGCGACCTCCTAACCCCCTACCATCCTGCTCGCTCCCTCCGCTCAGTAAGCTCCGGCCTCCTTCGCGAACCCCACCTCGTTCGCCCCACTCTTGGTGGGCGGGCCTTTTGCCACTCTGCCCCCACCCTTGTCTCCTTTAAGACCTAACTCAAGACCCTCCTCTTCGACCGTGCTTTCGATCTCCCTGCTTCCCCCCCCTGCTCTGCACCCTGCCCGACCTCGAGCCCCAGTTCGGGTCTGAAACTACATCTGTCCAGCACGGGTCTGAAACTACATCTGTCCAGCGCCTTGAGACGTCCTCCCCATGTGAAAGGTGCTATACAAAAGTAATTTTATTGTTGTTGTTGGAAACCAATTCACTGGAACAATATTCTCCATTCTGATATAGCTATTCAACTTTATTATTTTTAGGTGAATACTTACTTGAATGCAACTTAAGGATAGTAATAACGTTTGGTGTTGGCTGTGAGAGTTTTCATGTCAGCACATTGAACTCCAGATGTCCGATGTGCTTGTCCTACCAATGCATTTATAGTACAACTAACAGTCAGTTCAGGCTACAAGCAAAATGCAAAAGATTCTGCCAACAATTTCTTTTTTTCCTATTAAAGGTCACAAACATAGTTGAGGACCAGAGCCATACAAAGACCACATCTGTTTTCTCTTGTTACTGTTATTCATAAGAAGACACAAGATAATGCTCTATTCATCAATGTTAAATTAGTCTTTGAGCAAACGATTTTTAACACTGCTCCAACAACTATTTGTGGGTTGCAGTAGGAATTACTAGTATCCCTCAATGCTGAAATAAACTAGGCACACCAAACAAGATTTGAAATTTCACTTAAAGACTTGATTGTCTGAAATTAACGTTTACATTTTTAGAATGTTTTCAGCCTGCTCTTCTGAGGCTATAAACTGTGCTCGAGTTCTACCATTCATGTTAAGACAGGTTACCAAAGCTGCTTTTCGAGGTGTGATGTGATTATTTCTCATGCTTCCAGGAACGAGCGGGACACTGACTACACTGACAGCTTTTGAAGGGTCCAATTCTATCTTCAGTGACCCTACTGAAAAATGTCTGTGATCATAAACCTTCAATAACAAATCTCGGCACAGGCCAAAGGGTGCACGATTCTGAAGGAACAATTCACCCGATTCATAAAGGTTCATTGCGATGAATGCAATGATAACTTGTGCCCTTTCCAAATAACCCGACAATCTCAATAAGCACTATTCCATTATACACCAGTTGATGTCTTCCCAGGAAGATTTGCGGGAATATTTGGGAGGCCTTATCCTTATGTGAGTTGTATGATACTTCCAAAGAAAATGAGCTTCTATCCTGGAGAATGTCCAACAAACCACAGGGCTTTACTTTACTTGAGCACATAATACGAGCTGACACTCCAGTACAGTGCTGGGGAATGCTGCATCATGCCCTCCTTTCGATGAGATATTAAACCAAGGTCAAGGTCAAACCATCTTACTGTTCAGGGCTCATTGAAGATGCTGTCAAACCATCCAAAAAAAAGAGGAGATTCTCCCGGTGTCCTGGTCAGCAATCTTCGCCTATAAAAATCGTGCTCGGCCCCATTATGCATATGGAAATTCTTTTGGATAATGAGACAGCAGAACAAAAGACAAATTGGCTACACTGCTAACAAAAGCATTTCCTCCAGATGTGAAACAGTCATTTAGTACCATCCTGTCCTAGCAACTTTTGTCTCTCCTAAATTTCAACATTGTCTTGGACTGTCTGCTCTATATCTGTCTCGCTTCCCGTCTCTCTCAATTTCTGTCTTTCTCTCTTGCCCCTGATTCTTTCTCTCTGACTCTTTCGCTGTCTTTCTATCTCTGTCTCTAACCTAAATTGTACCTTTAAAAATGTTTTTGCTGATTCATAATTGCACTGTCTGAGGACTGTTTACTCATAAAAGACACAATCAATCAGTTTTACAGTACCCTGTGAAGAGCTTTAATGTGATAAGGCGCTGCATCAAATGTAAGGATTATTATCATCATCATCTGGTAATTTTGTAACAATTTTTTTCTGCCTCTCGGATAGTTGGTGCAATTAGTAATTTTGTGCACTGCGTCCTTACCCTTACCCAGAGCAAGGAAACTTTTTCTGAAATCAATCAATCACATCAATTGTCCTCTGAGGTGAACTGAACCATGTTATGAACTGGATGGGGCCTGGAATTATCCTCGAGAAAAGAAAGTACGGAACCAAAACCCTGGCCGAGTAGGGGAGCACCCAACTGCTCTTAAAATGTTTCAAGAGAGTCTCTGTAGCAGACCTGAAATGTGCCCATCGCTGACGCAGAAGGATTTAGCAACAATTGCTGTGGAAATGCTGCAGTGTTCCCAAATAGCTCAAAAGATTTAGTCTTTGCTGACTTTCACAAGAACATGCCAATAAGTTGCCTGGTGTTTTACCATCTACTTACCAGGGGAACTCTTCAGGTTGAGGAACAGGTTCGGTTTACTGCTCAGAGTGGAGGGTAAGCTCGTCTCAGATTGCTGATTGCTTTTTACCGACTGGGCATCAGGAGGCAGCAAAGTAGGCTAGAAAAAAAAGCATTTGTTTCATTCTCAGTATTATTTATCTCCAGGCTTGACTATGCCAAAGCTCCGATTGCCAGACTACCCAACCCTTCCCCCAAAAGCTTCAAGCTAACCAGAACTCCGCAGCCAGTATCCTTTCCCACAAGTAGATTCCGCGAGCCTATCACCCAAATCCTTGCCTGTCCTCAGCAATCGAGTTCAAGATCTTTGTCCTCACCTTTCAAATTCCTCCACAGTCTTGCTCCACCCTATCTCTGCGATCTCCTCAAACCTGTACCAAACTGCCTGCTCAGTTCTCTCAGCGGGCACCAGCCTGCTTCATGTCCCCTGCCCTCCCCTTGGTGGTCAGGATTTCAGCCTATTTGCCCCCACTCCAACCTGGAGTCCCTCCGACTGAATCCCTCTCACCTCTTTCAAGGTCCGTCTCAAGCCCAACTTCTTTGATTGCACCTTTGGTCATTACTCCTCTCCTCACCACCCTTGGTTCCCACCCCAGCTAGGTGTTATAAGTGCCTTGAGATGTCCTCCTGACATGAAAAGAGCTATGTAAATGTAAATTTGTATTTTATTGTATTAATGGGTATTTTATTTACTATGAACACAGCAGAGCAGCAAATCACTGCAGATTAACGCAGATTCAATTACCCAGTCTGCTGACTTCCTTGAAATCTTAGTAAGGGGAAGAGCAGGACAGAAAGGTAACTAAATTTCACAGAGATGCAAGGATATGAAAGGGTGGTGGAGGCCGATTCGATAACTACTTTTAAAAACGTGGTGGACGGGTATTTGAGGAGGACGGGTTTGCAGGTTATGGGGAAAGGGCTGGGGAGTGAGATTGACATTATATTGCTCTTCTCAAAGAGCCGGCACGGACTCGATGGGCGGAATGGCCTCTTTTTGTGCTGTACGATTCTATGATTCCATGATTACAGGAAAATAAGAATCTTAATTCAGCAAGGCTATCCAGAGGTGGCAAATATCCAGTAAGAACTGTGCCAAACTGGCTTCCAAATTCAGACTAAACTTAAGAATTTTCTAAAATTCCTCATCATATTAAATTTTAAAGATAATGGATAGTGGACATGGCACCTTTATTCTAAGACCTGACAAATTTAACATAACTTGTATTTATGGTTATAGTCCATTCTATATTCATGTTACAGTATACAGTGGAATCCCATAATAACATGCTTCATTAAAAGGTGGGTTCACCTATAGTAGGTGTCCAACCGTCTGGTTGCTGAGGGCCGGATGCTGGATTTGAGAAATGTCTGCGAGCTGCGTAAACAATATTTCTGTGTTTCCCTTCCAGAAACATAACCCGTAAGAATCATATAGAAATCTTTTGTTTTAAATTGTAACTGTGTTACTTAATTTTGCTATATTTTAGTTACAATGCAAACCATAAATAGGCAATGTAAAAATTCATACAAATTTTAAAACAATAATAAAGCCAGCAATAAGGTACCTGTCACTGTGTGAATGTCTCTCTGTCTGCACGTGTCTTTGTATCTGTCTCTCTCGGTGTGTCTCTATCTCTCTCTCTAGGAAACTGGCCAGCAATTGCCACCCAATTACAATGTTGGTTGGGATTTTATGGATGCTAACTACTGTGTTATAACTGAGTTTGATTAGATTATCACACCATGATTTAGCTATAAGGTTCTCTTGTATCACAAAAGTCTTGCAATGCCACATTGTCCTCTCTTATTTACCTGAGATGCAGTGAGGTTCTGACCATCAAAGGTTGAAGCAACAGAAGCAGCCTTTTCAGCTGTAAAGACAAAATATGTACTTTAATATTACCAGAATATACACTTTAGAATAGTTACAATCCACACAGCACACATTTTGCTTCTCTCTGGCCCAGGTCCTATATGAATGGAAATTGAGTGAGATGTGATCAGGGTTCGTCGGTCCACAATGTTTGATGATGCTACATTTTCTCAACTCAGCTTTAATTTGTTCCATCAATTCCTTCCTTCCCCTACAAAACATTTGAGAAAACAATTCTGAACTCGTGAATACTCACTCCATACTATATTTCAACAAAATTTTACTGAAAATGTTACACGTGCTCTTGCCAAACTGCACAGGATTTATTTAAAAACTAATACGTAAAGAGAACACAGATTTACAAAAGTGAATGAAGATTAATGCAATTACAAACAGCAAATTAAAAGAGTCACAAATCATTACCACTGGTGTCAATACAAGAAGTATGAGAAACAGGGAGAGAAAAGAGGTTTGCATTCAAATGAGTGTCCATAAACCCACATGTATCTCTTAATTACTGATTTCAACATACTGGGGTGGTTAGCAGGGTACAAATGAGGCACAAATCCTCAGTATTAAATTGTAACTGGGGTTAAGAATAATAAAAAAACTTTAATTTTAATACCATTCCTATCATGTTAAGCATGCACTAAGCAAAACAAGATGTAATCATATTGATATTGCATCAATAGTTTTCCAATTATATTACTCATCATTTTCAACTCAATTCACTGAGAAAGCAGCTAGAATTATGAATGTATAAATTACCAACACATGAGACCCTCTTCTTTAAACTGGAAAATTAATCATTCTAAATCGCTATTTCTAGTGGATTTGAAGAGAGGAGAGAAAGTAAGAGAACACATAAAGACTTACACACTTCTTTACCCACGTTACCCAGTTAGACATATTAGACATATACTATTCAACTTACATATCTCTATAATTGCCAATATGGTGCTTTTAGATATTTCAAAGTTATATCAAATAAAAGTATTATTGTTGTTGACATGTTTACCAGTTGGAGGTTGTGGGGTGCCAGGCAGCACAGCACTGCCTATGACCTGTAGGAATGGATACTTGATCTAGATGGCTCTGCATCTTTGCTCCCACTCCAACCCTGTCATCTCCTCCTGTAGCATCTCAGAACTACCTCTGACTTCAGTCATCTCCCCCCAACCCGCTCGGTCTCACTCAGTCTCTTTGAAACACTTTTAGTGCAGTGATTTAGATGTGGAAACTCAACTGAAGATGCAAAGGTCCAGAGATTCTTCTTTAGTCCCCGGTTGAAGGACTCCCTCCCTCCACTGCACCAGTCCGTTATTCCAATTTTGGTTTTATAATTGTATGGTCTTCTGGGAGCTATGTGGCCTCACCCACTACTAATTACAGCAATAGGGAGAATGTATTAATAGAATTGTATCTAATGCAGTGCAGGTGATAAAATCATTAGAAAGATAAATGGGTTGCCCAGGTTCATGGCAAGAGTATAAGAAATACAGAAAGATTTGAGAAAGATATGTATAGATACTTGGGAAGTAGAAATGTTAAAGGATGTAGTAATGAGGGAAAGTAAGACTGGAGAGCATAATGGGTAGATGGAGGTGTGGGCAAACCTTCTACTCCGAAATTCTCTTATAATCTTTTAGTTTTCCAATGATGGCTTAACTAAGCGATTGTACAATTTCAGTATCTCCTTGCTTTTACATCTAGGGCTCTATTTGTTATGGTCTTCCAAAGGTCACTCAATCCACGCCTGTTTGTGGGACACTGCTGTGTGCAATTGGGTGCCCCATTTCGCCCACCAAATACACAGTCACTCCACTTTACAATATATTCCGTGAAGCGCTTTGAGACATCTCAGCCACATGATAAGGCCCTATATCAAATGCAAGGATTATTATTTTATTATTAATTTTGTCAGAACATTTGAAAATGACAGAATTGTGACTGATAAACTGTTCAAGCCTTACCTGTATTTAAGAGACAACTAACTGACTCAAGGTATCTGAATGCTACTTGAGTAGCAATTAGCATAGACAACAATTAGAACAAAATTGAGAGCGCATATAGTAGTGACCAGAGAGTGATAGAAAGATTCAAGCCATAAAGCATTTGCAAGTTTCTGATTTCATGAGGTCAAATCAGCCTCTTGAAGGACCTTGTCCTTTGATCTGCCAAGTTTACTCTTGAGTTAGATTCTAATGCAGGTCTACCTTTAGGATACATCTGCAACTCTGAAAAGGGCTTTTAAAACCTACGTGGTCACTCGTAGGGAGACTCTTAATCCATCTGTCCGAGCTGAATTCCACCTCAGGTTCCCATTGTAAGAGTGGTGTTATGCACCCTCAAGGGAAAGTTTAATATAAAAAAATTCCATAACACTAATAATTAAATGCAAGTCTAATTTAAGAAACAAGCTTCCCAAGTGACAGAAGTGAGAACCAAACGTTTCGCCACAGTGATGAATCCCTGAAGGAGAAACGAGTTTCCCTTTTCTACAAAAAGCGAACAGTAAAGTAGCAATTTAGCCTATTCATTTTTCACCGAGAATTGCAAGAAATGCTGTTTAAATTACATCATAGACAAACTGGAGATTCAGAACAATTATTTGGAGACCGCTGAAAAATCAATGTGTTTTTGACATGTTAATAAATTCTTGAGGATGCAATGCATATCCATTACTTTTCATACAAACTATTCTAATAAAATCAGTCAGTCATTTTTTCACTTGGAATGCGAAAATTGATTATATGTGATGATATGCGATACTGATTTCCCTGTACGTTTTTTTAATCTATTCGGAAAGCAGCAAGCCAGTTTGACAAGTCATTACTCCGAGTCAGTGTCTGATTATAAATGAAGCAGTTCTGGAAAGTCATTAATAATTAAAAGTTAATGCAAACTTATACAAATGAAATCAAGATATTTTTTGTGGAAATGTAACCCCATTTACAATGGAGCAGCCTTTATGACCCCCCCCAAAAAATCTACTTTTTGATGAGGGTCATGACAGTGGACAATCAAGTGGTTTTAAACACAGAATAAAGCACCCAGTGTCATTGGAAAGGAGGAGGGAAAAGTATTCATGATTCCAAACCTTTAACCCAACAATCCATTGCAGTAGAGCACTTGACTGGTTGCCATGTCAGAGGCAGAACTACTTGAAAGCTATAATAATCCTTGTATTTGATACAGCGCTTTTCACGTCTTCAAGACGTCTCAAAGCGCTTCACAGAACATACTGTAAAGTTAATGACTTTTTGTGGGCGAAATACCACAGAGGAACGAAGAAATGCACCTAATAATTAATCAAGAAAAATTTTAAAAGTAATTTCTCACCTTAAAAATATATAATCATTTTAACCGATTTATCCTGAGGAATTTTATGAAAAGAATGCAAGACAAATTAATAAAATAAATGCCAGATATCAACAAGGATATTCACAGTTGATTAAAATCCACTATAGATTTAAGTAACTCAATATTATTGTTACCATAGCTTGAGGTAACGAATCACCTTTCTCATTTTTACTGCACTGACCTAGTCATGGCATGTCACATGAAGTTGTTCAGTGTACCTGTAAAAACAGGAATGTGATGCTACCATTCATTTCCCACTACACTACAGCTATAAACCTACAGCACTGAATAGCCACCAGGAGCACCATTGGGCAGGTAATGGGCAATTTTTCTTTGGTCAGCTGAGCATCTGACACACATGAACATCCAATGTCATATTTAAGAGACCTCAGACCAAATGTATGCTTAGTTTCCATTTGTTTGGTATGTCATGTGCACTCTCAATCTAGTGAGGCACACCCTGCTTACCTAGCCCTGGTGAATTTAGGTGCAGGTTGACAAGAGCCAAGGCATGAGGCCACAGTTTCTGAATTAGGGGGTACTGTTAACAGTTCAATTAGCTGAAAACACTGGCAAGCTTTCTGTCCAACTGAGTCACCTTATCAAATAAGGCTTTGATTTGCAGGGTTATCAGGAACCAAGAGGTAAGAATCCCTCCACTCAGTGACTGGACTGTACCTCCAAGTCCCACCAATGAGCCATGCTATCAGCAATAGTGCCCTGAATTTCTGTGCAATCAGTGTGCCTTAAGTACTGGACTACCGTGACCACAACAATGGGATCCACTTGATTTGAATCAACCATTGCCTGGCATATTTCATCCTTACTGTTAATATAGCACCTTCCATGTTTGAACGAGGTCTCAAAGTACTTCACAGAATTTACTAGTGCCATGGGACGTCCTCCCGACGTGAACAGCGCTATACAAATGTAATTTGATATTGTAATTTTGTATTGTCGTCTTGTATTGTACTACAAAGTGCAGTGATTTTCTATTTTTGCAGGCAAACGCAGCGGTCAATTTGTGACCTACGAACATCCATAAAGTGAATGACCAATTTTATCTGGGGGATTGTTTGCAAGGACACTGGGAAAAACTCCTTTCTCTTTTCAAGAAGTGCCCTGGAGCTAAGTAGACCCAAAGAGGATAGTCAGAGAGAAATGCAGCAAATCAGCTACTCACGTGGGAAGCTCAAAGGAGGCTTTACCTATGAGGTTGAAGCTTGGCAGTGAGAGCAGGGCCACTGGCTGACCGTGCCGAGTGAGCCCAATATAAATTAATGCTGCATGAATCTTGAACAAAGACATTTCCCCCTGTTTCATCCTGATCCACATCCTCTCGAGTCGGGAGGGTGTATGTTGACTCTTCTATAGGTCGGATCAATTCAGTGCAATTTCTTGATGGAAGAAGCTGTTCTTCTCTTCTATCACGTCTTCCCTTTCCTTGCATCAACTTCCCCACCCCCTCCCCAAAAACTATGACAAATCCCTGTTCAATTTGCATAACAACGCAAATTAGCACACACTAACTTACTAGTGGAAAATTGGACTGGTAATACAGTACTAACGTGAATTCTCAGTTGCTTCAATCCTTTTGATAATGAAAATGCTATGTTAATGCTGTGACCCCCAACTGTTCAGAAATACAAAATACAAAACGCAAAATATTGCAGATGCTGAAAATCTGAAACAAAAACAGAAGTCGCTGAGAGCACTCAGCAGGTGAGGCAGCATCTATGGAAAAGTGAATCAATGTTTCCAGTGCATGACACTTCATCAGAACAGTTCTGACGAAGGGTCGTGCACCCGAAACGTTGATTCACTTTCCTTTCTCCATAGACGCTGCCTGACCTGCTGAGTGTTCTCAGCGACTTCTGTTTTTGTTTAGAAATACTGTACTTTACTGTGTTGTGTCAGTTTGACATTTCTGCAATGATAAATTTAATTCTTCTGCATAGTTGAATATTTTGAACAGTTCTCACATTTAGACACACCACAAACGTCTTCCTAATGTAAGACTGAAATGAAATCCATTTCTCTTTGACAAGAAAAATCTATAGTGTATTGAATTGCTTTACTGTACTGGATCCTAGATGCTGATAAAGTGATCCATAAGAGTAAGCTGCAATGCTCTCTTCCTTCTCTCCAATTTTCAATAAACCTTGAAGTCGTGCTTTCATCCTCAAACAGTGAGAGTGGGATAGTCCAACATGTGGAGATCAGACGCCAGTCCCAATCTGTGTTGAAACTACTTTGACACATTCAATAAAAGGAAAAATACTGCAAATGTTGGAAATCTGAAATAAAAACATAAGTCGCTGGGTACACTCAGGTCAGGCAGCATCTATGGAGAGAGGAAAGTGATTTAACGTTGATGAAAGGTCACCAACCTGAAGCATTCTGTTTTTCTGTTTTTTATTTTTTTCGAGACATTCAATATTGCGATTCGAAATAATTCCCCCACTCCTCAATTCTCCCTCAATCCAAAATAAGAGTGGCAATGTGACCAGAGTGGGATCTAACTACTCCAGAACTAGATTTGTCAGAAGGAGTTTTTACAATTCTGGAACAAAGGTTAAAATATTTTTTCCTAATCAATCAATTCTTTGAATGGCTTGACCATATATAGAATAACGTTTAAAAAATATATATTAAAAATCATTAAAAACATCACCAATGCAGCATTGTAGTGTTAAATATATGCTTCTGTATACATTTAATTATTGTCAGTGTTGGTCAGTGAATATGAAGCTGAGAAGTCTTCATACAAATTTACTCAATGGTCTTCATACTTCACTCCTACTTGACTGGCATAGGAGGATGTGCGGAGGAGGTGGTTGGTGCTGATGGAGAAGAGGTAGTGGGGGAATCTTTGCTCTCCAGGATGTTCCTGGAGCAGGAGGAGGATTTGCCTGAGAAGAGGGAGAACTGGTAAGTTTTGGTACGTTTCAACCAAACCTGATAGTGGACTGTGTGGTCAGATTTGTGCATGTGGGCTCTGATGCAAGCTCTTTGGACTAACAATTAGCGGTGGATGTTCAAAAAGGAACTTGTGTGGGTAGGAAGCGGTTTGAATATACTGGGCAAGGGTGTCAGCAAAGGGAGTTATTGAGAGCTCAATAGATGTTAAAAATACAATTTCCCTTGCTGATGGCCTCATCGTTCATCTAACAAGTAGCTGATCCTTAGACAAGAAAGATTCCTGGTTTGATACCTGATCTGCATTAGAGCACAGCAGTGTTTGAATAAGATTGATAAGCAGGGCTGGCAGGGCTCTTGATAGCTGTGCAGTGATCCCTTTGCTTGAACCTGTCCTCATATGTGTCGATGCCAGGTGAGGACAGTGTAAAAACACTTTCATTCAAATAGCACCCTTCATGTACAATATCTCAAAGGCCTGGCAAAACTGGAACATCTCGCATGATCAAATACTTGCTCACACTCAATATCTAGGCTCACATGTGAATGGACAATTAGCTGAAATACTATACTGGAAAAAGGAATCAATCGTATTTAGAGGAGGGGAACCGATAGGAAAAAATATCCTAAATATTCAGAGGTTAAGTTAGTTTATTAAAAAGCCATCACTTGGCTCATACTGAAAACAAAAAAATTTGAAGGCTACAGATTGCAATTTTTTAATGCAGATCAATAAAAGACAGTGATAATTGGACAAAACTGGTGTAATCAACAAATTTAAAATGTGTCTGTTAATAACAGCATTTCAAATAAGGTACAGGTACAAGAGTAATCTGTGGTGTATTATTCCAACAATGTGGACAGGCTCAAACATCAATACAGACCAGGCACTTTATCACCATTTAGGTCAATGAGCTGCTGTTTGTAAGACATTACAGTATTCACAGCACAGCACAACAGCATCAGGTTTCCTCTTATAATAATCTTTGCATTTGATAGCACTTTACCACATTGTTGAGAAGTCTCAAAGCTCTTCATAGGATTTTACTGTAAAGTGTAGTGATTGTATTTGTAGGCAACCGAGGCAACCAATTTGAGCGCAACAATATCCCATAAACAGCCATGAAGTGAATGAATAACCTTATCTGCTTTTTAAAATGTTTTTTATTTTAATTATATATATTTTTAAAAACAACTTGCTTGCATACACTGGCCTCGGGTAAATTAGCGTGAAATTTCTTGTGGGATTTTAAATATCTAAAACAAGGGAGGCATAAGTATAATATACATTAATCCTTGCATTCGATATAGCACCTTATCACATTGTTGAGACATCTCAAAACACTTCACAGGATTTATCATAAAGTTTAGAGGTATCTATACTAATAAAGATGAAATATTTGTGTGTCTGCCAATAACACAATAACCTCATCGGAAAGGTCTTGCATGGGGGAGTGTCATGAGCATATTTTTTCGGGTATCTCCTATTGTTGGTGAGCTATGACCTAAACAAGCTCATCACACATGTATGGACTCCAACAAGGAATCCTCCCAACAGCACGTTTTCTTAATCTTAAGCGATAAAGATGTCTAAGAAGTGAAGATCAAGCCTTTCAGGAACACATAAAAATTCTAGGTAAAAGAGAAAAGGTCGACTAAATGAAACTGAAGAAAAAAGAACAGCATGGTTGGACTTCGAACCAGAAAGGCATGTAAGAACAAGGCAAAATCAATTGCTTGCTCAAAGAACAGCCCGGCAAGACTTGGACGCAGAAAGGCATGCAAGAACATGGCAAAATGCCGCCCAGCAGCAGAGGTCACTCCATTTAGCTGCGCTCAACCATGATCCAGCAGAGACTATGAATCAGATGGCGTCCATCATCACTGAAATCTACATTCCATATTGGATCCTTTGGTTACAAGTGAAGGCTGCAAAGGGTACATCTAGTTTGTGATAAATGTGGCAGCCAATTTTCACATAGCAATGTCCCACAAACAGTCATGAAGCCATGACCAATTTTATTTGGAGTATTGTTGCCTAGGACATCAGGAGAAAATCAATTCTCTTTTTGAAGTGCCAATGGGATCATCATTGTCCACCTGAACAGGTAGGTTTAATGACTCATCCCAAGGATGGCACCTCCAACAATGAAGTGCACTCTCAGCACTGCACTGAAGTGTCAGCCTTGACTCTAAAAGTTCAAAGTTCTGACATGGGCATGAATCCACCTTTTAACTTAGAGGCAAGAGTGCTACCAACTGAGCCAATAACCAAGCACATACACTATATACTTCCTACGTATTCAGTTCACACCCAATGCTGCACAAGAGAATCAGATACTTGATCAAATCTGACCTTCAACTCACAGCCAAGACAGAGCCATTTCTGCCAATATCAATTATAACCTGGCATAGATTCTCAGCAAATTCACACACCTACACCTACCAAATCTTTCTCTCTCACCTCATCAAGACTGAAACCCTTGAGAGGAGAATGAAATGGAGCTGGCCCAATTATGGCTTCTTTCCACAGGGCAGAATTACGTTTTACAGCAGAAGCGATATGGATTTTTCTGTGTGTGTGCCTCAAAAAGAAACAAAGCAGGATATAAGCTCTGTAATAACTGTATCCTAAATGTTTTATTTACCATTAACAATCATTTGGCAGAATTAAAAAAAACATTTATGACTGTCCTTCCTAATGGAGGTTTCAATATCCCACCAGTTAATGCTGGAGCATTGGCTATTGATCTCTCATTCCCTGCTTCCCCAGTGCAACCTTGGCAATGAGAAATTCAAAATTGCGTTATAAAACTAGTTTGAGATGATTATGTTTAAGGAAACAAAAATATGGAGATTTTGATAATAAAACTTTCCAATGACATTTAGAAGAAAATGTTGGGGAATTGAGTAGGAAGAAAGTTCTCTGCTTGTCCAAAATAGTTTTTACAATAGGACACAAATGGCTTAAACAAGTTAGGTGGGAAAGAGAAATAGCAGGTGTTTTAAAGCCTGTTCATACTTTACTTAAATGTCCTTCTAGTTCATGTGGAGCATCCTAGAAGAACAGAGGGAATCAGCCACAACATTTTGAAACATTAATACATTTATATTTAAACACTGCTTTTGTTTACGAGTCACAGCATGAAACTGTCAGTCTTCCTCTTAAGCTTCTGTCTTTTCATCGCTTCTCTCATTTCAAATTAACACACCATTTTTTTAATCCAGTGGTGCACAAAGGCAGACCTGAATCTAAATCCAGATATTCAACACTTTTCATTCTTGGACCATGTTACATACAGGCAAACTCTATCAAGATCAATCACATTTTCCATTTACCTGCACCTTTTGTTAATTTCGCCCAGTCCCTGCCTGAAGCAAAGAGAAATAACATGAATTGTCTTCAAATCTTACTTCAATCAAGTCTCTGTGGATTCCGTGAAAACCTCACAAGTTCTATATTTAGCTCATGGACAGACTATTTGATCCAATAGCCACAATTGACAAGCAGCCTGAGGTGCTCTGCTTGCAATCCATTCACTGTGCAGAATGAAATTCAAAGCAGTGAAATGGAAAATTTCTAATACAGTGAAACTCACACAAGTCTTAGCTTTATAAATTGTACAATCGCCCAAATTTTACTTAGGACTTATTCTCCTAAGTCCCTATCAAAATTACTTAAGATTTTTTTGCATTACTCACATTAATCAGAAGCTGGGGAGGGTTGGTCTGATGTTTAGATCCAGATTACATGACACGATAACAATTGTCCATCACAATATTGCTAAAATGAACCATTTTTCCCCCAACAGATGAACACATAGCAAAAGTGATAACCAGCAACATGTTTCACATCTGAATTACTTGGCTATTAACATATATAGTGAACATTTTATTACATTTTTCCCGCACTTACTGCAAGATGTTCTCCATAAATTGTCTGTGCTGAGAAAAGGCATTAGATCATCAACACGCTCTACCCTTCACATTAACACGATTACATTTCTGAGACGCGACACATTCAGATTTATTCTCTGCCTGATTTCCAAATGATTTATTAGAACAGCTTATGAATATCATACATTTCTCCACAGATTCCTTTATATTGAATATCTATATCAGTTCCTTTTCCGCTCCTATTAGTAAATTTATTTACTTCTAGAGCATCAGAAAACAAATGGTTTCTTTTTTGACACCAGAGAAGCAGTGTCCACCTGGAGCAGAACTAGCTGCAAGGTGACATACTTGTTAATAGAATGTTGGAATCAAGTCAATACTCTCTGGTGGTCTTGGTAGTTTGGCTCCTGAGCCAAGCGAGTCCACAGTACTCCAGGGCACTGCTGATAACAGACCAACCAGCGTGGCTCATCGGCTGGGCCTTGGAGCGTCAGACCAATCACCGGGAGCAGGAATTCCTCCTACTCAGCTCCCGTTAATTTTGCAAAGCAAAGCTATATTGGGTAGAGTGGTCCCAGCTGGCAGCGGGAAAACTTGACGAACAATGCATTCGATGGCAAGCTATGCAGTTTTAGTTGGTTAGACTCCAGCAGTAAATTCACACTCCAATACAGTGTATAAATGTTAACACAATACCTGCACTTTCTGCTCTGAATTGAGATGCATCCAGAGCAGTTGGCTTCTTTGTTTCCGCTGTCAAAAGCAATTCGTAGGGGTTCTCTTCTTCATGTTCTTCCGTCACTTTGGAATTCTGAGAAGAAAGGAATCATTCTCACATCAAGAGCAACACAAGAGATGGAAGAAAATTAATGGAGACCTTATGCATTTAATCATCACGAGAGAAACTCACTGACCAACCGTGGTCAGACTCCAAGGTGAAAAATAAAATTATTTAATAGGAGATACATGTAGCTTTCCATCTGTTTCACATTATGGCTTAAGAAATTTAAAAAACATTCCTTACTTTTTTCTCAACTCTCCCCATCCACTTAGTCAAGATTTATCCATACTCAAATCACTTTTTTATTTCATTAGGTGTCAGCCTGCTTCAGTCAGCAGCACTCTCACTCTGAGTCAGAAGGGTTCAAGCCCTCCATCAGGACCTTGAACTGACATAGTCTTGGCTGACATTCCAATTTCCACTGGTCAGTGAGTCGGGGACAAGAAGTCATCAATTCAAGAGTTAGCAAACAAGCAAATCAGGAGGTTAGGAGAATGTTTTCTCACACGGAATGGTTAGGCTATGGAATACCCTGCCAGAAGAGGTGGTTGAGACAGAATCCATATTAGCTTTGAAAATGGAACAAGATAAATATCTAAAAAAAATGAATGAACTACAGGGATATGGGAGGAAAGTGGAGGCAAATGCAACTGTAATGACTGCGCTGAAGACACAATAGACTGAACTGTCTTCTGTGCTGGTTCTACATGGTTGGAAAAACTGCTGAAAGAGCCATTAACTGAATTTGGTTTAAGTCTGGTTAAGCATGATCCTGGATAAACCAAGGGAATAAGGCCACCACAGTATAAAGTATTAAAATAATTCTCATTCACTGGAATAAAACATATTTACATGAAGTTATATCTTGAAGCTTTTCTGGACACAAAGATTATTTTTCTAGCAATGAGGTTTTGTAAAAGCCCACATGCCAGCTGGTTCTATCAAGAACTTTGCCATTCATCTGAATAGCCGTAGGTCTGAGAGACTGCTTGCCAGATGGGTACTTTTATGCAAGACAACTGATCCAGTCTAGATAAAAAAAGAGATTTGTTCCCCCAGCAGGTCAAAAAACTACTTTCCTCAGGCATTGAGAATTATAATTAACATTGCCCCTGCTCAAACCTCAAGCAGACTTCCAGGAACAAGTGGGAACAAAGCAAATAAACCAGTAGAATGTCTTCCTAGAAAATCACAAAATAGCTGAAATTTACAAGCTCAACGATCCTTGTTCTTCACCAAGCTTTTTCTAGCAGATTATTTTGCTTCAATCAAAATCAGATTAAACGGTGGGAGAATACAGGATGATGCAGTTATAAGGCAACTGCATATCTGGTAATAATAATAATCCTTGCATTTCATACAGTGTCTTATCACGTTGAGACGGCTCAAAGCGCTTCACAGAATATAATGTAAAGTGAATTGACTGTATATGTTGTGGGCGAAATGCAGTAGCCAATTGTGCACAGGGGTCCCCACAAAAAGTTGTGGTTTGAGTGACAAAATTATTTTTTTTTGAAGGGAATATTATCCCTGGAAAGCAACCCGCCAATCGATGAACAACCAGGATCTAACTTATAGCTAGGTAAACAGAGGCGTGTGGATTAAGCATTTGCCTAAGGATTCGTCCTGAGCAGAACCTGTGTACTCTCGCTTGCTACACCACTAGGCTACAGGACTCCATCTCACTGACCAGCTTCCTGCAAAAGCACACTGCAGGTCAGCCACGCCAAGCACTTCTAGTGAAGCACATGCCATCCAGCCTGTGACAGAAGTAACGTCAGCTGAGACCTGACAACTTGGAAGCACGACCAGCATTTTTCTCCCCACTGACTGGCTATAACACAGCCCCCAATTTTATGGACCATTAAAATGAGTTATAATGCGGGTCACCCTGTATTAATCCTCACAGTTCCTGTTCAGGAAGCTCAGTAACACATTGTGAGCTCCGGTTGGATGACACACAGAGAATATAAAATGGAATGTACATTAATCTATTCAGATGATTAAAGATCCAATGGCACTATTCGAAAAGAGAGTTTCTCTTCTGGTATCCTGGCCAACAATCACCCAGATAAAATCGGTTACTCAATCCATGATGGTTTGTGGGACTCTGCTGTGCGCAACTGGCTGCCGCATTTTGCCCACAAAATACACAGTCAATCCACTTTGTAGTATATTCTGTGAAGAGCTTTGTTATCTCAACGATGTGATAATACGCGATATCAAATGCAAGGATTATTATTATTGATCTAAATAATCCTTGTATTTGATATAGTGACTTACCACATCATTGATATGTCTCAAAGAGCTTCACAATATATACTGTCAAGTGGATTGACTGCATTTTGTGGGTGAAACGTGGTAGCCAGTTGCGCTCAGCAGTCATCAAAGCGCTTCAAAGGATTTATTGCAACATGTATTTTATAAGGGAACTCAGCAGCCGATTTACACATAGTAATGTCCCACAAACAGCCAAGAGGTGAATGACCAATTTTTTTATCTGAGGGTTTATTGGCCAGGACACTGGAGAAACTCCCTTTACTTTTCGAATAGTGTCCACCTGAAGAGGCAGACAGGAGATGGCATCTTAGTTTAACGTCTTTCCAAAATACAAAGTTCTTCCAGCACTGCATCGGCTCAAACTCAAAGCCTTGACGTGGGATTGGAAGCTGCAACCTCCTGATACAGAACCCAGCATACCATGTTCAGATAAATCTGAAGTAATCTGTCATGCATGTGGCCAAGATATCAAAGTTTTAGTTATAATTATACACCTTACATTTGATATGACGCTTTTTACGTCAGCAGACACTGGTCTCAACTTCACAGGATAAACTGTAAAGTGTAGTGATTATGTATGTCTGTAGGCGAACAGCCAATTTAAGCACAAAAATATACCTGTAATTTACATTTGTACAACACCTTTCATGTTGGGAAATAATACTATATTAACAATAAACCACAAACAGCCATAAAGTGAATGACTAGGTTTATCTGAAGGATTGTTGAGCTGGAGACAGGATAAACTCCCTTCTCTTTTCAAATAGGATCTTCATGCTACAGGATGTTTTTAACATTCAGCTGAACCAAGCACATGGGACTTTGCTTTAACCGATGTGAAGAATGGCAGCTCCAACAAAGCAGCACAGTCTCAGCACTCCATTGGAGTGTCAGCCTGGACTATCACCACCTTCTGACTCAGAGACGAGAGTACTGGAAGTTGAGCCAGGCTGACACACAAATGTTTGTGAAAAGTTAGAGGCTTGAAGGAGTGTGGGATTAGGGCAGACTGTGCGAATGAATGAACACATTGGTCTGAGACCCAGGGCAGACTTGATGGGTCGAATGACCTCCTTCTGTGCCATAAATTTCTATAATTTTATGATTCTGTACCGATTCCTTTTGTGGGGCTTAAACCCACAACCTTCTTGTGACGGTGGTGAACCAACAAACTCGATTGAATACTCGTTCAAATGGAGACTGAATGTCTGTTAGAATGTTGCCTTCATGTTTGCATGGTACTGTTTCAGTCATTTACACCCCACAGGTAGCAGGATGTTAAAGGATGTTGTTGTCTGAAAGGAGGGCTGATTTACATGAAAACTCATTGTCTGTAAGCATGTGTATTTTGTGAGTGTGAGAGTACACGCACAAGGTGATAAAATACAAGGCAGAAGAGTTACACCTTGGAGGGACTTGTAACAAACAAGTGGGTCAGCTTGCTCCTCTGCTCAAACCGTAAGTGCCAGCATTTTATGTATTACGACTCCGACTTAATTTTTGGGGTGTTGTTAAAATTTATGCTTGTGTCCATTAAATATTTGAAAGTTATTTCGAGAAGTGCGTATTTTAAATGTGTTAATATAAATGGGATGCTGGTTTTGTCCTCCTGACTCGAGAAGCCGGGAACTCTAATCACTGAAGCATTGGGTACAAAATATCAAGCTCCATGATATTCTGACTCAGGTGAGAGTGAACCAGGCTGATACAGCAACTAGAACTGGCGGAAGTGGACATAGTCATCGTGCGTTCATTACATTCAGGCTCGACTATGCAAACTCGCTGCTTGTCGGCCTCTCCAACTCCTCCCCCCACAAGCTGCAGGTCATCCATGTCCTCTCCCGCACCAGGCACCTATCACCCCCATCCTCGCCTGGCTCCACTGGCTCCCTATCACTCAGAGGATACAATTGAAGATCCTGGTTTTCACCTTCAAGGCCCTCCATGGCCTTGCTCTTCCCTACCTCTTTGACCTCCTCCCAACCTGTCCACTTCCTCCACTCAGCGGGCTCCATTCTGCTTCACAACCTCCACGTTGCCCGCCCCACCATTGGCAGGCGGGCCTTCAGCCTCCCTGCCACTCTGAAATTCCATCCCCCAGTCCCTCCGCCTTGCCACCAATGGAGCATAATAAAAGACTTTTAAAAATAAATAAATTGCTCTATTCATGTTGAAAAGAGATTAGTTATCACATTAATTGTGTTACAGCACAAGTCGCACACGTTTTAACCAATCTCAAAGAAGGCGTTTTACATCTAGACTTACAATAAGCTTCCATTATTGAAATGTGCGAGTACTGAAATAGAATTGCAATGCAACATCATCCCATTGCTCAAAAGAAGAATGCCATCACCTTATCATTATTAGCCTCTTCCTTCAGCCCGCTCAGATCAAAATCCTATTGCCCTTGGCTATTTAATAACTATAACTTTTCAAATGACATTCAGTCTAACGCTACATGACTGTAAAATAGATTACTTTACACAGCAGTTCATTTGGATTTTCTAATTACAATCTTAAAGGTCCAAACAACATCAGATTGCAACACACTGCTTGGAAATAAATGAATATTAAGAAGTTAATCTGGAACAGCACAGTATGTAAAGCAGCGAGGTTAAGGAAATTTTATGCGTCTTTTCTTCAGAAGATAATCACTAATTAATCCCAATTCTGTATACTAATGTTTTTTAGTTTTTTCGGTCCATTTAATTTGTTTGTTTAAGATGCCCCCTATTGGCTACATATTGGATTTATTGGATTGTTTCATTGTGGTTTCCACCCTGTGCACTCACACCAGCGTGAACATTAGCCAGAACAACCGACTCAAAGCAGCAGGAGATTATCCTCACTCACTGAGGAGAAATACATAATCCCAATCTTCTGTCTGGCACCAGGTCCCTGTCTGATTGAAAAACTGCAGCCAATAAGACAATAAGTCAAAACTTTAGTCAAAATTTACCCATAATTATAGGCAGGAAATAGTGTGCCACCTAAACTGGACATGAACCACTTGTTTTTTTNCCAGAAAATGCTGAAAATTAAAAGATACCATATTTAATCTAAAATTTCAAAGTTAAGTTACTCCAACTCAATTTAGTTTGGACTCAAAGTGCTGCACTAAATGCACTGTAAGGTGCAGTGATTGTAATTAGTATGTGAACGCAGCAGCCAATTTGTGCAGCACGTCCCACAAACAGCCATAAAGTGAATGGCCAATTTTATTTGAGGGATTGTTGGGCAGGACACCAGGAAGGAACTCCCTTTTTTTTTGAATAGAGCCATGACATCTTTAACTTCTAGCTAAGCAGGCAGATGGAACCTCGGTTTAATGTCTCATCCAAAGTACATGCCTCCAACAATGCAGCACACCCCCGGCACTGCATTGGAGTGCCAGCCTCGACGATCCCAATTTGGTACCTGACCCCACAACCTTCTGACTCAGAGGCGAGAGTGGTACTAACTGAGCCGAGCTGACACCGAGAAATTTATAAGCAATTTAGGAAGACTTGCAAGAATAACAAGTTTTGGCCATAAGGTTCGCTGACTTTAGTTATTTGAGGATAGACTGCAAAAAAGAGTGTGGGTTGGAATGTAGAGGTCTTTTAGAATATGTTGAAGATCATTTCTTAGAACAAAAAAAATGCAGTGCTTGATTTGTTGCCGGCCAGGGGCTGTCTTGAAGGTAGGAAACAGTTAATGTATAAGCCCAAGTCTCATGTCAGTTGCATGAAAACCATTTGAGGTCATAATATGGGATGTCGATGTTGAGCATTTTAAAAAGATGAGACTGATAAGGGATACCCAACACGGTTTGTAAAGGGAAGACTGAGGTTAGCTGATTTGATTGTTTTATTTGAAGTAACTACAAATGTGGATAAGGGAGATACAGTAGATGAGTTTTGATTTGCTTTTAAGGTGTTCAATAAGGGTACACATAAAAGATTTGCTGCTAAAAATTAAGGCACATGGAAAAGTTCAAAAATTGATTGAAGAACAGTTAAAAGTCAGGCGACAGAAATTGGGAATTAAGGGATGTTTCTCTAAATGACGGGATCTCTCTTGTTCTCTCCATATATAAATATATCAATGATCAGGTTGCAGGAGTTTAGATGATGCAGTGAGGAAGAGGAAGAGACATTGACAAGATTAGTGGAATGGACAGATTGGTAGTGAATGGAGCTCAATATAGAAAAATATGCTGAATTCTGTGAGAAAGAATAGGGAGTGGAGTTATACCCTGCACGGTGGAATTCTCAATGGAGCAACAGAGAGATCTTGGGATGTAAACACATCTATCATTTAAATGTGGGATTGAAGTCGAGTTGGCTATTAAAAAGGCAAAAAGAGGGTAAGCAAAGAAAGGGTATTGGAGTACCGGAAAAGAGAAAGGCTTTTTGGAGGACCAAACACTAATATGAAAAACAGCCAAAAAATAGCCTGCTGTGTGGTATATTTCCATGGTTCTATGAGCAAAGGATGTTGAGTTTAAACAAAAAATGTATTTGGGTTTAAAGCTCAGTTAAAGCTACTTACTCTATCATTGCATTAAAAATGAGCTGTTCCCCTCAGATTCTACATTCAAATATTTCTCTGGCCACTAAAAGAATTCCAACATTTTACTTACTAATCACACAACTTCAAGATTGTTCAATTAATAAACTTCATTTCTGTTCAAGGTCACAGCTCCCTCTGCTGGATATTCACATGTACTATGTTCTGCTGTAGCTGAATGGAGTTTCACATAACATTGGATTACCATAACAACAAAATTACATTTGTATAGCGCCTTTCACGTCGGAAGGACGTCCCATGGTGCTGGACAGACAGAGTTACGGACCCAAGCTGAGGGTCGGGGTGGGGGAGGGTGGAGGGCAGGGAGATCGAAAGCACAGTCGAAGAGGAGGGTCTTGAGGTAGGTCTTGAAGGTGGCGAGGGGGTGAGACGGAGGGACTGTGGGATGGAGTTCCAGAGGGTGGGTGCAGAGTGGCGAAAGGCCCACCTGCCGATAGTGGGGTGAGAAAGGGGGGGATGTGAAGCAGGCCGGAGCCTGCTGAGCGGAGGGAGCAGACAGGGTGGTAGGGGGTTAGGAGGTCGGAGAGGTAGTGGAGAGCAAGACCGTGGAGGGCTTTGCAGGTGAGGACCAGGATCTTGAACTGTATCCTCTGTGTGATGGGAAGCCAGTGGAGTTGGGCGAGGATGGGGGTAATAGGTTCGCGGATGCTAGTGCGGGAGAGGCCATAGGCTGCAGAGCTCTGGATGATCTGAAGCCTGTGGAGGGAGGAGTTGTGGAGGCCGACAAGCAGTGAGTTTGCATAGTCGAGCCTCGATGTAATGAAGGCGTGTATGAGGGTTTCGGCCGCCTGCAGTGTGAGACAGACTATAAATATCATTTTAGTTGGAACACCCTTATCTCTGGATCAAATGACAATGGGTTAAAGCCCCGTATTGGAACTTGACCCAGTTGTCCAGGCTGATACTCCAGGGTGGTACTGCAAGTGTGCTGTCCTGGAGGTGTGCGATCCTTCAGATGAAACTCGGCTTAGGTGGACATCAAAGATCCCACATCATCATTTGAAGAGAAGTTTCTCCCAAGTGTCCTGGCCAAAAATCCCCAAGATAAATTGGTGACTCATTTCATGGCTGTTTGAGGGACTTTGTTGACTCCAATTTGACTGCTGCCTTTTCTGTAGCTAGTCACTACCCCTGACGAGCAATTTTGTGTGAAATGTTTTCGGATGTTTCGACTTCTAGGCATTATATCAAATATAACAAATTTAACAAAATTATACATTTCATGAATAAGGTAGAACACAAACAATGAAATATTCCTCAGTCTGCTCACTTAAGAGGGACATGGGTTTGAGCAGTCCCTATCCAGTTCCAAGTGTGTGTTGGCTCGTGGAACAAAGTTGCTCTTAACTTAATACCACTCACCCGAGAGAAATGAGGATTGCTGACGTGGAGAAAAGAAAATATTACATTGGTGTGGGAGGGATAGCCCTGTTGAACTGGGGCTGAGGCAAATTATTGGAACAGGTGAGGAGCTTCGCTCTGCATCTTATTCTATACCTGATCTGAGAGCTCTTGATTGAGTTCGGGATGGGGAAGAGAAGAGAATTCTGCTAATCAAATTCCTGTCTGTGCTGGCGTTCACATGTCAGATCAAAATCCCATTGCAAATTGTTAAATTTGTTATATTTGATATAATGCCTAGAAGTCGAAACATCCCCTGGAGAGGTCAGATTATTAACCAACAGAAATGTGCATCTCTGATACCTAAAATGAGAAAGTGTCCATATGCCAGCACTGATGTATCTCAATGTAATGATCAACATAAAATTCCAACCAAATATCTTAAAAGTTGTCTGAATAATGATCCCTTTAAAACCTGTTAAGTGCTGGTGCATTCTTGCACAACTGGACGTTTATGGCAATTGCACTGAATTCACATTTATTCAGCAAAAGTGTGAACATAAATAGTTCTGTTCTGTTCACAATTGGCTGCCACGTTTCATCCACAAAATATGCAGTCAATTCACTTTACAATATATTCTGTGAAGCACTTTGAGATGTCTCGAAGATGTGATAAGTCGCTATATCAAATGCAAGGATTATTATTATTATGATAGTTCCTAAAATAAATGGGAGTTTTCTTCCCTTATAATTTTTATGAATGATGAAAGTGACTTCCTGCAGGACAACCAAGACAAACTGCCTATCTCACTCACAGACAATGGTATCCACTGTGAATTTTCACCACTTCCATTACTGTCAATGGCTGTCACTGCAGGGTTACATTTGTACAATTCATGAAGCCCACCAGACAAGATACTCAATACTTTGTCACTGTCAGTAACAATTCCACTCATCACAGGAATACGGAATTGCACATCACCAAGAAATATTCTCTTTGTGGATTTTACACGGTGGATCATTCAATCCTCTTCAACCGCCTTTCCTCCCACCTCAACCTCCAAGGTTTTGTCCTTGACTGGTTCAGGTCCTACCTTTCATACCGCCTCCACTTCGTCTCAGCTAACGGCTTCTCCTCCAGTCCCCGTTCCGTCTCTAGCGGTGTTCCTTAGGGCTGTCCTCGGTCCCCTCCTCTTCACCCTCTACATGCTCCCCCTTAGTGACATCATCCGCAGACATGGGGTAAATTTCCACATGTATGCGGATGACATCCAACTCTATCTCTCTGCCTCCACCCTCAACTCCAGGACTACTGGCGTCCTGACCAACTGCCTGTCCGACATCAAGTCCTGGACGAGGGACAACTTTCTCCAGCTGAACGTCAGCAAGACCGAGGCCCTCCTGATTGGCTCGCGACAACGCCTCCGCACCTCGGGTGAAGGCAGCATCAGTATCCACGGCTGTACACTCAACCTCACTAAGCCAGTCAGGAACCTGAATGTCTTGTTTGACCCTGAACTGTCCTTTCCCCCCACATCCGCCCCATGATTGGCACTGTCTACCACCACCTCCGCAACATTGCTAGATTCTGCCACTGCCTCACCCCTCAGGCTGCCGAAACCCTCACCCACGCATTTGTCACATCAAGGCTCGATTATGGAAATTCCCTCATCGGCCTTCCCAACTCTTCCCTTCACAAGCTGCAGATCATCCAAAACTCTGCAGTTTGTGTACTCTCGCGCACCAGGCTCCATGACCTCATCACTCGCCCGACTCCATTGGCTCGCCATCCCTCAGAGGATCGAATTCAAGATCCTTGTCCTCACTTTCAAGGCCATCCATGGCCTTGGCCCTTCCTACTTCTCTGAGCTGCTGACTCCCTACCAACCTGCCCACTCCATCCATTCAGCGAGCTCCGGCCTGCTCCATGTTTCCCGCCCGACCCGCCCTACCATCGGTGGCCGGGCTTTCAGCCTCTCTACCCCCACACTCTGGAATTCCATCCTATGGTCCCTTCGCCTCACTTCCTCCCTTGCCTCATTCAAGGCCGGTCTCAAGACCCTCCTCTTCGATCATCCCTTCGGTCGCCCTCCCACCTCTCTGCCTTCCCTCACCCCTACCCCACCCCTCTCCCGTACTTGGGTCCTGTCCTCTGACTGTCCAGCACCTTGCGACGTTCTCCCGATGTGAAAGGCACTCTATAAATGTAATTTTGTTGTTGCTACAACATTTATAATAATAATCATCGAATATATCGGTTGAATTATCACTTATCAAATATATCTGTTAAATTGTCAATTTGATTACAAGTGAAATACCGAATTCAATTCAAAATTGCCATAAGCTCACATTGCAGTCTTGTAGTACTGACCTTGGTAACTTCACAATTTGAAGTAGGATCTTTGTCCGAGGCTTTCAACTTTGTCAAGTTGCCCACAGCGTACGATGTTGCATCACACAACGCTTCATAGGGACACTCCTCGTCTGATTGGGTTTCAAATTCTGTGATGAGTTTGGTTAGCTCCATTTGCTCCTCACCTTCAATTCAGGGAAAATATAAAATATAAATCTAATCCATTTTAATGGAAATGTACCAAAATAACAACGTGGCGCTCTCAAGGTGAACCTTAAACCGAGCCTTAGAAAAGCTACCTAACAGCGATTGTATGTGCGCTCATTAATGTAAGACATCCTCAAACCCTGCTACACATAACATGTAGCATTCACTATACCCCACAAGGGACGGTGCCATTTGGAGAGAACGAGTGACCCAAAGGAAGAGAAAATCTAGAACAAGAGTTCTAAAAGCAGCGAGGCACCCTATTGTTCTATTCAAATATAATTGTGTAATAATGAGCTTCCCAATCATCCAGTTAGTAAGAAAATAAGGCAACGAGCATCCTTGAGGCTTACCAAACATAAAGGTATTATTTTTCAATAATATATTTCATTGACTTCTTCAAATACATGAAATGAAGAACCACAGGATAAGAAGTTTAAACAGTAAACCATCTTTACCTTTGGGGTTTTGATTAATTGGCTCAGAAGTAGGAAATGGAGACATTCTTTGTGCCTGAAGAGTTTTTTCAGTGTTCTTTCCTGCCATATGATCTAGAAAGAGAACAGAAAAAAAACAAGAGAACCAACTTTGATAAAGCAATGTGAAATAATTGCTATAATAATAATAAACCATGCATTTGATATAGCACCTTATCATGTTGTTGAGACATCTCAAAGCGCTTCACAGTAAAATGATTTGACTGTGTATTTTGTGGGCAAAACTGGCATGCTGCACCTCAGATAGACTTGTCCCTGGTCAAAGGCCAATGGTTAATATCCACCCCAGCATTATCTACCTCAACGTTATGAGATTCTACTTTGAGGTTAAAATAGTCCTGTGGTTTTAAAATATGTAACCAGATCAATAAAGCTTAGATAATAAGGATTATGATTATGATGAATATTATTATTATTATTATATAATGAACACGGTAAAGGCCAGGGAACAGGTCGTCTACTGATTAACAGATAGGAGTCCTTGAGAGACCAAGATTTCAAGTCAGGATAGTTTTTTTTTAAATTAATGAAGGTGCTGGGACAATACATTAATCATCTTACATCAAAAGTTTTTTTTTCAAACCTTGAATAAGAGTTGCAATCTCTTTACTCTTCTGAGATGGATGTTCCTGCACGATTTCTAATGCAGTCTTCCCATGGATCTCTTTAATATCAACGTTGATTGCTAACAAAAGAGCAGCATTCACATTTAATCAATAGTTCAGGAACGTTCCAATCTAAACAATAAACCAATGTTACCCATCTGAGTGGTAAACTAGACAATGAGTCACAAACTATGGCAAGCCACACAACCCACATAGGCACAGCACCCAGAAGAATCAAAGTGCATCCTGGCGAAATGGGAGAGAAAAAGGGAGGAGGGCGGGAGGGTGGCTGGAGGAAGGAGGATAGTTTGAACAAGAATAACAAAATAATTTGGCAGCAGTTATTTACAACAACATGCTTCCACAAAATCTATATTTAGGGCTTGCTCAGAATTTTAGTCTTGTTTCTTAATCAAAAGGGAAAAGCGAACCTAGGCAGCTGTATTGTATTTCTCTGAATTTGAAGAGGAAGAAGTCAGAAGTTTTCGTTCCTAATCAAAACCACCTCAATGGTATGGTCTTCAAGAGACCCTCTTATTTCCCTCCCCAGGTCCTGCCATACAAACATCATGGATTCACACAGATTTGAGAACAGCTTCAATCACTTCAATTCAGACAGATGCAATGAAGCAATGTAGGAGCAGATCCAAAGTTGTGCACCCCCATAAACCCTTCCTATGAGAGCGGCAGCAGCTTCCAGCCAGGTTTTTTTTCAGGGCTGGGTAATCCTGGCTCAGCTCCCAGGTTAATGCATCCTACCAAATCACTTTTTTGAAGTCCAGTTATAACTTACAATGGAACGACTGATTGCATTGCAATTTTTTGTAAATCTGCCCACTATGTTTGTACACAAAATTAAACGGCACAAAATGGACTGTAGTTTTGTATTAATACACAAAACTTACCAGAGGCCAGAAGTATTTGGACCACATCTGTCTTTCCAAACAAGGCAGCCTCGTGCAGGGCACTACCCTTCTCTGTCTGAGGGAAGAAGAATTTTCATTTTAAAAGACAATAATTACTCGTACTGTAGAACAAGTTGCCAAATGTTTCAGTCAAATTTGTAAAATTTGCACTTGATTAGTGTCTTATGTCAAAATGTCTCAACATTCCACACAATTAGTTACTTGAAGTGTATTAATTGGCATAATTAAGTCAAACACAGCAGCTAATCCACAGAAGCAAATTTCACAAAAGTTATGAGATGGATGATCACCAGGTACCTGGTAGTTAATGTCCATTCCGGATTCCAGAAGGATCTGCACGACTGCTTTTTGCCCATTTCTTGCTGCCAAGTGAAGTGGTGTGTGTTTCTTGGTGTTACAGCTCAGCAGGTTTGGATGGGCATTTAATAGCATTTTCACTACCTCCAACCTCCCATAGTGAGCAGCCAGGTCCAGCGGAGTCTCAAATTTGTTGTTTCTCATTGTAGGATCTGTGAGCTCTTCAAGAAGAACTTTGACAACATCTGAATGACCATACTGTGCTGCACAGTGCAAGGCAGTCTCATTGTCATTGTTCTGTTACAAGAGGGAAGATGATAGAAATACACAAAAATATTAAAACCGCTCGTTATTCACCAGAACAAACTAATTAGTGCTTTCACATTACAGTGTAAAGATTGGCCTTGAATTAGCATAATACAATGATCAAAACACAACCGTGGTTTTGTGAGGTGCCATATACCTTGACATATCAAACGTCAGTAAGTTCTCTAATTTTTGTAGTTTAGCATTTGGGGGAAATGGATTTAATTTGTGTTAATTTGTGATTGAGGATAATAGTTAATCAGTTCTCACAAAGCAAAACACTTTTCTAACACTGAATGCAGGCAAAATGTGGGTCTCTTAACTGCCCGGCTAGCAATTTCTCTGAAAATGAGACTATAGGGCTAGCCTCGATAGTGTAATGGATAAGGATGCAGTTTATCAACCAGGAGCTTGCTGATCAAATCCTGCTCTGCGCTGAGTATGTCAGTCTCACCGTCACAGAGGAGGGGATAACCAGCTGTGGTTCCAGCTCTTGGTCAGTACCCTCTACTGGTTGAGCACACGTGTGGCAGCTCGGTGAGGTGAGGTCAGGCTCAGCCGTGACAGTCCATCAACACTCACTGTCAAGGCTCACAAATAAATAATGGTAATTTCAGTGGAGACCCGGAGAGCAAAAAAAAATTGACTCACTAAATTTAAAAATAAAAAAAAGCACAATTACCATATCTGTGGAAGCAAACTTTCATCCATCAAAGTGAAAGACTAAACATATATTTTCAATGCAGTTCAGCACACATAAGTGCCACTTCATATAAACGGAAACAAAGAACAAGCATGGGGGTGGGGGGGGAGAAGCAGATTACAATGCACACAAATAAAAGACTGAAAAAGACAACATTTTACAACACATATTGCAGTAGTTCAAAAATATACCGATTTCTACACACAATTGCAACGTATAACAGCAAGATTAATACTGTGTGATAATTACAGACTATATTTTTGGATTTGGGGCGGATATTTGTGCAAATTCAGAAAATGTACATGAATTTTTAAAAGCAGAGCTAATTCTCACATTCTGAAAAGCAACAAATGCAGTGAATTTTACAATAAATTCAGAAAAGTGAAAGAATTTGCAAAGTTTTACAGGCAACAGAAAAATTAAATGAAAACAGAGTAGCTACTTAAATCAATAAAAAGTGAATGCAACTATTATCCAAGACACAAGTTTGGGTGGTTCCTATTTGTAAGGAGATTAGCAAGAAATCCTACATGTAAAGGTTTATCCCAAAACATGTATCAGATGCAGAAAAGATGCACTTTTTTTCAGGTTTGTTTTATAGTTGTCTTTAGTCATGAATCTAGATGGTCCAGAGAATGGATAATGATTGCTCATTTCAATTCATGGAGCCTGTGAGGAACCTGTCTTATTTCGATCCTCAACTCTCCTTTTCCTTTCATCTGGGCTCTGACCACTTTCCTCTTTACAACATTGACAGCCTCTGTCAATATTTTATCTTCCCCCCCACCCCCTCAACATCTACGTATGTGAAACCGTCATTCACGCCCCACCCTATCTCTCCTTTGAAAATGTACCCATAAACAAAACTTTAAACTGGACCTTCAGCCACTTCCCTTCTACCACCCAGCACGGACTCTCACTCAGTCTTTATAAAGCACTTGACATTCTCACAATGTGAAAAGCACTACATAAATGTATAATTTGTTATCTCTTGTGCAATGCATTGTTCAGGACAGGCAAGTGCCATCTACAACTAATTTGCTTTCATTTATGCAGTATCAGTTCAGAATCAGTATTTTGGTCCAATTCATTCTCAGCATCCACTTCTCTGTAGATCTGAATAATCATAAAGAGTACTATCATCCCTAAACCTCAATTTGCACGTGTGATAAAACAAATGGCTTTCAAATGAGAGAATTTTTGCTGCACAATTTATATTCCCATTTAATGTTCAAGTCATGGATAGAGAGGGACATGAAATAGTGTGAAAAAGCCATATAGAACAATTGACAATGCAGACAAATAATATACAAACATGAAGCAAGGTATACAGACATAAAAGAGACAAACCGTTCAAAGTGACAATCAACAACAGATTGTAAAAANTTAAACAGAACTAAAAATACAAGATCACAATCAATGCTCAACTCTCAACAAGGAAATTCCTCCTGCCAAACCATTACTCTCAAAATGCCACCATCTGCACGATTACTGTATTCCTAGAGCATGCCATGTGACATTCCCCATCAGTCCAGGTTTCCTATCAGTCTATAAAGTTTCATATGAAGCACACTTTTCAGAATTCATTCTTGTTATGCAATGTTCCACGCAGTCCATAAACGTTACCTATCCACCAAATATCCTATTGATTCCCAATGATTTTGTTTTGTTCAGCCGGGTGTCTTACATACGTGGAAACCCATCACGATGCTTAAGAGTATCCAAACCAAGCTGAGATTTCCACGCATCTCACCTATATATGGAAATCCCAGCGATAGATTGATGGAACGCGCACTCTCTCCCTGGAGGGCCGCATTCTGCTTACCTAATTCCGGAAAGTATTAGGCACAGGTTGGCAAGTGCCATGTTAGTGAGTCAATTTAACGATGCTGTATTTGTGAAATATCCAAAAAATTGTGTGTGACCAACACAAGAGTTTGAAGAATAAATACAAATGGAAACTCTCTGTTAAGGTCTGCAAACAGTCAAGACATTATGACCACATTAGCAGGTTGATCTGACTGGGGGAGCGAAAAGCTGAAGGCCTGACCACCAATGACTGGTTAGTTTCATTTCAAGTCAGAACAAATTTATAACAATAACACACACTTTTAAAGCCCTCCATGGACTTGCACCTCCTTATCTCTGCATCCTATCAACACCACTTCAAACTGTCTGCTCCCTCCACTAAGCAGGCACTGGTGGTTAGGCCTTCAGCTTTTTGCTCCCCCACCCACTGGAACTCCAACCAGATTCTCTCCGCCTCATCCCCTCCGCCCAGTTCAAGACTTTCCTCTTTGATCAATTTTTGGCCACCCTCTCATCCCCCCCCACACCCTCCACCCTTCTTGATTCCAACCCCCAACTTGGGTGCAAACCCATAACCGTCTAGCGCATTGGGGTGTTCTTCACTTCATAAATGGAATTTTGTTGTTGTTGCATTTGATATAGCATCCTTTCACATCAGGACATCTTAAAGCACTTCTCAGGATTTACTGTAAAATGTAGTGGCTGTATTTTGTATTTCTAAAGAGGGTGACATGGCAATTTTCCACACAGACATGGAGTGAATGACCAAATTTACCTGGAGGATTGTCCTGCTAGGACACTGTGAGAAACTCCCTTCTTTTGTCCAGTAGTCCCGTGGGATCTTTAATGTCCACCTGAACAGGCTCATGCGAATGACAGTACCTCCAACAGAAGTACATATTTGTACTTAAAGTTTATGTGGGACATTGTTGTGCACTTTGCCCACAAAATACAGTTATTACACTTTACAGCATATTCTGAGAGACACTTTGAGACGTCTCAACGACATGATAAATCGCTATATCAAATGCAAAGATTATTACTATTGTTATTTGCCGGAGCAGAAAATAGAGATTCGAAAACTAGGTGGAACCGAGATTGAGATGTCAGTCCTAAGGGCAACAATATTGACAGTTGATACTTCTCACAGGACAGACAATCAACAAGTACTGTTGTGGAAATCAGCAGTCTTTATTGTATAATAAAAATCCCACCAATGTCACCACTGAATGCGTCTTGCCAAATCATGGATCCTAAATGGTATGGCAGCACTTTATGGGTACTACATGGCACTATTCTCCGCTGACTTCTCTCTCCTCTCATCTCCCAATGTCTCCCTCCACATCACTCCGCCACCAACACCCATGGCCACCCTTTTGACCTGGTGATTACCCCCACGGGGCCTCAGCCTCTCAGACTTCACCATCACTGACAAAGCCATCTCGGACCATTACTTCATCTCCCTTAATTCCTAAATCCCTCTTCCCCACTTCCATCACTTACCGCCCCTGGGAAAAAAATCTCCCCACCACCCCTCTCCGCTACATTCATCTGAACTTCTCTCCCTCTGGGCTTCCTCCCGCAATGACCTGTCCTCCTCGGTCACACTCCTCCACAATACCCTCTCCACCATTCTCGACGCACTTCCCAAACTCCTCTCACTTCGCGAACTGTCTCCTACTCACGGAAGTCACCTTGGTACACCAGCCACGTCTACTCCTTTAAGGATCAGGTGCATGCCACTGAACGTATCTGGCTCAAATCCAACTTAACAGTCCATCGACAGATCTGGTTGGACCTTATCAAATCTTACCACTCCGTTCTCACCTCTGCTAAATCGTCATTCTACTCCAAGATAATCTTGAAGGCCAAGGACAACGCCAGGCTTCTCTTCTCCATCACCAACCGGCTTCTCTGCCTACCCTCTTCTCCAACGCCAATTGTGAGGAGTTGCTGGACTTCCTCGAAACCAAAGTCGAGGGGATCCGCTCAGCTGCCTCTGTCCTTCCAACCACTAACCCCTCACACCCCAACCCCCTCACTCCCTCCACACCTTCGAACCTGTCACCATCACTGACAAGGCCATCTCTGATCACCATTTCATCTCCCTCAACTCCCATATCCCTCTCCCCGCTGCCTCCAAACCTACCACCATCTTCTACCGCCCATGGAAGATCTCCCCGCAATCCCTCTCTGCTGCCCTGGAGTCCTCTGATCTCCTCCCCGTCTGGCCCACCTCTCTCAACAATCCATTCACTGCACTCACTCTTCTCCACAGCACCCTCTCCACCATACTCAACGTCCTTGCCCCCCTCACCTCCCGAATTGCCTCCTATTCTCGATCCTCACCCTGGTTCACCAGCCACCGTTGCTTGCTTAAGGGCCAGGTGCGGTCTGCCGAATGAACTTGGTTCAAATCCGGCCTAACAGTCCACCGCCATATCAGGCTGGACCTGATCAAGAACTACCACTCCACCCTCACCTCAGCCAAATCATCCTTCTATTTCTGGTTAATCCTGGAGGCAAAAGGCAATCCCAGGCTCCTGTTCTCCACCTCCAACCGGCTCCTCCGCCCTCCCCAACACACCTCGCAGATACTTTCCTCCCACTCTCACTGTGAGAAAATGCTGGACGTCCTCGAGTCCAAAATCAAGGGAATCCGCTCAGCTGCCACTGCCCTCCCAACTTCCACCCCCTCCCTACCCCCGCCCCACACCCATCTGACAATTACCCATCCCTCTTTCCACACCTTTGAACCTGTCACCCCCTCCTCTGTCTTCAACATGGTAACCTCCATGAAGTCCACCACCTGTTCCCTGGACCCCATCCCCACCCTTCTCCTTAAATCCCAGCTCCACCTCCTTGCCCCACTACTCGCCGATATCATTAACCTCTCCATGTCATCTGTCACTGTTCCTTAAAACAGCCACTATCCACCTTGAAAAAACTTTCCTTCGACCCATCACAGCTATCTAGCTATCTGGCCCATCTCAAATCTCCCTTTCCTATCCAAGGTCCTTGAGAGAGCCGTTGCCTCCCAGCTTCACTCTTTCCGCTCCTCTCACTCCCTCCATGAACCCCTCCAATCGTGTTTCTACTGCTCTGGTCAAGGTCACAAATGACATCCTGACCATGTGTGACTAGGGCTCCCTCTGCCTCCTCATCCTCTTCGACATATCCGCCGTCTTTGACACCGTGGACCACTCAATCCTCTGTCTTGTTGATGTTCAACTGTAGAAGGTTAGTTCTCATGCAGGACTTGATGTCTGACAGACATTCTGTCAGGACAGCAGTGGTCCTAGAGTCCAGGATGGAGTTAGAGAGATAGAGTTGGGTGTCATCCAAATACATGTGGAAATTGACCCCATCTCTGCAGATGATGTCACCAAGAAGGGGTATATAGATACTGAAAAGGAGGAGACTAAGGACAGAGCCCTGAGGAACTCTGCACGAGATGGTACGGGGGCTAGAGGAGAAGCTGTCTGTGGAGATGAAGTGGAGACAGTGTGAGAACTAGGATCTGAACCATTCAAGGGCAGAACCGTTGAGGTGAGAGGAGAAGCAGTGGACGAAGATAGAGTGGTCAACAGTATCGAAGACAGCAGAGAGGTCAAGGAGGATGATGAGGCAGAAGGAGTCCTGGTCGCAGATAGCCAAAATGTCATTTATCACTTTGACCAAAGCTGTTTCTGAGCTGTGCGTGGCACGGAAAACCAATTGGAGGGGTTCGTGAAGGGAGTGACAGGAGAGGAAGGAGCAAAGCTTTCAGGACCTTGGAAAGGAAAGGGAGGTTGGAGATGGGGTGGTAGTTTGAGAGCAGGGATGGGTCCGGGGAGAGTTTCTTAAGGACAGGAGTGATGACGGCTGTTTTTAGAGGAATGGAAATGGTACCATGGACAGGTAGAGGTTTATGCGAGTAGGGGGCGCAAAGAGGTGGAGCTGGAGGTAAGGAGAGGGAAGGGGTCAAGGGAGCAGGTGGTCCGTTTCATGTGTGTTACGGTGGTAATGAGAGAGGAGGGTGCGACAGCAACAACAACAAAATTCCATTTATAGAGCGCCTTTCATGTCGGGAGGATGTCCCAAAGCGCTGAACAGTCAGGTGTCGGGGCCCGAGCATGGATGAGGGGCGGTGTAGGGGTGAGGGAAGGCAGAAAGGCGGGAGGGAGACCAAAGGCATGGTCGAAGAGAAGGGTCTTGAGACCGGCCTTGAAGGAGGCAAGGGAAGAATCGAGGCAAAGGGACCGTGGGATGGAGTTCCAGAATGTGGGGGCAGAGAGGCTGAAAGGGCGGGATGGGTGGGAGACATGGAGCAGGCCGGATCCCACTGAACGGAGGGAGCGGGCAGGTTGGTAGGGAGTCAGCAGGTCAGAGAGGTAGGAGGATGGCCTTAAAGCTGAGGACGAGTTCACTAGTCTACCAAAAATTCATATCAACACATATACAAGATCATTTGTTATCCTGCCCAGCAAAAGACATGATCACGCAATTTCAGGTTGCACTATGTAGAGATCAGAACTCTAAATCTCCGCAGAACACAGAGATACATTTGTGAATCAATTATACAAGTTAAAATTTAGGAACCTTGGACATACCCCAACTTAAACCGTCCCGTTTGCTACTCAATCGGTAGCACTCTTGCCTCTGAGTTAGAAGGTTATGGGTTCAAACCCCACATTGAAACTTTAAACTGACACGCTAGGTTGACACTCCAACAAAGTGCTGGCAATGCTGGTAGTTGGAGGTACTGTTTTTCGCTGAACATAGTACTGAGGCCCAATCTGTCTGTTCTGGTGCACGTTAAAGATCCCATGGCATTACTGCATCTCTTGGTGTCCTGGGCAACAATCCCCCAAAATAAAATTTGTCATTCACTTAATAGCCTTAATAGTAGGACGGTGCTACGCTCAAACTGACTGCTGTGTTTGCCTACAAATACACAGTCCCTAAATTCTGTGAAGCAATTTGAGACATCTCGACAATGTGATAAGGTGGTATTCCTAAGAATTATTATATTTACAATATATCCTGCTAAACATTTCAGACATTCTCGCAATGTGAAAGGCACTGCATGAAATTCAAGGATTTCTAAAATATATTATTTATTTATTGCCTAAGGGAAATTTTCAGCAACTTGCATAATATCTTCGAGTGCTTCAAAGTGGCGGAGCTTAACGGCGAACCGGGGAAAGTGGGCAGAGTATTGCTGGCATGGTCAAAAAGGAAGGTTTCAGATGCGATGTGAAGAGGGGAAAGGAGGGCCCAAGACGGAGGGATTGAGGCAGAACGCTCCAGAGTTTCTGGGTATAGTGGCTGAAAGCACAGCTACCAGGGAATGAGGAATGTTTATTTGTCAATCCCAGTTTCAAAGAAAGAAATGAGCATTGTCAGTGGTGTTACAATAATCCTTATACAGTGGAATCCACTTCTTCCGGAAGCCGGTTAACCCCAGATCTCGGGTAACTTGAACAAAATGGCCAGCCTCGATTCAGTTATATTCTCGCCTGTTTTTAAATATGCTGGTTGATTCAGGTGTAAATCCGGTTAATCCGGGCAAAATGCTGCACTGATCACCGCTGAATGCACTAACTCGGGCTTTCTGTGTCTTCCATTCAAGCCAGGATATAGATGGGAGGAATCAATTTGTGATTGACAGCGGACTCCAGCCATTCACAAACGGCTGAAGTTACGTTGTCAATCAGTGAGGGGGGGGCGCAACGTTATTACATATGATTATGCGGGGGAGCCACAGCTTCCCCTGTATTTGGTGTTGTGTCTTTCATGTCAGCACGTTGTCGCAGAGTGCTTCATAACAAGGAAGTGATGTTTCAATTGGACAGGGCCTTGGTCAGACCCCCTATGGAGCACTTTGTTCAGCTTTGGGCACTGCACCTCAGAAAGGGCATACTCGACTGGCTCCGGCCTCCTGTTGTGACCTCCGTTCCACCACCTGTGGCCCGCCTTCCGCCATTACACCCCGAAACTCTGGAACACTCTTCTTCTATCCCTCTGCCTTGCCCCGTCCTTTACCCATCTTCAGGTCATGCCTGAAGACCTTCCTCTTCAACCGTGCCTGCAGTCACCTCCCCTCCCACTCCACACCCCACTCTCCCGCCACCGGCTTAACATTTTGCATATAAATGCAAGTTGTTGTTGTTGTTGATGATGATGTTTACGACTGAATTTGCACAGAAATTACAGAGTATGCTTCAGTGGATGTTTACTGTATTTGCTGAGCTTTACTGTGGGTGGATATTGATGACACTGAGTGCTAACTCATTTTACCACTTAATGGCATAGGACAGTTCCCACAAAATATAATCAGTCCACTTTACACTATATGTTATAGGAACAAGAGTTGGCCATTCAGCCCCTTTAATCTGTTCCACCATTCTATCAGATCACGTCTGAGCTGTACCTCGGCTCCATATCGCATGATTCCCTGACCTAACAAATATCTATCGATCTCTGTCTGGAAAGTTCCAATTGACACCCATAGCTGTTTGGGGGAAGAGTATTCCAGACTGTGTGGGAAAATATGCTTCCTGATTTCACTCCTAAATGGCTAAGCTTTTATTTTAAGATTATGCCATCTTGTTCTGGATTCCCTTATCACGGGAAATAATGTTTCTATATCTACCCTATTGAGTCCCTTTAACATTTTGAACACCTCAATTAGAACACCCCTCAACTTTCTGAACTCCAGGGAGTACAAACCGAGTTTATCCAACCTATCCTCATAACTTAACCCTTTCATCCTTGGTATCATTCTGGTGAATCTGCACCCAACTCACTTCAGGGCCAATAGAACCTTCCTGAGGTACAGTGTCCAAAACTGAATGCTGTACTCCAGTTCAAAATATTAATCGCAAAATATTAAACAAAAGTATGTTTGAAAATTCATCTCACTATCACTGGCTTCTTCCAGGCAAATAATTCATCCAATTTGTCCCAAAGACCCAAAACAGCTAACCATTAAATTCTGTTGCATCATTTCTGAGTAAAATACAACAACAAGATTACATTTATGTAGCGCCTTTCACGTCAGGAGGACATCCCAATACAAAACCCATTTATGAGAATGCATCAAGTTTGGCAAACCTAACCAGACACTTTCTACATGACAAATTAAGTAGGTACGTCAGCAGCACTCAATACCAATGTGGGAAGATTTTTGTACTAAGAAGATTGTGTAACTAGTTATAAAAAGACAGGAACCAGGGTTGGGTTGTTGCACTGACACATGGGGTTTCTACTTCATTCCACGACTGTTTGTTGGACACTGCTGTTCACAATTGGCTACCACCACGTTTTGCCCACAAAATATGTTCTGTGAAGCGCTTTGAGACGTCTCGAGGAAGGGATAAGGCGCAATATCAAATGCAATTATTATTTTCCCAACTGCTGAGTTCTCAATCTTTGTTAAAGTGGGGATAACTGAAGAGCAGAGATCAAGTGCTCCCCAAAGGGGTGGGTGGGGGGAGGAAAATATATAGCAGTTTTAGTCGGGTGCTCATGTGCACTTTTCTCAGTACAATGTCCAAATTGCAAGTGTCCTTTCAGCTTGGTATACTGTGCGATACAAAAAAAATCAACTTGGAGTAACAAATACACGCGAAAGAGATGTTAGGTCAAAATCTAAATCGAATCTCAATTCTGAGAATCCACACGCATATAACCAGTAAACTGAGAGAAAAAAAACAGACCTGCTGAAGAATTTGGCTGTGAATCAACCTGCCTATTCTCATTTCAGAGTTTAGTATGCACAGCTATTGCTGAAGAGCTGAACGTTAAATAGGTTAGTATATGCAGAGCGGATATTAAATTCAGCTGTTAGCTGCTTAATAAAATGGGTGCATTGAACTGAAAGTCTAAGCAAATCCAAATGTACAAGTGATCAATAAAAGCACTTGAGTCATCTCGACTTTAATCATCGTTGTGCAGTGCTTAGATAACTCTATATTTGCAATACGCACAAAAATAGGTGCAATTTGTCTCAGTAATGCAAGCAATCACAACACAAAACACAGAACATGAAAAGAAGAAATCACAGGTATAAAACTGAGATAGCAACAATGATGACAAGAACAGGAAGATTGGGGTGAAAGAGGGGCAAGGGGAAGAAATATGAAACAGTGATATGCGTCTACACACCTTTGCATTCATATAAGGGTCAAAAGGGCCATACTTTTTGAGGTCTTTGCTCTCAATAGTATTCTATGGGGGAAGGAAAGAAAATGCAAATGAAAAATAAGGTTACACTGGAAAAAAAGATGAATGAACTGTGATAATGTAATGATAGTTTAAACAGTTTGCAGATAAACAGTTAGAAATTAAGATAATGGGAAAAACAGAAGATCTTGCCCTGAACTTCATCAAATAAGTTCAGCTCTATTTTAGATTTTGGCCTTAAAATTTTGAAAAGACAAAGCTAAACCATTTGGACAGAAATAAAATCATACACAACGAGTGATGCACACCAGAGATCAGAAATGGACTATACAATAACTTTCATTCTCCAGTTTAACTTAAAATGCTTCAATTTTCTTCACGGACTCAGCTCCCAAAAGTAGCTATTTGTTTGATCAACCAGCAGTCCAATTTCGTCGTCATTTCTGGCAACATAATTTTTGTATATTTTAAAGGTTTATAATCTGATCACTGCTGCTCAATATTAAGTATATTCACAAGGCTGGCATTTTCTTCAGACCTAGAAATAGGACTCTTAAAGCAGCAGCTTTCAGTGAACTGAAAGCTTAACTGACTGAGCAGTTTGTATCTCTCGTGTGCATCCCTGCTACAAACAGAACAGTGAACAGTTTGCTTTTCTTATTCACCAGCAATATCATCACTGGGACAAGACACGACTTCTGGATTCTGTAAAAACTGGTACCGTATACATGCCAATTTTTTTCGAATAGTGTTGTGGTTTTATACTTAAATCAAAGCTGAAAGTATCTTGCCTTGGCTCACTTCATATTCTGGTGTAATTTTTTTACCCAAATGCAAAGTATATATGCACCAAAAACTTTCAGACCAGTTTTTACAGCAATTGAACTGACCAAATTAATCCAGATCAAACTGAAACTTGATACGTATTCAAAAGTGACCTGAAAAAAGGGGTCAAAGCTTTCGATTTTGTTGACATGGCAGCACAAGCATGTGTACACAGAAGATGAAGCAAAACTATGGAAACATCATGCAGGCAGGCATAGCACATACAGCACTTGGTGTGGCAAGGTCATCAGCATGCTGCACCATCACTTAAAAATGCCAGCCGCTGAGCACTGCAGCCCATAGCCTGGCCAGGCCATAGGACTGGGTTTATCGTACCTGATAACAAAGTGAAGCAGACCATTTCAATACTAGTAAAATTCAAAACATATTATACTGTACTTTATCATCTGTGTGCCACTACTTGTCAACTAGTACACAATGGCCTAGAACAAGGCAATTTAGGCAACTTTATCACTTCTCGAAAAGGTTGAATTGGCTAATGTCACTTTTAATCCGAAATTAACAACATTCTGAATCGCTCTGACAAATAATCATCTTATTTTAATAGTTACATTGGTCCAATAGTAAGTAAGTACTTCAATTATGGATTAAAGGCAACTTAAAGTTGTGTATGCTAAGTTTTAGTAACATTTAAACATACCTACATCAAGTAAATATTGTACACAACAGTGTTTATTCAAAACTCACAATGTCCACAACATTCTCGATCTCCAAATAAATCAAAGCAATTCCTTTCAAATGTCTAAGAACTAGGCACGCTGCGACCCATTACTGACAATTGTTCAGTGCTGTCCAGAGACCTGACACCTCAGTGTAATGTTTTGTTTTCACAAGTTTCGTAATTCAGCAAGCAATAAGAAGTAAATTTAGGGATCAAATGAGAACAGAAAGCCAGTTGTAATGCTATTATGCACCAATTTTCTCTTTGAATAAATGGCAAGAAACAGATCAGTTCTCTGGTTCAGTACCAGTACCATTTTACTGACTCCTTGAGCAGGAAACAGAACTACCAACAAAGACATCTACCAAGAATAGAACATTATCACAAGAACGATTTGCCCCAAAACAAATCAAATTTCTGTAGCAAAATGAAATGAGATTTGTCAAGGTTTAGTTTCAATAGCCCTTTAATGAATTTCAAAACCAAATGATGATCTCCTAAAGAACCGGATAGAAAAATGGTTTGGAATATACAAATAGCTGCATGAGTTCTGCTTCAAGCATAAACCTGACACCACATCACCAGAGAAAGGTTGTGAGGAAAACTATATAAGGAAATCCAATTTAGGAGTCGCTCTGGATTTTCAACACAATGGTAAACCCTGTTTCAAAGTCTTTCTCCCTCAATAGTCAGTCCAACCATAGGTTTGGTAGGCTTCAGTAAAGGATTTATCCTGACAATTTTGAAGGATGATGAGACCAAGCAGGGACTGTCACATCGAAGTCTGAAAACCTTGGTGCCTTGATCACGGAAGGCAAACTTTCTGTTTTTGTTGTCAATGCTTGCTCACTTGTGAATTTCACACCAAAATTTTGTCGGTACAATGGGTCAGTCAATTCAACCCGTCAGTTAACATATTTAGTCATTATTCCCCAGAGTGACAGCACATTTCTGAAAAGCAAGCAATTTGTCCCACTCCTTAAACCTTGGTGATGTTTCTCAGAATAATGGATCTTTATTTACTTTGAGCAAGAGGAAATTTCTCCTACATGCTAATCCAGAACACAGAGTAAAACACGCCATTAGCCAATCTAACTTCCCAAAATAATATTTTGGCACATCATCTAACCCTAACCCTACCCTAGAATAATCCTAGAACAAGCCTGGGCATAGCCAAGTGTGCGAGGACAGTGAAGCGAATGGAGCTGGTCCAGGACACACCCAGTACTTCAGTCATCAGAGGTATGAGAAGAAACAACCTGATGGGCATGGAGGGGTCAGGGGAAGGGAGAGAGAAGAATAACAATCTGGAACTATGTGGAGGAATGTATTATGTTTGAAATTAGACAGATTGAGGAATGAGATCATTCTAGTAATGCTAACATTCCACCCTCAGGCTTTTCTCTCATTTAAGATTCTTGGTGAAATTATTTCCTTTCATTTCTTTTGATGTTTACTGCATTTGCTTGAAAAGGTTTCATTAAAGCACCACCGCAGGCCATTGATTATTCTTTCTGAAGCACTTCCATTATTTTTTTTAACCCAAAATATCTAAAGGAAGTATTTTTATAACTTCTGGGTTCTGTTTTTTAAAAAAAATGAAAAATAACTGCCCAGGGGCATCACTTCATTCTGAGATCTCATTTGTGTGACAATGTATTAGTTTCCAGGGTTAAGCTCCTATTTAAATGAAAAAATACATCCGCTATTATTGCAAGGCATTTTCAACTTCTGATTCTATTAACTAAAACCAATTTTTTTTTTGAGTGACACTGTTCTAGACCCCAGCGGTCTTCATAGGTTTGGATTCAGCTGAATGTTAATTGCAAAGAAAAAATTTAAATTGAGATAAGTCACGATGGACAACAATCTTAAAATCTTAAAGTACGTACTCGCTGCTCCCCACTCCCACAAAACCCTCTAAAGATTTCAGACCTGCTCGTTGACTTTTGCATGGGAGGGTCCTTGATGAATAAGAAGTTTGACAATCTGTGCATCCCCTTTCCACGCAGCCAAGTGAAGTGGGTAACATCCTTTGTTGTCTGCAATGTTAGTGGAAGCTTCATTCTTTAGCAGCATTTCAACCACCTCCCTGAAGCAAACACATTTTAAAATTTGTATTACTACAATCTTAAAGTATAAACTGGTAGAAATCAACACTGAGGTGCAATATCAAATACAAATATCATTATTATAAAAGTACACCTTGATTTTAAATAACTTTCTCTCTCCTGGTATCCTGGTTAACAATCTCTCAAATAAAATTGGTCATTCACTTCATGGTTGTTTGTGGGACATTGTTGTTCACAAACTGGCTCTCATGTTTGCCTACAAATACATAGTCACTACACTACAAAATAAAATCCTGTAAAGTACTTTGATTTCTTGACAGATTAGGATTATCACAATTATTATTACTTTCTAACTGAGAGAACAGGTGAAAAGTAGCTCTGGATGTGATATATATAGATTCTCAGGAGGTTTTTGAGAAAGAGTCATATAAGAGGTTTTTAAACAAAGTTCAGGGTAATGGAAAAGTGGTTGAATGGATAGAAGATTGATTAAAAGATAGGAAATGGAGTATATGGTTGGCATTCAGAATTGAAGGATGTAAATAGTGGTGTCTCCCAATGGTCCACGCTAGAACAATTTTTTTTCTCCATTTATATTAATTATCTGGATTCTGGTAAAGACACATCATTTTTACATTTGTAAATGACTCAAAAACAGAGAGAGTAGCCAAACGGTGAGGAATACTGCAAGCAACCTCAGGATGCTATAGACGAGTAGATTGGGTAGACGAATGCAAGATGAAATTCAATGCAGTAAAGTGTGAGATTATATATTCTGGGAGGAAGAACGGAAGGGCAATTATAGACTAAATGGTAACATTTTCAAATGTGTAGACGAGCGGAGACCTAGGGTTAACACACATAAATCTTTAAAGGTGGGAAGGCAGATAGACAAGCTGCAAAAAAAGCTAATGGATTCTAGGTTACATGAACAGAGGCATGGAATATAAAACCAAAGAGCTGATGCTTGAATTCTATAAATAGCCAGACTGCAGTTAGAACATTGTGTCCAGTTTTGGTCACCTCACATCAGGAAAAATTTTTGGTCAGCTGGATGTCTGAAACACACGGAAACCCATTACTGTGCTTAAGAGTATCCAAACCCAAGCTGAGATTTACATGCATCCCACCTACACGTGGCAATCCTAGAGGTAGATTTTTGGAATGGATTGCGCATTCTTTCCCTGAAGGGATGCGTCCTGCTTATCTAATTCTGGAAAGTATTAGGCGTAGGTTGGCAAGAGCCAAGGCTTGGGTGTGTGCGTTGGGATACTGCTTTAGTTTATCATAGAATCATAGAACCCTTCTCCCCCCCCCCACCCCAAAATGTACTTACTTTTGTCCATTTAGAGCCGCGTGGTGCAGTGGGGTGTATCCAGAACTGTCAACACAGTTAACATTCGGTCCTCTCCAGATGCTGGAAAGAGGAAAAGAATTCTTTCAGAAAATATTTGTGTCCTTTGTTAGCAACAGCGGTCTTCACACAGGCTTATTCCAAACCTTCATTTCTTGAGATGCTTTCAGGTATAGCTTAACAGCATGTAACAACTTGCATTATAAAGCATCTTTCATTTTGGAAGCACAACCAAGGGTTTGCACCCTAGATGGGGGTGGGATACAAGGCTGGGGATGGGAAGGTGACCAAAGGCTGGGGAAGGGGCAATGCAAAGGGATTCAGAGGCGGAGTTCTTGAGATTGGGGGCAGAAAAGCTAAAAGCGTGACCCCATTGTGGGTATGGACAGCGCAGAGGATGTGAAGCAGGTCAGTGCCCGCAGAGAGGAAGGTAAGGGCTGGTTGGTAAGGTTTTAGAAAGCACGATGGGGCAAAGTCATGGAGGGCTTTAAAATGAGGACAATAATATTGAACTCGATCATTTGGGGGATTGGAAGCCAATGTAGTCAGGCAAGAATGGGGGTGATAAGCTCATAGAGCCCAGAGAAGACGAGCAGCAGAATTTTAAAAAGTCTACAGCTTGTGAAGAAAGAGTTGGGAAGACCAGAATATTCAACACAACCCAAATACCCAACTCCACCGAGTGCACAGACATTATCCTAGTCTCAGTTGCTAATCTCAGCTTTATTACAAAGAGGCACACCAGATGGACCTCCACTGGGCCCATTACACATCACAACAACCAGCAAAAAAGTGTTTCGCCCAAAAATATACAGTCAATTCACTTTACAGTATATTCTGTGAAGCACTTTGAGACGTCTAGCAGATGTGAAAAGCGCTATATCAAATGCAAGAATTATTATTATTATTAGCCAAGGCTTTGAAGCATACTGGTAACTGCTCTATTGCACGAAGAGGCAAATGCTAGTAAGAAGAAAATTAGAAAAAAAACATGTTTGATCAGGCATACCCTTTACATACAAAACAGCTTCTTGTATTTCTATAGCATCCTTCATTCAGTTAATGTCTTGGGAGCACTTAACAGTGGTAGAGCTTAACACCGAGCCGCGGAAAGAAAATAGGTATCTGTAGGCACAGTCAAAGAGGAAGCAGGTACGATCAGAAGAAGGGGAAGGAGAAGGCGAGGGGCAGGAACTGAGGCAGAAAATTCCTGAATTGTGGGGCGTAGTGGCTGAAAGCACAGCCAGTGATGGTGGAGCAGAGGGGATGAGAGACATGTGGAAGGCCAGAACCAACTGTGCAAGCGTAGTGGAGTAAGCAAGTCGGAGAGGTCGGGAGGTACCAGGATGTGGATTGGTTTGTAAGCAAGTGTAAGGATCTTGAAAACAGTTCGTTCTGCAATAGGAAGCCAGTGGAGCCTGGTGAGGATTGGGATGATGTGTGCGCGGAGTTTGATATGGCTGAGAATACAGGCAGTGGAGTTTTGGATTAGTGTATTTTGTAGGTGGGGGAGCGAGAGAGGGCAACGGAAAAATTGAGGTGAGAGATAACCAATGTGTGAACGAGTTTCAGCTGCATTGGGTGTGCACCTACGGTCAGAGGTGGATGACGTGGCAGTCTTGGTCAGGGACCAGATGTGGGATAGGAGGAATAACTGGAAATCAAACCTGACGTTACACAAAGGTTTAGTGAGTTTGAGGGATAAGCCGGGGGGGGGTCAGGAGGTTGGAGCTGCAGGTGAGAAGATGTTGACGGGAGACAAGAAGGATGGCCTCTGGGTTGTCAATATTCATTTGGGAGAAGGTTAGCACTCATCTAGTCCTTGAGGTCTGACATGCAAGAGGACATCAGTGGACCTGTGAGGAGGAAAAGTAGATTTGGGTGTCTGCATACATGTGGATGTTGACCGCATGTCTGTTGATGACAAGAGGAAGCATGCAAATTAGGAAAAGGGGGCCACAAATAAGAGTCTTGGGGTACCCACATGTGACCCGCTGGAGGCGGGAAGAGAAACAAGTTTGCGGAAAAGTAAATGTATCATGCAAAAATCATTATGTAAATATATGATAGAGTACAAACAAATCAGATAAAGACATTCCACTGTATTAGAGCTTCTCAAAAAGCTCATTAGTTTACTGCATTTCAAGTATGATCTACACTAAAATTCGCAAGTCTTATTTTTATAAATCACATAATGCACCCAAGTCATACATGCACCCAAGTCCTCTTCAGTTTCCTATCAAAACCACTTAAATTCCTTTGCATGACTCATATTAATCACACCCTAACTCGTAACGCGGCTCTCTCGATTACCCCCGCACTTAACATCTGCAATGAATCGCGGGAAATAACGTCCTGACCGGTCGACGTATGCGCACCTACTGGTCAGCTGCATCGAATCGCTGGAAACGTAGTCTTGATCCTTCGCCACGTGCACAGAACTTCATTTCCTGCGATTCAATGCAATTCTGATGCTTACCAGTAAGTTAGCTTCCGGCGATGGGCCAAGATGCATTGAAGTTGAAGGAAACAGTCTTGACTCGTCATCTGATGTGCACTTACCGGCTGCAGTGTCAATCTCCTGCATGTGTATTTAACATTTACCGGCTGCAGCAAATTACACATGCGCAGTATAGTTTATTGATTAAATCAGATTGTAGAAAAATAATATGACTTATACAGTTTGCTTGGAACTTGGACTTCAGTAAGTCATATTAAATATGATGGTCCCGAGTGATTCAACTTATGTTAGTTATACTTTGTCACCTCAAGGCTGGACTATGGGAACTCTCTCCTCGTCGGCCTTCCTGGCACCTCCCTCCACAAGCTGCAGGTCATTCAGAACTCTGCAGCTCGTGTACTGTCCCGCACCAGACACCGGGACCACATCACTCCCACCCTCGCTCGCCTCCACTGGCTCCCCATCCCCCAGAGGATCGAATTCACCATCCTCATCCTCACCTATAAGGCCATCCATGGCCTTGCTCCCTCCTCCCTCTCCGACCTACTATCCCCCTACTTACCTGCCCGTACCCTCCGTTCCTCTGGCTCCGGTCTGCTCCACATCCCCCGCCCTAACATCGGTGGCCGGGCCTTCAGCCTCTCAGCCCCTGGGTTCTGGAACTCCATCCCCCAGTGCCTTCGCCGCTTCCTCCCTTTTCTCCTTCAAGGCCGGTCTCAAGACCTTTCTCTTCAACTGTGCCTTCAGCTCCCCTCTCGACTCTCTACCCCCTCCTCGCTCCCTCCCTTCCCTCCCCTCACCCTGAGCTTTTCCCCCCTGCAGCGGGTCCCGATCCAATTGTCCAGCGTCTTGGGACGTCCCCCAGACGTGAAAGGTGCTCTATAAATGCAATCTTTTTGTTGTATCTGCATCCCACTCCTTACTGAAAAGTAAAATTCCTTCCCCCAATTTTATGCACAATTTGCAAGCAAAAATGGTGGGTAGGAGAAGGAAGGAAATTTAAATCAGTCAATTTAAAGTCTGTTAGCCGAGACTGTTGTTGCTCAGCTACCAGCTGTTTACAGATCAGTATTGGCAGATCTGTAAGCCCTGTGGGGGTGGAGGGACCAGCTGTACACTTCAAAAGAAGATATTCCTGAACCTCTGCAAGAGCAATGGGTTATATTGTGCTGTGATTTCTCAAGCTTTAATAACATTATTACACATTATGGTTTAAAGAAACAGAATTGGATCTTCCCCACCCCAGAACATACAAGAAAATATGTTCTGGTTTTGTGTTTTTAAAACCTCCTATGGAGTAAATCTTCAAGCCATTGTGCTGTGCTGAGGTAGCCCATTGCTTTTCAATGAGACCAAAGAAGACACATCAAGTGGCCTTAGAGATGCAGGTATGTTGGGAGTTCTCACTCAGGCACCAGACAATTAGTGCTAAGTTATTTAAAAACATGTTTTACTTCAAATACATAAGGGTATCATCAGATCAATGCACAAAGTTAAAACTATTTTAGGTCCTCAGTTACTCTGGAACATTCATGTATGATGCAGGTTTCATTCAATATAACTATTGCATTAATATTGGCTGTGATTTTTTTCCCCTTCAGTGTCACACAGCAAAACACAACATTAGAGTGCAATGTTAGAGAGCCTAAACCAACCGAAACATTTGCCCATTATTTCAAAAGATGCTGTAAACTCCAAAAAGTTAATTTTACCCCGATCTATAGCATTGTCATGTAAAATATGTCACAAAAGTACCATGAACATTTCGGCCACAAAACATATAGTCAATTCACTCCACAGAATATTCTGTGAAGAGCTTCGAGACGGCCAGAAAATGGGCAAATAAGGCCCCGTATCAAAGCAAGGATTATTATTATTATAAAATGTTTCCAGTTCAATGGGTGTTTAAGCCATTGCCATACACAGTCTGTCCACAAGGTGATGCTGTGGCTTACTGTGTAAATAATAAGCTGAAAGCCCGTTTTATACTCGTTTTGGAAACACCAACTCACTTGCATAAAAATATCTCCAATGAATACAGCCAGTGTTTTTGCCAACTCTGGCATTCATGAGAATACCGATACTGTTTTTCTTTAATTAAAAGGAGGTCCATTTAGCTCCTGACCGCAGCAGCTCGGTTTGCAGAAGCATGGTTTGCCTTTGTGGGAAGTTTTGAATAAGCTGATGTTCTTGCAGTAACTTGCTGAGGGAAGTCTGTGCAAACACCATCAGATTGGCTGCTGTAGTAAGCTTTTACTCCGGCAGATCTGCATCCACAAACTCAAGGTAGACAAGTGACAGGAACTATAGGCTTTTTCTCAGTGCGTAACTTCTGAGAAGATTTATAGGGTAACAGTAGCAAAAGAGTTCCAATGTACAACTCAACAACCACAAATAATTGCATGTATATAATACCTATTCAAAGTCACTGGACATTCGAGGGTTTGTATCTGAGCTGGGGGTTGGATTTGTAGAGGTAGGGGCTAAAGGGGTGGGAAGATGACTGAAGGCACAATCAAAGAGGAAAGACTTGAGACAGATTTTAAAGGAGGTAAGGGAAGGGGTGGGGGGACAGAAAGGCTGAAGGCCTGACCGCTGATGCGGGCAGTGGTGGGGGGAGAATGTGAAGCCAGTGCCTGCCAAGCAGAGTAAGTTTGTGGGTAGTGCAGTCCAGGATCTCGTTCAGTGCAGGAGCACTCTATGAAACCGACCACCTGCTCTCTCGACTCCATCCCTACCCCTTCCTTACTTAACAGCTCCACCTCCTTGCCCCCCCTACTCACAGACATCATAGACCTCTCCCTATCCACTGGCTCCGTTCCCACCCCTTTAAAGACATCCCCGCTCTCAAATTACCGCCCCCATCGCCAACCTCCCCTTCCTTTCCAAGGTCTTAGAATGAGTCATTGCTTCCCAGCTTCGCTCCTTCCTCTCCCGGCACTCCCTTCACAAACCCCTCCAATCTGCCCAAGGCACAGAAATAGCTTTGGTCAAAGTGACAAATGACATTTGTCCATCTGCAACCAGGGCTCCCTTTGCCTCCTTGTCCTCTCTGCTGCCTTCGATACCGTTGACCACTCTATCCTCCTCCACTGCCTTCATGGTTCTGTCCTTAATGGTAAGATCCTACCTCTCACACAGTCTCCAATCCATCTCCACAAACGGCTTCTCCTTTAACCTCCATCCTCAACTCCAAGACCACTGTCCTGACAGAATGTCTGCCAGACATCAAGTCCTGGATGAGAACTAACTTTCTACAGTTGAATATTAACAAGAACGAGGCCCTCCTGATTTGCTCCCATCAGTGCCTCCACATCTCAGGCACGGAGAGCATTACCATCCAAGGATGCATACTCTACCTCACTGAACCAGTTTAGAATCTTGATGTCTTGTTTGATGCTCAACTGTCCTTTCTACCCCATTTTTGTGACAAAAACCCTCTCTGCCTTCCCCCACCTTCGCAACATACCCCAACTCTGCCACTGCCTCACCCCTCAGGCCGCTGAAAGCCTCATCCACTCATTCATCACATCTAGGTTCGACTACTCCAACTCCCTGCTTGTCGGCTTTGCCAAGTCTTCCCTCTACAAGCTGAAGATTATCCAGAACTCTGCAGCTTGTGTCATCTCCTGCACCAGGCTCCGTGGCCCTATCACCCCCACCTAGCTCCATTGGCTCTCCATCTCCCAGAAGATAGAGTTCAAAATCCTTGTCCTAGTTGTCAAGGCCCACCACAGCCTTGCCCCTCGCTACCTCTGCAACCTGTTGACCCCATATCAACCTGTCAAGTCCTCCGTTCAGCAGGCTCCGGCTTGCTCCATGTCCCTCATCCACCTGCTCCACCATTGGCGCCCGGGCCTTCAGCCTTTCTGTCCCCACCCTATGGAACTCCACCCCCACATTCCCTTCGCCTCGTGCTCTCGCTTGCATCCTTAAAGGCGCGTCTCAAAACCTTCCTCCTCAAACGAGCCTTCCTATCTGCCTTCCACCCTCCTGATCCCCAGTTCGGGTCCAAATCCCTGACTTTCCAGGGACTTGGGACGTCCTCTTGACGTGAAGGTCACTATACAAATGTAATTTTGTATTGTAATACCTTTCTCCGAAAGCCCTGTCAAATTAATGTGAAAAGGAAAAGCCTATAATAGACAAGGGTGACGCAGAACAGAATTTGAGGAAGTCTCCAACTTTGGTCAGATATTGTACACGTTCCAGCCAGTGAACATTGCCATCAGCATTTCTTTCTTTAATAAAAAAACTCAGAGCTTTTACTTTGGTTTAAAGAAATTAAAAAATTAAAATAATGCACTTTTCACAGCACAAAAAATGTATAAACCCTATCTAAGCCAGACCATCCCAAATGAATTTACATTGAAAACAGCTGTAGGTAGTTTTACCAATGTCTTTCCTCAAAAATTAAAAGCCCCTTAAAAGTACTTGATTGAAAGAAATTACTTCCCCTTGTTAAAATTTCCTATTCCTCTCAAATAATTTAATGAAAGTTAAAGTTATGGACTTCATTAGCCATTTGCATGCAAACCTCCACTAGGCCAATGCTGCATAACAACAACAACAACAAAATTACATTTGTAAAGAGCAGGCATGGGTTTAAAATCCAGACCACAACAGGTCGACGTTTCTAAAAGTCGGTTCAGCTTTCCACTTTCTATTTACTTGTCCTCATGGTACCTGTAATGTAATGTTTCAAATTCCCATTTCAATTGCTTGGTTGACAGTATGCAATGGTTGTATGTACAGCAGATGGGACCTCAAACTAACGTCTCAGCTGAAAGACAGTATCTCTTGACAATTCCGCACTCTCCAATCACTGCATTGCCTGCCTGGACTACAAGCTCAAAGTGCTAGTGTGGAATTAAATAATAATATAATAATAAATCCAATCAGAGGTGAGGGTGCTAGAAACTAAGCAAGGCCGCTGTCTCAGAAACATTTAAGATAAATCACAGATCAATGTATCTTTTGATGAATGAGGATAAATTACAAATACTGCCTAATATATTACAACTCTTTACTCTCCTTATACGGGGTGACCAAAAAGTCATAATACCATTACAATAACTGATAAGTCTTACGATTTTTTTAAAGGTAGTTTTCACGACTTTTTGGTCACCCTGTATATTAACACGTACTTCAATTTAAACTGTCAATTGAAGGATGACACTTGCAATATAGGTCTTGGATTCACTGTTCATTACCTAACAGCCATTTGTGAGGTCTTCCTTGAATGAATAGGTGCCCTATTTACCTCCAAAGTAGTCACTATCTGTGATAGTAACAACTTGAAGTGCTTTGCGATGTATTGACTTTAGGCGCTATAAAAATGCAAGTTTCTTCTTTGTAGTTTGAAATGAAACACCTGGACATTGAGAATTGACATTAATCATCTAGGGTTTAACCGCTGCAGGTTTGAGGTCAATGAAACCTATACACTTGTACATGATGTACCCTGAAATCAGTGCCAAAGCTGTTATAGTTGTTTCAGTGATAAGGAGCACAGTATATAAATCAGTTATACAATTAAGATAAAACATTTTAACAGCTAAAAATGTAATTTAGGTTGCTATATTTGACAAAAGCCAGAAGCCTCTCCGTGCCCTGGCAGATATGGATCAGAAGAGACATTCTACAGCATCAACTAACAATTTACACTGACTCATAATGCAAAAGAACCATTAAGTGGAGATAAATCAAGCAGCATTTGCATTGGAGATCATATAAGCACAACATGTGTATTATAGACTGTGTCTATTCAATGAAGGAATTAATTAATCAAGTAAATGCTTTCTAAACAGCCAAAATAGTAAGATAAGAGTTATTGTTGGGATATTAAGTGCACACCAACACAAATTCTGACCATTTCAATCGAATTCTCTTGCACTTGGGATCAAATATCAGATTTCTATTTGTGAGTGAAGCAATTTCTGAAACCATCTCCAGAGCTCTTCCAAATACAACTAGTGAAAATGATAGCATTACACTTAGAAAATTAACGCATTTGAATTGGACTAGTGAATGCAGAGGAGGGTATAAGAGGGTACGGGGAAAGAACAAGGGATTGGGATTAGGATGGACAACTTTTTGGAAGAGCAAACACTGACACAGAAAAATGATCTACTGTGTTGCAAGCGAGAGGACCCAGGTTCAATTCCAGGGCAGGGCGAAACCGTTTCGTGTTTCCTGTTACCTAGCAGGAAGTGGGAACCCAGTTGTTAGTGGATTGATGGATCGCTTTCCAAGCGCAATAAACCCTAAAAAAAATAGTTTACTACTCAGAACCAGACAACTTGCACTGTGCAAGTTGTGGCCTCAGCAAACCATCAGGGCAGCAAACTTAAATTTGACTTCCTTAAGTTGCTTGCAACAGTCACCACGCTAAGTCAGATGTTTGCCTCTCCTTGGGCAGTCATGCAAGGCCTAATAGTGTATATGTGCAATCTACCTTTTGCAGCCACACTTCAACAGACCAATTTCTTAGTTAAATGATATTGTTCTAGGAAAATGAAATAAGCTATTTTTTCTATTTTGGCATGTCTATTAAGATTAAATTTCAAAGAAAAAGGTTCTCTTTTGGGCATTGGCCTTTCACAAACGGCGTTGACTTTTCACCCCTCCCTCCCCCGCCTTATCTCTCTCCTCCCCACCTAACTTGACAGCTTGTTTGTATCAGGAATTCATGGAGAACTGCAGATGCATACCTAGGTTCTGACCATGTAGATTCGGTAAAGTAAATGTTGCTTTACTGAACTGCCTCTGTCCAGGTTTTAGACAGAACAAACATAAAACAGATTACCATGGGAGTAGACAGACACTAAAGCAGGAGGCCTTGAACATACAAGTAGACCTCAAGCAGATAAAGAACTTTAGTATGCATTGTTTCTGAGCCGTGACAGCAAAACCCCACAATTGTGTAGACTGTCCTATTTTTTATTTTCACAAAGTGGTTTAAATACATTATTAGCAGCGCATTGCAGGAAGTAGATTTAAGCAACTGCTGCTCAGCAGAGGGCAACAAATAAGATTCTTGTCAAACATGTTTCCGCAACTACATTTTATTATAAATGACACTGAATGCCAATTAAAGCTTAATGGAAACCGTGTCCTACTAAATTATTTGCCAAAAAGAATTTATAATATTATGAATTGAATGTGTGTGGGATGTATCACAATATGTTGAGGTATCCGCCTGGTTAAATGCTAGATGTTTGATCAATTTGGAATTATGCAGTGCACAAAATGGCCACACACTTGAAATATGCATATGTAAACTTTCTGGGCAGAGAAAGAAGTGTAAGATTATACTTTAAAGCTCAACACAATAATGATCAAACGCAAATAGACAAGTCTCAACAGAATCAGCAAAGTTTCTACGTAAACCAGTGCAGGCACGGGTGCAGTTTGCTCACTTTCTGAATACCTGAAGTGAGTTGTTTTTGATACTTTTATACTTCAGAAGCATACCTTGGCTTCATGCAGGATTTAGACAAAGCATCTCCACGATACACATACAGATTTTACAAATCAGGGTCATTCTGTGTGTGCTTGTTTACAACTGAGGTTAGATACCGAGCCCAATTTGAGCACTCTACTGCCTTCTCATCCAGCAAATGTCAGTGACGTCAGTTTTAGATTCCTATCCAGGACCTTCTGTGCATGTGTGGGAGTGGAGTCAGGATAGGGTACAGTCTCACAAATAGCTCACAAACAAACAGTCATTGGCTTTGAAGAATTACAACATGTCAACTCTCAAAGACAAGTTTGGGGCTGAGGGGAAATGCATAAGAACACAGGTTCAATCCTCCATTGGCATCATGCGAAAGGCACAATGTCAAATGCAAGGATTCTAATTACTATGTGAGTGTCAGAGTTGCTTCCTCACAGTGGGAAGGGGGAAAAGGTAGAGATAATAATAATAATCATCCTTCGATTTCATATAGCACCTTATCATGTCTTCAAGACGTCTCAAAACGCTTCACAGAATACACTGTACAGTGAACTAACTGTATATTTTATGACCGAATTACGGCAGCCAATTGTCACAGCAGTGTCCCACTAACAATCATGGACTAAGTGACCAATTTGTTTTACACACACATATATATAATTTTTGAAGAGATTATTAACTCCGCAAAAGCAATCTGCCAATCAATTAACAACCTACTTACTGCTAGGTAAGCAGAGCAGTGTGGAGTAAGGAAACTTGCCTAAGGTTTCGCCCTGCCCAGGAATCAAACCCAGGTCCTCTCGCTTGTGAGACGAGTGCTCAAACCACTGAGGTACAAGACTCCATTTCTACTCAATTTATACATTTCCAAGAATCAGATCAGGTTTAATGGGATTTGCATTATCTCAGCCATAGGCAATACACTGCAAACATAGAAAAAATGGGCAAATGGAGAGGAAAATTAGTTTACCCTTCAATAAAAAATATATACTTTAGTCTAACATTCCATTAAAAAAACGTGATGTAAACTGTTACCGAGAATGCACTGGTTATCACCCAGATGATAACCCAGATGGCGTTCGCCCACAAATATACAGTCAATTCACTTTACAATGTGTTCTGTGAAGCGCTTTGGGACGTCCTCCTGACGTGAAAAGCGTTATATCAAATGCAAGGATTATTATTATTATTATAGATGTAACTCTACAACTAATTTCTCTACAGTGCAACAGCACCAAGTCGCATCACTGACAACGTCATCAATCTCACTGACAATGTGCCATATCTACTACTATAATGGGCAATTACTTTGGAATTATTCGTTACCATGCGTACACATGGTAACGAATGGCTGGCAGCAATTACATCCTGGATTTCAGTAAGATTCTATTGCTTAAATTGCACCTTAAGATTTAGAACTCAACTGAGTACTTTTTTTAAATTTACTTAACATGTAAACAGAGCGTGGTGAGAATGTGGAATTCACTACTGGAAGCTGTGGTTGCAGCAGAGAGCATTAATGTATTTAAGAGGAAAGTCGATGCATACATGAGAGAGGGATATTGGAGAAATTAGGCGGGATGGAGTTTCATATGGAGTATAAACATGGACTAGTTGGGCTGAAAGCCTGGTTTCTGTGCTGTACAGTCTATATTACGCTATGAAACACAATCATGCTCAAAATAGTCACTGTGATATTTAAATTGTTCAATTCCCCTTTAAATTAACTGCACTCTGCATAATTGTGTGGTTAACAAGATAGATCAACAAGATATTTTGCCCACAAATATATGGTCAATTCACTTTACAGTCTATTCGTGGAAGTGCTTTGAGATGTCGAGATGTGAAAAGCGCTATATCAAATGCAAGGATTATTATACTATTATAGAATTGGACACATTAGAATCAAATTCTGATGAAGGGTGAGGAACAAAGAGGCCAATAACAACAACAACACATTTAAATAGCACCCTTCAGGTGGGGTAATGTCTCAGAGCGCTTGAATTTCATTCTTTCACAGAATGACCTTAAGTTCAAGGCTTAGCTTTCTACAACTACTACTTACATTAATATAGGGCCTTTAAGGGGGTAGCATCTTGGAGCACTTAGAATGCACTATCTGGAACAGCATAAAAATAAGATCACAGAAGTGTGGGTGTATGTTTGTGCATATTCGTCTCACACACACCCACAGAATAAAGCTCAATACTGGGACCCTCTATTTATTACAAGAATAGGTAATGCCATCATTGCTCAGAAACACAAATACCTGCAAGCATCACATAGCTGCCACGTAACTGGAATTATCTCACAGCACATTCCAGAAATGGTTGAAATAGGTCAGCACAATGGCCAAGTGGAAATTTAACCAAAAGTATAAAAATACAATAGTATTTTATTCTTCAACAGGGCAAAATACAACGAATACAAATTAGTGGTTCAAGTGAAAAATATTGTGGCATTAAATAATAAATATAATAATCCTTGCATTTGATACAGCGCTTTTCACGTCTTCTCGATGTCTCAAAGCACTTCACTGAATAGACTGTAAAGTGAATTGACTGTATATTTGTGGGCAAAATACATTCCACTAGTGTGACGGTGGAGGTGGACAAATCCTGCTTTTTCAGGAGTAATAATCCCTTCAAAAGTAAATAAATAAAAAATTGGTCACTCAATCCACAATTGTTTGTGGGACACTGCTGTGCGCAATTGGCTGCTGCGTTTGCCTATAAAATATACTGTGAAATCATCTTACAATATTCTGTGAAGCGCTTTGAGACATCTTGAAGACAAGATTGGGCGTTGTATCAAATGCCAGGATGATTATTATTATTATCTGCATCTGAGACTTCAAATTACAATGTTCATCATCCAGTTTCACCATAAAAAATGTTTAATTGAATGACTGTTGAACATACGTTTGCACAGAATAGAACTCTTGACATTTGGTGGGTATTCAGAATCAAAACTTCTGCAAACACTACAACCTATAAGGGGAAGAGAGGGAACACACAAGAGATTTTACTATGCTAAGTAGCATCCTCTTGAATCCAGTGCACAAGTAGGTCATATTTGTACTGAAATCACAGTGTATAAATAAATCATTAATATTATAATAACTACACTGAAAGCAGATCACCATTGCTGACATTAAATATTCATGGAGTTATACCACCCTGATCTACAGTATGATTTCCTGACAAAATACAATTCAGCTCAAAAAGTGGGCGAAACTTCAGGGAAGCAAACAAAGCTTTTAACATTTTTAAAATTATTTTCTCTTATTGGTCAGATACTGGTATACATAGAAACACAAATCTTTACCACAAATCATGTATTATATCCAGGTACAGATAAATTAAAGAATCTAATATATCTACGCTGAATTATTACTTTTTATAAAAGTCTAGGAAGCTGGAAATTCTAAAGGACGAGTGAATGACTGAATATCAAAAGGAAACATTTAAATACGAAGAGGTCTAGAAATACTTTTTTTGTTAAAAATGTTTTCCCTATATAAGTTATTATAAGAAAACTGAACCCTCAAAATGATTTTTTGAACAAAATAGCTTTGCTTTTATAACATGTTTTTATATGGGTAGAATTAATATTTCTGAGATTTTAGCCAAAGTATCAGCCCGGCACAATAAAAAGTGGAGACATATTGTCGGTAATCAGTGCAAAAGGGACTCCTTGTCCTCAGTCAAATACGTGCCACATCTGACCAGGGGATGCTTGATACTGACCACAGTCATGCATACTTCTGAGTAGAAATGCGTTCCATTCACTGGTATTGACATGAATTACATGCAAAGTACTGAGAAAGATTTGAAAAATTGGCTAAAAAATGTTTCTAATAGTCATAATTCATTAAAGTTGAATCTTTTAACCAAACAAAATAATTAACTTTGAAAAAAGTTCTTTAATCAAAACTACACCACTAATTTGGTATGTTTCATTAAACAAGTTGCATCAGTGGTTGACTCATCCTCATCATGTTGAAAATTTATTCAGTCGAACACATGTGGAAACCCATCACCACATTGCTTAAGAGTATCTAAGCTCGACACTTCCCGTCTATACATGGAAATTCCATAGATACTTATTGGAATGGAATGCGCACTGGAGTGACGCATCCTGCTTACCCAACTCCGGAGAGCATTAGGTGCAGGTTGGCAAGAGCCAAGGTTTGGGTGACCACAGAGAGTACATTGGGTACTGCTTAAGGGTGAGCAACATGCATCCCTCAAGGGAGAGAGTGCGCATTCCATTCCAACAAATATCTCTCGGACTTCCATGTATAGGTGGAATGCATGGAACGCTCAATTTGGTTTGGAAACTCTTAAGCATGGTGATGGGTTTCCACATTTGTCAGCCACCCAGCTGACCAAAGAAATAAGGCTTAGTTTGCTGTCCATATAGTTGAGCAGCCTGCTAACACTTGTACCGTGTGAAAGTACTTGGCGATGGTAAAAGAATGAGGTAATGAGGGCCTCCATTTGGATTGAAATAAAGCAAATAAAGCACAGTTAAAATAAATGGCACATAAGATCAAGTGCTCTTTGTTCCCATAAAGTTCAGGTTTACACTTATATTCTCTCAAACTGCAAATGAACACATTCAGCTAAAGGCATCCAAACAAAGTGACGATAATCAAGTTAGTTGAGTTCAAACTCCTCCATACTGTTGTTACCACAAGATAAGGGGTTCCCAAGATAAATGCAGAAGAGAGGATCAAGAATGATCTACACTGCTAAAGGGATGAGTCATGAAGCATATGTAGATGAATCTCAAAAGTGATGAATCAAAAGGACTCCTGGGGCATGACAAGATGCTTAACAGAATAGACAAAGAAAACCTGACAAATACATGAAGCAAAGGACCTGCATAAACAGGGTGACCAAAAGTCGTGATACCATTACAACGTCAAATAAATCTTAAGAAATTATGATTTTTTTCAGATAATAGGGTAGATAGACATCACAACTTTTTTGTCAAACTGTATTAGCACGGAATACCACTAAACATAAATAGACCACAGTACCATTTTGAAATAACTGGATTATATTTCAGGAGTCAAAGTTTAAAAAAAAGTGTTAAACTTCAATAAATTTCAGGAAGCGGACATACAATAACATTTCAAAATGATGGTACGGAGCTACAATTATATCATTAAAGTTAATAGCAATGAGTGATTAATTAAATTAATAAAATGAAAGGCTTAAGGAATTCATTTTTTTTAACACAGAATATGGCATTTTCAAACTATTAATAGATTATAAACTGACTTTGAATATTACAAAAAAGTTACACTCCTGTGGTTACAATCTATCAGTGACACATTTACATTCCGCTTAAAAATATCTCATCCTTCTTGCCACATAACTGATGAGTGGTAAATGACAAGAATGTGACTGAATATAAGGCAGCAGGAAAGTAGTGGCTACAAACATATTCAATTAATGAGGCAATTTTTTTGAATAGCAATTCGGAATTAGAGTGGGAATCCTTCCAGTCATTGGAAGTTCTCCATCCCAGAATTAGATGCCATTAGAGAGATGTTCCTCTACAGTCAGAGCAACATATAGTACTTCCCGTTTTCTAACTAAGGAAGCCTGTTCCTTAAATTGCCACTTATTAGGCACTAGCTGTACCCGTTGCAGCTTCACTTGCAACCAAAGGATCCAATATGGAATGCAGATTTCAGTGATGATGGACGCCATCTGATTCTCTGCTGGATCATGGTTGAGCGCAGCAAAATGGAGTGACCTCTGCTGCTGGGCATCATTTTGCCATGTTCTTGCATGCCTTTCTGCATCCAAATCCTGCCGGGCTGTTGTTTGAGCGGGAAACTCATTTGCTGTGCTCTTGCAATCCTTTCAGCATTCACGTTCAGCTGTGCTGTTCTTTGAGCAGGCAATTCATTTTGCTGTGTTTTGCAAGCCTTTCTGCGTCAAAGCCGAACCATACTGTTCTTCAGTTTCATTTAATCACCCTTCTCTCTTTCGTCTGGCATTTTTACTTGTCCTTGAAAGGCTTGATCCTCACCTCTTAGGCATCTTTATCCCTTCAGATTAAGAAAATGTGCTATTGGGAGGACTCCTGTGGGAGGACTCTTGGTGGGAGGCCTCGGTGGGAAGACTCCTTATTGGAGTCCATACATGTGTGATGAGCTTGTTTAGGTCATAGTTCATCAACGATAGGAGATCCCCCAAAAAATGCCCAGGACAGTCCCCCATGCAAGACCTTTCCGATGAGGTATAAATCATGTTTCTATGTCAATCAGTTATTGTGCTATTGGCGGACAGACACACAGACAGACATTTCGTCTTTATTAGTATAGATAGATATATCTCTCTAGAAGGGTGTGTGATTTCCTCCGTCGCAACTTTGTTGCAGAATAATAATAATCCTTGCATTTGATATAGGGCTTTATCACGTCTTCCAGATGTCTCAAAGCGCTTCACAGAATATACTGTAAAGTGAATTAACTGCATATTTTATGGACGAAACCCAACAGCCAATTGCACACAGCAGTATCCCACAATCAGTTGTGGATTGAAGAGACCAATTTATTATTTATTCATTTTTTGGAAGGAATTATTATCCCCGGAAAAGTGATTGCTAATTGACTAACAACCAGCTTCCTACTTACTGCAAGGTAAACAGAGGCGTGTGGAATAAGGAAACTTGCCCAACATTTCGCCCTACCAAGAATTGAACCCAGATCTCTCGCTTGCTTGAGTGCTCTAACCACTGAGCTACAGAATACCGTGCATACCTCATATTTTGGGGCTTAATTGAAGCATTTTTATCAACGATAGGAGATCCCCCAAAAAATATGCACATGCAAGATCTTTCCAACGAGAATGAGATCATGTCTCTACTTCAATTGGTTATTGCCTTCTTGGCTGACAGACAGACATTTTGTCTTTATTAGTATAAGATCAGCCTGGCTCAGGTAGTCGCACTCTCGATTCTGGGTCAGAAGGTTGCGCCTTCAGGCCCTATGTCAGGACTTTGAGTACATAGTCTAGGCAGTGCTGGGGAGTGTGCATTGTTGGAGGTGTCATCATTCGGATAAGACGTTTGTCCAGTCTGCTTGTCCAGGTGGTTATTGAACATCGCATAGCACTATTCAAATATAATTATAAGTAATTGCAAACTCACTAAGTACATATTCAGTGTTTACATGTTTGGATCAGCTGTTAAAATGAATATGAAATAAATACCAGACTGCTAAGGTACAAGCCTATGAACTAAATTTAAAATCTAAAGTTTTGGTCCTTTACCTGAAACAAAGCATTGCATTTTGCAGGGACAGTAAATTTACAGCTTATTTTTCTTGTTGTGAATTCCTCACTAATGAAGGATGGTTTCAGGAACAGTTGTGCTTATTCAACAGAAATTAAAAAGTTTTAATATTACGACTAAAATGCACCACTTTAGATGCAAAATACCTAAGAGCACCAAAGAGTTCCTGAGCTGCACTGGGAGCATTGCAAACCTTTGTGCACTTGCAATGCTACCAGTTTGTTGCATTTAATTAACTATTTTGATGACTTTTAAAGCTAAAATTTAGGAAAAAAAACAAGACCAATGACTGGTGAAGGTGCATCTTAAGAAGTGATCTGTAACTGTTCAAGTAAGGTGCATCACAACCATTTCCATGTTTCCGCATCTGGTCCAATGCTGCTAAAAGTCCCAGTTTAAATGTAAAGCCGATTGGAATTGCTTTGTGTCAAATATCGCACAAACAACACAAAGGCACAGTGCCACGAGGACTTTCAAGCTCTTAAAACAAAATCAGCTGCCAAAGGAAGTCTGGTGTGCTTCATGGAACAGGCAAAACATAACAAACCTTTGGACTGAGGGATATTGGCATCCATGTACACTGAAATCTTTGTGCATTTACTGGGGGTGGGACAAAGACAACCTGTGTCCTTAAGTTGGCACTGTACAAGTCTCTGAACTGTAAGACCTTCATCAAGAAAAATGTTTTCTCTGTCTCGTTATTACAACAAAGTAGGTCCCATCAAGCATGTATTAGGGACATAGGACATCAAACATCATTCGCATATAAAATATACAGTGATTCAATACACAGTACAATCTGTGAAGTTGTTTGAAGCATCCTATTGACGTGAAGGGCACTATTCTCAAATATAAGAATTAATATTATTGGGAATAGTTTATATATTTTTCAGGCCTTCAAACCTGTTTTGACAGATGTATAACTGATCAACCAATAATTATATTAGCAAGGTCAGTCTAATTATTCCTACAGTAGGTGGGGTCCCTCCAAATGGAGCATACAGATGCGCAATTGGCTGCCGCGTTTCGCCACAAAATACAGTCACTACACTTTACAGTATATTCTGTGAAGTGCTTTGAGACGTCTCGAAGATGTGATAAGGCACTATATCAATTGCAAGGATTATTATCATCATCAAAAGCTGAGCAAATGTTATTGCAAATGTAACGATCTGAACACAGAGAACCAGTAACAAATCTCAATATCCATCTGAAGGCTGAGGTAGTTCGAGTTACTACAAAGCGAGTCCCATCAAACATGTTACAATCCTGAACTCGATGGTCTGAAATTTGTGAAGTTTAAACCAGACATCAAAAACTCTCTGCTCTTTTCTTTCCCCTCATACTTTCCTGTTTTCAATAAATTTCAAATCCACCAGGGTAGGTCTAGTACACTCAATTAGCCTTCCGCTACCTTGTCCTTCCTTACCTCCCAGTCTCTGGCATCTAAGCCATGACCGCAATCCCCACTCTTCCTCCTCCCCCACCTGCGCTGTTTCCTGCAGCCCGCGGGCTGATGCTGTCCCGCTGATCACTACGGTCCTGGTCTCTGTGCGCACGTTTTGGCTACCGCCTTGATCGGAGCCAGTCCCCCTGGCAATGTTTCTCTCCTACCCCCCTCTATCCGCTACTCCCACTCTGTCCTTCTCTCCCACCGCCCTCCCCGCCTTCTCTGTCTCTCCTGGACCCCACCATTACCTCCCTCTGCTCCAGAATTTGCATCATCCGTGGGGCCCATCGTGGCTCCCGGAGTTGGTTGTCACAGAACAGCCACCCCAACTGTCCCATCATTCACTCTCTCCACACCAACCACCTCTGAAAGACAAATGCCCCTTCCCCCTCCTTCATCCATACCCAACTCATTCCCCTCCTCAAACTCCAGTCATCTCTTCCCCCAAGACCCCAAATCCTCTCCATACCACTCTCTCCTTCATAACCCCCCACCAGCAAACCCATCCGCATTTCCCTACAAAATGTCTGCTCCCTCTCCAATAAAGCCATCAAAGCCATCACTATCCATGACCATCCTTCCTCTTTCTCACTCAAAATTCTCCTGGTTTACCGTTGCCCAAAACCCGCTGTCTCCTTCCTTTCCGATATCTCCCCTCTCCTCCCTGTCCCTCTGCTCAGAATGCAAGCTCATAATGGGCGACTTCAACCTCCATCTAAACTCCTCTTGCACCACATCCTCAGGTTTCACTGCCTCTTCTCTCTAAACCTCACCCTCCACATGAACTCGCCGGCATTGATATTTCCGACCTGTGCATCACGGATAAGGCCATCTTGGAACCACTACCTCGTCTCCTTTTCCTCTTGCATCCCTCTCTCCTCCATCAAGCCCTCAACCATACTGCCCATGGAAGGTCTCCCTAAGACCTTCACAAAGGCCCTCTCATCCTCAGATCTCCTACCTCTCTGGCCTTCCACCTGCAGCAACCCTGAAGCAGCTGTCAAGCTGCTCCATGATCCTCTCCTCCACCTCCAACAGCCTCGTCCCCCTGAAATCCAGGACCATCTCCAAACCCATCTACTCCCCCTGGTACAACAGGCATTTCTGCTTCCTAAAATCCCAAACCTAGTTGCTCGAGCGCAGGTGGCAGAAAACCAGCCTCACGGTTCACTACCAACTGTGGCTCAAGCAACTTCACACCTATCGCCGCTCCCTGTTGCAAGCAAAAACTGCGGACTTCTCAAATATACTGGAGGCCAACAATAACTCCAAAATCCTATTCTCCACCGCCCACCACCTCCTCCGTGCACCCCCTCAAGCATCCTCAATCATCACATCTAATGCCAAGTGTGAAGAGGTCATGGACTTCCTTACCTCTAATATTGACAACATCCACCTTTATCCTCTGCTCCGTGTCACCTACCAGCCCCCATTCCGTCTCCCTCACCCACCCCCGCCCTCAGCTCCTACCATGGCCCCCATCCTACATTCATTTTCCCCCATCTCTCCTTCCTCGCTCTTATTCCCCATCACCACAATGAAACCCACCACCTGCTGCCTCGAACCCCTCCCACCCAACTGCTGATCACCCAGCTCCTCCGCCTCTGCCCACTGCTGGCGCACACTATTAATAAACCAGTCTCTATCCTCAGGATCAGTCCAACTCCCCTTCAAAACCGCAGTCATCACCCCCCTCCTTCAAAAACCTACCCTTGACCCCTCCAAACTCAGCCACTTCCGCCCTATATCAAACCTGCCCTTTCTTGCCAAAGCTCTGGAACGCATTGTTGCTAACCAACTTCACGCACACCTCTCCCTGCACACCTTACTCAAACCCCTCCAGTCCGGTTTCCGCCTTGCCCACTGTATGGAGACAGCGCTCATGAAAGTCACGATTGATATCCTCTCCATCTGTGACCAGGTCTCCGTCTGCTTCCTCGTCCTCCTGGATCTCTCCACCACGTTCGACACAGTCGATCATGCCATCCTCCTCCACTGCCTATCCTCTATCATCGACCTCAGTTGGACTGCACTCGCTTGGTTCGAGTCCTACTTTACAAATCAGCAGCACACATTTCTGCAAATGGCTTTTCTTCTCGCTTCCACCCAGTCACATGTGGGGTAGATACCCCAAGGATCCATCCTTGGCCCCCTGCTCGTCCTCATTTATATGCTTCCTCTCAGTGAAGTCATCTGCAGACACGGGGTTAACTTTCACACGTATGCAGATAACACTCAATTCTACTTTTCCACCTCCAGCTGCGACCCCCAGTCCCCAGTTCTGTCAGCTTGCCTGTTGGACATCAAGAGCAGGATGAGTGCAAATTTCCTGCAGTTAAATGTCAACAAGACGGAAGCCATACTCTTTGCCTCCTGCCGACGTCTTCTCTCCCACGGTTCCGACTTCCTCAACCTACCAAACCTGTCCTTAAAACACACTGAACTGGTGCGCAACTTAGGCGTCAGGTTCGATCCCCGGTTATCCTTCCTCCCTAACATCTGATGCCTGACCAGCACCGCTTTCTACCACTTCCGCCACATTGCCCGGCTCCGACAATACCTCACCCAAAAGCTGCTGAAACCCTTGTCCATGCCTTTGTCACCTCTCGGATGGACTACTCTAACGCCCTCCTCGCTGGTCTCCCCTCCTCCACTATTCACAAAATTCAGCTCATTCAAAACTCCGCCACTCGCATTCTCACCCGCACCAAATTTCATATCCTGATTACTCCAGTCATTGCCAAACTCCACTGGCTCCCTGTCACAGAGCGGATCAACTTCAAGTTCCTCACTCTAGTGTTCAAATCCCTCCATTCCTTGGCAACCCCTTTCTTTCTAACCTCCTCTCTCCCCACAGCAGTATCCGCTGCCTCCACTCTACCAGGTCCGGCCTCCTCCACTATCGATGGCTATGCCTTCAGCCACTGTGCGCCAAAACTTTGGAACTCCCTCCCTCAACCCCTTCATCACTCACCACATCACTCCCACCCTCGCTCGCCTCCACTGACTCCCCATCCCCCAGAGGATCGAATTCAACATCCTCATCCTCACCTACAAGGCCATTTAAGGCCTCGCTCCCTCCTACCTCTCCGACCTACTATCCCCCTACTTACCTCCCCATACCCTCTATTCCTCTGGCTCCGGTCTGCTCCACATCCCCTACCATCGGTGGCCGGGCCTTCAGCCTCTCAGCCCCTAGGCTCTGGAACTCCATACCCCAGTCCTTCGCCGCTTCCTCCCTTTCCTCCTTCAAGGCCGGACTCAAGACCTTTCTCTTCAACCGTGCCTTCACCCCGCCCTCTTGACTTTCTACCCCCTCCTCGCACCCTCCCTTCCCTTCCTCACCCTGACCATTTCCTCCCTGCTCGGGTCCCGACCCAACTGTCAAGCGCCTTGGGATGTCCTCCCGAAGTGAAAGGCGCTCTATAAATGCAATCTTGTTGTTGTTCAACTCGACCCCTCCTTCCCCATCTCCAGGCCCGCCTGAAGGCCTTCATCTTCGACCATGCCTACGATTACTATCCCCCTCCCCCTGGCTCAGCATCAGGCTCCACCATTGTTAAGCGCTACGAGCCGTCGCCTGGTGTGGTTGGTGCTATATAAATGCAAGTTATTGTTGTAAAGTGTCATCAAAAGCAAGTCTCAAGCCAACATCTTACTTTAATAACAGCTAAAAATGTTACCCTGCTCCAATGTGTGGGTGCTCAACTAAAAAACAGTTACTGCACTTTACACTTTGAAGTCCTTCTGACGTGAAACGTACTGTTCCAAAGAAAAGGATTATTATTTGATATGACTGCACCAAAGCTTCACTAAGGAGAGAAATGGGTCAAGTTTGGTTAATAAATATTCTACAAGAAGAAAACTTCTAAGTCTGCTGCTGTTGTTCAGTACTAATATTTTCAGGTTATTTATTTTTGGATGGGAACCCGTGGTACAATTTGCAGAAAATGCTGTGCCAAATAGGCGAATAGCCATACAAAACCTGATCCTGTTACAGTACAGTATCAGGTATTCCTAAATGGCCAGCACTCAGAACCAAATGCTTGGTTCGGCACCACTATTTCCTCATATCTTTTTTATGGATTACAACAGTAATATAATTCTCATGAGGACCACTAACAAGATGCTTCATATTAATTCAATTCACTCCCACCATAACACACCTTTCTTTCCTAGGAGGTTTACAGCTATTCTGAAAAGATTGCAATAAATATTGTTCTCAAACGTAATGGATCATCTTAAAAGCTCTCAAATAAAGTGTTCCTTCCAAGTGAAATGTTCTAATTTATCCACAAGAATCCCCTCTCCCAAATACCACACACATATTTACAAATATTGACAGATACAACAGTTAGGTTGTATCAACAAGGGCTCGGGAAGCTGCCCCGCGTGAAGGATGCTATATAAAAATAGTTGCTGTTAGGTGTACATTGGGGCCCTCAGCAGAAAGCATGCACACAAGAAGCCATGAGTGAGACAAAAGCATATTGTCTAGGCTGACACTCTAATGCACTGTGTGTGTGTGGGGGGGGGGTACATTGTTGGAGGTGTTGCCTTTTAGATGAGGTGTTAAGCTATGTTAAACATCTGCCTCCCCAGCTTATCATTAAAATAGCTAAGAAAGATACACCAGAGAGTAATCCTGCCAAATTTTTTAAATAACTGGAACGCCTTGAAGACAGTACCTATGGCGGAAAATACACAAATTAATGACAAGTTTATTCTTTGATAAGGCTGCATAAGACAACCCGTTTTATAAAACAACCTGACTAAGTCGTCTTTAGTAAGATTTTCTTTCCTCTTTCTTTCCTCCCAGTCATAGCAATTAAATGCAGCACTGATGGTAATCCTTTTCGAAACCACATTCTTAACTCTAGAGTTTTAAACTCAGCTAGACAGTTATTTGGACTGCAGCCGCTTTCCTTGGTTTGCCATGTCAGAAAAATTACCATCTAAACAATTGTTTGTTGAGAGTCCAGGTGACAGAAAGAGGCCCACAGTGCAGTCAATGAACAAGGTTAAGAAGAGTAACAAACCAAGCTAAGTGTCTTGAATTTGTTTTTTAAAGCCATGTAAGAGAATGGGAAGGTGGATTTTGACAGCTCATATCACAGGTTACTTCCACGTATAGCAAAGCCAAAAAAAACACTTGGTCAATTATTAAAACAATCTTAAAAGTCTAAGTAAAAATCAATAGAGCAGTCTGTTGGGGGCAATTTATGGTTATGCAATGGTGCACAAGCACTAATTCCCATGTTTTAAGGGATGTGGTATGAAGAAAATCTCTAGCCTCAAAGTAGATATCTCAGAGACCTTACGTAGTTGTACCGGGTATCTATGTAACCTTGGGCCAATACTTACTGATATAGGAAGAAAATAGGACAATAGGGCACAGGTTCAAGTTGGCAAATGGTAAGTTCCAAACACTAAAATGTTTTGCTTTATACATAGGATAATCAACAGCTGGTACAGGTTACCAGATGAAGGGTAGAACAATGGACTCATTTCTTAAATTATGTGCCACATCAAGCCAGCCAACAACAACAAATTGCATTTATATAGCACCTTTCATGTCGGGAAGACAGTGAAGGGTTCCTACCAAGCCGATGGCTGAGTTAAGAGCAGTGGAGAGCAAGAGGAGTGGAGGTGGGAAGATTACTGAAGGCACAGCCGAAGACGAAAGTCTTGAGAAGGGCCATGAAGGAGGCAAGGGAAGGGGGAGGCAGAGGGGCTCTGGGAAGGAGTTCTAAAGGGTGGGGGCAGAAAGGCTGAAGGCCGATTTGACGATGGTGGAGCAGGCAGGGCGGGACATGGAGCAGGCCAGTTCCTGTCGAGTGGAGGGAGTGGACTGGTTGGTAGAGTTTCAGTAGGTTGCAGGTAGGGAGGAGCAAGACTGTGGAGGGCTTTAAAGGTGAGGATCTTGAACTCAATCCTCTGGGGGATGGGGAGCTGGTAAAGTCAGGTGAGGGTGATCGGCTCAGAGCTTAGTGCAGAGTGCAGGAGAGGGCACGAGCTGCAGAGTTCAGAGTAATCTGCAGCTTGGGGAAGGAAGAGTTGTGAAGTCCAGTGAGCAGGGAATTAGCATAGTGAAGCCTGGAGGTAATGAAAGCATGGATGAGGGTCTCGGCAGCCTGAGGGGAGAGGCAGTGGCAGAAGCAGGTAAGTATTGGAGGAGGGGAGGGGGGGGAGAGAGGCAAAACAGGTCATGGCACAGATATGGGGTTTAAAAGGCAGTTGAGGCACCAAAGTTCTGTACTGGCTCAGTGAGGTGAGGAGTGCATTCATGAATAGTGATGCTGTCAGTGCCTGAGGTGAGGAGGTGTCGACGGGAGCCAATCAGGAGGACCTTAGTCTTGTTGACATTCAAATGGAGAAAATTGGCTCTTATCTGACAAGACAGTCCTTCAGTACAGCAGTGGTCCTGGACTGCAAGGTTTAGGCAGAGAAGGGACCATCTGCATGCATGTAGAAGTTAACCCCATGCCTGCAGCACCGAGCAGGAGTGTGCAAATATTAAAGACAAAGCCAGCGAGCAAGTCAACAACCCAGTCAACAACCCATTCTTGGCTGCAATAGTAGTAAAGTTCAACTGATGAATTCCAGGTACCTAATTTCATCACTAAATTAACTTACCCACCCCATTCCACCCTACATTTGTTTGACAGTAGATAAGACAGCAATGTGACCTGTGAAATGGTCCTGTGCTACTCCACATTTAGTATATCTAGGACAGGGAATTAGCTTGGAGGACACTTTGCAGGGCTTCAAACTTGCCCGAATTATTTCTATTCTCCAAAATGCCTTATTTCATGCACGAACACGTGGGCTAGAAATGAAGCTCTACGTCAGGACTTCCTCCTTTGCCCAAATACAAACAATTTCAAATTGTCTGTTGTGAGTCAATTGTTCTTTTTCATGCAGCTCTAGATTCATTTTACTGGTCTCTCACGTGATTCGGTCCTTATCTCTGGCTCACATCTCCTATTGGTTTCTTCCCTTCACTCAACTAGTCAAAGGAGATAAATACCAAAAGACAAACAATGTTGAGGCAAATTCATCGTTAGCAGGTCAAATCTTTTCGAATCCTAAACCCCAAAGCCATGCAATATGCACTGTATATAAATCAGTGAGATACAAGGATGAAATTCGGGTGAGCTGTTTCAGTGACATCAAAATATTAAAAAGAAACTTTTTGAACAAAATGATTTTACTTCTTTACATACAATGGGAAAGAGAAACTGAGGGTAAGTGTGGCAGCACCATTATATTTGCACCATGCACATACAAACCATCAGTATTCCATCCAGACCATCTGAATATAGAACCACAGAAATTTACAGCATAGAAGAACTTCAGCCCACTGTATCTTCTGCCAGATCTTTTAAAGAGCAATCTTTTCAGTCTCATTTGCCTTTGTTCATTCTCAACTTTCATCATTTTACTGATACTATTGTTATTGTTTACACATTCGCCCACAAAATGCAGTCAATCCACTTTATAGTATATCCTGTCAAATGCTTTGAGCCATCCTACTGACGTGAAACAACAAGTTGCATATAGCACCCTTTATACACGACAGCATCTCAGAGCTCAAAGGTGCTATATCAAATGCAATGATTATGACTATTGTTTCTCTCTACTTTGTGGCCATGTAGCCTCCAACTTCCAAAGTCATCAAAAACAATAATTTGCTCTCATATAGCACTTTTCACGTAGGATCTCATCTTGAAGCACTTTCCAGAGACAGAGTGGAATGTGAGCCTGGAAACCCACCTCCTCCCTACTCAGTGTGTTGAATAAACTCACCACACCATCTTCTATTCCAACAATCTAAAGATGGCCTCAAGTCTGTAGAACCTCAGCTTCCTTTGTCTTCTCTTCCTTCTGCAATCTATAGCCACTTAACTACAACTTCTTTATTTCTCAACTTCTCTCCTACAATTTCACACCTTGGGTTTCCTGCACACCTGTGACCATATTTCCTCTTCAATCCCCGGCTCCATCATCTCTCACATCATCCTCTCTTTCCTCTGGCACGTTGCTCCTCCCTGTTAAAACCACACTGGTAAAAAAACACTTGATCACCCCAGAAAAATACAGTCACTTGAATTTACAGTTTATCTTGTACATTTACTGAAAGTTTATCTTGGGCTTTGAGATGTCCTCCTGACATGAAAGGCGCCATATCAATGTAAGGAATATGGTTAGTGGTGTACATTTTATAAGGCTGGCAATTACCAGGTGCCAGTTGACAGTGAATCAATGAAAGAACTACATTACTCTTAAAAAAAAGTCTTCTCAATATTTCTTCTCAATATGAAACAAGCTGGGTCATATGACCAACTTCTGCAGACATGTAGCCAGTTTCTCAGTAATGGCTTTTCAAAATGATTTTTCTCCGAATTTGAAGAATCTAATTTCCTTCCTTTCCCCCATGAAAAAATTAGGAAGGAGCGAATGACATTTACTGAAAGTTACATAAATTTTGGTGAATAGCTGGTATTCTCAGATCACATACACAAGCAAACTACGGATCTGTATGCAACAACAACAAATTACATTTATATAGTCCCTTTTACATCAGGAGGTCGTCCCAAGGCGCTGGACAGTCAGGGATCTGCCTGAGAGGGGTAAAAGTGTGACCAAAGGCATAGTCAAAGAGGATCTTGAGATGGGTCTTGAAGGAGGCAAGGGAGGGGATAAGGTGGAGGGACTGTGGGATGGAGTTCCCGGGGGCAGAGAGGATGAAAGCCTGCCTGCCAATGGTGGGGCAGACACGATGGGGGAAGTGAAGCAGGTTAAATGGTTAATTACTGCATTAATTGAACTGCATTTTAAAAAAATTATTCCAGTCAAGCACATCCATAGCTAATTTGTCCTTAAAAAAATCATATTTGGCCTCAACTTCTCCAATTAGTTTAAGGTAGTGGGAAACTAGTCAGGTTATCATTGTTGAGGTCCTTCATCATCATTCTTGCGTTTTATTCTCCTGCCTTTGAGAAATTATACATTTGCCAAACCCAAATGCATGGAATTTGAATTGGACAAGGGAGGCACAACACAGGTCAAAAGAGCTTCTAGATATCAAAAAGCATTTTCTCTCAAGACATTATACAAGAATGAAACACATCAACATTTCAAAATTAAGATTACCATTTTAATATTAATAATAATCCTTGCATTTGACATAGTACTTTATCAGTTGTTGAAACATCTTAAACCTCTTCAGAGGATATAGAATCATAGAGTCAAAGAATCTTACAGCACAGAAGGAGGCCATTCGGCCCATCATACGTGCGCCAGCTCTTTGAAAGAGCTACCAACTAGTCCCACTCTAATTCCAATTTGAAAGCCATTATTGAATCTGCTTCCAGCAACCTTTCAGGTAGTGCATTCCAGACTGTAACAAATTTCTCCTCGTCTCCCCTCTGGTTCTTTTGCGATTTATCTTAAATCTATGTACTTAAGATACTTTTGATGTTATACTAATAATACTATGAATCATTTGATGTTATGCCTTGTAGCTTTTTAAATTCTACTTTAAATTTTCTTCATAGGAGCCTTGACAAACCAAAGTTGCGGCAACAAAAGGCTATTGACAAAATGCTAATTCTTAAAAGAGGATTTTTTGTCAGCTTGACAGTATAATCCTGACTCGACATTTGAAATTGATTCTTACACATTCAGGAACTATTAATGTGTACAAAACAAAGGATTCTAAATAATCTTTCAATTGTGTTTCGTATGTTTGAAACAAATGGTGAATTCCACATTTTACAAAAACGAATGAAGTGGCCCAATCCCAGGGTGAGTAATAGGGAGGAGTGCTTGCTTACTTTGGAGTGAAGGTCTGTTGCTAATGAACAATACTTTGTAAATTAGTTTGTCTTCTGTCCATCTCCATGTCTCTCTGCTTTTCCCTCCATCACTTCCTGCCAATCTCCCACTCTATCCCATCTCCCTGTGAGTTTGTTCCTTCTGTATGTCTCACTCTGTGTGTGTCTCACTCTGTGTCCGTCTCTTTCTCGCGACTGTCTGTCTATTAATTTTTTCCTCTATCTCTTGCAAATTGTCTCACACTCACTTGTTTCCCATCTCGATCTTCCCTCACATTCACTCTTCCCTGTTACACTAGTCACTCACACTGTTTGTAAATGGCATTACTGTAATGCTTTAAGGATTAATGATTTCAAAACTGTGGGGTAGGCCCAGTAAAATTCTTCACTTTGTGCGAGTGGATGTTTCTGTCTAACATTCAGACTTGTATGAATATACCATTAAAACACACATTTGGGACAAAGCCAAAGCATTGGATTGGACAAGAGGATAAAACATGCCAACATTAATTGGGAGTTCTTTGGGGGTTTTTGTAGGAATTTCTAGGAGAGAAATGTTTGAAATAAAATAATAATCCTTACATTTGGTAAGCGATTTTCATGTCAGGAAGATGTCCCAAAGTATTTCACGAGATATCTTATAAAGTGCAGTCGGCAACCAATTTGCAGCAATATCTCACAAACAGCCATGGAGTGTTTATTTGGGGTATTGTTGGCCAGGACACAGGAAAGACTCTCTTCTCTGTTTAATCGGGCTATGGAATTTCTACTGTCCACTTGAACAGGCAGACAGGACCTTGTTTTAACATTTCATCTAAGGCCATGCCTGTGTAGTTCATAAATGTTGACCCTATTCTTCTGAAATATCTGACTCCTTGAGGGGGAAATTTGAAGAGTAACAGTGTGGCCTCTACTGAAATTAAACATGCAAAATATAAATTCTCAAAAACTGAAATTTCCAAGTGACCTTACTTTCTGAATTCCTTTAAATTAATGAGACTATGATAGATAATAATGTATCTTAACAGAAATCTCCCAGTCAGGTGGTCTAGACCAGCATTGCTCAACCTTTTTGAGACCGCAAACTGGTAAAGGAGTCTATCAGGTCCCTGAATCTGAAGGGAACTCAGGTATGGATTGGCCAGGATGTCACCACGAATCAACGACCGTAGTCCAGTCATTGAGTAATTAGTCTCACAAGTACTTTCAGACTTCAGTCTGTTCCAATTAGTTGCTGTTAAGATAACTTAATAATGCCCAATAACAACTTTACTCTGATTACAGCAATGATCCACAAAAATGTTGTTTCAATGTACAGAATTTATTTATTCCTCAATCCAATTTATTCCAATTTATTCTAAACTCCCTCAGGGTCACGGTCACTCACAATTTGGGGTATTGTTGGCCAGTCACAACAGTGATCTTATCACTTCTAGCCCTATGATACATTACGAGTGTCTTCAGGAGTGTGTTAGAATTTACACTTTTTGTATAATGTTAGAATCATAATAGATGTTGCGAACGGGTTAACTTTTAAGTTAAGTGTGGGGGGGGCAACTGGACTGAAACTCATGAGTTTCCCAGGATCACGTGAGTGTCTCAAGGATAAGATGTGTACTACTGCCCTGCAAGTACACAAGATAACGGACTGTCTCAAGGACAGTGTGTTTGTGTGTGTGAGGCACGTACACTCCATGAGATGTTCACTTGAACGCAGCATGATTTTGTCCGCATCATGATTGGATGGACACAAGCTTAAGACACCGTGCCAGACCAAGATCGAGGCGCGCCCAGGACAGTACCTACCGCGGATGGAAGACAGAGCTAGAAGGCAGAAGCAGACGACCACGAGGAGGGATTACGCCGTAGTATTGTTCTGTTAGTGAATTGATTGATTGTGCTTACTTGCCCACGCCCATTGGGAACTTGGACGGATCCTGGAGTTTAATAAGCACCATGCTGGTTGCAAACAGTGGCTGTGTTATATTGGAACTCGAAAAAGGTTTTTTCTTAACAAGTGGGAATATCCACAACAACAACAACAACAAGATTCCATTTATAAAGCGCCTTTCACGTCAGGAGGACGTCCCAAGGCGCTGCACAGTTGGGTCATGACCCAAGCAGAGGGGAAATGGTCAGGGTGAGGGGAGGGAAGGGAGGGAGCGAGGAGGGGGGAAATGGTCAGGGGGAGGGAAGGGAGGGAGCGAGGAGGGGGAAGAGAGTCGAGAGGGGAGCTGAAGGCTCGGTCAAAGAGAAAGGTTTTGAGACCGGCCTTGAGGAGGAGAGGGAGGAAGCAAGGCGAAGGCACTGGGGGATAGAGTTCCAGCCTCAATCCATCTTTGATCGGAAACTGGAAGGAAGCTACCCTACATGAGGGACGCTATATAAATGCAAGTTGTTGTTGAATAAAAAGGGCTGGATAATTTTAATCTCGTTTAATTTGGTAGTATGCCAGCTCACCAAACTGCAGTGACATTGACCCTTTTTTGACCTTTTCATATATTCCTCGGATTAGAAGTTTAAACAGTTGACGGTTCGTGGATGATGAAGCAAATTACCATACAGTCATCGCCATCTGGATTTGAATTAGGCATAAAACATTGAAGTGAAAGTCTTCCCTATTTGCTAATTTGTAAAGATCAAATGGGAAATGCTCATAGACAGTCCAGTTTCTGTTGAGAATGAGTCCACTGGACAGAACCACCCACAATAGGTCTAATTTAGAATACAAGCATGACTGGTGAAGGAAACCACATTGATGCAGTGACATATTCCTCTCCTCTACAGTTAAGCACAAAATGTGAAAAATCTATATTAAAAAAAATTTGGTCACTCAATCCATGAGTGTGCGCAATTGGCTGCTGGATTTGGCCCACAAAATATAACAGTCAATTTACTTTACAGTATATTCTGTGAAGTGCTTTGAGATGTCTCGAAGACATGATAATGCACTATATCAAACGCAAGGATTATTATTATCAGTCTTGCCTGTCTTCACATCACATCTGAAAACCTTTCTCTTCAATTGTGCCTACCATCAACTCCCCTCTCTCCCCATTCGCCACTGTTTAAGCTCTCTGATGTGCTACCACCTGAAGGCCGCTGTGTAAATGCAAGTTGTTGTTGAATCATCGCAAAATCTTCAGTTAATTTCTGTGAAGTATGGTGATTATTTATGGACAAATACAGCAGCCAATTTGTGCATAGCGAGGCCCCATAAAGTTATAAAATGAACAAACTATTTTATATGGAGTATATTTGGGCAGGACACCAGGAAAAACTTTCTTCTCCTTCCAAATAGTACCATGGGATCTTTTATGTCCATCTGAACAACAAATTTAACATTTCATTCAAAACGCACTTCTTACAACGCATCATTCCCCTAATAATGCACACAACAGTCAGCCACGACTGTGATCTCAATGCCCAACCGTGGGAACCAGTAAGCCTTTTGACCCAGAGGCAAGAGTCCTGACAGTTGAGCCGAGCAGGACCATTTATAGAGGCACATTGAAAAATTATTCCAGAAATGGAAAAAAGCAGAGTTGTATATCCTTGGACCTGAAGTTCACAGAATACCTCATCCCCCTCTCCCATATCTCCGATTTTCCAATTACTGCCCTGGCTAGGAATTGGACCAATCCAAGCCAACTCCAGAGAAGGTTGAGAGGGTATCTGATAGAGATGTTCAAAATTATGAGGTGGTTTTTTACAGGTTGAAAGGGGAGGAAGCTATTTCCACCTGTAGGGGAGACAGTTACAAGGGAACATGGTTATAAGATAGTCACAAGAAACAAAAGAGCTTAGGTGACATTTTTTCCACTCAGAGAGCTGTTGCGTTGTGGCACACCCTGCCAAGTGAGGAGGTAGAGGCAGAATCCAATATGAGTTTCAAGAGGGTAGTAGACACATAAAGGACAGAGGTTTGAAGCGATTTGGGCATAAATCAGGGCAGAGGGATTGAGTGAACACCTTGCTCTGAGAGCCGGTGCAGACTCAATGGGGCAAAGGACCTCATTCTGCGCTGTCATTTTTTATGATTATTTCTTTGATTCTCTGCCATGGTAGATTTAACATAATAATAATAATAATCCTTGCATTTGATATAGCGTTTTTCACGTCGGGAGGACGTCCCAAAGTGCTTCACAGAACACACTGTAAAGTGAATTGACTGTATATTTGTGGGCGAACGCGGCAGCCAATTGCGCACAGCAATGTCCCACAAACAGTCGTAGATTGAAAATGACCAATTTATTATTGTTTTTGGTTTTGGAGGGATTATTATTAGGCTCTGTGTGGAGTAAGGAAACTTGCCCAAGGTTTGGCCCTCTGCCTGGAATTGAACTCAGGTCTCTCGCTTGCAAAGCGAGTGCTCTAACCACTGAGCTACAGGACTCCACAAATACATCTACCTGAACAAGCAGATTTCATCAAATATCTCATCTGAATGACAGCACCTACCAAAAATGCAGCAACCCGCCCCCACCCCCAGCGCTGTATTCGACTGTTAACCTAAACTATGAGTTCAAAGTCCCGATCTCTATCTTTTGAAATCGAATATGGATTCTGCCTCAACCACCCCAACCGGTTGGGCATTCCACATTCTAAAAAAATGTTTCTGGATCTCTCTCTTTGCTAATTATTTTAAATGATGCCGTCCAGTCAACAACAACAACTACTTGCGTTTATTTTGCGTTCTTCACGTGGGGGAACATCTCAGAGCCAGTCACACATATCACACCAACAGCCAAGGGATGCCCTTGCTACAATGGCTGCAAGTGGCAAAATTCAGAAACGTACATTAAAAGAACATCCTGAGCAAACTCTCCCTATCCCCAAAACAGTACAACATTTTTTAAAAATTATATCAAAAATACTACATGTTAACCATCAGTTTTTCCCAAGATGTAATATCTTTGATAAGTCCCTGTCTCCGCTGCTTATATCCCAGCCAAACAAGTGTGCCGGCAGCCTGCTGCGCAGAGTTCCAGACAATTGTTAGGAAGATGCAGAGTGTGATCCTGAAGGTTCTCTCCCCCATTCCTGCTGGGAAGTACTTGAACTGCTCTTAGCAACTACAACAGATAGAAGGAGAAATCTTAACTGCAAACCTTACTTCCACTCCATAGCATAGGTCACTGTAATATAACAATCCTTGCATTTGATATAGCGCCTTATCACATCGTTGAGACGTCTCAAAGCGCTTCACTGAATATACTGTAAAGTGAATTGAATTATATATAATGTGGGTGAAAAGCGGCAGACAATTGTGTCCAACAAACAGTCGTCGATTGATTGAATTTTTTTAATATCACGCCATGCATATAACTTCTCCCCTACATTATTCATTTTTAACAAAGATGATAAGACAGCCAGGTCAGTTTTCTGCCACTATAATTGACACTTCGATACCCACAGATTGCTAGCAAATTCTCATTAAATTATGCGAAGCTTGTAAACCACCAAGTAACAAACAGAATATAGAAGATATAGGAATCTGATCCTCAAACTGTTGTACCAAATGAAGGGGAAATATATTCCATGGACGACCACCATAATCCTCATTATTATGAAATACAGTAGTGCCTGTCAGTCAGTCCTTGGTATCTTTTATATATTTTTCTATATATTTTTCTGTGAAGCGCTTTGAGACGTCTGGAAGATGTGAAAAGCGCTATATCAAATGCAAGGAATATTATATTATTATATTTTAAGACATTAGGTTAAATTTAACCTGCACCGCTGTGAAATTCTATCCCAGTAACATTGTAAATCAATTGTCTAGGCGAGCACTTAATTCACATCACATCAGTAGACTTATACACAAAGCATCCATTCCTAGGCAGCCTTTAAATTAGCACATTTAACCCGTATAATGCCTGTTGTGCAACACGTATTCAGTCATCAAGAACAAAATGTGAAAGCTGCTCCCAACTGAGAGTAGGATTTCAGAGGAAGAGACTAAGTTACATTTTTAAAAAGTCTTTATGTTAAAGTTAGAGAAGGGTTAGAAAAAATGCAATTAGTTAAATTTGACTGAAAAAATGTTAAAATTGGAGAATGGAAAAGGAAAAGATTAGAAAAAGGGCAAAACAAGTCTTTAAATGGGTTTATTTACAGTATTTAAATTGTTCCTGATATCAAACTAGGTTAATTACAACAGTTTATTCATGTTTTTAATGTCGCCTTACTGCTATATATGTGCAAAACTAACAAAATTAACTGTACCTGCTGGTCTAGGGTTAAAGAAATAGTAAATTCCTGATAACTTGACACTGACTTAACTTGTCATTACCACTTAAATCATCATACTGTCACTATCACGGACATATTTATTTATGGATTTATACACATGCCTAACTCGCCACTCTGGATATCTTGTCACTGAGCCCTTTCCGACAGAGTGACGAGTTATCAGTTTAGTGTACGACATTGTAAAATGTTACAAATAAGTCAATAACAAATGTAGGCACTGTATTCATAGCCTTTCGAGATTATGTAATTGTGCAATACAATACTCTGCTTTTAAAGAACAATCTAAGAAAGAAGCAGAGAGGAGCAGAGAAGCCTGAAGAGGGACAAGGCACCAGAGAATACCTGATTAATCAGGTTCATTCATCAGCAAAGCAAGCAAAACTGGGGCAGATCTGAAGCTTAGCTTTTGAGATCCAAGCATACTTTGATCATGTTTATAAAGCAGCATCTGGATTTTAAACCAGTGGGAAACTTGACCAGTCAACTTGACCATGGCACACCAGCATTTTAGGTTATACTCCAACTTCACACAATCAATCATGCAGATCAAACAGAAAATTCCCCAGATCCTTTTATGGGATGGAATTAGAGGTGACAGAGAAACTGTATATACAGAGAAGAAATTGAAGCTTTCTTTCCTGGTCACAGAGAAGGGAAGGTTTTATAGGCCGACAACGTAAAATTAACAATGCTGATTTTCGGGCAGGTTACCAACTCAACTTCTGATGCAATGAACATGCAGTCTGTGGTCCGACTGTCTCGAGAAATAAGATAAAGATTGAGATGCAATGGCAATTGTGTCCAGTGTCAAACAGTTAAAATTGCAATAGTTGGCAGCAGTCATTCCAATATAAAAGTGAATATTGAAAGATTAAAAAAACAAAGTAAATTTTCAACATCTTAATTTTGTGAACTCGCTCTCGGATGCTGGGCTTAATTTAAACCAGCACTCCAAACTCAATCTCTTTAAGAAGTGAGGCATTAAACAACAACAACAACTTGCACTTATATAGCGCTCTCCACACAGGGTAGCGTCTCAGAACACTTAACAGTGGCGGAGCCTGACTCCGAGCCGGGGGGAAAACAGAGGCAAAGTGTGAGAAGAAATCAAAGGAACCCTCACCTTGATGATGTGGACCTCCTGGTGACTGGTCAAGAGTAAAGCACTGTGAAGCACCCTTAGACACAGACCAACGCACAAGTGTACGGTTGACTGTTTCATTTAATCATGCTGTTAATACTGTACCTGCAAGTGATTGTATTGTGTTTCTCGAACACCAGGTCACATTATTCCACAGCACTACAGGATGTACATGCCGGATACAGGATTGCACCTTCATGGCACAAGCCAAACTACAGTATTTAGTCACTTGACCCATCATCCACTAAGTCACTAATGTTCCTTTAAAATAAATTATTTTCTAAATCAACTATTAATTAACCGTACTACTTTCAAGAAAAAAGGTATTTATTGTATGGAGTCCTGTAGCATATTAGTTAGAGCGCTCGCCTCGAAAGTGAGAGGATCTTGGTTCAATTCACAGGCAGGGCGAAACATTAGGTATGTTTCCTTACTCCACACCCCTCTGTTTACCTAGCAGTAAGTAGGAAGTCGGTTGGTAGTCGATTGGAGGATTGCTTTTGGTCACTCAATCCACAACTGTTTGTGAGACACTGCTGTGTGCAATTGGCTGCCACAAAGTATGCAGTCAATTCACTTTACACCATATTTCATGAAGCGTTTTGAGACATCTTGATGATGTGATAAAGTGCTAAATGAAAAGCAAGGATTATTAAATCAGAACTTACATTACTAGCAAAGAATCAGAAACACTATTCTGTCAATAACTCATAAAATATCTACACATTAAACATTTTTTGGCTAAAATCAAGGTTCAGACAAACTTTCAGAAAACACAGTAAAAGGTCAAGAATAAACATGAATGAGAGGCAGAGCTGAGAGTTGAATGAAAATGGTCCCAGGTTTATTAATAATAATTAATCCTAGCATTGATATAGTGTCTTTCACATTGGGGTGGGCGACATCTCAAAGCGCTTCACAATACTTACTGTAATTTGTAGAGACAGTACTTTTTATGCAAAAGGGTAAGTCAATTTGCATGCAAGGAATATCTCTCAAACAGCCATGAAGTGAATGACCAATTTTATTTGGGGGAATCCTTGGCCAGGTCACTGGAAGCAACTCCCTTCTCTTTTCAAATCATGCCATGTGATGTTTTATTATCCACCTGGACAGGCAGATGGAATAGTTGGCTGTTTGATGTCATCATGTTGTTAATACTCAGAAGTGAATGTATTGTGTTTCTAGAACAACTGAGTCACATTATTTGCTCCGGGACTCTACCCCTCATGAAGGGCACAAGATCAATGCAGGTTGCTGCTGTTAATCCACTGCTCTACTTTACAGCCAGTTCTCAGTTTAACGTCTCACCTGAAGCACAACACCTCCAACAATCAGCACTGCATTGGAGTGTCACTGCCTTAGATGATGCGAGTTCAAAGTCCCAACATGGGCGTTGAACCCACAACCTTCTGACTCAGAGCCAGGCTGGCACAGACTATGCAAATATAATATCTGGACACAATATCCATGATTTTATTCTTCAAATTATGTTTACATTGGCAAATTGAATTCCATACAATGTTTTCAACATTAAAAAGGAAGAACTATTTATTTCTGCCCAATTACAAGGCTCTTGTCAGGAAAGATAGAAGATTTTGTGCGACAAGGATGCAATGGGAATTCTCTCCTACTTGCTCCTGCTCAGTTTAACAGAATAATCACTCAGATTATTCAAATGGGAACACCCAGTAGTAATTTAAAAACACACTAATTTCAAAAGGGAAGGTGATGGTTTCAGTTCAATTTCAAACAGGAAGGCCTGCTGAGCTGCAAGAATGGATTTGCACAGGGAGACCCCTGTGCTCTTTCAACCCGTCTCTCCCCCCCCCACCAAAAAAAGTTGGGTTTTACTTCTGAAGCAAAAACCACATGCAGAACAGGTAAAAGGTACCACTTCCGAAAAGATATGACCACAATGCCCACATTAATCAAATGTTAACTACTATTAGTGAACTGATATTAAAATCAGCCGAGAATTGAATTGCAGCAACAGTCCAGTTCAGTTCAATTGTTCACTCTATGGGTGAAAATGTTGATAGCTGAAAATGTAATTGTTGATTAAGCCAAAGCATTTTAAAACATAATGATTTTTTTCCATGAAAATAAATTGTACACAGAAGCTGAACTAAACCCTACACAAAATCTGCACAAAAACTTGCTTCAAGATCTAAAAATATACTCTTTCTCAGTTCCCAGGAACAATAATGGCTGAAACAAAACGCAAAATACTGCAGATGCTGGAAATCTGAAAACAAAAACAGAAGTTGCTGGGAACACTCAGCAGGTCAGGCAGCATCTATGGAAAAAGAAAAGTTTCGAGTTCTGACAAAGAGTTCGTCAGAATGACGAAGAGTCGTGGAGCCGAAACATTGACTCGCTTTCCTTTCTCCATAGATGCTGCCTGACCTGCTGAGTGTTCCCAGTGACTTCTGTCTTCAATAATGGCTGAAGTAATGTAGCCCTACAGTCTGTAAATTTTGATGCAATTTCTATTGTGAATCAAACCTACATATTTCTTAATATTAGTGGCTTCAAGAAATTTGATGAAAACTAAATTACATTTAGAACAAATCTGCGGAGGCTCTACTTCAGTGAGCGAGGTAGGAAACGTATGGAACAGGCTCCTGGGAGATGGTGAAAGCAGAACCTGGCATTTCAAGCACAAATTATAGATTTCTGCATGAAAAATAATATCTTATGATACAGTATATAGTTTGGAACACAACATGTCAAGCGACTACTAGGATGGTGGAAGGTGAACTAGATGGACTTTGGTCTTCTTTCACCTACCAAATTCTTATGTTTTTATATGTACTAGCTGTACCCGTTGCAGCTTCGCTTGCAATCAAAGGATTCAATATGCAATATGGGATGTATTTTGACACACAGACAGACACACCGACCGACATTTCGTCTTTATCTATACTCAGCTGGACAGGACTACTGTGGGAGGACACAGGGACTCCTTTAATATATTTTTTCTCTCTCTCTGTCTCTGTCTGTCTGTCTGTCTGTCTGTCACTCTCCCTGCCTGCCTCTCTCTCTCTCTCTGTGTCTCTCTCTGTCTGGCCTCTCACAGTCTCCCTCTCTCGCTCTCCCTCTCTCACAGTCTTGCGTTCTCTCTCTCCCTCTCACACACAGTCTTGCGCTCTCTCTTTCACAGTCTCTCTCTCTCACAGTCTCGCTCCCTCTCTCACAGTCTCCCCTCTCTCTCAAACAGACTCCCTCGCTCGCAGTCTCCCTCGGTTCCTCTCGTTCGTAATCTCCCTCGCTCCCTCTCACTTGCTCGCAGTCTCCCTCACTCCCTCTCGCTCGTTCAAGGTCCCGCCTTCGCTCACAGCCCCGCCCTTGCTCGCAGTCTCTCTCTCTCTCCCCACCCCCAGCCCCTTTCTTTCTCTCTCGGGGCCCCCGTCTCTCTCTCTCTCCCCCCCATCATCTCTCTCTCGCTCTCTCCCCCGTCTCCCTCTCTCTCGCTCTGTCTCTCGCTCTGTCCCACATGGGAGAACTCTAGCTCCAATGACAACCAGAAAAAATTACCATACATTTGTTGCAGAACATAGATGTATCTCACTGAACGGTGTGTGCTTTCCTCTTTTGCTAGGTAGTTGCAGAATATGATGCATACCTCATACTTTTGGGCTTAATTAAATCTTTTTTAATATAGCTCATCAACGATAAGAAATCCCCCCCAAACAAAATGCACATGATACTGTCAGATCCAAGACCTTTCCGATGAGGTATAAATCATGTCTCTACGTCATTCGATTATTGCGTGATTGTCACTGACACACAGACACACTTCGTCTTTATTAGTGTAGATAATAAGCAAGGAAGGAATACAATCAAAAACTTCAGAAAATATCAATCACCAATCTCAATTACATGTGCAATTTGTATTCAATTCTGTACAAAATGTTTTTTTCAATAGCGACTGTTTACAGAGAAATAATTTCCATTGTTTCATTTTCACCGAATTCTGTAGCCACAGAACACAATTATTTCAATTACATATCCTTGTAAAAATGTGCAGAACACCCAATAATTCTGGATGTAAGATGCTTCACTGCAAATGTCATATTCCTACAGTTCCTCATGACTGATTCCTTCCCTCACCTTCGTGATTTATTCGCTTTGAAGTCCAATTAAGTCTGCCCATTTTATTGCAAAAGGGACAAATACTGAAAATATTTGGTCATACAATTCCAGATTGGAAGTGGCTCAACTGATAGCACTCTCACCGCTGAGTCAGAAGGTTGTGGGCTTGAACTCCATCTCGGGATTTGAACCCCATCTCGGGATTTGAACCCCATGTAGTTTATGTTGACTTTCCAATGATGGGGATGTGCTGCTTCATGCCCACCTCCCTACGTCTGCCTCCCCTTGACTGGCATGTCCCTCGAGCCCTCCGTTCCATCATTGGAGGCCGCTCTTTCAGCCACTATGCCCCGAAACTCTAAAACACTCTTCCACCTTGCCCCTTCCTTCCCCATCTTCAGGTCGCGCCTGATGACCTTCCTCTTCAACGGTGCCTACAGTCACCTCCCCCTGCTTGGTGTCGTGCTCCACCACTGTCGAGTCCTCTGGGGTGCTATTCTGCGTGAGGGTCGCTTTATAAATGAAGGACGAGGCGGAGGAAATATGGGATGCAACATCGCCCGGCTCCCTCACTGTCTCACACCTCATGCCACCGAAAATCTCATACATGTTTTCATTACATCGAGGCTCGGCTATGCAAACTCATTGCTTGTCGGCCTCCCCAACTCTTTCCTCCATAGGCTGTAGATCATCCAGAACTCTGTAGCCCGTGTGCTCCCTCCTGCCCTCCATCCTCTCCGATCCCAACCTCCAGCTCGGGTCCGAAACTCTGTGTGTCCAGCGCCTTGGGATGTTCTCCCGACGTGAAAGATGCTATATAAATGTAATTTTGTTGTTGTTGTAAATGCAAGTTGTTGATACTAAAATGAGGTTCCATCTGCCTTTTCAAAGGGATGTTAAAGATCTCGTGGCACTATTCAAAAAGAGAAGGGAGTTTTTCTCTCTCTCCTGATCAACAATCAACCAAATAAAACTGATCACTCAATTCATGGCTGTTTGCATGACACTCCTGTGTGCCAATTAGCCACTGGGTTCACCTACAAAATAGTCACTACACTTTACACTATATTCTGTGAGGTGCTTTGAGACAGTGATGTCATGATTAGCCACTGTACCGAATTTAAGGATTACTACTACTATTATATGCACATTCTGGAGGCTAGAGCATCCTCTGCTTCACCCACTTCCCTAAATTACTCACACTCAAGCACACAGTACTACTGAAAATTGAATTAGAGCAGCTCATTTTGTGAAGACTATATTGTGTACTAAAATACCAGCTACAAAGAGATAGGATTTCTTTTCTTGTTTTAAAGTGAATACTACAGAGGGAATTACTGACCCGAATATGAAGGCTTTAGCAGAGTGCAGACGGGCACAGAATGCAGAGATTTAAGGTTGAAAAGAATTGTTTTTGGTCAGCCGGGTGTCTAACACAAGCGGAAACCATAACAATTATTAGGAATTTCCAAACCAGAGTACCACATATGTTGCCACCTGTACATGGAAATTTCTTAGCGACTGGAATGGAATGTGCGCTCTACTTAATTCCACAGCATTAGGTGCAGGTGGACAAGAGCCAAGATCTGGGAACCTGTGAATGAGTGTTGGGATATGCTGGAGTTTTACCAGCTAAAACTACAATTTGCCATTGCCCTCTGCCAAATTTCCCACTGCTTGTCCAACTAGGACTAACTTACCCATTTGGGCTTTGGCTTGCAGGTTTAACATGACGCAAGTGCAAGTCCTGCCAACGAGCCAGGCTGGCTGGTCTGTCACCAGCAGTGGACTGGAGTAGTGTGGACCAGACACAATTCCATTGCCAAATATGTCATCTTGGAGCGAGCTCTGCCCCCAAAAGATCCTATTTACCTTTCTTCAAGAAGAGCCATTAATTGACCATTTAACATCTTACAAGTATAGGTTTGACCCGTCACTAGACGGATGGCAGGTGTCAAGAACATGCAAGAGCACTGCCAACTTGATCCTGCCCACAGCTCAGGCACATCCTTAACCATTATTAACAATAATAATCCATGGATTTGATATAGTGCCATTGAGACTTCTCAAAGCACTTCACAGGATATGTTGTAAAGCGGCTATGCATTTTGTGGGTGAAATGCAGCAGACAATTTACACACAGCAATGTCCAGCCATGTGACTATGTATTTGTAGGCAAATGTGGCCACTAATGTGCACACAGCAAAGTCCCAAAAACTGAGTATTAGCCTCAGTTGTGAATTCAGAGTCCCAATGTGAACCTTGTGTCCACAACCTTCTGACTAAGATGCAAGAGTGCTACCAACTGAGCCAGACAGAAACGTTTGACCGATTGCCTGAGCAGCTGAAGGAGCAAGCTGGAAAAATGGGGGTGTGGCCTCGATCAAGATTCACCTCAGATGAAGTACAGGAAATGCCATGTAAAGATCTAACTGTGAGAAATTTCAAACTCCATAACTAAGTAACCAATATGTCAATGGCAAAACAAAGGACAGCCTGTGCTGAGGAATTCCACACAAATCAGAAACCACTTGATCATTTTCTTTCTTCACTGGATTCCCCCAACCACCACTTCCACCCCCAGCTCGGGTGTTCAACTCAACTAACAGTGTTAAGGGCTTTGAAACATCCTCCCAAGATGCTAATAAATGTAAACTGTAAAATGTAAACCCAAGATGGTTGTATTTACTTAATTAAAAAATAGTTATCAGTGTAACAAATGGCACCACCAATGAGGTAAAGCAGTAACCATACAGGATACCGCTCTTCACTATGTCATCAAAAGTTTCAAAGTCTGCCCAACACAGTCATTGTTTACTGCTTTGAACACAACAGAATTCATTGGTTGTGGACCGCATTCACCGTAAGCAGATCTTCCATGCTATGAACGCTTGTTAGTTTTGAGATAGTGGTAAGGAGAAAATCAATTTTATACATTTTAATGTGCTTCATTTTTGGTGTTTCTGCCCTATTGTGATGAACATCCATTTGTTTTTTTTGCACCAGCAAATATAAATAGTACTATTTTACTTAAATACCCCAACCCTCTCTTATGAAAATTAATGCACACCATTATTATATTATAACAATCACCTACATTTCTGGAGTGGAAATTCAACGACCAGGGTGGTAAAATGGCCTAATCAGCCAGTAAGTGCAATTAATCAGGTAGGGTAGCAGAGTGCTAGAGAATCTCAATTCACTGGAGGAGAAACACTCTCAGCAGTGAAGTACAGCTGCTTCTGAGATGGGACAAAGGATTGCTTTCCTGAATCTAATGATATTCCAAATGTACCCAATTCAGCATGAATCACTGGCAGAACGTACAAATGCACAACATAATCACAGGAGTACGATTTGCAATTTTTAAAATGATAAAAGCACAAATATATTGCAACAAATCATCCAGCACTTCACACTCTTCTGTTTGGACTGGAGCCCCGTATTCTGAGAGACCAGGTGGGTAATGTTATTGGTGCATGATACCTATTTATTACATTAGCCCACAGTGACAGACAGGTCACATTTCCCAGTCAATTAGACAAACAGCTTAAATATAGAAATATTTGATTCATTTTGAACAAATGCATACATTATGATGGAAGAAATTGCACCTAGTTTTGACTTCAGACTATTTATGGGTCTAGGTCAAAGCATCTCCTCAAATAAAAACTTCCAGATCACTGCAGAACCTCACCTCTAACAGCGGGTTACAGATAATATTTCTAACCCTGAACTGCCCCCCCAAAATAAATCAATCAATCTAGCCAGGGAACTTGGGGGTACAGGCAAAGAAAGATAAAGAAAGAAATACTGCGTGACACCTACATACTGAAAACAAATATAAGCATCCATAGGCAGTTTTAGACCCCTTCTCCAGCAGAGGTAGCCTGTTGGGAAAAATTTTGCACAGGACAGGAGTTTTCTTTCTCATCATCAGAGAAATACCTAAACAGTGTATAGCATTCAATCCAATTTGTTGGGGGGGTCAAATGTGTGTCTGACACATGCGGACACCCATTACCATGCTTAAGGGCTTCCAAATCAAACTGAGAATTTCATGCATCTCAACTACATGTGGAAATTTTAAAAGATAGATTGTTGGAATGGACGCTCAATCTCTCCCTGATGGGACACAACCTCCTTACCTAATTCCGGAAAGTATTAGGCACAGGTTGGCCAGAGCCAAGGCTTGGGGACCTCAGTGTGTGTTGGAGCACTGCTGGAGTCTAACTAGCTAAAACCACATTGTTTGCCAGTGATCTCACTGTCTGGCAAGCTTTCCCGCTGCTTATCCAGCTCGGACCACCCTACCTGTTAGGGTTTTGGCCTGCAGTGTTAACGTAAGGAGCTGAGTGGGAGGAATCCCGGCCCCCATTCTGCCCTTCCAAGTCTGCCGATGAGCCAAACTGGCTGTGTTGTCACCAGAGGTGCCCTGGAATACTGTGAACTTGCTTGGGTCAGGAACTGGATTACCAGAGCCACCACAGAGAGCTGACTCGATTATGGCATTCTATTGCCAACTAAACATGTCACCTTGGAGCCAGTTCAGCTCAACTTCCACACTAGTCAGGAAAAACTGGTCAGATTACCGCTGTAAGGGCAATACAGTTCAAATGAGAGTCAATCTTGGATTGAGACTCATAAATCTGTGGAATTAAAGTGTAAACCAAAGCCTTGTTTCTGCACCAAATGAGTCAGTGCCTGGAAGTTCTGACTTAAGTGTTGCACTATCTGCTTACACTTACTTACAGAGACTGTTTCTAGCAGAGCAAAAATCTGAGTTATAATGTCTTTCTCTGCATCGATTGTTATATGGATTAAGCAGAAAAGCATTCAACTGCCAATTTTAACTAAATACCATAGTTAAGTCTTTCCAAATGAAGTATGTATCTGATGGCTGGAATTCTTATTGGTCAATGCCGTACATTAATTGTTCAATTAATTCTCTTCTATTCAAGCACTGCATGAAAATTCAGATTTTGGTGCTTATTATGTTTTCATCTTTCCTCTGAAATAATTGATTTCCTTAGAACCATGTATAATTTACAGAACATGAGAAGGCCATTCGGTCCACCATGTCTGTCCTGGCATTTTGAAAGAGTGAACTTTTGGTCCCATTTACCTGTCTTTTCCTCATACCCCGGCAAAATTATTACTAATGTCGGCTCAGTTATCTAGGACAACCCAGCCCATAAATGATGTCTGTTCACAGACCACTAATTGCAGCAAAGACCTTGATACAGCAGCAAAGGTACAGTAATTTGAGCTGGGAGTATATTTCCTATTGCAAGCGTTCAAAGTAACAGCCACCATCCATTCATGGATGTACTCCAGACCTCTCTGAGCCAGGATGGAACTCGGCATCTTGTTTGACTCTCAACTGTCCTTTAACACCACATCCATGCCATGACCCGTTTTGCCTTTCCCCACCTCTGCAATATCGCCAGACTCTGCCACTGACACTCCCCACAGGCTCCCAGGACTCTCATCCACGGAATCATCAATTCGCGGATGATGCTAAACTAGGAGGGAGAGTAAACACCGAGGATGACATTAAAAAAATGCAACAAGATATAGATAGGCTCGCTGAGTGGGCAAATAGGTGGCAGATGAAGAATAATGTAGGGAAGTGTGAGGTCATCCACCTGGGTGGCAAAAACAGTGGAGCAGATTATTTTTTAGAAGGGTAGAAACTAGATAATGTTAGCGTTCAGAAGGCCTTGGGTGTCCTTATACACCAGTCACAAAAAGTTAGTTTGCAGGTACAGCAAGCAATTAGGAAGGCTAACGGTATGTTGGCATTTGTTACAAAAGGGTTAGAATATAAGAGTAGGGAAGTCTTGCTGCAACTGTATAGGGCCCTGGTAAGACAGCACCTAGAGTATTCTGGGCAGTTTTGTTCTCCTTATTTATGAAAGGATGTACTCGCCTTGGAGGGGGTACAACGTAGGTTAGTACCAAGGATGAGGGGGATGAGTTATGAGGCTAGGTTGAGCAATTTAGGCCTATATTCTCTAGAATATAGAAGAATGAGAGGGATCTTATAGAATCCTATAAGATTATGGGGCATGACAGAATAGATAGTGGGAGACTTTTTCCCCTGGTTGGAGAAACTATACCAGGGATCACAGTCTTAAAATTAGGGGTAAGCTCTTTCGCACTGAGATGAGGAAAAACTTCTTCACTCAGAGGGTAGTGAATTTATGGAATTCTCTACCCTAAAGGGCTGTAGATGCTCAGTCCTTGAACATATTCAAAACTGAGATTGATAGATTTCTTGTGAATCAAGGGATTAAGGGATATGGGAATAAGGCGGGAAGGTGGAGTTAGAATAGATCAGCCATGATCTTATTGAATGACGGGGCATGCTCAAGGAACTGAATGGCCTACTCCTGCTCCAAATTCTTATGGTCTTATCACATTCCGGCTCGACTACACTAACTCCTTGCTTGTTGGCCTTCCCAACTCTTCCCTCTACAAACTGCAAATTATTCAGAACTCTGCAGCTTGTGTCCTCTCCCACACCTGGCACCGTGAACCCATCATCCCCACCTGGCTCCACTCGCTCCCCATTCCTCAGAGGATCGAGTTCAGAATCCTTGTCCTTGCTTTCAATGCACTCCATAGCCTTGCTCCTCTGTAACCTACTAACTCCTTACTGACGATATAAAAGGAAAGGGCTTGTTAAGCCAAATGGCCTTTCGTTAATCATAACAATTCTTATGCATCGATGTTTAAAAATCTATTGCATCACGAAGCAGTGGCAAGCTGGGCCAGATGCTTCCTGGTCGGCAGAATAATACAGAATAAAACTGGCTACAAAGTACAGAGTGAATTTGGCAGATATTTAGGAGAAATAGCTCGAGCTAACAGAATAGCACTGGTTGCCCAAAGTGTGTGGGGGAAAAGTTCTATTCCCACCATCAATGAGCACAATATTTGCCACAAAATATTGATTTCAGAAACAGAAGAACTACAGAGACTACCAAAGCTGCAGCAAGTTGGAAAATCCCAGTTTCCCTTACAATGGAAGTTGATCTCTTCCTCATTCAGAAAAAAAAATGCAATATACTCAGTTATAAATAACATTCTTTCCCGCTACGTCACTGAAAACCATATTTACATATTAGAAATCGACTACAACCATTTCTTATGATGTCTTTTAATAAAGCTGTAAGAGTTACTAAGATTACTGCTGTAGTGTTTGCAATAAAGAATATTCTGGTTATTTGCAATGCCATACCTGGAAGTATCAGACAGAACTGTGTAACACTTTCTTCCCCTTAATTTACCAATACAACAACAAGATTACATTTGTATAGCGCCTTTCACATCGGGAGGATGTCCCAAGGCATTGGACAGTGTACAGCATTATAATCCTTTCAATGAATATGGTTCAAGATGCTACCGGCATGAAGGGTGCTAGATAAATGCAAAATGTTGTTATTGGTTCCAATAACTTGAAATATCTCAGAGAGCAATTTCTGTAAAGTGAAGTTAAGAAGCATTTATAGACATTGACATACCAAACCACTACTTTGGCTGAATCTGTGAGTCCACCAGTACGTAATCAACAAATGTTTACAACAATGTGCATTTATATAGCACGCTTCACCTCGGATAACATCTTGGAGCTGTAGCTCAGTGGTTAGAGCACTCGCTTTGCAAGTGAGAGATCTGAGTTCAATTCCCGGCAGGTCAGGGCGAAACCTTGGGCAAGTTTCCTTACTCCACACAGAGCCTAATAATAATCCCTCCAAAACCAAAAACAATAATAAATTGGTCATTTTCAATCTACGACTGTTTGTGGGACATTACTGTGCGCAATTGGCTGCCGCGTTCGCCCACAAATATACAGTCAATTCACTTTACAGTGTGTTCTGTGAAGAGCTTTGGGACGTCCTCCCGACGTGAAAAGCGCTATATCAAATGCGAGGATTATTATTATTATTATTGGAGCGCTTTATAAAGTTGAGCGACTCTCGCCACCACAATCGGGTTTTATCAGTGCATTGAAACTGCATTTTAGCAAACTCCAGAATTTACAGGACAAGGTGCAACTAACCCGTTGGTGGCGGGGAGGGCGATGCATCTTTTTTATCGAGTGTATTTTTCTACCAGACAAGTGCTTATGATCTCAGGAAATCGGCGCTGGAGGAGTTGCCTGGACTGACAAGTACAGAACCATAAAACCATAATCACTAACCCCAGTTTACTTCAGGTTCAAGGGTACATCTGCATTTGCTCCAGCACTCTTTTTTTTTTGGGGGGGGGGGGGTAGGGGGGGGTTCGATACTCTCATTTTTTTTTCCAGATCACAAAAAAAGAAGTGAGAAGCAAACGAGCAAAGAGGTCAAACAACTCCGAGGAGCCTCTGGTATGTTTTGAAAGGGATTCCGCAACACTGAAGATCAACCAATTCCTGAATAAGGATCGCAGCCCCAAAAAAATAATAAAAGAACCCACTTCACACACCGCGCACCGAGAGCCACTGTTCCGCGGTACAGCAGAGCAGCGCCAGTGCAGTGATGTCCTCACCCCTCCCGGTTGGAGGAGCTGTGAATTTCTCACACACACCGCAGATTGCACCACAGTCGGGGGGACGGGGGGGGACGGGAGTCGAGTTGTTTCTGTCAGTGAGAGCGGCGGCGGCGGCCAAGTCAACGGCAGCCCAGCGGCCGCCGCCGCCGCCGCTCACCGACTGCGACCCGCGGGGCTGTGCACAGGGCACCGCCAGCAGGGCGGCTCTGCCGGGGCTCGAGCCGAGGAGCCGAACCATGTTTACCTCAGACCCTTGCGGCCGGGCCACGCCGCCGCCCTCCCGCCCGCCCGTCCGCTCCCGGTCACCCACCTGAGGAAGTTGGATAACTGGGGCAGGGACACGGTGCCGCCGCTCCCACCCGCCGACAGCCGGTGCCGACCGCTCAGCAGCTTCTCCACTACGGCCACGTTGCCGGTCCGGGCAGCCTCCAGCAGCTCCTGCTCTTTGCCCATCGTGTGTTGTGTGTGTTGTGTGTGTGTGTGGCGTGAGGGCGCCTCACGGCCGCTCGCGCTCCCGCCGCCGCTGACCCGCAGCCGCTCCGACGAACGACCGAACGCCTGACCCGGCGCATGCGCACACCCGCAGCTCGCGGGAGCGAAGGCGCGCATGCGCCGGCTGCCCTGGACCGGCGGGGTCCGCGCACGCGCGGTCGGTCGGTCGGCCCAGACTCGCGTCGGGCGGGTTTCACGCCCAATTCGGAGGTTTTTTTTGGTGTGATTGATTGATTGATTGATTGATTGATTGATTGATTAATTGTGGACGTTAACAAAAAAAAAGGCCACCGGATTATTTTTTTAAAAAAATTTAAAAACCCGTCTTAAAAGGGTTTGAAAAAAAACCCACTGGTCTCAATGGGGGTCGCTCTGTGAAGCATCGGAGGGTGGGGGGGGGTGCGACACGTGACTGTCGGGCTACTTTTGGGCGGGCGTTTGGGCTACAAACCGGCTCGCTGGCGCAGGCGCAGACTGTCCCGGGCCGCTGTCAGGCTCATGGAGTCGGAAGAAGAAGCGGAGTTTCAGGCGGCGGCGGCCCCGGCGTCCCCCTCTGGGGAGGCCGAGTCCGGGCCCAGCACCGCCGTCAAGGCCGGCGCCAGTCCCGAGGCAGCAGCGAGGCCGGAGCCGGGCTCCGGGGAGGCGGCGGCGGCCGGTGAGAAGGAGGCGGGTGTGAGGGAGAGCGCGGAGGCCATGTCGGGGGCCGGCGGAGGGCGAGGCGGGCGAGGCGGAGGCCCAGGGTAAGAAGCCGCGGGTGGACCCGGCCCGGGACAAGAAGGAGAAGAAGCAGAAAGTGGATGAGGACGAGATCCAGAAAATGCAGTGAGTCCGCGAACCCATCATATACACTCCCACATCGTATACACTCCCCCATCATATACACTCCCCATCGTACACCCCCCATTGTACACCCACCCTCCCACCATACACACACCCCCATTGTACACACCCCCACCATACACCCTCCCACCATACACCCTCCCACCATACACCCCCCCCCACCATACACCCACCGCCCACCATACACCCCCCCCCCACCATACACCCCCCCCCACCATACACCCCCCCCCCCCCCCCCCCCCACCATACACCCCCCCACCATACACCCCCCCCCCACCATACACCCCCCCCACCATACACCCCCCCACCATACACCCCCCCCACCATACACCCCCCCCACCATACACCCCCCCACCATACACCCCCCCAACCATACACCCCCCCCCCACCATACACACACCCCCACCATACACACACCCCCCGTGATCATATAGACCCCCCCATTATACACCCCCCCCATCACACACCCACCCCCCGCCATCATATAGACACCCCCATTATGCACCCCCCATCATACACACACCCCTCGCCATCATATAAACCCCCCCATTATACACCCCCCATCATACAACCCCTGGCATCATATAGACCCCCCATTACACACCCGCCCCACCATACACACCCCCCCGCCATCATATAGATCCCCCCATTATACACCCCCGCGCAATTATGCAGCCCCCATTATACACCCCCCCCCATCGTACAGACCCCCCCCACATCGTACACCCCCCCATCATACACACATACAGACCCCCGCCCAACATGCAGACCCCCCCCACTCCATCGTACATACACCCCCATCATACAGGCACCCCCCCATCATACGACCGTTTGTGGGACATTGCTGTGCGCAATTGGCTGCCGCATTTCGCCCACAAATATACAGTCAATTCACTTTACAGTCTATTCTGTGAAGCGCTTTGAGACATCGAGAAGATGTGAAAAGCGCTATATCTAATGCAAGGATTATTATTACAACTCCTCATCATACACACATCTCCATCGTGCAGCCCACCCATCCTACAGCCCCCCCCCCCGCCCATCATACACGTCCCCCCATCCTTTCACTTCTGGAAAGACATCTTAAAATGCTTTGCAGGATATACTGTAACATGTAGTGACTGTGTTTTGTGGGCTACCCTCCCTCAGCCCCTCATACCCCAAATACTTACTATAACTTCAGCATTTCCAGATACCCCCACATATTGGATACTCAGCAACATGCATTTATACAGCACCCCTCACATAGGATAATATCTTGATGCACTCCACTTTGGCCGACAAAATGCAGTTAACTTACACTACAAAATATTCTGTGAAGCGCTTTGAGATGTCTCAACGACGTGATAAAACTCTCTATCAAAATATAAGGATTATTATGTATACCCTCTGCGTGTGTCATGCTACAGACACCAGTAGCGAGAATGCCTGTTTGGGGTCCCCAAGCCTCAACTCCTACCAATCTCTGTCTAGTACTTTCTAATACAACAAAAATATTTCAAATGACTCCTTCTGTGTCATACCTGGTTCCGAAGGTGACCCTCCAGGGAGTCAGTGTGCACACCATTCCAGACAAAGGAAAATTTCAACACATACAGTATGTGGAACTCTGACTTGTTTGCATGCTTGAATAATTAATAATAATCCTTGTATTTGATATAACGCTTTTCACATCTTCTCGACGTCTCAAAGCTCTTCACAGAATATACTGCAAAGTGAACTGACTGTATATTTCTGGGTGAAAAACAGCAGCCAATTGTAAACAGCAGTGTTCCACAAACAGTCGAGAATTGAGTGACCAAATTCTTATTTTTTTATTGTTCGGTTCCTACAGTAAGTAGGAACCCGGTTGGCAGTCGATTGGCGGATCACGTTTCCGGGGGTGATAATCCCTTCTTAAAAAAATAATTTGGTCACTCAATCCACGACTATTTGTGGGACAAAGCTGTGCGCAAATGGCTGCTGTGTTTCGCCCACAAAATACACAATCAATTCACTTTACAGAAAATTCTGTGAAGCGCTTTGAGACGTCTCACTGACATGATAAGGTCCTATATCAAATGCAAGGAATATTATTGATTCTATCAGATTTTATACAACTTATATAAGTTTGTCCCAACTGATACAACTTTTGTGAGTTTCACTGCAGTTAGCAAACAAGCAAATGGGGAGTTTAGGAGAATTTTTTTTATACACAGAGTAGTTAGGATGTGGAATGCTCTGCAGGGAGCGGTGGTTGAGGCAGAATCCATATTAGCTTTCAAAAGGGAACTAGATACGTTTCGCCACAAAGCCATTACAGCATATTCTGTGAAGCAGTTTGAGATGTCTCAACGACGTGATAAGGCGTGATATCAACTGCAAGGTTTATTATGGGTAAATACCTAAAAAAAAGAGTTAATTGCATGGGTGTGGGAAAAGGATAGATAAGATTGAAAGGATTGTGCTTAAAAGAGCCAGCAAGACCCGATAGGCCAAATGCCCTTCTGCTGGGCTGTAAATTTCTATGGTTCTGTGTATCTGGCACCCGGCTGACCAAAAAAAAACTCCACAGCACCCATTTTGTCCACTGGAGTTTTGACTCACCCGAGCTGCCTAAACCTATTCTTTTCTACTCCCCTTCATTCATCCACCTCCTTTTTGAACAATTAATTACTTGATCTGTAAATGCATTCAGAAGAAACTATATATTGTATGTATATTGTTTTAGATACCTAGGGAAGTTCAATTTATAACATTTCAACGCTGAAAGTACAGGTGAAATAACCTGCTTACATTTCCACCACCTGGATCTCAACCCACTGTACTAATATACACTATACTAATATTTGGCAGATTAAGATTGTTATGGGTGTTTTTAATTTTTTGTCTTAGAACTTGAAATTTAAGTCATTTTTTCAGAGTAACCCAAAGTAAAGTTGATAAGGCATCAACAGTTTTCTGCTAGTTCACCAACATTTTTTTGAGGCAATGGGAATGTGGATTAGATCAAAGGGTTTCTGTTCTCTTATCAGGATTTTGGTATCGTCCTTCTCAGAAGAGCAGCTCAATCGCTACGAGATGTATCGGCGCTCAGCTTTCCCCAAAGCTGCTATTAAAAGGGTGAGTGAACGTTTGGGTCAGTCTCCTTGGCCAAAGTTGTCTTTGATGATTAGAATATTCTTAAGTAATTGCGACGCAGCACAAAGTGACCTGTAATTTGGTACAAATCTGCAATCTCGTCTTGAATAACGAGTTGGGAATTCGCAACGTCGCATCAATTCAGTGATCTTGAGATTGGAGCTCAACCTATTTTAGGCTCAATGCTGGGCACAAATTGGCTGTTAGTGGTGCTCTTGCCTCTGGGTTAGAAGATTGTCGGTCCAAGCCCTACCTATGTTGGGAATTTTCCAGTCGTATCTTTAAATGCTAATAATCTACTACCCTCCTAAATCACCTGGCACTTCTCACTGAAATCTCTCCATTCTGTTTTTGTACCAAACACCTAATCATTATGGATGATTTAACCTTCACTTTAATTCTTCAACCTTTATCCATGACTTGGTCTTGACAAGGTGTTGATATCTCCAAACTCGCCATCTCTGATCACTTCCTATATCCCCCTCTCCCCCACTAAACACTTCACCATCTTTCCATCTCTGGAGAAAACTTCATCCTCATTCCCTCTCATCCTCTTGCTTTGGATACCCCTCTCCCTCACTTGGTATTCAACCCTCCCATTTGCAGTGCTCCAAGACACTATCCTGCGTAAAAAGCGCGATATAAACAAATTATTGTTTGGTCTGCCACCATCCTGACTTCGGAGCAATCAGCAACTTGCTGATTCTGCTTCACCTTCAGCACATTTCTCTCCCTCCGAAATCCAGAACTATCTCCAGTTCTTTTCATTCCTCTGCTCTCCAGCAGCAACCTCCGCTCCCTTGATTCCGTGCACTCAGTCAGAGATGACATCGAACCGACATCACAATCCATCTTCAACTCTGGCTGTGCCACTTCAAAAATGACCTCTCCCTCACCAAGACAATTTCTCGATTCTTTCAATTCTATGGGTTGAATGGCCTTCTATTTCCCTCTGTTCATAACAAGGCAGCCAATTTGTGCACAGCATTGTCCCACAAACAGTCCTGAAGTGAATGAACAATTTTTATTTGAGGGATTGTTGGCCAGAACACCGGGAGAAATTGCCTTCCCCTTTCTGATAGCGCCCTGGGATCTTTAACATCCACCTGAATGGGCAGACCAAACAGAAATACACTAAAGTGTCATTGAGTTAAAGGTCCTGATGTGGAGTTTGAACCCACAGTAATCATAATCAAAGCACATTTGATATAGTGCCTTATCACGTTTTTGAGTTGTCTCAAAATGCTTCACAGAATATAAAGTGGAGTGACTGTATATTTTGTGGGAGAAATGTGGCAGCCAATGCGCACAGTAGCATTCTTTGAGCCAAGTTGACCACCTGAACAGGCAGATGTGATCTTGATTCAACACCTCCAACAATGCTCCACTGGCTCTGGCTACCAGCGAATTGACTTCAATCTCACCTACACGTGGAGTCCTGTAGTGAGGTGGGAGCACTCGCCTCGCAAGCGAGAGGACCGGGTTTGATTCCCGGGCAGGGAACTTTAGGCAAGTTTCCTTACTCCACACGCCTCTTGATTACCTAGCAGTAAGTAGGAACCTGTTTTTTAGTCGATTGGTGGATCGCTTTTCTGGGGTAATAATCCCCATTTTGAATAATCCCTTCAAAACAAAAATAACAGTAATTTGATCACTTAATCCATGACTGTTTATGGGACACTGCTGTGCACAATTGGCTGCCGCGTTCTGCCCGCAAAATACAGTCCATTCTCTTTACAGTGTATTCTGTGAAGCGCTTTGAGACGTCTTGAAGACGCAACTAGGCGCTACGTCAAATGCAAGGATTATTACTATTATTCATGTCTCACCTCGCCCTACTTTTGTGATCTTCTCCAGCCTCATTCTCCTCACCCATTTCTGTACCGCCCACCAATCCCCCCCCTCCTCCCACCCTTGATCAGCAGCGAAGCCTTTAGCCATTATGCCACTCCACCATTATCATCTGGAAAACAACTCCTCTGCCTCAGGATTGTTCTTCTGTTGAACTGTTAAGATAGAGGTTTCAATTTCCTTTTCATGTTAACATTAAAATTCTTGTAACACTATTCAAAAAGAAGGATTTTCCCAGTGTCCTGGCCAACAATCCTCCAAATAGTTAGTCATTCACATCATGTCTGTTTGCAGAACATTGCTGTGTGAAAATTGGTTGCTACGTTAGGAACAAAGGAATAAGGCTCTGTATCAAATCCAAGCATTATTATTGTTATTATTGGTACAGGAGGAGGCCATTCAGTCCATTGAACCTATTCCAATTTATTTATTAGATTTGGGCAGATCTTTTAATCCAAATGCCCTCCCTTTCACTCGCTATACTCACTACCAAGTCTCTTCCAATTTCTCTTTTAAAAGTCACAGTTGATTCCTCCTCTACAGCCTTCTGGGGCATAGTGTTCCACATTTTTACAGCTCTCTAATTGTTGTTGAGTTCCCATTTTAAGTTTGACTACAAGTACACACAAGTCCTGTGAAGCGCTTTGAGACATTCTGACTTGATAGTTGCTGTATCAAAACTAGTATTATTTATTAACTTGGATTATTGAAGCGCTAGGGACACTACCCTGCGTGAGCAGCGCTATATAAATGCAAGTGGTTGTTTATAGTGGACGGAACTTTGTGCCGAGTATGAGAGTCACTTACATAGTCTGTGTTCTGGTCTCTTTCAGCTGATGCAGTCAATCACTGGTTGCTCAGTGTCTCAGAATGTAGTGATTGCCATGTCTGGTATTTCCAAGGTCTTTGTGGGTGAAGTGATGGAAGAAGGTGAGTTTAAGCAGTGCAGTTTTTTAAAGAGCCATTTGTAATACAGTATCGGCTCAAAGCAGAGGTGGAAAGGTGAGACCCACAGTTAGGTATTTGGAGGATTTAATTGACTTCATGTAAGTTTGAAAACCTGTTAGTTCAATGATAAAAGCCAGTGTAAATAAACTGAAATAAATGTTATATGATTTATGCAGTGTTTAGCGGTGTTGTATAAGAAGCAAGCATGAATTTTGCATTTAGAATGAAAGCTTAATGATGCGGGTGCGATATTAAACCTAAACAAATTATCAGTACCTTGTCAGAATTTTAAGAATAAATCTCTTTGAATACATGTGTTTTTCCAAACAAAGCATAATTTCTTCAAGTTCAAACATTGAATGTAAGTTATTGAAGAGCCTTCCATTGCTTGCACTGTAACGAATAACTATGGAGTGAGCTGTGCTTCAATTTCTAACCATGCTTGGTTATCTATTGTTTTTCTTTCAGAGATCATTGGGTTTGGTCAGGTAAATGTTTAGTCAGCTAAATGTGACTGTTTTATGAACAGACGACTGAATATTTAAGAAATGATTGTCTCAAGGGGCAGAAAAGAGGACTTTCCCTCTTCCCAGCTTTGCTAAGAAAAGTTCTAAGTTGCCATTCTTCATATCTGAGTCTAGGCTGACAGGCTGGTTGTTGGGTGTCTTGGGTAATAGTCCTGATGTCACCAACGTCTAAACGTGATCGAAGTCTGGTTTAGGTCATTGATTGTTTTTAGTATAACATTGGATTGACAAGCAATAGATACGTGTTTGAGCATTTTAACATGTTGGTAAATCCCTTCATAGAAATTGGCAGCTTTAGTGTACTTGGTGTCTTCAGCATCTAGCTTATTAGTTATCAACCTTCAATGGGCTGGAGGTTCATTGGTTACAACCTGTTTTTTTGTTGAACTCAAGCCCTCGCTTTTTCCTATTAACTGATTCACATTTCCTTTATAGCTCTGGACGTCTGTGAGAAATGGGGAGAAACGCCACCTTTGCAACCCAAACACATGCGCGAGGCAGTGAGAAGATTAAAACTCCGTGGACAGATCGCAAATACAAAATATAAAAAAGTCTTGTTCCATTGACAAGAGACTGGCCCAGCATAGGCCAGATACAACTGACCCTCCATTGTGAGTGAGCCTTCACTGTGAAACCTACATTCTGCGACGTGGGTAAATCGGCCATTGTTTCTTTTAAGAGGATTGAAGTCTAGGTCCTGACCTTGATCGCTTTCTGACGATGGGTTGGGAAAGCAGGCTAATGGAAAAGGGGCTAAAGTTATATTCAGCCATGGAGCTCAATCTATTCAATCTGAATGAGTGAGTGCTCCTGTGTCATGTCAAGAGAAACAGCCCCAATTTTATTTTTGCCTTTTCCTGTTTGCAAACAAGACCCAAGATCTGTGGCTTGGTCCCGGCTCCTCACACCAAGTGCTGTGATAAACTTCTGTGTTGAGCGCAATTTCACAAATAATGGAAGACTACTCAACCAACTCGTCAATGAAACCTGGAGACTTGTAATGGTAGACAGCAGCTGTAAGTATGAGCAGTGCTGTCCTGTTTTCTGGCACACGATATCCATTTATAACTGATCTCAGTGGTAAAGAAGTTAATTTGCTGTGGAGGAGGAATAGAATAGATTTATCGCACGTTTGTTACATAAACATGGAGAGCATCATGAATCTGATTTTCCAGATTTTAATACCGTGTATATCATAGCTTTTTAAGCACAATGCAAACTTGGAGAATGTTGCACACAATGTTTGTGCGCGTGTAAGAACTGTCTGATAAAATGTAATGCCATTTTGTCTCAATTAAAAATAAATTGCCACAAACAGATTTCAGGCTACCTGCAGGGTTAGGATATCGGTGTGAACAACTGAGGCAGATCTGAACAATTGTTAGCACTCAAGATAGTTTGAGTGGAAATAAAGAACGAAGTTTGGGTTATTTAATAAACTACAAGTCTTTCTGAAATGGTTCAGTTATGGGAGAAAGCTTTCACTAGGCTGATTCTTCCAATTCATATTGCAATATCCATAGGTAAGGGATGGGAGGAAATTGTGCTGAAATTTTTCAATATCTCACAGCTCCATGTGACAGGATACTATTGGCAGGCTATATTCAGTAAGATGATGTGACTTACAGCCTAAGGATCTGATGTTCTGTCCCTTTCCTCTGGTGCTGATGATGACTTCTCACCATCTCAGTGACTGTTAAGCAAAGCCCTGGTTTGCCAAGATAAAAAGATACGTTAACCAGTACTCTAAAAGTACCTTGCAGAAATTATAGAAAACCACGGGCATTAAAACATTGATGTCACTGAACTTTTAATCAAATGAGAGACCTGAGTTCAATTCCAGGCAGAGGGCGAAACCTTGGGCAAGTTTCCTTACTCCACACAGAGCCTAATAATAATCCCTCCAAAACCAAAAACTATAATAAATTGGTCATTTTCAATTTACGACTGTTTGTGGGACATTGCTGTGCGCAATTGGCTGCCGCGTTCGCCCACAAATATACAGTCAATTCACTTTACAGTGTGTTCTGTGAAGCGCTTTGGGACGTCCTCCCAACGTGAAAAGCGCTATATCAAATGCAAGGATTATTATATTATTATTATTATCTCTAGGCCTCGCGGCTGAGCACATTATTGCTGCAATGTTCTGCTGTTTGAGTGATCAGGTGGTATATTTTGCAGTAAATACCAATGACTCAAATCTTTTGATGATGAAAATTTATTCCCCCAAAAACCTTAACTTACAGTATTGGTTCACAGAACCCATTATCAACCTGTACAGGAGTTTCTAAAACAAACGTGGAACTGTGAAAATATCGTGCAGCAGGATTTCAGCATGAAAGGTTAGAGTGTTCATCTTCAATCATCACTTGCAAACATATTATTTTTAAACAAACTCATTGTTTTTGTCATGTATTTCATATCTGCAATTGCACAAAATAACTAGCACCGTTTTATTGTACGGCAGCAATAAAACTTCGGTGAATTTGTACCTCATTCAAAAATAATCCACAGCTCAACCATATTCCTCAAATATACTTACCAACTGCTCGGTGACTCCATATGCAGATTTGATAACTACCTTTTACTTTCATGAGAAAGCTTCATGGTCCTCACACAAAATGTTTACAGATCCACACACAACAACAGCCTAGATATGTGACTGGTTTATTTAAGAGGCAGATGTCAAATGACCAACTGGTGACTTTCCTCCTTGGGGAGAGGTCAGCGGGGCTTCCTTTGAGCTGAACTTGCTCCAAGGTGAGAGAGTTTGGCAACGGAACTTCAGAATCAAGCCAACTCCTCTGTTGCATTCTCTGTAGTCCAGTTCCTGACCCAGGCAGAACTGCACTATTCCAGGGCACTGCTGATGACAGCCTAACTAACGTGTCTTGTTCATCAGCAGGACATGGAAGGGCAGATCATTCCAGGGGCAGGAACTCTTCCCACTAACCCTCAAACTAATGCCCCAACCGATAGGGTGGTCATAGCTGGGCAAGCGTTGGGAAAGCTTGCGAGTCAGTGCTGTCAATGGCAAGCTATGCAGTTTTAGCTGGTTAGACCAGCAGTTACCACACTCTGGTCCCCAAGCCTAATACTCTCCAGAATTAGGTAATTAAGAATGTATCCCTCCAGAGACAGAATGTGCATTCCATTCCAATAAATATCTCTGGAATTTCCATGTATAGGCAGGATGCATCGAGCTCTCAGGCATCCAGCTGACCCAAACAATTGGTTATTTTCATAGCCCAACTTGTAGTGACTTGCTGGGCTGCTACACTGCAGGTTGGTACAGTGTTCTTTGAAGGAGTTGTAGGTTTACAATAATAAATATGACCTTCAAAATACGGTTTAATCCTCCCTTTCTAGCATCTGCACATTAAGTCCGAGTCACAAATGTCTTGCCCGCCTGCAGTCTCTGGTTGACCGATTTAAACCATCAATATGTGTAGGCTTTTAAGGCTGGAAATTCCATCAAGTCTTCAGCTGTCAGACTTAAAACTTTTCAGTTGTCGTAAAATTTAAGATCAATTAGAATTGATCAATATGTCAAAATTCTTAAATTTAGTCTTAATTTGGAAACTGGTTTCTTTTTAAGATTTGAAACAAGCAGCTTCCAAATTACAATTGGATTAAATTTTTTCTGATAATTCTGAGCAATCTTAAATCTTACAACAAAATGGTTTAAAAAGCTGAAGACAAGGTGGAGTTTTGGGCCATTGGTATCTCAAAAAAGCCACAGACTATAAACACAGAGCCTCCTCCACTCTCCCTCTCGGTTTGACTTTGCATCGTTTCAGTCTGCTCATTAATGTGCGTGGTTTAGAATATTCAGCACCTGCCCCGTGTGCTGTGTACTTTGGGGCTTTGATGTCAAACATGTGTCTGCAATGCATTTCATGGAGAGAGCACTGATGTAAGTTGATCGTTCTTTGATCGATCTTCAAGACATTTACTTGGAAGGAACAAGCAGGAAGGCAATGAACTGAGCATTGAGTGTTTGTGCATTCGAGTTTGTGAATTAATGTTCAGTAACTGTTCTGATATAAAATACTCACCGGATACATTCGCAGCAGCAACTTGTATGACTAATCATACCAGAGGCAGAGGAGTGCCTTGACCTAATGTAATTAGATAGAAATGAGGAGTTCCAGAAGCGCTCTTTGGAACAGATTCTTTCTCTCCAACAATTGTAACAGTTTTAAAGACTGATTTAGCTTACTGGCCCAATCAACAGCCTCTGGGTTAAACAGTGACCCATTTCTATCTTATAGATTCATTCTGAACATTCAACAAGAGAACGGAACGCTTGCACAGTATTAAAACATGAAAACACCAGTGTTGCTGATATTATAATACACAATATAAATATTTCTGGGTTCAACAGTGACAAAATCCTTCTTTACTGCTCAGATCCCATAGCCATTGTGTGACACCTTTTCGCAGCTGGTTACACTAGTGATAAACTGATATGAAAGAAACTCTTATTGATGCTTCCACAGCATTCTGCCCTTAAGTGACCAGCACTGTTATGATGTTGGTCTCAGCTAAGGCAGGGATCACATTTTTATACACATCTCCACCTTTTTATTGGGTTTATATTTTATATTTATTCCAGGTAACAAACCACACAAACCCTGAGGCCATTTTCACTCAGAAATAGGGAAATCGCTAATATTGTGGCTACCTTCTCCAAACTATAATGATAGCAGGATAGGATGCTGAGTTATAACCAGCCAAGGAATCATTTAAAAAATATTAATGGTTTTGTACTATTTAGAAAATATGAATTTTGGAATTTCTCATATTAAGTCTTTTTAAGTCTGTACAAAGATTTAAGCTTTTAGTTTGGTTAAATTTGAATACAATCAATAAACTCATACAATCGCCCTGTCAGTATCTACACACAATATCTACCAAACTACTTTAGCTGTTGGGGAATATGTGCCCTTAAATAACACAGTGCAGAGCAATCAAGTGAGTGAAGCATTGCACAATGACTTATAGAAAATGGAACCATTCTGGGTTACCAAGTGCAATTCTTATTATATGGAGAGGAACTGCGTGGGTCAGAGTTTTAACATCCTTGATCTGCTAAAACAATTCTACTTTTGTGCACAGAGCATTATGTCTTTTAAGCAGTATTTGGTTACAAAGGGAGAAATTTCTGATTTACAAAGATATTGATGGATTTAGTGTGTGTGTGTACACGCACAAAGCACACTGGTGAGCAGCAATGCAGCTTAAAAGTGGTCATCAAGTGGCAAGTTCACCTTGCACTGAACCCCAGGTAACTGCTGCACTAATCGAGAACTTCTGTATAAGGATTTAGGATTAAGGGCAGCACAGGGAGTGGAATTGTGCCTCATTCTCCCCAGGTGTTGTGAGGAAGATCTGAGCTACAGGAAAAGTGAAAAACAGGACAAGTCTCTCCAGGTTCAGAGCAGTAAATCAGCTCCTTGGACGTCTTCCTGACATGAAAAGCGCCCTACAAATGTAATTTTGTATTGTAAGCAGCTTAGCTCCTCTCACCCACCCCGAGACAAGACAGAATACATGCTAGCTCAGGATACAAATACTTCATTGACTAAAAACAAAACTGAAAGCATAAAAATGATTGTGATTGGTAGAGAATTGAAGCAAAGAGTGACCTGATGATTATGCGCTTCATTTGTCCATGAAAAATGGAAAAGTTAAATTTAACTTTGAGAGTTTGGTGGAGGAGAGGGGAACGAGTAGAATTCAGTTTCTGAACTCCATTCTATTATTTCTTCCTCTTCACTCCACCACATCTCAGTTTAACATCTGAAGTATAGCACCTCAAACAATGCAACTCTCCGCTAGCACAGCACTGAAATATTTTGTGACTTTAAAGCCCAATGTGAGGTTTGAAACCACAATCTTCTGACTCGAGTCCTATCAATTGAGCAGCCTGACATCTGGCAAATGTCACTTAAAACATAATATGACACAATTGAGTTAGAATTAAGCCCTGTTTTGAGATCTGATCCATACAGACTGGCTGGTTAGAGCCCTAATCCAGAATGAGAAAAAACAATACAAGTTTATTCAAAGGAAGCAGTCAAATTCGGAGGTGACCTTTCACAAATATGTATTTCTAGTACAATTATTAGAGGTGAATTTTCAGACATTTTTGGAGAAAGAGTTGCCACTGAGACAAGTCTTCAAAGCAGAGGTGCAAAATCTCCGCTCAAGATCCTGAATCGAACAACACATTGATCCATTATTCAGACTCAAAGCTCTTCCTATCAGAAACCAAAAGAGAGAATTACAAGAACACAACCATGGTTCCAATCCACTTCTGGGATTATCAAACATGTCTGAAACATCCTGGAGATGAAACAGAAACCGTACAAGCCTCAGCAAAGCAGCTATGCATAGTTTATCCAATAAGCCACGGGCACTATGGAAAGAGTTTCCACCAATGGAAATAGTTGAAAACCTAAGATGTTTATGTAATCATTTGGTTAGTGTGTTTTTTAAAACACAAAACAATTTTATTTCAGCAGTCTGAATCGGGCAAGTTACTAACAGTTGAAGTCCACCGGCAGAAAATCATCATTTAAAAACACTACCAACGTCTCTGCACCTAACAGTGACGTCTTAACAAAGTTACAAAGAGAATTCTTTCCTCAATTTTCATTTATCTCAATTATTTAACACTTGAGAATGTAACAATAACCACACTTTCACCCCCTCTTAGCTTTAGCATAAAAAAGGCAATTTTCAAAGGACTAGTAAGCAATGCAGGACATCAGTGACTATTCTCTAGAGTTAAAGGTGCCAGGATCAGCCAAATTAGCTGGCTGGGTGAAGTTTCATTCAACGAAAAAAAATGACAGAGTTGTGCTGTTCTGAGTCTTATGCAGGGAGCAGCATTGAGGAAGGGAAAACGCAATTGGTTAAACACTGCTCCACACAGTTACGACAGTCCTGCACTCTGTGGTACTGTATTTCACCACAACCAAGAGGGAAGCTCAGCATCTCATGCAAATAAGAACTCAATTTCCAACCACAAGCCTCAGCTGAAGGCCCACGTGAGTCTGAAGGCTTCACTTGCCTCCTGCTGGGAGAGTTAGTGACAATGAGCTGGAGAGGTGCACCAGAGAGACAGAGCATCGCAGGAGCTGAAACCAGGCTTCTGGCCGTCTTGCCCTTTCTGATTAACAAGGTATAAGGCAAAAAGCTGCCCTCCAATACATGCAATGTTTGAAATTTCATTACACAGCACATTTAATCCTGTGTTCTTCAATGGTTGAAACGGATAGAAGCCTCTTGGAGGTGGGAAGGACAGAGACAAGACAAGATGCAGGAGAATTTTACACAAAAAGTAGCAAGGGGTGGGTGCGGGGCGAATAAAATGAAATCACATAATCAAGTGTAAATTGGCTGTGATACTGCACTTGCAAATGACACCGCACAGGACAGTTTGATGTGGGTTCCAATCTAATACGCTACTGACGTCTAAGTTGACACGGATGTGGTGTACTGCAAGCTTTTAATCTCAAACCTTTGGCACAAACCCATTCTGTCCTTCAACACAGGGGAAGGGGTAGTGAAACCAACACCCAGGGAAAATATAAAAGTTAATAACAATTGTAAGGATTTTTAAAATTAACCTTCTAACCGCCCAGCTCCTTCAGGGATTGGCAAATTGCAATGTTAATCTCCTGGTGCCCAGTGCTGTGTGGGGGAAGACTGAAAGATCTGTGTGCAGCAATCTGTGTGGTTGGGATTCTTAGAGTTAAAAACTGAGCCAATGAAAGACCTTTCTTTTTATATCCTTAAATCCCAATCCACTGCACTATGCAGCTTTAATTTGTAACATGTCCCATTTTGCACAGAGATTAGTTTTAGATGAAATGTCTATGTAAAAATATTAACACATTTGTCTGCAGCTACCTTACTTACTGGTACATTCTGCTACTGAGAACACTGCAGCCAGTGACTGAAAGTGACCTCAAAATGTGTTCGCCTTTTCCTGTCTCCAATAAGAATGTACAAAAGGAAATGCTCCAAAAATAGTTAGTGCTTTGGTGTCATTTCTGCACTTCCGTCAATCTTCACATAATAATAATCCTTACAATTAATATAACGCTTTATCACATATTCGAGACGTCTCAAAACGCTTCACAAATTATACAGTAAAGTGAATTGACTTGTGTATATTGATTGTGAACGAAACGCAGCAGCCAATAGCTGCTGGTGTAAAAATTGCTCTTCCCCAACCACTTGGGATGAGCTGATGAAAAAATAATCACTCTGAATGACCCAATCAATGCATTTGAGTAAGGCGACAACATACTGCTGGTTAATTTCTGATACAAGTGCATCTTCAGTGAGCAAATGTGGACACTGTGCCTTTGACAAGCTGATAATTGCCGATATGAGCACCATCTAGTGGCTTTCCTAGTCTATTATTCATCAGCAGGCAATGGATCGAAAACCAATTAATTCATACATTGCTTTAAGTTAGATGAAATACATTATCATAAGTTAATAACTATCTTTACAAAATTCCTGACCAACAGTTTGAAAGAAGCTTAATGTATCTTAAACATGACCATATCTAATGACAGCACCTACAGCAGCCAGGAAGGTCTGGCTGGAGAAATACACTCTGTGCTGTGAGGCATCTTTAAGCAGATGAAGTCCGATTGCACCCAAGAGTATTCTGATAGGTGAGGGCAGCAGGAGTGGGCAGTTCCAAGTACCATTTCCATTACATAATGGGATTTATCTCTTACCTACGAAGAGAGCAGTCTTTTGGCTAGTTTACCATGGCAACAAAATCGAATATGCACACAGATGAGGCTCAGAACAGCCTATGTAACTGTATTACATTTAAAGATGGAAACTTGACAACAGTTCCATGAATCAGAAGCTTTAGTATTCTGACTGACTTTGCAAAATAGGTAAAAATTGCACTCTGCCTGAAAATAGTGAAGGAATCCTGGAATATTTTTACGTTTTAATCTCCAGCTATGGGGGAAGGGGGCTGTGGGTTATGCACTAGCAGAATACCACTTCTTCTGGTGACCACTGAATGTTGGAGACTTTGACAATCTATCCAAAGGCAGGCTATTGACAATAGTTGGGTTTCACTCAGTTTTCCATCGGAATGGCTCCGATTCCTAACATGAAGCACAATGGCATCTGGAGAAACTGAGGGGTTTAAACTCAATCCAGCAAAAGCTAGATTGGAATCAGATCAATTTTAGTGCCAAGTACTAATGTTGGAAAGGCCTGTAAACATTAACAGAAGGGTATTAAGTCTGCATTGTTCACTTCTGAATGCTCTGGACTTTTGTGAATTGCAGGCAAGCACAGCATCCTGGAGCTCATTACCACACTGCAGCCCTCACCCTGTGAGAATCTGGAAAGGATGACAGAGCACATCAACACAGGCAGCTCCTCGTGAGTGAATAACACAGAGAAATAGTAATTTAACATTCACGAACAAGGCCTTCCAATTTTTTTTAAAAAAGTGCTTTGATGAAGGCAGACCTTACAACCGCTGACATCCAGGAAGTGAGACACACCTGCATATAAGGCCTGTTGCCATTTTGGTTACAACCCATCAGTCCCACAAGTGTAAGAATCACTCCGCAATATTTGGGCAGACACAAAATGGGAAAAGGTGTGGGGGAAAATACACCAGCCCTTACAGTGCTGATCATATCGCTCTTCTGTTTGGGATTGAGGTCACAAATTTACATGGTGCTCTTACCATTCAACTGGTCTTACTGTGCAAAGGGGAGCGAATGAGCCCAGTGTCACTCTGTGTATTCTCCCCAGTAAATGAATGTTCCTGGCCATATGTCATTATAAAGTGTCCACTTCAGCTTTCACACAGCCCCATCTTCCCCTGCTTGCAGCAACTCAATTGGCTTCAGTTGCCATCTCTTGCTCAGAGCCGAGTCTCCACCTCTGCAGTCGCTCTTCCCTCCCATCACTGATGCTGAATGTGCTGATTGGCGTCCGCACTCTCTGTGTACTTGGCAAAATCAAACTCCAATGTCCGCGGTATGAAACAAGATTCCTTCCGAGTGGTTTCAAAGTGCTGAACTTGGAGCTGGAGTTGCCTTCTGTCTGTAGGTATCGGGACATTCTTGCGGACTAGAGACGAGTGCTGAACGGATACTAGAAAAAATAGTCACTAAGTCAGGGATATCCTAAACGAGTATTAGTGTTGCTGTTGGCAGTGTTAACTCTGTGCTAGTCTGGAGTGACCATCAGAGGTCAAATTCAGGGTTCAGTTTCCTTATCTCCTGGAGCAGTCTGTCTCTGTCGTGGTTTGCCTTGGTTAGAGCTGCTTTCGTGCTGGCGAGTTCCTGTCTCAGGAGATCATTCTGCACAAAGCATTTGAAAGAGAGAAGAAATACTTATCGTTATTCTCTTCATTCAAACACCAGGGAACAGGCATGAGGCTCCTGCAAGCATTTAATGTACCACTTCAGGAAAGAAATCATACTGGATCAATTGGAACAATTCAAATCAGCTTTAATAACCTCATAACAGCCCCAGTGCACAAAGGCCACATTGATCTCGCCTATTGCCTGGATTTTCACTTTAAACCCTTTCCACCCCGTGGCCAATGCTTTTTGTTTCAGACCTTTTTTCAACTGATTTTTTTCACCTCCCTTCCCCCCACCACCCACACACATCTGTGAAGTACTTAGAGACGTCCTCCTGACACAAAAGGAGCTGTAGAAATGTACAATTGATTTTTATTCTTTAAGATCAATAGGCATCTATGCACATTTCAGTACCTGTGACAGGGTAGAACCTGTCCTATCTTAAATCACGAAGCAGGAGAGTACGTTTTATTATTCTGTGAGGGTTTATTTGGAATCAACAATGTGAGATTGTGTTCATGATTTCTCCACACAGCTCCTCATGTTGGATACACCTTCGAGGCCAGGTGTTTTAACACAGGGAAAGCAAAGACAGACAGAGCAAATTACTACAGCTCACTAAATGTCTGTGCCAATTTGTTTTTGGTCAGCCGGATGTCTGACAGAAACCCATCACCATGCTTAAGATTTTCCAAACCAAACTGAGAATTCAATGCATCCACCCACACCATGGAAATTACAGAGAATTTGCCAATAGTGCTCGAAGTGTGAGTGACGTGTGTCTAATCTGTGTAACCACAACTCATTATAAAGCAGTTGTAATTTTCAAAGTATTTGTCCAACTCAGACCAACCAACTCTCTACGGTAGAAACAGAAGTCGCAAGTTTTCTTACTGCACGCGCCTGTTTATCGAGCAGTAAGTAGGAACCCAATTGGTAGTCGATTAGCAGATCACTTTTCCAAGGTTAATAATCCCTTCAAAATAAATAAATAATAATAATTTGGTCACTTAATCCATGACTGTTTGTGGGACACTTCTGTGCGCAAGTGGCTGCCGCGTTTCACCCACAAAATATGCAGTCAATTCACTTTGCAGTATATTCTGTGAAGCGCTTTGAGACATCTCAAAGACGTGATAGGGCGTTACATCAAATCCAAGGATTATTATTTTTATTATTAACACTCAGCAGGTCAGCAGCATCCATGGAGAAAGGAAAATGGGTTTAAATTTCAGGTCGATGACTTTTGGTCAGTTCTGACAAAAGGTCATCAACCTGAAATGTTAACTCACTTTGCTCTCTCTATAGATGCTGCCTGACCTGCTGAATGTTCCCAGCGACTTCTGTTTTTATTTCAGATTTCTAGCATCTGCAGTATTTTGCCTTTTGCTTTTTGTAAACCCATTGGGGCTTTGGCTCACAGGGTCCTGACCATATCTACACCTTCAAGTCTTGATGATGGACCAGACAAGCTGGCCAACAAGTAACAGTGTCTTGGGATTTCCAGCATTGCTTTGCTGAGAGCGATTCCTCAGTTTAACCCCAAGGAAACCTCAGGCTCCTCTCCCAGGTTAGGTAGAATTCTCACACTCACCATCTCCTTGCTGACAGTAGAGGCCAAGTCTGATGGCAGCCTTCCCCCAATCAAAGCTGAGGGTTTCCCAGTCTCTGGAGATTCCTCTCCCCTCTTATCCGACCCCATCCTAACCAAATGGTTTTTCAGTGGCATTAGATTGTCTTTGTTCTGTGAGTCAACTGCAGGAAGAGAAGCAGGAATACCCAACAGTTCAGGACAGGTAAGAGCATAAATAAAAAAATCAGCATAACTCGCATTTATATTGCAACCTTCACATTGGAAAAATAATAATTTAATAAAAATTTAATACAAATTCCACGTGCTTGTGCTTTTTTGATATTCCAGGCTACACAAGGACATTCCCCTCATCCTCGCCAGGCTCCATTGCCTCACTTTTCCCTGTGGATTGACTTTTAAGATTGCTCTAAATTTCAAATACCTCCATTACTTTGCCCCACTCTATTCCGTGATCTCCTGCAATCAATTCCTTGCCACTTCCTCCGCTCAGGCAATTCAGGCCTGCTTCAAACCCACCATCTCTACCAGCCTTCTGCCACCTTGCTCTCTCTCTCTCTCTCTAAATTTCTCAGCCATGTATCCCCCTCTCCTTTCCAAACGCATGTAATAACCTACCTCTTTGACTGTGCCTTCTATCATCACTGCCCACCTCCCCCCAAACTGACAGTTAGCTTCACTTACCCTTCATACAAAATGTCCCATCATCGATCCGCTGAATCACCAGATGATCAATATCCAGGCGTATAGGTATAGGCCCAGGGCTCGTAGGGTACAATGGGGGTCCGTCATCCTTTAAACAAATTCAGCACAAAAAAAGTTTGACAGACTCACCACCCTAACTGCAGTTCTGATGTAAAGGAAGAAGCGATTAATAAGAACATAAGAACATAAGAATTAGGAGCAGGAGTAGACCATTCGGCCCCTCGAGCCTGCCCCGCCATTCAATAAGATCATGGCTGATCTTCTGACCTAACTCTATCCCCATATCCCTCTATTTTTTAAAAATCTATCAGTCTCAGCCTTGAAAATGTTCAAGGACTGAGGATCTACAGCCTTCTGGGGTAGAAATTCACTACCCTCTGAGTGAAGAAATGTTTCCTCAACTCTGTTCTAAAAAGCTGACCCTTAATTTTAAGACTGTGACCCCTGGTTATAGATTCTCCTATTGGGGGAAACAGTCCCTCAATGTCTACTTTATCAGCCCTTTAAGAATCTTATATGTTTCAATAAGATCTCCCCTAATTCTTCTGTACTCTAGAGAATACAACCCTAGTTTATTCAGCGTATCCTCATAGGTCAGTCCCCTCATCCCAGGAACTAACCGAGTGAATCTACGCTGCACCCCCTCTCGGGCAAGTATGTCCTTTTTTAAATAAGGCGACCAAAACTGCACACAATACTCTCGGTGCGGTCTCACCAAGGCCCTGTACAGTTGCCGCAAGACTTCCCTACTCTTGTACTCTCAACCTTTAGCAATGAACGCTAACATGCCGTTCGCCTTCTTAGTTGCTGCTGCACCTGCAAACTAACTTTTTGAGACTGGTGTACAAGGACACCCAAATCCCTCTGCACACTAACACTATCTAATCTGGTTTATAACACATGGGAAGCTGGATTTAGAGTTGGGGGGGAGAGGGGGCAATGAGATGACTCTTGGGAAACCCTGATGCTAACAACACCCAGAGGAAGTGTTGGTTTCAGGATCCGTGTGAATTACACCCCGTGCAGGGTAATTACACCCAGCCAGTGTCCGTACTCTGTCCAATGCTCTCGGGCAACAAATGGATGGCCCAGGAATCCTCAAAAGACAATTTTTCATTTTACTAAAAGCAGATTAAAAAGTGTAATATTAAATTAGCAAACATCTGGTTTTAGTGTCTGCATATGGCCCAAGGTGTATGTAGGTTGGGAGAGAAGTCAATCAGGCTTCTGTTGGCAGGAAGGAGGTAGCTTCAATCCCAGTTGTATTAATAATACCAATAATAACAATCTTTACATTTGGTACAGCACCTTTCACACCAGGATGCCCCAAACACTGCACAGGATTTACTGTAAAGTGCAGTGACTGTGTGTTTTTGTGGGTATTACTGCAGTATCAGAGGAGAGAACTAAACAAGGGCACAATCACTGACTGATGTCTGGCAAACCCACCCTGTGCTGCGGTACCAAACTAGACACAGCAGAGCGATCCAGTTTGATGCCTGGTCTCTACTGATGTCACAAGGAAGGCAGTTTGGGTTCAAATAATTAGCTTGTTTTGGAGGCGAAATTCACTCCCAATATCTGTAGTGTGACCTTGCGGAAGCAGGGAGACAGGGGGGTGAGGCAGGGAGAGATGTGTCCCCAGATGCTGGACAACACAGGATCCGTTAGACCTAGAAATAATCTAAGAATCGCAATCTAGGTAATAATCCCTTCAAAATTACAATTTTTTTAAAAAAAAGTCCACAACTGTTTGTGGGACACTGCTGTACGCAATTGGCTGCCGCATTTCACCCCCCAAAATACAGTCAATTCACTTTACAGTATATTCCGTGAAGCACTTTGAGAAGTCTCAAAGATGTGATAAGGCCTATATCAAATGCAAAGAGTATTATTATTATTATTATTATGTCCAGTATCATTTCTGGTATAAGCGTTGCTCACTAAAATCATCAACTGCACACGAAGGATGATTCTGCTCATGTTTCTAACATGTCCATGATATTGCTCCCATTGGAAAATATGTTGTGGACAGTACATTGGTGTCAAATGCTTTGTCATGGAACGCCAGTATATGTGAGTGTTGGTGATTGATATTTGCTGGATCATCAAAGGGAGGCAAAACTGTACCAGAAAGCGAGAGAGAGAACAGAGCAGCCAAGTCAGCTTGTGCTGAGGAACAGTACATTACCTGAAACAATGCAGAGAGGAAGAAATCCACCCCAAAGCACTGCAAGGCCAGACTGTGACTGTGCCATGCTATCACTTATAACAATAGCGCTCCTCTTATTTTAAACCAGGCTCTGAAACTCCGAGATTGTTCCCTGGCACAGATCCATTCACTGCTTCACATCACTGCTTCAGTCAAACTGTGGAGTTATTCTGATTCAAAATTAAAAGTGAAAGAGCAATGTGATGCTGGCAATGTCAAATACCTTTAGTGTAATTCTACATTCAGAGAGCTCGATCTTCATTGGAATGACTTCTGGAATCACCTCGTCTTCTAAAAAGGGGCCCAGGTTTGTGAGCGAGGACATCAGGAACTCTACTTCGTAGTCACTGATGTGGAAGTGCAGGAATCCGTTCTTCACGGCCAGTGGAGAGTGCTCAGCCGAGCCGGGGCCACACTCAAAATGAAAGCTCACTGCAGGCTGGGCTCTCTCCGACTCCCCACAGCTCGGCTTCCCATAACCTGAGACCAAGTCACAAACAGTTCAAATGCAAATAAGGAACTTGCACCAGTGAACGACAGAAAGCACTTTGCAGCAATTAGCAGCACTTCTGCATGTGGATAAAGCATGTGGATTCCACATTGGTTACGTGACATGGATCAGCAGCCAGGGCTCCCTTCTCGTTTCCAACAGCTTTAATCATCACTCCGCTAATGATGCCATGGGTTCGCTAACATCCACCTTAAGGACACTGAACCTAAAGAGAAAAGATTTATCCGCATTGAACATTCTCGGTCAATGTGCTGGGGGAATGCTCTCCAGAATGGGGTAAACAGGATGCGTCCCTCCAGGAACAGAGTGTGCAATCCTATCCAGATACAGGGAGATTTTCATACACGTGTGGGACTCTCAGTGTGGTTCAGACAGTCTTAAGTGTATACTGGATACTCAGCTGCCCAAAAGCTGACCAGAGCGGTCCCGGGCAGCTAGGGACCAACAGCTAACTCGTCACATCGGATAATTCATCACCAGGCCCTTGAGTTATCCAGAGTTTACTATATTTATTAAACAATTGTTCTGCAAGTGGTACTCTTGGCTCCAAGCCCTACATCCTGGTTCAGTCCCTGTTTACTTCTAATTTAAACAAACCATTCGTCTCTCTGGCAGAAACATCCTTAAAGATTACTCAAGAAGCTGACTAGCCAGTGATTAACATTAATCAGAAACGTACCAAAGTCAAGCTGAAAATGTACTAACTGTATGGTACTATATGGGATGAAATTACAAAATACAAATTTACATTTACATAGAGATATGTAAATTAGATGCTGAAGGCCAACTCTAGTTCACTTAATGCTGCACAAACCTTTATAAGGAGTATTTTGTTGGGGCTGAATAAAAGCTGCATTATTAGTCGGGATGAAATGGAACTCTGACAAGAAGGGTTTTGAAGACTGCTGCAGGAAGTCTAGTCATTACGCAAACCTGAGTGCAGTGTGTATAACCTTGCTTCTCACCCGTGCTGTGCCTGCTCATGTACTGCTCCACGTCCACATTGCCCAGCTGCTCTGGAATCACCTCCTTAGCTTGAACACCAAAGGACAGGTCATCACCCCTCATATCGATCGCACAATTCACATCTAAAATCTTGAGCACCAACACAGAGGCCTAGCAAACAAGGTAACAGGAAATGTAAGTTTCGACATTGGGAACATGAAACAAGAAGAGCAAGGCCAAGGATCATGGGGACAATATGAGAAATTTCTCTAGTTATTCACTTTATCGAAGTTTCAATAGCGTTCTAACTCACCACTGGTCACAGGCAACAACAACAACAAGATTACATTTGTATAGCGCCTTTCACGTCGGAAGGATGTCCCAAGGCAACTTCTGATCTCATCGGGCAATATCTGAGAGGGCTACCTTTAACTACACTGCTAGCCAGGAACACGCTTACCTATGGACAGCTCAGTCAATAGTACTTTCACCTTTTGGCTCAGAAAGATATGGGTTGAAATCTCACAGTGGGACTTGAGATCACAGTCGAGGCTGTGGTCTGAAGGATGGCATCTCCATTAAAGATCTCCATTAAAGGCACTATTCGAAAAAGAGCAGGGAGTTTTCTCTCTCCTGGTGTCCTGGCTGACAATCCTCCAGATAAAATTGGTCACTCACTCCATGGCTGTCTGTGGGACATTGCTGTGTGCAAATCGGTTGCTGCATTCACCTATAAGTGCTGTGACTTCACTTGATTGCAGGGACACCGGTGATAGAACATTAATCACTTCTACTTTGGTTCTCAAATACTGGATCATAGCAAGCATCCCTTGGTCAATTCGCACCGGGAATACACTTCCCTAAACTCTGATCTAACAACAAGTCTCCCACCATTCTGAGTGCACATTCCCGTGTAAACGTGCAAGATTTCTAGTTCAAATATTAGTGAAGCTTGAGGCTTCTCTGAGAAAACTACTTTGTCAATAGGAATGTGCTTTGAGCTCAGGCTCACTTAGAACTACACAAGGTTTTTCCTAACTTTTTGAATAGAAACCCTTCAAGCTATCAATCTAGGTTGCATTCATACCTAGGGTCAGGCAATGTCCCACACCATTCATTACATCACCTAGCGCAACTTAAATTTTACTAAGATTCAAACTCCGTTAGAATGGGCAGAGGCGAGCAACAAGGATGATTCCTCCCAGGTCTTAGCGGAATACACTATGAGCAAGGATGACACAGGGTGGGGGTCTTCAGAGAAGATGTCTCAGAGGGAATCTTATTTTAAGTGGGATTGAAAAAGTAAACCCAGATCAATATTCGAGGATGTGCCAAGACAGCAAAACGTGAGGACATAGGTTTAGAGGTGTAAACGGCAATTTCAGGACAGATACCAGGAAGTTTGTCTTTACCCAAAAGATAATTAAGGACTGGAACAGGTTGCATGGAAGGGTGGTGGAGGCCAGGGCCTCCACCACCACATTTGAAAAACAGGTACTATGACAGAAGGAGGGTAGGGTGGGTGTTCTGGAAAGATGAGATCAGGTGGTCCTGCTTTATCTGCACTAATCTTCTGACCTTGTGAATTACCTTTGAAGTACTTTGCAAATGTTAAAGAATGGAACTGTGTGTGTGTGAGTGCGTGCAAGTGGGGCAATGAGTGCTGCAAGTGTGTATGTGTAAGTGATTGTGTGGTACAAGTGTATGCAGTGTGGATGAGCCCCTAATCTGTGAAGCTCTTTGGGACGTCTCGATAACATGATAAGGCACTATATCAATTGAAAGATTATTATTATAATCTCTGGAATTCCCTGCCTCAATCCCTCTGCCTTGCTGCTCTCTATCGGTTTTTAAATTGCACCTAAGAAACCTCTTTGACAGTGCCTATGGTCAACTTCCCCTCTCCACTGCTTGATGTCCAACCCGCCACTGTACAGCTCTCTGAGATGTCATCCTACATGAGGGCGATGTCTAAACACAAGCTGTTGTTGTTGTCCAGGCAATGTGTGTGAGATGGGCGGAACCCGCGCATTAAATCGATCTCCAGGAGAAGGGAAAAAGGAGTGAAGCGGCCTTCACATGGGATAGTGTTGTGGAGCAGTCGGAGAAGGAAGAGGAGAAAAGGAGCAAAAGTGTGTGAGAGACAGCTGGAGGCCTTTGTGTCACTCACCTGTTGGGGGTCAGCGATCTCCTGGCTGTGAGTGGAAGAGCTGGTAGCGATTGAGGCTTTCTTACTCGCTCCTCCGTCTGCACACTCAGAGAGGCTCTGATTGCTGCCGGCCACAGCTGCACGATGTAGGCTGCCGTCAGAGAGCAGAGATTCCTGCCCTGACTCTGAAGCAAAGAGAACACAAGTTTCAGGAACTGGTTCTCAGAAACCTTTACATATTACTTGTTCCCCAATGTAGTCCCGCATCTACAATACTAGCTTGGAATACAGAGCCAGAATTTGCGGCTACAACAGCTTTTGGTTAAAGGCAGAACAGCACTGAGCCGTATAAGGTTACTGCCCTGACAGCTGGTCCCTGATGCCCTCAGCTATTGGGCAGGTATCAAACAATTTTTTCAGCTGACAGGACAGTTGGTGATCGCCAGATATACTGCAGACTAAACAGCATCCTTGTTAAACGGGTTAATGCAGGTATCTGACAGTCACTTAGAAATCAGAGCTGAGGAGACCCTTAGAGTGTTAGTGAGGATGACAGTCCGCTATCATTAAAAAACATTTCAGAGTCGGGGACACGTGTAAACATTGTTTAGATTGTAGCCGGCGTCACAGGACAAGACACAAACAACCAGCTGCACCTCAGATCATTTAACTGGTTGTGTACGAAGTGGAGCTTTACTTACAGCTCCCAAGAATCTCAAGCTACAAAACAACAACAACTTGTATTTATAAAGCGTCCCTCACACAGGGTAGCGTCCCAGAGCGCTTGACAATGGCGGAGCACAAAGCCGAGCTGGGGGGAGGGGGCGGTGACCCTAGGCACGGTTGATGAGGAAGGTCTTCAGGCACGACCTGAAAATGGGGAAGGCGGAGGGATAGAGGAAGAGTATTCCAGAGTTTCAGGGCGTAGTGACTGAAAGTGACAGCCACCAATGGTAGAACGGAGGGCACGGGGGACATGCAGGAGGCCGGAGCCAGTCGAGCGGAGGCAGAGCCAATGTGGATCACCCCCCCAGTAGTGGGTTAAGGGGTAAGCAGGTCAGAGAGGTACGGAGGTGCCAGGGCACGAAAACAATGTCTTTACAGTGAAGGCTTCTCTGTGTCTTCCCTCAAACACCTCAGCACTTTCCACATCACCACAGTCTGCATTACCAACCGGCCTCGTGACTAACAATCACCATAGTCTGTGCTCTCAACCAGTCCCGTGCTGTATCACATCCCCTCCTTCCGGTCAGTATTCTACTACTTTAAGCATCCACCGAATTCTTTTTAATAGAAATTTATCCATAATAGAAACTATCAGCTCAATAAAGCACCAATCACTGAGGATATAGATGACCCTTTACATCTATCCCAATACCTGTATAAATCTGCAGCAGTGCCTGTACCTGTATCCATCAGCATAACGTAGTTCTCGCTGCTGTCACTGTCCATCGATATTCGATCATCTGTCAGGCTGCCGTCCAGTGATGTTGTGTCGAGGGAATGCTGGGAGGTTGTTCGCTTTACGTTTAACAAACGTAGTTTGCTGCTGGATGAAGATGATGATATTGTGTCTTCACCTCTGGAGAGATATTCTCTTTGAAAGGAAAGAAATGTTTCGCATTAGCCAGGACCACAGATTAAGACAGAAATTACCACAAGTCTCTCCTGTTGGCTCCAAACTACCATTTTAAGGACAGTTTCTTGTATTTCAACATAAGCTACTGGGCTCCAATTGACTCAGTGACTATGTGGCAGCCCCCAGCTGCTGCTATACTTACTGGGTTGTTGGTTCCAGATCTCTGTAATGTCTAAACAGCACATGGAGTGTGATGGTGCAGCTCTTCTCCTGCCAGTGCTCTTGCTGTCAGTGTAGAATCAATGTTGTCCTTTGCACTCAAACAACTCACATCTGGAAATAATGTTTCTCACCTTCAAATGCCTCTGGGTCCTTGTCCCACAGTAGTTTCTACTTACCTGCCTATCTCAGGCCTGCTTCATGACGTCCCTCCCCCTTCTGCCCCACCAACATGAGCTTCCAGCCACTCTGCCCCCACTCTCTGGAATTCTTTCCCCAAATCCTTCCCACCTACCTCGGCTCCCACTTATCTGTAAAATGTTTTGGGACATTCTCTCACATGAACAGCAGTGTATAAGTTGTTACTGTTCAGCACTGTATTGCTGTTGTAATGATGCTACCTCTTGTCTATATCAATAAGACAAATTATAAACTTCCTCCAGGTGTAAAGCTCAGTTTTATAAATGTGCGATCACTTGGGAAGACTGACAGTCCACAGAGAAGTCAGGGACCTTTTCTCTACACCAGTCAACTCCCAAATTTTCTGAAGTTGGTGATGAAAATACTTCATCAGAGAAAACCAAACATTCATCCAACTAGAAGAGTCTTTCGTTAACTTGAAGAACTTATCCAAAGCACATCAATTACTGAAACATTTTTTGAAATGATAACTGGGTGGTGCAGCAAATTGAATATTTGTGTCGATCGGGCACACACGGAAACCCATTACCATATTTAAAGAGTATCCAAACCGGACTGAAATATCCACATAAACACAGAAAATGATGTGCATACATTCTCTGTGGAGGGAGGTACACAGTTTACCTTGGTTTCTGGAAACCTGGATTGATACAGACCAGGTCAATGGACTGAAAGTCTTTCTCACAAGCTACAGAATGCCTAATGTGCTGGTTAGACTCCATCAGTACCCCACGCATACTCTGGGGTCCCCAAGCCTTGGCTCTTGCCAACCTGTGCCTAATACTTTCCGGAATTAGGTAAGCAGGATGTGGCCCTCCAGGAATGAGTGTGCATCACATTCCAACAACCTATCTCTGGGCTTTCCATGTGTAGGTGGGATGCATGGAATTCTCAGCTTAGTTTGGATACTCTTAAGCACGGTGGGTATCTGCACTCGACTCACCATAAAAAAGGCAGCCTTGATCTATTGCCTAAAGGATATGATCTCATTCCTGATAGTTTTTATTCTGTCTGTGCAGCAGGTTTGGTTGCTACACAATGTTGAAATCAGCCTCCCTTTTAGCTTTGGTAAAGCTGGTTTGGCCACACGGTGACGCTGGTGTTGCACACTCCAGTGCAGTTGCTTACAGCAGCCAGTCTGTGCGACCTACAACAAACTGCCCTGGTACAGTTACAGCACCTTCCATGTTGGGAGCATATATAATAATCATTGCATTTAACATAGCACCTTATCACGTCTTCTAGTCATCTCAAAGCACTTCACAGAATATACTGTAAAGTGAAGTTACTGTCTACTTTGTGGGCGAAACGCGGCAGCCGATTGTGCACAGCAGCGTCCCACAAACAGTTGCGGAATGAGTGACCAAATCAGTATTTTTTTGAAGGAATTATTAACCCTGGAGAAGCGATCTGCCGATCGACTAGCAACCGGGTTCCTACTTATTGTTAAGTAAACAGAGTTGTGTGGATAAGGAAACTTGCCCAACATTCTGCCCTACCAGCTTTAACCGCAGGTTTCTCGCTTGCAAAGCGAGTGCTTCAACCACTGAGCTCCAGGACTCTGCTTAGAATGTCCCAAAACACTTTACAAATGCTGAGTGGGAGCCTGAGCTGAGAGGAGGGGGTTAGCAAATGCTACTTAGTATCAAGAGCAAGACAGGGGCATGGATTCAACATTGGTTGAAGGGAAGGAAGCAAAGATGTTATATAGATGTTAGGTCAAAACGGGGGTGGAATTAAGGGGTGCTCAGTGAGTCTGTACTGGGTCCCTCCTGTTCCTTGTGTATATGACTGACCTGATTCACAGATCCAGTGTAAGATTACATTTGCAGATGACACCAAGTAGGTGGAAAATAGGAAAATGAAAAGCAACTCCTTGTTTTTACTATTTGTGCTGTTATTTTGCATTTTCCCTGGCTGTGGGAGTGACAACCTAGAGTGTTGACTGATTAGGTGGAGAGATGCTCCTGGTGTACCTGGAGGCTGACACTGAGAGCATCCTCTGCACGGTGGAGGCCACTCTCTCCTTGCCAAAGCAGAAGGCATCCTTGGTGAGGGATACAGCTCCTTTAGTTAAATCCACCGTTACGTTCAAAGCTTCCTTCGCAGCATCTTTCGTCGAACTCAATGGACTTGCTGCCTCGGCCTCAGTGTTGGTGAGAGGAATCAGCTCAGTTGGCACATCACTGTCACAGGTTGACTCAACAGCTTCATACGCTTCTTCCACAAGCTCTTTTTCTACTGAGTGATACTCCGTTCCTTCAGTGCCACTGGGAGGTAATAGACTGCCTGTCGCCGCACAATACTGTGATAAGTGATCAGAGGAGGCAGCCAAACTTGAATCTCCATTGTGGATCCCACTGTCCTCCAAGGAGTTGACTGTGCTGTCCAGTGGATTGGAGGCGGGTGTCCTGTTCAAAGACCTGTCCTCCAGAGCCAAGCTCTCTTTGCTTCCAGAAGGCGAAAGTTCAGACTCGGCGAGGCTGGTGCTCTCAGAGTCCTGAGACTTTGCATCACTGGGGCTGGTTGGCACCGGATGGAGGAGCAATGCAACCTCAGCGCTCTTAACCCACACTCCTATACAGCTGGTGTGGTGCTTCGCTGGAGCCCCTATTACCCTTTCTATATCCAGGGCCATGTCTTCTTGCAGCTGAGTGAGACACTCTTTCAACCTCAGTAGTACAAGGTACTGGTAGTGGTTGAGGTATGATTTTATATGGGCACTGGTGTAGACCAGCACATGTATATCTGCATCAGAGTTATCATTCATATTGGATTCCTTCACTCCAACCGGCTCTGTGTTTAGTCCTTTGTCTGCCTTTCTGAAAGACGTAAATTTATCGTCCATTATCTTCTGTCTTGTACCACCCAATGACCCATTTTCCACTGACGGCTCCGTATTTCTGAACAGATTTCTTCTATGATCCAAATCGTCTGAGTTAACAGTGTCCTCAGGAGCACGGTGGCTGGGCAGAGTCTTGCGATCCTTGTACTGTTGGAACCTGGTGGGTTGAGACACCCAAATGGAGAGAGGATAGGGGTCCACAAAGCTGAACGGCTTGCTCTTCGAACTCTGCATGCCCTCAAACTCCAGCCATAGCTGGGCGAAATGGATGGACCAGATGTCAGCAGCTGACGGTGCCTTGAGTGAATCAAAGGCCAGATTCAGGTCTGCGTGCAGTCTCTCCATGTACGTCTGTGGCTCGGAAACATGCTGCAAGAACATATTATGCAACACATTGAAGCTATTTGCAGATTTAGGGAACTCCTTATACGTTGAGTCAAAGAATTCACTGTTTTGGAAGTCCATGAGCACTGACTGGAGATCCTGGTACATGCAGTTGACAGAGTGCCTGGTGTTTGTGGCTACCATATCTGAGGTCTGGATGGTCAGATACTGCGGCCTGTCTGGATGATCCATTTCCTTCTTTTCCACCGGGATAACAAACTGCAGGAAAAGAAGAAACAACAATCTGGAAAACCTTTATCATGGTTTTTTATAGGTTGAATTAAGAGACCAGGCGAAACGTGTCAAAACAGATAGAAATTTTCTGTACATTCCCATTGCAACACAAACCAACTTCCTATTAGAAGAGCAAAACTTCTTCAAGGTAGGCATTCCTAGAAGAGAAGTGGCAGTGAATTAAATATAAACAAAACACAAAATACTGAGTATTTTGTGTTTTGTCCAACTTCCTATACTCTGACAGCATCTAAAGGTCACTGCCTCAAACCGAGGATTGGAATTTTCCAAAACAAAATGACAATAACTTACATTTTTATATAATTTCCTTCACTTTGGATAACATCTCAGAGTGCTTTAAATGACAGCGTCAGACTCCAAGCAAGAGAGAGGGGAGGGGGAAGTGACCATAGGCACAATGCCCAAAGTCTCCCAATGAGCCCCAAATTGTCTGAAAAGTTGGCACAGATTACACTTTGTTTTGATATATCAATGTGTCAAAACATTTTTTCTAATTTTCCTCTCATTGGCCTTGGCTCCTCATGCCAGGGTGCTGCTGCTCATTTGTGAACAAGTGTAAATAACCAAGAGAATTAATGCACAAAGTATTCATCCTTGTGAGGCAGGAATACACTGTACAATACCAGCATCCTGTGTTATTAAGCACACGTTCGACATCTCTACTCCTCTTGTTTACGGCTCTTGGGTAGCTTTTTATAGCACAGCAGCTGTGAACATTATGTCACTGTTAAGACTGAACAAGTCTGCACAAGGAGCACATTCTTATTCTCTCATTAACCATTACATGACAGCATTCAGCCTCTTCCCTTGAAGACAGTGGCTCACGCTGGCTTACACAGTCACTCTAGTGTTTGGGCCAGTGCATGAGTGGCAGGCTGCTATACATTGGGAGCAGCAACTGTCCCAATTCCTAAGATAATCAAGCCAATTATAATTGAATGTTCCTTGGAAAATTCCTTGAAAACAAATTCTCAGAGTGTAAATTATTCCATTTCAAACCATTCAATGAACAAATTAACCCTCGCACTGTACTGGGACCTTGTGCGCCAATTAACCCATTTATTTTAGCCTTCACTCTTCACTCAACTGAATCGTAACAAGTGCAATAGACAGAGCTGTTAGGAAGCCCCAAGGAAGAGGATCTGTGTCCCCCTTGTCAAGCAGACCACAACTGCAGTGTTTTTATTAATGAATCAGTAGATCACAATTCAAACCATCTGGACATAGTCTCTAACAAATGTGGCCTACATGGGAGGTAATTCTTCCTTTATTAAACGCAATGATTAGACCTCAGGCTCTTCAGTCTTGAGAGAGGATGACTCAGAATGGACTACAAAGAGGTGTATAAAGTTTTAAATGGGATTGAAAAAGTAAACCCAGATCAATACTTTTGGATGCACCAAAACAGTAGAAGAGGATACAGATTTAGAGGTGTAAAGGGCAACTTCAGGACAGACACCAGGAGGTTTGTCTTTGCTCAGAGGGTAATTAATGACTGGACCAGGTTGCTGGGAAGGATGGTTGAGGCCAGGACACTGATCTTCTTTAAAAATCAGCTCAATTATCCTTCATCCAAACTGATCTTGTGATTACTTTGGAGAATGACTAACCTTTAGCATGAGCCCATTCATACAAAAGTTGACATGTTCGTCGGCTTTGCCAGAGTCATCCAGTTTATAGATAGCTTTGAACTGTTGTAGAGTCTGGTACAGGTCCAAAGAGAACGTGTTCATCCATAGCATACTAGTTGGGTCCAGAGTGAATTGCAAGGTATTGAGCTGCACATAAAGGTTTGGGCAAGGCACTGCAGATAAAAAAGCAACAATCAATGTATGTTTACTTAAAACCAGTTACAACAACAACGAGGGGGTGAGGCAGAGTAATTGGGGAATGGAATTCCAAAGGTTGGGGGCAGAGTGGCTGGAGGCTCTCCTGCAACTGGTGGGGCGAGTGGGTCGGGGACGTGGAGCAGGCCGGAGCCGGCTGAGCGGAGGGAGTGGGCGGGTTGGTACAATCTTAAACCTCTCCTGAATCAAGCCGATTCCTTAATATTCATCCCAATAAGGTTACTGTAGCAGACTTGGAACAGATTGCCACAAGTAGAGGCCTAGACACTGGACTCAGCTTAAAGAAAAGGTCTGATACTGTGATGGGAGGAGAGTGGGTGGGTGATCTGGAAGGATGAGATCAGATGGGCCGAAGGGCCTTCTTTATTCAAACTAATCTTGTGGGTTTGTGACTTTCAACTGAATGCTCACAAGGAGGTGGTGTTGCAGTGCATGAATATGTTGCATGTGCTGGGATATGCTTATGATTCCTTCTATTCCTGCAGAATGAGCAGCCCCTTGGTTTAAAGTCTCCCTAGTCTTCAGAAACCTGAGTTTGATGCGTGTGTTGATGTGTTGGCCATTGGGACCTAAAAGGAGTCAGGGATTAAGTGGTGAGTAGCAGGTATTGGAAAAGAGAGGATAAAAAAGCAATACTTTCCATTTATAATTAGACATTTATAACCAGAAACAAGATGTGCACTGTCTGATTGAGTGGATTGCCACAGCAATTATCCTTGAAGAACGGAGCATTGTGACAGTTTTCTGGCCAAGCCCTTTCTAAAGATTACAAGCATGTGATCAGTCCTTCAGCTGATCTGAACACTCATTGACCACTTCAACCTCTCCTGACCTACCAGCTGATCTCACTCCTGTGAGATTCACAGGACTCAAATCTCCACTTTGTCACTAAGGGCAACTAAGTAAAGATGGTTTCACACTGAATAATTCAAGTGAAATCATTTAGAGGAAGAAAAACGATAGAACCAGGAACAGAGAGCAGCAGGTATGAAACGTTTCCTGCTGTGTTTCTCCTGCATCCCATCCTTCACCTAGAAAAAATGTCTCTGCATCAGGGTTTCCATGTAGGAAAATGACAATTTGTCAAAAACAGATCAGATCAAAAGAGGACCCTTGATTTTAATCAACCTTCTGTCCCTCAGCTGCAGCCGAAACCCTTCATCTAATCACTTAGCTACAAAAAACAACGGTCTCAAGTGGTGGTTAGTGTACACATAGGGTGACTGCCACATGAATAATCGAGGGATTCTGAATGTTTGGATCGGGTTTAGGAATGGAACATAAAAGAGATAAATCAGAGGGGATTTCCTTCAGTGGAATTCTATCCTTTGATCATAATTGTATTTTGATGAAGTACTTAATGGAGACAGCTTAAAAGAGTCAATTATACCAGCAACCAACTCTGCCCTCCAACCTCTATGTTCCCAGTTAATGAAAAATGGATTGAAATGAATTCAGTACAAAAGGCACTTTGGTGATTTTTGCTAAACGGCTTAGGTCTGTAGCAAATGATATCAGTGTGTTTGATGAGTTAAATAACGGGTAAAGAATACTGTGTCACCCGGGAGTTCCCCAGCTGGCTTTTGAAATCGCTCTTTTCAACCCAAGCGGGAATCTCCCAGGACAGAAACCCCCATCCACACACCACCACCCCCACAGGTACTCTCGCCAGCACCCCACAACCACCCTCATAGCCACAGGCAGAGCCACCCCAACAGTCCCCCACACACATTCACAGGCGTCACTGGGTTGTGTTTTGCTTTCAAGTGGTAACATCAGCTCAGCAGGTAGCAATGGGCCCATTAGGGTTTGAGCTCAGTCCAGGTTGATACTGATTGAGGGAATGTTGCACTGTCAGAGGTGCGCTTCAGGCTTCTGCAATCAAGAGCTCACAAGACTTCTGTTTCCACTATATGTAGGTAGAGATATTAATATATTACATCCTATGCTTAAGAAACACAGGTACAACTGGCATAGAACAGTAGAAACTTACAGGACAAAAAGTGGCCATTCGGCCCATTGCATCTGGGCTAGCTCTTTTTAAAGAGCATTCCTTTCAGTGTATTTACCTGCCCTTTCCCCTTATCCCTGTATGTTTATTCCTTTTTAAATATCAATCTGGTTCCTTTTTGAAAGCTAATATGGATTCTGTCTCAACCATTGTTCCCAGAAGGGCATTCCATATACTAACCACTGTGTGTGTGAAACATAAGCTCATGTTGGAAGTTTAACCAGCGAAAACCAGGCAGTCTCTCATGTAAAGCAATCAGCAAACTTCCCAATGTTTGTCAGGCAAGAAGCATCCTACTTAGCAGGGAATTAGCTGAGCAGGAAGAACCCCTCATGTGGCGCAACACTCAACCCCCCCACCCCCAATTATACCAGCGACCATACCCACATAAACCAGCTGTGTATTTCTCAATCAAAATCAAAAAGCTGCCTCGTCTCAGAACCTTACCAGGAAAGGCTTTGCTGTCGGGGAAATAGTATTCAGTGAATTCGATGTGAATTGCCGAGATGCCAGTCGGGAGGTGATAGTTCTGCCTGTTGCACGAAAGTAACGTTCTCGGCTTTTTACCCTGCTGACCCGCGGCCGAGACCTTCAATAAAAAGAGACATCAATATTGAATTTCCTGTCACCTTTTATGGTATTTAATGAGTTTGTTTAATGGATTTACAAATAAGTACTACAAGCTTTCAGCTATTTTATTACACAAATGGCAACTCTAGGCACCAGTTACCAGATCTCAGCTGCAGTAGCACAGTTGATATATTGTATTACAGTCCACGACACAGCTAATGGCATTTTTCTAGGTTTCAACAATAATTATCAACAAAATGTGAAGGGTTGTAAAGGCTGGGATTAACCAGTGACTGGACTCAGAGCAGAAACGAAGGCAGCGTCACTGAATGTGGGAGGTGCTGAATGCATCTTTCAACCTGCCCCCTCCCCCAGGGTGCAGAAAGGAAACCTATTAACAATAACAAGTCCTTCCATTTGATGTTGTGTCTTATCAGGTTGTTGAGATATCTCAACGCATTTAACAGGAATTTACTCAGCGGTGTATTGACTATATTTGTAAGCGAACACGCGAGAACTTAGAGCACCACAATATCGACAGCAGATATTCCACTTCAGTCTGCTGCAATTATACATGTAGATTTTTAAAACACAGGTGAGACTGGGGGCTGAAGCACTACAGACTGAAGTGTGAGTGTGCAATTTTTTGTGTTTCTCTGTGTAAAGTTCGAAACAATCAAATAAGTTTTATTTTGTCCGAGGACAACAACAACAATTTATATTATGCATTTATATTGCGCCCTTCGCGCTCTGAAGGACATTCAGTTTGATAAGGGAATGAATAGTTGTGGTAACTATTCACCTTCTACGTTCACCTACAAATGACACAGACATTACACATTATATAATAATGATAATCCTTGCATTTGATACAGCTCCTTATCTCGTCTTCGAAACTTCTCAATCGCTTCATAGAATATACTGCAAAGTGAATTGACTGCGTATTTTGTGGGCGAAATGCGGAGGCCACAGCAGTGTTCCACATCATGGATTGAGTGACCAATTTATTATTTTTTTTGAAGGAATTATCACCCCCGGAAAATTGATCCACTAATCGACTAACAAGCTGCTAGGTAAGCAGAAGCATGTGGAGTAAGGAAACTTTCCCAACATTTCACCCTGCTGGGAATCAAACCCAGGTCTCTCGCTTGCAAGGCAACAACACCATATATCCTGTGAAGCACTTTGAGATGTTTCCTGATGTGATATTCTCTGTAGGACCCAAAGACTCAATTTGCTACGATTATGGTTGTCATTTATTCCGTGAATTATTCAGCTTCAAAGCTATTTGTTAGAAGGATAAGGCACTTAGAAAGAATCCGACAATGGGGAACAAACGGATTTGCCAACCTCATAATGAACTATTCTCTATGTGAATGGGTCAATGGAATCTGCCAGCTTCAGTTATCTTTCCTGGTCTTGATACCAATCCAGAGCCATTAATGCGTTTACAACCCCATTAATGGAGAGAGTCTGAGTCAGCGCACTATCCATTCATCCTTGGCATCCGGAATCTAATCCAGCTGAGATTCATCAGGTGAAACTTCTCTCTGGATACAACAAGAACCTGACTGCCAGCACTCGCCGGCAATCAGATGAGTAAGAGAACTGTGCCTGCAAATAAGACACTGTCACTCTTTAGTAGGGGTGACTTAAGCTATCTAGCCACTGCTTCCTCACCTCAAATGCCAACTATGAGGCAATGCTGGACTTCCTCGAGTCCAAAGTCGAGGGAATCCGCTCAGCTGCCTCGGCCTTCTGTTGCCCCCTCCCCATCTCCCCCACCCACCCTGGACCCTACCCATCCCTTCCTCCACACCTTCGAACCTGTCTCCCCCTCCTCTCTCATCACCACTATAACCTGCATGAAACCGACCAGCTGCTCCCTCGATCCCATCCCTACCCCCTTCTTACCTCCCAGCTCCACCTCCTTGCCTCTCCACTCACTGACATCATAAACCTCTCCCTGTTCCAACCCCATTAAAAATCACCTATCACTCCTATCCACTCCAACCTCCCTTTCCTCCCCAAGGTCCTGGAACAAGGACCTTCTCAACTTTGCTCCTTCTTCTTCCACCACTCCCTTCATGAACCCCTCAGCACAGAAACAGCCCTGGCCAAAGTGACTGATTCAGATCGTATCTCTCACACCGTCTCCACTTCATCTCCACAAACAGTTTCTCCTCTAGCCCCCGCACCGTCTCGTGCAGATTCCTCAGAACTCTGTCCTTGGTCCCCTCCTCTTCAATATCTATATGCTCCCCCTTGGTGACATCATCTGCAGATGTGGGGTCAACTTCCACATGTATGCGGATGACACCCAACTCTACCTCCCTGCCTCCACCCTTGACTCCAGGACCACTGCTGTCCTGATAGAATGTCTGTCGGACATCAAGTCCTGGATGAGAGCTAATTTTCTCCAGTTGAACGTCAACAAGACCGAGGCCCTCCTGATTGGCTCCCATCAGGTCTCCTCACCTCAGGCGCTGACAGCATCACCATCCATGGTTGCACACACCACCTCGCTAAGCCAGTCCAGAACCTTGGCGACTTGTTTGACCCCCAACTATCCTTTCTACCACAAATCTGCGCCATGACCGCTCTTCCCCCACCTCCGCAAAATCGCCCAGCTCTGCCATTGTCTCATACCGCAGGCCGCCGAAGCCCTCACACATGCATTCGTAACATCCAGGCTCGACTATGCAAACTCATTGCAACTCCTCCCTCCATAGACTGCAGATCATCCAGAACTCTGCAACCCGTCCTCTCCTGCGCGAGGCTCCGTGACCCTATCACCCGCATCCTCTCTCGACTCCACTGGCTTCCCATCACACAGAGGATACAGTTCAAGATCCTGGCCCTCACCTTCAAAGGCACCTACCTCTGTGATCTCCTAACCCCCTATCATCCTGCTCGCTCCCTCCGCTCAGCGGGCTACGGCCTGCTTCATGTCCCCCGCCTCGCTCGCCCCACTATTGGCGGCTGGGCTTCTGCCACTCTGCCCCCATCCTCTGAAACTCCATGCCTCAGTCCCTCCGCCTCGCCCCTTCCCTTGCCTCCTTCAAGACCCATCTTAAGACCCTCCTCTTCGACTGTGCTTTCGATCTCCCTGCTTCCCCCCCGCTCTCCATCTTCCATGAGGCCGACCCCAGCTCGGAAACTCTGTCTGTCCAGTGCCTTGGGACATCCTCCCGACGTGAAAGGCGCTATACAAATGTAACTTGTTGTTGTTGCTCCCTAAATCCTCCCGCCTCACACCTCTCTCCGCTTTCAAAATCCTTGTAAAAATCTACCTCCTTCGTTCCCATCAGTCATTGTCCCCACCCCCATCTCACATCCTGCGCAAGCTCTGTGAAACATTTTGAGACAATTAACCATATGAAAGGCATTATTTAAGAGCCAGCAGTTGGTGATGAAAGGGTTTGGTAAGGCAATGTTTATAGTCTGTGTCCACTTTTTGGTAAATCCAAATTAAGGAAGTATAAATATTAGATAGCCGGTAGCAGAATTAAAAAGGAAGTTAGCAATAATTTCTTTACACAGAGGGTGGTGAGAATGTGGAATTCGCTGCTGGAAGCTGTAGTTAAAAGCAGGAAGCATCAGTGTATTTGATAGTAAACTTGATGTATACACGAGGGAGAAGGAAGTAAAGGGGGATGGGAGAGAGGATTTGGAAGAATAGAGGTTTATGTGGGGTATAAACACCAAAATGGACTAATTGGGCCAAATGATAAATCCTTTCTGTAGATTCTGTGTAATTCTTCTGTGTAGCAAGTTAAATTTAGGGCCACTCTGTGTTTGGGCGCATTGTACTTAACCTGGGAGTTTTTAATGGAGACACTGGCTGCCAAAGCTGACTTGTTTTACATTGCTCAACATTTATACATTTTGCCTTATTAGAAAGAAACATCATCTAAACCAAAATACCAGCTAAATAATATATAATTATTATAGAATCATAGAATTTTACAGCACAGAAGGCCATTCGGCCCATCGTGCTGTGCTGGCTCTTTGAAAGAGCTACCAACTAGTCCCACTACCCCGTTGTTACCCCATAGCCCTGCACATTGTCCTTTTTAGGTACCTATATAATTCCCTTTTGAAAGCAATTATCCAATCTGCTTCCACTACCCTTTCAGGCAGTGCATTACAGGCCTTAACAACTCTCTGGGTAAAAAATTCTCCTCATCTCCCCTCTGGTTCTTTTGCCAATTATCTTAAATCTGTGTCCTCTGGTTACTAGCCCACGTGCCAGAGGAAATGATTTCTTCCTATTTACTCTATCAAAACCCTCATAATTTTTAACACCTCTATTAAATCTCCCCTCAACCTTTTCTACTCTAAGAAAAATAATCCCAGCCTTTCTAAGCCTCCCCGCATAATTAGTCCCTCATCTCTGGTATAATTTTGTAATTCTTCTCTGCACCCTCTCCAAGGCCCTGACACCCTTCCTAAAGTGTGGTAGCCAGTTGTACATTGTTTTAAAATAAGTTATCCTCTCTGATTGTGAATTGGCACCAGGATCAGAAAAGAACTGAAAGAACACTGAATCCCTATCAACTGTACGGAGATGTTTAATCAGAAAACCAGCGGACTTCAGATGACAGGGTTCTCCAGTTAAACACTAGCTGTGGATTGGCTCCCATCTCTCGCTGGATCAAGTTCAAAATCCTTGTTCTCACCTTTCAATCCCTCCTTGGTCTTGCCCCACATTATCTCCGCAACTTCCGTCAAATCTACTGACCCGGCTGCCCCTTCACTCAGAGCCAACGGCCTGTTTCATGTCCCACCATAGGCAGCTGGGCTTTCAGCCATTCTGCTCCAGTTCTCTGGAACTCCATCCCAGAATCCGATTCACTCTCTAACCTTGTTCAAGGTCCGTGTCAAGACCTACCTCTTTGACCATGCTTTGGTTATTTTTCCCTCCCCACCTTTGCCCCTCTGCTCCCATCTCCAGCTTGGATGCCAACTAAGCCATGATTGTTAAGTGCTTTGAGATCGTCCACCCAACATGAAAGGCGCTATATAAATTTGTATTGCATTGTTTCCATGATTTAGTGAGGAAGCAATAAAAAGAGTGTATCCTCGAGGGAGGAGAGGTTTGCAATACACTGATTTGGTGCATTGACCAAATGGGAGAAGGGGAAGAGGGTCACCTTATGTTATCCAATAAAGCCATTCATCATTTGGAGTGAAAAGAAAAGGTCAGGTTTCATTTGGTGAAGCCTGAGCAACAAAGCAAAGCAAAGAGTTGATGAAAGTAGCGATGGGGAGATCACCCCACCTCATCCAAAGGACAAGCACATCAACGTACCTGAAAAATGTTCAGGTCTTCAACACGGATAACTACACAGCTGGACCGCAGCCTGTCCCAAGGTGGATGCCGTGGGCTTGGGGCAGCCATGGATGACTTATCAAACGCCTGACCTTTGCCAGGAGCACTTGGTTTCTGAGTGGGAGAAGCCTCTGTAATGAAAACAAAGACATACTGTGAAGCATCGCCTGTGTGCAACAAGGCTTCAAAAACACTGTCAGCTACAGGAACTCAGCTATAACTCGTATTCCAACATTTCTGTTTGAGTGAAGTCGCTATCGAGGTTGCTATGCATGGAAATTCTATACAACGAAAGAGACAGTGCTGGGTGAACTGCAGGAATAATGTCCATCAAACAAGTTAAAGTGTTCAGTTGTGATCTTTGCTCAGCGTGTGACAAACCACTTTTTTCAAATGTTCAGGAGCAATAACATTTTTTTATCATGCTGGACGGTTTTAGGTAACAGATTTTACTGAATCAGGGACAGCTGCTGGCTTGGTGGGTGCCCTCACAAAGTGGTCCTGATTCATGGGGGCTAGAAAAGGTCCAGCTTGATTCCCTGGTCCGTGCTGAGTGACCTGATCTCAGCCAGGGCATCAGCCTGGCTTACTGGTAACGCTCTTGCCTCTGAGTCAGAAGGTTGTGGGTTCGAACACCACGTCGTGACTCAGAATCACATAGTCTAAGTTGACACCATGCACTATTTGAAAAGCGAATGGAGTTTCTCTCGGTGACCTGGCCGACAGCCCCCAGATAAAATTGGTCACCCACTACATGGCTGTTTGTGGAACATTACTGTGCAAAATTGGCTGCTGCTTTTCTCTCAAAAAAGACGGTCAATCACTAGATTATCCTACTAGACTCTATATCAAATACAAGGATTATTATTATTTGAAATCCCTGGGTTATGGAGAGGCAAAAAAAAATGTTCCTACTCCCACTTACAGTCCAGAGACCCCTGCTGGAAAGTCAGTTTGTGTACATTGATCAAGAATGGGATTGGGCTGCGAGGCCATTTGAGTTTGAATAGCCAACCAACATTCACTGTCATTCGGACATTAATAATATCCGCTAGGGCGAGCTATCAGAGCGTGCATGGACCTGGGTAACAGTTCCTAGGTAGAAGAAAAAAATAAGTCAAAACGGAAGCAGAGATGAGGAGAAAATGAAGAAAAATCACAGGGGAAAAGAAAGGTTCCTTATCCATTTGAACAGAATTCCCGAATCACAACTGCTATTCTAAAGTGGTATTTTAGCACCAATCGTACCAGCTAAATGTAATAATTTTGAATGTGCACTTCAGGCTTTTATTAAAATGTAATGGAAGCAGTGTTTGAAATCCAGCCTGTGAAGCTCAGCGTATCAGTCAGCTCTATCATGTAAATTTCCTTTGTATAGTTCTATAACTCTTTCATTCAATGTGTAGCAATTATATCAATCCATACTTTCATCTACTTCAAAGACAACTTAAGATTCATTTATTCTTTTTAAGTCGTTTCATTGTTTACACAGATCATTTCCACTGATCATTAAAGCAGAGCAGAGCTGGTGAAACAGATTTATGTTGGAGCTAATGCCAACCGGGAAGCAATAGAGGTTAGGGTTAGGTTTTACATTTTGGATGGGCGATAGGGTTAGGGTTAATAATACGATGCCTCAGATATCCTGTGATTGGAGGGGAACGTCAGCCAGGGTTCCTGGGCTGCCCTTGCAAGCTATGTGCAGACCTTATGTGAGGCTACAAAGTTCAGCTTCCTTCCACTCCTGAATGGTTTGTTGAAACTCTCACATTAAGAATGGGTGAGAAGCTGCACAGGACTGTACCTCAGCATGAGTCAGTCTTCAGGAGAAACAAGAAAAACTTATTCAAAAGGAGGAACATCTTCCCACGAGTACTGAGATTCTCTTGTGTGAAAATTTAAACAAACACACTCAGTTGTAGTTTGCCTTCACTTTTGCAAGATGACAATTGTAATGAAAATAAACATCCTTTAAGTGAAATGCATGACCCTGTAGCAGGTTCCAGTCTTTACTATATATAGCTTTAGGGTTTAATCTGCAGTATTCGCAAACATCAACTCCGCTCAGAGCCTGATCTAATTTCCGATTCTTCTTCTGTGTTCAACACAGGTGGGCAGTGGAAGATTGGCTCCAGTGATGGGTGGGTACAACACACGTCCAGACCAAGGGCAAGATTGGAAGTTGTTCATGGAACAGTTCTTCGGTAGAAGGAAAAACGAGTCAAAACACATTCAGAAGTGAAGAGAATATTGTAAATGCTTTTACTTTCTGTTTGAAAGAGGGGGACCTTATAGAGATGAATTACATTTTAAATGGGTTTGAAAATGTTAATCCAGATCAATAGTTTCAGATGCACCAATGCAGTAGATTAAGAGAACACAGGTTCGGAGACGCAGAGGGCAATTAATTTCACAGAGACATCAGGAATGACTGGAAAAGGTTGCCAGGAAGGGTGGTTCAGGTCAGGACACTAGGATCATTTAAAAAAAACTTTAAAAAACAGCTAGATCCTGTGATGGGAGGATAGTAGGGTGGGTATTGTGGAAGGATGAAATCAAATAAGCTGAAGAGTCTTCTTCATCCGAACCGATCTTGTGATCTTGTCAACATGCAAATTGGATCCCGTTGTCTATATATTTTTTGCATCCTTGGTCTCGAGCCTGCTTGCTGAAACCCCTCATGTGCTAGCGGGGGTGACACTCACAAAGAACCACAAATGATTTTCTAAGATCATTTAATGAGCATCTTTAACCCTACGCTTCTGACATTGAGTACATATCAACCACATAAAGGACAAGGGCACTGGAGTCTAAATGAACAGATGTGATCACTTCAAATCAAACCTCCCTCATAAATTTATCACTATGTAAATTACCAAGACTAGTTAAGTAATTACAAGGAAGCAATCTTATCCTCTTGTGAGAATGGAGCTCCAGAGTTTTTTTTTGTAACTTTGCATTAAGATATAATATTTGTAAAAGTGGATTATACCTTGAAGTCACGTCAAGATAATATTTGCTGGCAACATTTTTCAATTCATTGCAATAAAAGAATGTAGAACATCTATTTTCTCCAATGACTGTCATCACTACAAACCTCTGGTACGGATGCTCTAAGTGTAGGTGATCTACTAAACGTTTGATTAGTAATCTGCCGAGAGTTTAAGCTCACAAGCCTGGCTGACCCTCCTGTGATGGGAAAACGCTGGATTCTTGAGGTACCATCCTTCACGACTGTTCATGGGATACTGCTATGCATAATTGGCTGCTGAGTTTCGTCCACAAAATATACAGTCAATTCACTTTACAGTATATTCTGTGAAGTGCTTTGAGATGTCTTGAAGACGTGATAAAGCGGTATATCAAATGCAAGAATAATTATTATTATTATGGAGTGTGTCAAGAAATGTACAAACACATACCTGCTCGCTTTGTTGGAGACTCCTTTGTTGGGGATATGATTGCTGTAGTGCTATCGTCGTGATCGATTATTGCTTCTATTTTGGACTGAAAGTCTTGTAGCAGCTTTTTGGCCCAGCGTGCCCTGGTCTCCATTGCTTCGCAATGTTGAACCCAATGTTTGCAGCTGTCACCTGTGACAAGAGCCATTCCACAGCTTCATTAGGCTATTCATCCAACATTGAATCTATCAAGTGTTAAAGTCTTGAGGTCACCTTCTAACAGATCATAAACTAACTTCATGTCATTTTTGTAGAAAGCTACCACTCTCATGTCACCCACTGTAATAAAGGACTCACCCTCACATCACTCTGTGTAATGAAGTACCTGACCTTATACATGGGACATAGCAAAGATATAGGAGGTGAAATTCCACCTAAGTGCAGCTTTAATGTATTTTCTTTGCATTTCAGAGTGTGCAGATTCTTAAATAAAATCTTAATTGTGAAGCCTTCTGTAAGTTCTTTTAAGAATGAACTCAACAATTCGGCAAATCTCAGGTGCTCTGCAATGGTAAGAAAATAGACCCACATGGAATTCCCCCCCATAATCTCTTCCAATTGTTTTGTCAAGTCTTTGTTGTTTGTGTCTCAGCCTGGCTCGTCAGTAATGCTCTCTCCTCCGAGTCAGAAGGCTTTGTGTTCAAGCCCCAGATCAGGACTTGGAGCCCTATAGACTAGGCTGGCACTCCAATGTAATGTTGGGGTGTGCTGCATTGTTGGAGGTGCCATGCTTCGGATGAAACATTAAAAATAAAAAATTAAAAATTAAACCGAGGTCCCGTCTGCTTATTCACTGGGACGTTAAAGATCTCATGGCACTATTCGAAAAGAGAAGGGAGTTTCTCCCAGTGTCCTGGCCAACAACCTCCAAATAAAATTGGTCACTTACTCTATGGCTGTTTACGGGACATTGCTGTGCGCAAACTGCTGCCTTGTTCACCCACAAAATACAGTCTGTAAAGTCACTTGACTTTACAGTATGTTGTGTGAAGAACTTTGGAACATCTTCCTGATGTGAAAGTCACTATAGAAAATATAGGGATAATTGTTATTATTATCCAATCTCCTACATAGGTTAGAGGTCCTTCACTACGGTGAGCAGGATTCACTTACTTGCCCAATGGAAGGGATAACAATCCATACTCAGTTTTCTGAATGTTAACTGCATGGCGCCTCCAGTCACCCCATGTTTTGATTTCCCTACACAACATACAAGAGAGAACAATTAGACAGAATTGATAATAATTTGCTTTATAATGCACCTTCCACTGCACTCACTACATACCCAGGGGGAGCAAACTGATTTAAGTTCAGGTATTTAGACTACCTGAGTATCGTTCATAATTTGGAACATAGGAATAGGAAGAGGTTATTCAATTCATCAACACAATTTCTTAACGCCTGCAATCTAATATGTTAACAGGAGAAGAACCCTCGTTATCATGTGCTGTTTTGAGTCCATAAACCCAAATGTTACAAGAGGGCCCAAAGCCAAAATGACTGCAGCAATGTCACTTCCAGTGAGCTGCACATGCACCCAGCCTACAGGAAGGGCAACAAACCCATGTCCTGAAAATGTGGCCGATATTGATCTGCGCTTCCACAGGAAAGCCAGCAACTGCACTTGCGTCTCCAGTGGATAACAGTGCTATATGCAAACTGGCGCAATAGGACGGTGCATTATAAAGCAAATGTAATACGCTTCAGGAAGCCTCACAAGTACCAGTGTTAAACTTCCCTTTTTCTCCCCTGATTGAGTAAGAATACCATCAACTTCATGTAAAATGGGATTTAAGTGGGATGAATTCCTTTTTGTGGGACATTAGTCTTTACCCTCCAGAACGCTCATGTTGTTTGTGTGGCTTCATTAGTTTTATTGTAAAATTTTAAATGGAAGGAAATTGTGTTTTATCGATTGCTGGTCACTGAAACAAACATGTATTTCTCAGTGAAAATGTTTTAAAAGAAACTACAACTTAAAGGGGTAAGAGGTTTCTGGAAAGAAAATACTTGAAGGGTGACTAAAAAGGAGTAAACTACAGGGGTATGGGGAATGGTAAGGTAAATGGGACTGAAAAGATTGATCTAAACAGTGCAGGCACAGGTATGGTGGGCCGAATGGCCTTCTTCTGTGCTGTGAATTTCTATGGTTCTATACGGTCAGAGGGCAGGCAGCTGGGGTAAGAGCCATCAATATAAAATGAGCTTTTAAGTATAAAAGTTCTTACGAGTCTCAGACGGAATGAGTATTCGCTTGTCCTCCCATCCCAACACTAATAGTGGCAAATTCCTGTATTATGGGATACCCATCTTCAGTTTACTGACCTCACTGCCTTTGTAAATGAGAATGAAGCATACACTGAGTTAGTTGCTGATCATATGCTAGTACCTTGTTCATTTGAGACACCATCGTCACAGATGTGCAAGTCCAGGCGGGAGATAGTGGTGTGATAGGATGATTCTTTCACGTCGTGATTCTCAAAGTACTGACTGATGCTTTTGGAGCTGCTGCTTGTTGACGAGGGCTGTGGTCGTGTTTGCTGGGTGCTGGGCGCCGGTCCAATCGTCTGTAAAACGGGCGTTAGCGACAAAGATTAAATTGAAGAATAAATCCAGATAAAACACTGTAATAATAAACTGTAAGTAGAACTAGAACTAAATCTTCTCAGCTTATATTGTATTGTAATCATGTAACCACTTTAGCAGTTACCACCGTAAAAAGATATATTATAGTATGGTTTAGTTGTGCAGTCAGGCTGTACAGTGCACTGGTCAGGTCACACCTTGAACACTGCACACAGCTCTGGTCACTGTGACATAAGGGGCTGCTCAGGCCATAGAGTCAGTGCAGAGGAGAGCAACGAGGATGATCCCCAGGGTTAGAGGATGAGCTGTCAGCAATGATAAGCTAGGACTCTTCAGTCTTGAAAGCAAACCTCTCAGAGGGAACATTATAGAGGTGTATAAAATTATAAATGGGATCGAAAAAGTAAACCCAGACCAGTACTTTCAGATGCACCAAGACAATAGAACAAGGAGGTCACTGATCTGTATGGATCAGCAAGTTCCCAGATGCTATCCCTCACCTTACTGACCACTGGCTTCAGCGATGGTGAGATAGGGACAGGTGACGGAGAGAGTAAGAGTGAAAAATAACGTCAGTCAGAACCCTGACTCCGGATTGCCTGCTGGAAAGTCCATGTGTGGCCATGTGGTGTGTGGGGGGGTGGGGCTATTGGGGAAAGACTACAGGAGGTTCACAGACCGGGAAAGACACCAGAGAGCTGCAAGTGCTGCGAGAACTGGTTCTCAACTGAAAGACGTTCCCGTTTTCCCAAATTGTTGTGTAATGTTTCTGCTGAACATTCAAATTCACTTCCAAATCTTCAGCTATTATGCCCCTAATCTCTGAATCCTTGCTTTAGAGGATTCCGTGCTTTACCAGTCCACAGAATCCTCCCTCTATTTAAATCCCATCTAAAGATGACCTCTTCAACATGCCTACGATCACCTATCACTGTCCCATCCCCTCGTCTCCCTTGCTCAGCATCCGGCATTAAGAGCTCAGAGGCATTATCCACTGTAAAGGGTGCGATATACATACAAGGTCTTGTTGTTTACAACTTCGACACGATGCTAGAAAAACAAGTCTCACTCGAGTACAGCATGCCTTGTTCCCTTTGGTGATGCCGCCTATACAATTATACTGAGTGTTTCAAGAAGATTCGATCTGCATTTCATCCCTTGCTAGATGAACAATTTAGTTGCAAAAATCTGTAGCGTAGCAACTGACACTAGTCACAGTGCTGAGTGTGGCTGTTACTGACCCCTGCTGTGTCGGGCACCATGCTCTTCCGCTGCTTGGCTGAGTTCTCTATGGCCTCACTCAGTGACTGTGCGTATTTGATCATTGCTTTCAGTTGCGAGTCTGTTAACACCCACAGTAAATCGTCCAAAATAAACATCAGCTTTGAAGCCACCACATTGCAGTCTTTCACCTGAAAAAACAAGGTCTGTGTTTAGAAATGCACACGGTTCCTTTTGTGGATTTTCTTTACATCGTTTCGGATGCTAAGTTTAGGGAGTTAACATTTCACACATTTACTAAAAGTTTTTAAAATCCATTTGCCCTACAACAACCATCCCTCTGCTTCTCGGCCTCCAATTACTTTCATAGTGACAATTAGGAGAGGACTATTCTGGTCTGGTACTCTGCTAGCAGTCGCTGCCACATGCTAGCAAACAAATAGGAACTCAAAACAGATATGGTTATGTTAGCTCTTCCTGCACTCCTCTCTCTGGGAACATCTAGTGGGCTGCACCCTCAGCTCATACCAGCATGCAATCCGAAGAGGGCCATCCTTCAGATAAGATGTTAAACTGAGATCCCATCTGCCCGTTCAGACGGTTGCTAAAGATCACTATTCCGGAAGAAAGGGGACTTTATCCTGTTGTCCTGGCCAACAATCCTCCAGATTAATTGGTCCTTCAATTCAAGGCTATTTGTGGGACTTTGCTGTGTGCATATTGGCTGCCGCATTTTCTGCAACATACTGTCACTACACTTTACAGCCATTAATCTATGAGGTGCTTAGAGATAGTTTGAATCTTTTGGCATAGTATCCAAGGCAAGGATTATCATTATTACCGGTTCCCCAGGTAGTGTCTGATCAGCAATATGAAAGCACAAGAGACATGACCTGAGATACGCAGGGTATGGCGACCTCCATTTGTGACACTGATGATATGGCAACTCAAGTCCCTATTCAAGACCCGTGCCTTATTATACATGGCTGACAACAGCAGTAATATGAGAGTACCTGCTGGATATCTGTTGGATACTTACTCTCCTCTTGAGAACTAGTCTGATTTTTGACTGGTTGGTGATTAGCCGTAACGGTGTGCTGAGAAAGCTCTGGTCACTGTGAATGGCATCGGCCTCAATACGGAGCGTCTGCCAAGTTATTTCCTTAAAGGTTAGAACCTGACAATAGAAAACATTTCAGAGAATTTCTTTAACCTTTGGTAAGCTAAATCTTTGTTCTTCAGAATCATTCCCAGACGACTGACATGGACTAATTGGGCCGAATGGCTTGTTTCCGGCCATCTCATTCTATGTGAAATAGAGCCAGATCTCACAGCACATTAACTCACAGTGGTTAAAAACACCTATTACTTCAAAGTAAAGTCAAGTTAACACATGAACAGTGAAATTTGATCCAATTATTTGACTCGACGAACTTCCTGGACATTATTCAACCACTTACAATAAATGGAGGCAGCTGGCTAGATCCAGACATTCAATGAACTCAAGTTTCTATTACACTACATGAAATTTTCAGTTTTCACCCCTGTGAAAGACTCAATGAGAAAGAATCTGATTGACAGAAAATAAGTTGCACCTGATTGCCGTTTGCAGGTGTATACTGTACCAAACCTTGACTGTGGGTTGGTGCTCACTCACATTCCCCATATCTACTGCACTGTTCAACCAATTATTAGAAGAGCACTAGACAAGGCAGTGGAACAATACACAATTGCTCTGAAGGCCCAAGCCTGTGTTATTATAACATGTCCTCTCTGTGACTAATGGCTCCAGTTATAATGAGTTTGGCGGTCTCTAAGTATCATGTTTGGGATGAGAACATAGTAAAAAATTGTCTTAAATATAGCATTAATTAGCATCTCTCACTCACAGAGACCACAAAATAATTGGCAAGGAACGTGGAAAGGTCACTCTGGTAGTGTGACTCTGGGTGCTCCACATCCATTGTTGGAGCAAAGTGGAGAAGCTTTACTCTGCATTTAACCAGTCTGAGCTTGAGGGCAAAATAGCCAAAATAGACACTTGTATTTTCATATCCCAATTACCCACAATGGACACTCCTTTATAGAATCATACAGCACAGAAGGAGGCCATTTGGCCTATCGTGGCTGTGCCGGCTCTTTGAAAAGAGCTTATTGAGCACAAGCAAATTACATTTCCTTGGAGCAACCTAAACTCTACTTTTTATACAGTGCTTCAGTTTTGAAAAGGTCACTGCAGACTGTTTGCTGCTCAGCATCTAATTTACTTATAGAATTGTAGGCATTGCTATAATTTATTTAACAAAAGACAAAAGGGTGATTATGCATCAAAACAGACCAACTAAGAAGAGAGAAGAGGACAAGACAGATTGGATTAAATTGCTGTGTATTTAACACAGAGAGTGGAGGGGAGGCGCTTTGAGATATAGAGCCAGGTTGTGTCAGGAAATTCGAGAGATTTAATTAGTCAACTATCTGGTGAACAAGGTGAATGATGTTTATGGGAAATTGAGTGTAGGATTAGTGCTGTAACGTATTGGTTACAGCACTCACCTCGCAAGCAAGAGAACCTGGGTTCAATTTCAGGGCAGGGTGAAACGTTGGGCAAGTTTCCTTACTCCGCATACCTCTGTTACCTAGCAGTAAGTAGAAACCCGGTTGTTAATTGATTGGCAGATTAATTTTCTGGAAGTAATAATCCTTTCCAAAAAAATTAATAATTGTTCACTCAATCCACAACTGTTTGTGGGATACTGCTGTGTGCAATTGGCTGCCATATTTTGCCCACAAAGTATACAGTCAATTCACTTTACAGTATATTCTGTGAAGCCCTTTGAGACGTCTTGAAGATGTGATAAGGTGCTATATCAAATACAAAGATTATTATTATTATTATTATTTTTAATGGTTGGGACTGACCAAACAGCTTACTGTGGTCCTTTCCTGCCCTGTACATTCCTAAAACAACAGGCAGAGGATCACCGTATGAAGCACATTCACCTTAACATTCCATTTGTTTTGCTTAACCCGGTACCTGACACAACACGGAAAACTCATCACCATGTTTAAGAATCTCCAAACCAAACTACTGAGGATTCCACATATATGTGGAGATTTCTATTTGTCTGGAATAGAGGGTGCACTGCCTCCACAGAAGGATGAACCCTACTTACCTAATCTTGGACAGGTTAAGCTCATGGTTGCAAGAGTAAAGGCTTGAGAACACCAGTGTATGCACTGAGGTATTGCTTCAAGAATCAAACAATGCAATCCATAACTTGTGATTCTATTGGTGTGAAAGTGCTTCTGACAAACGTGTAAATGTTCCTGTGGCACAGACAGGATGAGTCAAATGGCCTTCTTCTGTGTTGCAATTCTCTATGATTCTAGTGATTGAGGAGCTAGAATTCATATTTTATGCACATCCGCACATATCATTTCCTAATTTCCTGTCTTTTGCAAATGTACACAGTTACAATCTACATAGTGCTGTAAAATGCTCTCAATGTGACCATCTGCCACCTGTTCACTTGTTTTGTGAACCTTTTAACCAACATTCTGGAGTAGCATAGTGTAAATTTCATCCACAAAATACAGTCACTGTATAACCTGTGATGCGCTTGTATGATCTTGACAACATGATAAGGTGCTATATCAAAGGCAAGGATTATTATTATTAAATTGTTTATCAGCACACAGAGTAATCACCAGGCACTGAAAGGAAATGTGGATCGTGTTTGCCAGGAAAAACAAACAAGATTGGAGTTACACATGGCCACACTTGTTTTGACAATCAGGACATTTCTGAACAATTTCACGCGTGGGATTACCACAAGAACATTTTTATAAAAATATTCAATTTAGTACGCGTGGAACAATGCTGTTTATTATAAAACACAGTTGACTGGTCTGCCAACATCTCCGCTAACCTTAGATACGTCTAGCACCTGACACAGAATAGTGGAGTCCTGTAGCTCAGTGGTTAGAGCACTCGCCTTGCAAGCGAGACACCTGGGTTCAATTCCAGGCAGTGCGAAACCTTGGGCAAATTTCTTTACGCCACATGTCTAATAATAATCCCTCCAAAACAAATTAAAAAAAAAAAAAAATTGGTCATTTTCAATCCACGACTGTTTGTGGGACACTTCTGTGCGCAATTGGCTGCCGTGTTTCGCCCACAAATATACAGTCAATTCACTTAACAGCATATTCTGTGAAGCGCTTTGAGATGTCAATAATAATAATAATAATCCATGCATTTGATATAGTGCTTTTCACATCTTCTAGAAGACAGGACCACTGCTGTTTTTGATCTATATAAATGACCTGGACTTTGGTATAGGGAGTACAATTTCCAAGTTTGCAGATGATAGGAAAAGCAGTAAACTAAAGTGGAGAGGATAGTAGCAGACTGCAAACGGACATAAGACAGAATGGTAAAATGGGCAGACACGTGGCAGATGAAGTTTAATGTGGAGAAATGGGAAGTGATTCATTCTGGGAGGAGAATGAGGAGAGGCGATATAAGCTGATGGTACAATCTTAAAGGGGGTGAAGGAACAGAGAGACCTGGGGGTCATATAAGTAAATCTTTGAAGGTGGCAGAACAGGTAGATACAGCTGTTAAAAAAGCATACGGGTTACTTGGCTTTATAAATAGGGGCACAGAATACAAACGTCAGGAGGTTATGATGAACCTTTATAAAACACTGGTTAGGCCTCAGGTAGAGACTGTGCTCAGTTCTGGGCTCCACACTCTAGGAAAGATGTCAAGGCATTGGAGAGGGTACAAAGGAGATTTACCAGGAAGGTACCAGGAATTGAGGGACTTCAGTTATCACAAGAGACTAGAGAAGCCAGGATTATTCTCCTTGGAGCAGAGAAGGTTAAGAGGAGACTTAATAGAAGTTTTCAAAATTAGAAGGGGATTCGATAGGGTGAATAAGGAGTATCTATATCCACTGGCGGGTGGGTCAGTAACCCGCGGCCACTGATTTAAAATAGCTACTAAAAGAAACAAAGGGGAGATGAGGAGAAATTTTTTTACACAGCGAGTTGTTCAGATTTGTAATGCATTATCTGAAAGGGTGTCGGAAGCCAAGTCGATAACAACTTTTAAGAGAGAAATAGATAATTATTTGGGGAGGACAAGTTTGCAGGGCTATGGGGAGATAGCAGAGGAGTCGGATTGAATTGAATAGCTCTTTTGAAAGCCGGCACAGACACAATGGGCCGAATGGGCTCCTTCTGTGGTATATAATTCTATGATCCTATGATTCACACAAAAAGCGGCTGCCATTTTCAAGAGAAACAGAATTCAGTGCAAACAAGTAGGATTGTGCCCACTTATAACATTGTTTGGGATTTTACGGATCCCAAATACTGTGGCTCCATGGGGTTCAACTGTACAAAGCACAAGTGTTAACTCACAGGTTACAATTAGTAAAATGTTTTAAGTTCACGGTTCCATACCTCTCCTCGCTCTGAATCTGCGATTCTTGTGAAGCGGAGATCACTCTGCTGCCACTTGGGGTTCACACTGTAGCCGTGCAGTTGCCACAGTTCGAAGGAAGCGTTGAACGCCTTGGCTTGGATTTTAATGACAATCGAGTTCACCACAATGGACATTCCCTCCACCACCTTCTCAGCAAAGCCATATTCACTGCAAGAGTCAAGAACACAACACATTTCAGGGCTGTACCATTCCACATGGTGTTTGGGATCACTCAGTAACTACGATATAAAGAAACCCCTGGAAGACAAAGATAATTATTTCTGTAAGACTGTCCTGTCCATTGGTTGTACCAGAATTTTATCCACAGAATCAGTCCCACCATTGTTCCTGGGTAGAATGCAGGCAATGAAGCTCACATAAGAAGATCATCTTTACAATTAAAGTTGTGAACTTCTACACTAGACTTGTAATGCCAAGTAGATGAACATGAATTTGATCAAAAAGCATATGGAAGAGTTCCCAATTTAAAAAGCAACAGCTTGCATTTAAATAAAGCCTTTAACATAGAGCAACATCTCAGAGTGTTTTATGATGACTAAGCTGGAGAAGAGAGGAGGCAAGAGGGAGATGACCATACACCTGGCTGAAAAGGTAGATTTATTTTAGGAAGCTTTTGAAAACCAATAGAAGTGGGTGAGACGGTGGGTTTGAAGGAGGGAATTCTGGAGGATGGGCACTCGGCTACTGGTGGTGGAGAGGGTGGGATGGATGACACACAGCAGGCTCGAGTTTCCCGATCAGAGGGAGTGAGCAGAAGAGTCAGGCGAGGTAGGGAGGTGTGACGGCATGTAGGTATTTGCTGGTTAGGGCAAGGATCCTAAAGTCAACCTTTTGAAAGAGAGGTAGTTGAGGATAAGGGTGATAAGCATGTGAAGCTTCATGTATGCAGGCGGCAGAGTGTTGGATTATTTGAAGGTTGTGGAGCTGGGGAGATCGACGAGGAGGGCATATCAAAAGGCAAGTCTGAAAATGACAAAGGCATTAAGGTTTTGTCAGCGTTGTGTATGAGATAGAGACGGGGGAAGGTGATGTAGTGAACACAAATTAGTGTCTTGTAAATGACTCAACTTTCTAACTTCCACATTTTCCAGTTTATTTTTAAAAAATCACAGAATTGGGTGTAAAAAATTGTGCTGTTCCTTGTTGCTTTGGCTGCCCACATAATTACTACAACTGGGGCTTCATGGGTGACAAAATGTCAGGTATAATTGCAGAGACTTGAGAGATAGTGTACTACTTATGAGAATGCTGGAATCATGCAGTGCTCAGCAGGATGAAGATCACTTTGAATACAGCTCTTTCAGAAGAACATTTGGCTGCAATAATTATTAGGTACAATTCATCATTCATATTAGGCCTGAAATTCCACCTAGTTTTAGCCAGTAAGGTCACATTATCATAAAATGCAGCACAGCACAAAATTGTGGAAACCTCTTCAATTCATTGTTAATCTGGAAGCCAGTTTTCTATAGATCTTAAATAGGCTGGATTGCATTTTACAACTGGTTTTGAGAATTTTCTGTAATTCTATGTGACCTTAAATATTAAGATAATGCATGTTCTTACAGACATACCGCGTGAGTTCTTTCCTGCACTGGGTATCACACACCTATCACCTGATGGGGAGAGTGGGTGTTCTGGAGGGTTGAGATTGGATGGGCTGAAGACCTTTTTCGTTCAGGCCAATCTTGTGATCTCCGTCTTACTAAACTTATCCCAAAGGAGATACATTTCAACATTCTCATCCATGTTTTACAGCCTCCCTCCACACCAGCTTTAACATCTCCATGTCTTAGCGGGCATTCTCCGATCTTCTGATTCTCACTTACTGGTCCTACCTCACTTGCTCTGCTCCACCTTTTGAGGGTGAACTTTTAATGCCCTGTCCTATCAAATTCACTTCCAAAATCACTTTACGCTGCTACGTCTCAAATTGAGACACTCATTCTTTATGAAAGGTGCTAAACAAGTGCAACTTGTATTACTCATGAGTACCTGTTGAAATCTACAGAAATAATTCAATGAAGTACAGTTAAAAACAGAAAATAGCCATTGTCCATACAGGTAGTATTGAAGAGGGTGGACTAACCTTTGACCTGCTGCAATGGCAATGGGAGAGGGTCCATTTGGTGCTCGAGGCTCCTCACAAGTCCTCATTTCCACTTCCACTTTATCCAGGAACTGAGAGAGAAAATATCAGGAAGAGAAGGTAAAAGATAAATATACAAGAAAGGGACATATATTGCCTGAAGTCGACAGTTTTTGCAGATTTGCATCTAAAAACTTGTGATCGTAACTTGAATGTCAGCAGGACAACAGCGAACAGCTTTGCGGAATTACCGGTTTAAGGACAAACAAAGGACCTGACCCAGATACAGCAAATCTTAAGGAAGTTACTGAAATTAAATCAGAAATGCTGAAGCCAGCAGTAGATAAATCAACTCTGAGCAAGAGATATGTAGATGCTTGGGAGTTGCCCTTCATTGGAATTCTGATTATTTACTGAAGCTGACATCTGTAAACATCAACCCAATCCAGAGCTGACTAACCTGCTCATGATTGCTAGTATCTTTAGTCTTTTTCTAGCTACTTAAGAAATGACTCTTCCTCTTGTAACCTGTTGAAATCTATAGAAATGATTCAATGAGGTGCAGGAATGAATATGGTGGCAGTGTAAACATTTATCGGGGATGCTTTCTGAAACCATTTTTTCCACTTAATTCTCTGCTGTTTTTTTAGGTCAAGGCTCATTAATCTTAGCTGAGGATAATAGGTGAGAAAGAAGGGAACAGAGGGGAATGTGAGGAGGGTAAGAAGGGAAGAATGAGGTGTGGAGGCTCATGTGGAGAACAAACACTGACAAGGACTAGATGGACCAAATGACCCATTTCAGTGCTGCAGATTTTGTGTAATTAATATTTAATATGACATACAATAGGATGACACAAAGTGTTTGATCTGCATGGTTTAAAATGTAAATGTCAGCGTATTGGTATGGTGATCTTAATCCTCTTAGCGGGAATGGAGCACAGCACAAAACTGTGCCGGATACAACACAGAAATATCCCCAGGGCGGCTGTCGTGAGCAACCTCATACTGGTGCTGTCGAGGACACTTTTCGCAGCTTCGGCTTCAGTGAAATGGAGTGGAACTTGGCTAACCTCTGGCCTGCACACAACAATCACGTTTGGCTTTTCAAACAATTTGAAGCTGATAAAATAATTGCAACTTTCTTACCAGACAAATGGGATGGGTCTTCAGTTTCGTCCATTGGATCTGAAGAGAAGAAAACGTTCAGTAGTTCTATGTTAACTCATGACTGGTTGTATCAGATCCAATAACATCTTCTCTAAATTCACCATTAAAGCCACAGCCCATTGCATCAGCACATAGGCAAATTTCTCTACTCCACACGCCTAATAATAATCTCTCAAGAAAAAAATAATAAATTCAATCCACGACTGTTTGTGGGACACTGCTGTGCATAATTGGCTGCCGTGTTTCGCCCACAAATATACGGTCAATTCACTTTACAGTCTATTCTGTGAGGCGCTTTGAGACGTCGAGAAGACATGAAAAGTGCTATATCAAATGCAAGGATTATTATTATGAAGTGTTGCTTACAAACTAATGGGCACAGTCTAGTGCAATGACTCTGGTCTTCCTGCCCAAGGCAGATTCATAGTTTGGAAAGCCTCTTGTAGCCTATGCTGGTCACCAAATAAACTTCCTGTATTGTACTGTAAAACAGGAAGGACAAAGGCCAGCGAACTTTTAAAGACCATCGCTCATTGTCTCTATTAAGTTCTCTTCACATCAGGGTGTGAAAACGCCTTGGGACTTCCTTCTGGAGTGAAAAGCACTGCATAAATCTAATTTTGTTGTTGTTGAAAGAGACAAATGTGGTTACAGAAATGCTGCTGTAAACAGACTACAATGTCCTTGTTGGTGTCTATCCTCTTGCCCCTCCATGAATTGACTAGCTCTTCAAAGTTCATAAACTTGATGTTCAATGGACAAAAGGCTATCGTCTTTAATGGTTTGTTAAAATTCAAAGAACAAACTGAATTTGTAGGATGCAAACCAGTATGTGAAAACACTTATCTGTGAGACAACACAGGAGATCACAGGACAACACTTCTGACAGTCTGTCTGCAGAGAGAACTATCTGGTTGTTACAAACAGCTGTTGTCGAAATTGTATTACAAAATGGGTAACTTTAGTATTTAGTTTTTTGTTCTTATATTTTATTCAATCCTTTATACTCTTGGCTGAAAATGATATGTTATTCTCATGAGACCTTTAATTAAATTATTATAATTGAAAAACAAAATTGGTAAAATTGTTGCTATTTTCATCTCCTTTATAAGGGACTAAGAAACAGAATCCTGGTTTGTGAATTGTCTGTTCTGCTGCTGAGATTTACAGATTCCTGGGACGTTAGTGGGTTATGGAGGGTAGTCAATAAAGCTGAAACCAGAGAAAGATACAAAATCGTGGCATCCCATTATAATTTGAAAAGAAACTTCCTCAGGCCTATTGTACTTTATAATTGGTCATGCTTGAGAATGCTCCAACTGGAGTGAAGGTCAGTCTGAACCCAAGGGTACATTCCTGCAGTGAAAGCATAGATCCCCTTACAGTCAAGTACAATACTCAATATTAATGGAGCTACATTGCAGTATGTACATACTCCTTGAACCAGGTAACATTCTTAACAATGGCCAGGGTGCTCACAATCATACTCATCTCTTTGCTGAGTCCAGCAACACCCAAGACCCTTTGCCAGTGTTGTTGCAGCACACTCAGGTAAATACAAAGCAGGGAAAGACCATTCATGACACCAGGCAGCACTGAAGACAATGTTGTACTGCAGGTCCACTAACACTGCTGATAAGTGTTCTATTGGTTTGAACGCACCTCTTCAATCGTTCTATTGATTTGAACACAGATCTTCAATAATTCGATTGGTTTCCTTCCTTCAAAGCCTAAAATAATAGTTATTTATCCCAAGTAAGGTCAAAGAAATAATGAAAATTTGTGAAAAAATACTTCTTTAACAGGACTCCAAGGACTGTCTCATGCCCACCAGCACTACTGATAAGTGTTCTATTGGTTTGAATGCACCTCTTCAATAGTTCTATGGGTTTGAGCACACCTCTTCAATAATTCTAATTGTAGACACAGATGGTTTCGAGGAAAATAGCTGTACCTGTGTGTGATTCCGCTCTGTACTTACCCTGATAGCAGCCTTGTTGCAGTACACCCTTGTTATCGCCAGCCAGGTGGGCAAATCCAAAACATTCTGCAGCACTTCTTCATCCAGCTCCAGATTGGTCAGCTGACCCTCTCCTTTGAGCGTACTTAGATTGATTTTGTCTGGTGAGAGGTTCTTTGCAAACCTGTCACATCAAGCAGTAGTGAGAATTAAACTACATTTCAGCAACATGTCATTGCAAACACCCATCATGATCACCAAAAATGTTTAACTTGTGCTTCAACTTTTTACTTAGAACCAATTTGCAATGAAGGAGTCACAACTGGCCTCAGTGGCCCTGGGCTAGGAAGAAGGAAAGATTCTACAGCCAGGTTCCTGATCGTGAAACCCAGGGCTTCTGCTGGAAACCGATACAGGTGTTGGGCACTGGGTGAGGAGCAGTCGTGATGCTGACTGAGGTTCAATATCTAGAGGTATTTAGGTGAAGTATAGAAGGGTTCCCATTACCCTGGATCTGACCAGCATCCTTCAGGTGAAAAGGGAATACAATGGAGGGGAAACAAAATAAAAGCTATTCCAGAACTACATTATCTGCTCCAAAACCGGTCATGCCCATTCACCAATGGTTCACATCCTAACCTGGGCTGTAAATTCACTGAAATGGGAGGGGAAACAAAATATAAACTATTCCAGAACTGATCAAGAACAAAATTCACTCAATAAGTAATGGCAACTACTTAACAAATTAGTAAGATACTGTGTATTAGTAAGATACCTATTAAAAGAACCGAGGGAAGAGATAGCAGAGGCACTATTACACATATATAATAACGCATTAAAAAAGGTAGTAGTGCCTGAGGACTGGAGGATACTAATGTTATACCTATATTTAAAAAGTGAGATAGAACAAGCTCAGGGAACTATAGATCTATCAGCTTAACATCGGTGGTAGGAAAGATAATGGAATCCTTACTGAAGGAGGTAATAGAAAAACAACTGGAAATGGAAAACATAATAAAGAATAGTCAGCACGGATTTCAAAAAAGCAAGGTCATGCTTGACCAACCTCATTGAATTTTTTTGAAGGGGTAACAGAAAGAGTAGACAAGGGTAATGTGGTAGTTGTAATATATTTAGATTTCCAAAAGGCGTTCGATAAGGTACCGCATATTAGACTGATGAATAAGGTCAGAGCATGTGGAGTCAGGGGAAAATGGCAGAATGGATAGCAAGCTGGCTGCAAAACAGAAAACAGAGAGTAGGGGTAAAGGATAGCTACTCAGACGGGCAGTGGGTAGACAGTGGTGTTCCACAAGGATCGGTATTGGGACCACTGTTGTTCACAATATACATTAATGATTTGGATTCGGGAATCAGCCGTACAATTTCAAAATTTGCAGATGACACCAAATTGGGGTGAGTAGTTAATACTGAGGAGGACTGCAACAAATTACAGTAAGACATCAATAAACTTGCTGAGTGGGCATTTAAATGGCAAATGCATTTCAATGTAGAAAAGTGTGAGGTGGTACATTTTGGTAGATGGAAGAAGTCACATACATCCTGGAAAATAAAAACCTAAATGGGGTAGAGGAGCAAAGGGACTTAGGGGTACACATACACAATTCACTAAAAGTAGAAACGCAGGCTAATAAGGCCATAAAAAAGTAAACCAGGCATTGGGGTTCATTTCTAGAGGATAGAAATAAAAAGCACAGAAGTTATGGTAAACTTCTACAGAACCTTGGTTAGACCACACTTAGAATACTGTGTGCAGTTCTGGTCCCCACATTATAGAAGGGATGTAGAGGCACTGGAGAGGGTGCAAAGGAGATTCACAAAGATGATCCCAGAACTGAGAGGTTATACCTATCAGGAAAGGCTGAACACACTTGGACTCTTCTCTCTTGAAAAGAGGAGGGTAAGGGGTGACCTGATAGAGGTCTTTAAAATGATGAAAGGTTTTGATAGGGCAGACATAGGGAAGATGTTTCCACTTGTGGGGGAGACCAAAACCAGGGGATATCAATATAAAATAGTCACAAATAGATCAAATAGGAGAGTTAGAAGAAATTTCTTCACACAGAGAGTAGTGGGAATGTGGAACACGTTACCACAAGGAATTGTTGAAGCAAATAGCATAGATAATAATAATAATAATCCTTGCATTTGATATAGTGCTTTTCACATCTTCAAGACGCCCAAAGCACTTCACAGAATATACTGTAAAGTGAATTGACTGCATATGTGTGGGCGAATGCGGCAGCCAATTGCGCACATCAGTGTCCCACAAACAGTCGTAGATTGAAAATGACCAATTTTTATTATTGTTTTTTTTTTTGGAGGGATTATCATTAGGCTCTGTGTGGAATAAGGAAACTTGCCCAAGGTTTCGCTCTGCCTGGAATTGAACTCAGGTCTCTCACTTGCAAAGCGAGTGCTCTAACCACTGAGCTACAGGACTCCACATGTATTTAAGGGAAAGCTAGATAGGTACGTGAGGGAGAAAGGAATAGAAGGTTATGCTTGAAGGCTTAGTTGAGGAAGGGCAGGAGCAGAAACACCGGCATAGACCAGTTGGGCTGAATGGCCTGTTTCTGTGCTATATATTCTAATGTATTTTAATGTATACTGTAGGTCAGTGTGTTGTTGACCATTTTCACTCTTATTAAAACAAAACATTCCCTCAATGATCAATAGCATTGTTCAGTTACACCAAGTTATACCGAATAATTCTATCCTCGGCAGCCGGTGGGGAGGAGGGTTAAGCACATGGCCCCTAAGTGAAATGCTTGGCTTGGCAACGGAATACCTGGAATTAAGTCAACTCTCTATAGCAATGTCAGTAGTTGGTTGCTGAGACAGGTGGGTCTGTAGTAGACCAGACAGCCCGTCTTGGAAGGAGCAGGCCGGCCACTCTTAGCAGGGATTCTTTAAAGGTGCTTTTTCAAACTAAACCGTGGTAATTCACCATTTTTTCCCCCCCTACTACTCTCTCAATGTTTATCTTCAGACACTGCAGAAAGTCACTATCAACTGCTGTTGGCAAAGCATCCGCTAAAAACATGTTGGAAAGAATTTAGATTTTTTTTGTTTTGAATTATCATTGCTGCTTGCAGGATGTTGCTGGTTTATGTTAATTGCTGAGTTTGCCCATAAAACAGTTGTTTCATTTCTAATTAAATTTTGTTCTTTAAAACACTTTGAGAGGTTCTTTGACTTCGAGGACTCTGTTTTGCAGAACAAAATGTAATTAGAAATGAAACGACAGTTACATGGGCAACCGCAGCAATTAACATAAACCAGGATCTTACTTGGAATAAAATACTGCATAAGTCATCTCTGATGATGGCCCTGTTGGTGAAGCCACTGGCAATAGCATCTTAAGACAAAACAGAGCCAGAGATTGTTAAATTCCACGTGAGGAACAGGTTGATGGGACCTCAGTTTAACGGCTCGACTAAAAAACAGCACGTCTAATAATGAAACACTTGCCGGCACTTCACTGGAGCACCAACGCATACTATGAATTCAGGTGTTAATGTGGGGCTGAGGGTGCTATTCACTGAGCCAGCCTGAATATCAACAAAACAGAAGAAATATTAAAAGATACGCAGACGCTGAATGTGGCATGCAGAAATTCAAATGTACGAGTTGATATAAAAAAAGCAGAGCCATGAAATTAAGAGCCTGTAAAGTCTTTACATAGACTACAAATTAAACAGGCCACAAATACCACTCAGACTCAAGCTGTGGAGACTTCAGATGTTCACTGTTGATGCCTGAATTCCTTATGCTCCCCCCTACCACGTTTAATGTGGCTCCCAGCTGGCTGGAAAGTTCAGTCAGTTTAGAGATAAAAATTATCACTGGGGTTTCTGGAAATCAGCACCATGGGACGTCCACCCGGAACACAAAAGGCTATACAAATGTAATTTTGTATTGTAAATCTAAGATAACTTCAGCTGTATCCTTCACACTGACCTGATTATTTTACAAAGCTCTGAGATGCTACTCTGCGTGAGGGGCGTTATATAAATGCAAGTTGTTATTGTATTTTTGGAGTCTTCATTCCCTCCCCTATCAACACCCCAATAACAGCAACATGTCCTTATGCAGCACAGCTCCTTGCTCACGAGATGAACGTCTCAAAGCTCTTCACAAAGACGATGTGTATCACCGAGGGATGGGAGGAAGTTTAAAGGTGTTGCCCAAAAGCAGTCAAAGGAAGATGTTTTCAAAATGGTTTTGAAAACATAACGAGAAGGCACAAGGCAGAGAGATGTTGGGAAAGAATTCCAGAGTGGAGGTATCCATGTGGAATGCACTGACATATCCTGTGTGGCTCATCCTGAAATTTGCAGAATTCCAGGACACAGTTTCTACACAACTGCGATATTGTCTTGTTTTGTAACTCATAACTCATCACAAGGTCAGGTTTTCCACCTGACGATGGGGTCAGGCACTAGCAAAGCTCATTGCACACCCAAAATGTTCTACCCTCAGGTTTATCTTTTGGTCAGCTGGCATGGTGATAGGCTTCCAATTGTGTCAGATACGCAGTTCACCAAAGATAAATTGAGGGTTTAAACAACAAGCAGCATTTAAGCTGAATGCCCGTTCCCCATTTCCTCGGTATCCAACCCCACCACCTTACAGCACTCCAAGTCGCTACATTCAAGAAAGGCGCTGTATAAATGCAAATTGTTGTGTGGATATAATGTGGCTTCCAATGCTTCCTAGAGTCAGCACTTAGAGAGACAGATCTGCCAGTAAAATAACTCCAACCAGCCTTACAGCATTAATCAGAGACTTCCAGGCAATTCAGTTATGTCAATGATCTATGGAATAAAAGGAAAGGTTTTTTTTTAAATCACAATTTGAATTGTGTGGATTATAAACATCGGCACAGACTAATTGAGCTAAAAGACCCTCGTCTGTGCAGTAGGAGTTTATATAATAAGATCACAAATGGTTCAGATAAAGAAGGCCCTTTAACCCACTTGATAAAGGAAGTAGCAATATACTTAGATAGGTACCTTAGAAATATTGCTTCCCATCCTCACTTAGGAAGTGTGCTGGAGAGAACTAGTTAGTGCCGAGAATCGAACTTCAGATAGTAGCACAGAAGGTGCCAATCAGCAAGAATATAGAATGAGAAGAGAAATACTGGAGTGGAAGAAGAATGCACACACAGTCCTTGTAACTTCCTCTCTAATGTGGCATCTGAAGTCCCGTCTACCTGTTCAGGTGGACGTTAAAGATCCCATGGCACTCCTCAAAAATATAAAGGAGTTTCTTCCCAGTGTCCTGACCAACAATCCCCCAAAGTAAACAACAACAACAAAATTACATTTGTATAGCACCTTTCATGTCGGGAGGGTGCCGGACAGACAGAGTTATGAACCCGAGCTGGGTGTCAAAAGCAGGGAGATCGAAAGCATGGTCGAAGAGGAGGGTCTTCAACTGGGTCTTGAAGGTGGCGAGGAAGGGTGAGAGGGACTGCAGGATGGACTTCCAGAGGTGGGTGCAGAGTGGCGAAAGGCCCACCTGCCAATAGTGGGGCGAGCAAGGCGGGGGACGTGAAGCAGTGAGCGGAGGGAACGAACAGGGTGGTAGGGGGTTAGGAGGTCGGAGAGGTAGTGGTAAGACCGTGGAGGGCTTTGAAGTTGAGGACCAGGATCTTGAACTGTATCCTCTGTGTGATGGCAAGTCAGTGGAGTTGGGTGCAGATGGGGGTGATAGGGCCGCGGAACCTGGTGCGGGAGAGGACACGGGTTGCAGAGCTCTGGATGATCTGCAGCCTGTGGAGGGAGGAGTTGGGAAGGCTGACGAGCAATAAGTTTGCATATTCGAAATTGGATGTAATGAAGGCGTGTATGAGGGTTTCGGTG